>NC_088242.1:85005369-85623286 GCF_036934945.1 Oncorhynchus masou masou | reverse complement strand
TTTATAAACGGCAGCTCGGAAAAGATAACGCGTCGCGCAGGAACATGCGTTCATATGCGAGTGCACAAAATGAAACTCGCGCTTTCCAGCTGCAACCTCTGTGGGGACCAGTCCATACAATATGAGTGTGATGGCACTCCTCATAGGCGCACGTTATTTTAAAACAAGACCATGATTATCTCGTCTCTCAGTCAATGTTTAGTTATCATTCTGGACTAATGCAAGATGGAAAGCAATGGATTCATATATTGCATTTAAAAAGTTGATTAGCTGGGCATACTGGACAATATGGATGCACATCTCTCAGTAAATAATAACCAAGTATTCAGCCAAGAGGTAGTATAAATAGTATTTTATATGTGAAAATTTATAAAAGGAAATCTGGGGGAGCCAGTTTGAATGGGCCTGATGCAGCTGTTAAAATTAATACTCATTTCTATAATTTACAGGTGCTTTGCGTAAGTTTGTCAGTAGAGAAGATGCTGGATCATCAGCCAGTACAAGCACAGACTCAATTGATCCACACCCAGCCTCAGCCAGTACTAACATAGACCCAGTCCAGCCGGCTTCAGCAAATACTAACATAGTACTTGCTGAAGATGGCTGTATTGGGTCTAACACAGACCCAGGTGAAGTACAGGCAGCCTCAGCCAGTACTAGCACTACTAGAGGTGTACAGCCAGCATCAGATACAAGCAGCTCAGACCCTAATAGAACAGTTGCTGCTTCACAAAATGACCCAGCAGATTGGCCCCCAGTCTTAACAGATTTTATGAGGACTGAGTTATTGCACAGAGGTCCATTCAAACCAGGACTGGATTTTTCTTACCCTAAAGACAAGTCTAGAAGAGGTTTCCATTCAGGCTTATTACAGAGACAGTTGTCAAATGGGGAAAAGATTACCAGGAGCTGGCTTTCATACTCAATCAAAAACAAAGCTGTGTATTGTTTTTGCTGTAAGCTTTTTCTACAAAAGACTACAAAATAATAAATGTGTGAATGACTGGTCAAATATCAACGCCATTCTGAAACCCCATGAGAGTAGTCCTGAACACACAAACAATATGATTAAGTCGAGAGAACTTGATCTGCGCCGAAGTCTGGGACAGACTCTTGACCAGATACAAATTACCATTTTGGAGGCTGAAAGAAAGAGATGGTGGGGATGTCCTTACATGTTTAATAAGTATCACCCAGTCTCTGGGTGAAATAAACCAAGCATTCAGGGGTTAATCAGACAACCTCTTCCAACCAGATAATGGAAAACTTCCTAAAAGAGGTTGAATTACTGGAAAAATTTGACCCCCGTTATGGAAAATCATCTCAGCAAAATTACCTTGGGAGGCGCACACAAAATGAGCTGATACAGATTGTGAGTGACAAGAAATAGTGACTCAAGTAAGAGACTCAAAGTACTTCTCCATTATCTTGGACTGTACACCTGACATTAGTCACCAGGAGCAAATGTCAATTTTTCTGAGAAGCGTGGCTTCAAAGGGAAAGCCAGAGATCAAGGAGCACTTCCTCGGCTTTGTGAATGTTGTTACAACGTGCTCGAATTGGTCCACTGTCATCTTAGATAAGCTGAAAACACTCTAATCTTCAGAGATCACTGTGACATCAGTGGAATGGAGATTCAGAATAGACCTGATCTGCCATCAGATATGATGACTACCTTTTGAGCTGCTTTCCTTTCTCAGTAAGAAAAACCTGGAGGAACTGTATCCTAAACTTTGGATAGCCCTAAGAATGGCAGTCACCCTACAGGTAACAGTAGCATCATCAGAGAGGAGCTTTTCAATATCAAACGCATCAAAAGGTACCTGAGGTCTACCATGTCACAGGAACGTTTGAGTGGTCTGGCCATCATGAGCATTAATCATGACGTGGGGAAACATGTCTTATGATGACGTCATTTATGATTTTGCCTCAAGAAATTGCAGAAGAGGAATATTTTGATGGTAAGATTTTAATTCAAACATTCAAATGTTTACACACTTAGTAATATTTGAGATTTTATGGCAGAAGTGCATTTGTGTAAATGACTGCTTAACTATGTGATATACTTTGATATACGTCCAGATAGACTGGTGTCCATGCTGATGCTGAAAATACCCAGGCTGTAGAGAGAACCAAAGCTAATCACACATCTGTATAGGTTTTATTGACTATTTTAAGACATATCGCTGCAGCCATAGGCTTATGTTTACATTGTGTAGAGTAAGCTAATTGTATAATATTGTGAGATTCTATAGAAAATATTATTTTCAATACATTTTGTTTATATCGTTCTATATAGGTCTACTTATTCTTAGACAGACAGATGGAGCAAACTGTTTTAAAGGAGGGAGGATTGTAGTGGGAGCACTGGGGTGTCAGGTGTGACTGTGTGGCATGGCAAATGGTTTACATGGCTCACGGGTCAGGTAGGAGGGCCCTTTAGCAGAATTTTGCTTAGGGCCCCAGGGAGGTCTGGACTGGCTCTGGTGTGGCGTCTGTGTTGATGTTAACGTCTCAACAGCAAAACCCAGACTGTGGATGGAATGGATTACAAGCCTGAACATTATTTTGTTAATGTCTCACAGTTGTCACTTGTTAGTCACCAAGCACGTGCATAATCTCTTCTGAAGTCAATATCAATGAGGCTCTCAAGAAAAAACTTGGGCTTTCCCCAAATGAGCATCATGAGCTTGTTGACATTTTTTAAATCCAAATGATAATGTTGTACAGATGATTGATAAAGCTGTCTATATGACTAATGTGGGAGCAGTTTGGCTAATAAATCATTTATTGAATGGATTTGATCTTGGTTTTAACCATTCAAATGTCACAACTTCCAAATTATAACTACAGTTCATTCACATAAATGTTAAAGGTTGTGGGTCTTTATAGAAGGACAACGAACCCAAACACACATCAAAAGTACCCAGGAATGGTTCAAGAAGAGTTGTTGGACTGCTCATTGTGTTTACTTGATAGCTACCGACACAAGTAGCTAGCTAGAACAAAGTGTTAATAAGATAAATTCATTAAAAAGACTAAAAGCAATACAAATAAAAGTTCTCCAGTAGGAGAACACTTAGGTTGGAGTCAATAAAACTAGTTTTTCAACCACTGCACAAATTTCTTGTTAACAAACTATAGTTTTGGCAAACCGGTTAGGACATCTACTTTGAAAAATTACTTCTATCATGCACAAACAATTTCTTACAGACAGATTATTTCACTTATAATTCACTGTATCACAATTCCAGTGGGTCAGAAGTTTACAAATGCTAAGTTGACTGTGCATTTAAAAAGCTTGGAAAATGCCAGAAAATGATGTCATGGCTTTAGAAGCTTCTGATAGGCTAATTGACATAATTTGAGTCAATTGGAGGTGTACCTGTGGATGTATTTCAAGGCCTAGCTTCAAACTCAGTGCCTCTTTGCTTGACATCATGGGAAAATCAAAGGAAATCATCCAAGACCTCAGAATTATTTTTTCTGACCTCCACAAGTCTGGTTCATCCTTTGGAGCAATTTCTAAACTCCCGACGGTTCCATGTCCATCTGTACAAACAATAGTACGCAAGTATAAACACCATGGGACCACGCAGCCATCATACCGCTCAGGAAGGAGACACGCTCTCTCTCCTAGAGATGAACGTACTTTGGTGCGAAAAGTGCAAATCAATCCCAGAACAACATCAAAGGACCTTGAGAAGATGCTGGAGGAAACGGGTACAAAAGTATCTATATCCACAGTAAAACAAGTCCTATATCGACATAAACTGAATGGCCGCTCAGAAAGGAAAAAGCCACTGCTCCAAAACCGCCATAAAAAATACAGACTACGGTTTGCAACTGCACATGGGGACAAAGATCGTACTTTCTGGAGAAATGTCCTCTGGGGTTGGCCATAATGACCAACGTTATGTTTGGTGGAAAAAGGGGGAGGCTTGCAAGCCGATGAACACCATCCCAACCGTGAAGCACGGGGGTGGCAGCATCATGTTGTGGGGGTGCTTTGCTGCAGGAGGGACTGGTGCACTTCATAAAATAGATGGCATCATGAGGAGGGACAATTATGTGGATATAGTGAAGCAACATCTCAAGACATGAATCAGGAAATTAAAGCTTGGTCACTAATGGGTCTTCCAAATGGACAATGACCCCAAGCATACTTCCAAAGTTGTGGCAAAATGGCTTAAGGACAACGAAGTCGAGGTATTGGACTGGCCCTCACAAAGCCCTGACCTCAATCCTATAGAAAATTTGTGGGCAGAACTGAAAAAGCGTGTGCGAGCAAGGAGGCCTACAAACCTGACTCAGTTACACCAGCTCTGTCAGGAGGAATGGGCCAAAATTCTAACTGACCTAAGTCAGGGAATTTTTACTCGGATTAAATGTCAGGAATTGTAAAACACAGAGTTTAAATGTATTTTGCTAAGGTGTATGTAGACGTCTGACTTAAACTGTATATTTACAAAAGTATGTGGACACCCCTTCAAATATTTCAACCACACCCGTTGATGACAGGTGTATAAAATCGAGCACATAGCTGTGGACATATCCATGGACTAATACTGGCAGTAGAATGGCCTTACTGAAGAGCTCAGTGACTTTCAACGTGGCACCTTCATAGGATGCCTCCTTTCCAACAAGTCAGTTAATCAAATGTCTGGCCTGCTAGAGCTTTCCCAGCCAACTGTAAGTGCTGTTATTGTGAAGTGGAAAGTCTAGGCGCAACAACAGCTCAGGCACGAATTGGTAGGTCACACAAGCTGACAGAACGTGACTGCAGAGTGCTGAAGTGTGAGGCGAGTAAAAATCGAAATTTCACTGCTGAGTTCCAAACTACCTCTGAAAGCAACATCAGCACAATAACTGTTCGTCAGGAGCTTAATGAAATGGGTTTCCATTGCCAAGCAACCACACATAAGCCTAAGATCACCATGTGCAATACCAAGCGTTGGTTGGAGTGGTGTAAAGCTCGCCGCCATTGGAATCTCTCTCTCTGGAGTGATGAATCTCGCTTCACCATCTGGCAGTCTGATGAATTAATCTGGGTTTGGCGGATGCCAGGAGAACGCTACCTACCCCAATGCATAGTGCCAACTGTAAAGAGTGGTGGACGAGGAATAATGGTATCGGCTGTTTTTAATGGTTCGGATTGGCCCATTAAAGAGATCTTAACGCTATAGCATACAATTACATTCTAGACGATGACTACCTAAATCGTCCAAACCCAGACGACACTGGGCCAATAGTGCGCCGCCCTATGGGACTCCTAATCCCGGCCAGTTGTGATACAGCCTGGATTCAAACCAGGGTGTCTGTATTGACGCCTTTAGCACTGAGATACATTGCCTTAGACTACTGCTCCACTGGGGAGCCTGTATATTGTAGGCCTCCCTATAAGGTGTTGTTTAAAAGTTTCCTTGCGTTGATACTGACCATACACTGTTTGGGCTCACCATGACTTACTGATATAATCATTGAGAAGCAGTTAGTCAAGCCAATTCTTCTTAGATTTTAGACATGAACATCCTGCATCCAAATTGCCTATTCGTTTTCCTTCCATATAGAGCACTGGACATTACATCTTGGTACTGCATGAGGTGTTACTAGTCATGACCATACTCCAGCACTGGGTTTCATTTGAGGGATACAATATGTTGCCTATTCCCTAGTTAGGTGTGTTCAGGTCAAGATCTCAAATGACAACCATTTGTACTCCATGTCAATGTCTTTATTGTAGACTGTAGGTCTCCTTAGAAGGCATTGTTTAAATTTTCATGTGAACAGTATTTGGCAGTCTGCCAGACTGCCACACACACTTTGTGTGCACATAGTGTGTAAGCTTGATAACCTTTCAAAGTTAGACTTTTCAATCGCTTGTTATAGTACCATTCGGTGTAATTTTGTAAATGCCGGCTCGCTATGGCAAGACCCATCATTCACCCAAATTGAGCCAGTGCTGTCTGAGATATCGCGCGTGATTAACGTACGGATGGAAACAGATTTCATGTGGGGGACAACTACTCAAAGGTAAAGGGATCACCAAGAAGAAACCTCATTACACACTAACCTTGTCCCCAGGCTATTTGCACAGATTGATTTCAAGGACAAAATGATAAATGACTTACTGATGTCCTCATTAATTAACACTAAGTAAGTATAACCTTGGTTAAGATAGGAGTAGGAGCCTATTCATATAGCAGATTGATGTACAAGTACACCCCCCGGAGAGGACATTAGTGTATCACAGGGAATGCCCCCAATTGAGTGCCAAGCAGAGAAGCATCCGGTCCAATTTTTACATTCTTTGGTATGACTCAGCTGGGGATCAAACTCCAAACCATCCAATCTCAGGTCAGAAACTCTAACCACAAGCCACTGAGTTGGTTATTGAGAAATACTAGAATCAACTTTATTCAGCCTTGAGATTCCCAGGATTTGTATACTGAATATATAAACATCCTGCTTTTAAATGAATGCCAATGAAGTTTTCCTTGGAAATCCATAACCCACAGATTTGTTTTTGTACAGTAATTAAATTATTCCATAATTTCCCCATATCCCCAAATTACAATCTGTAGAGTTTCAGACAATAATTAAGACCATCTTTGTGGTTTGGTAGAGTAGTTCTGAATAATTTCTTTCTGAATTAATTGTGCAATTGGGAAACTATAGTTTGAAAATGCAATTTGGGTAAACTGTGATCACTTGTATCAAAGGGAAAACCCCATATGAGAAAGTGTTCCTTTTGATCTAAGTCCTCTTGACATTTTGGTCTTGCACTAGGGCCTTTTTCCATGGTCTAACTTCTTAGGAAACCAGAAAGAATATCTAATTGAATACTAGTTTAACGTATGCCATATCCTCAGGTCACCTCTTTCTCTCTGCCAAATAAATGTCACTTTTTTGTTGCCTTATTAAAGTTTCATCATTGTCTTTGTTTACTTTCATTTTGAAGAGTTTTTAGAAAAGCACTGTGGAAACTCAGGATAAGCCTTATTCCTTTACCTTTATTTAAGTCAGTTAAGAACAAATTCTTATTTTCAATAACGGCCTGGGAACAGTGGGTTAACTGCCCGTTCATGGGCAGAACGACAGATTTGTACTTTGTCGGCTCGGGGGTTTGAACTTGCAACCTTCCGGTTACTAGACCAACGCTCTAACCACTAGGCTTCCCTGCCGCCCCTATACTTTAAGATGGTACGAATTGTCATTACTTTGTTGAAAAATAATTAAATGCGTAGCTAAATATATTTATATTTTTTTCTGGTAACTCGGCTTTAGTCGGGATTGTGCTTTAAGACTTCCTGTATCAGAACATTTTACAAAGCTCTTTATGGGAGAACATTATTGATACCCTACAACTGGAAATGACGTGGTTTCTATGGGAATCGAGAAGACTGGTAATTATTTAGTCAATGCCACTCCGACATTGCGCTATCTGATATTTATATATTTCTTACTTCCATTATTTTACTTTTAGATTTGTTTGTATTGGTGGGAATTGTTTTTAGGTACTACTGCACTGTTGGCGCAAGGAACACAAGCATTTTGCTACACCCGCAATAACATCTGCTAAATATGTGTACAATTTGATTTGATTTTGACTTGGTGCTGTTTGGTGCAAAGGTCCCTTCTGCCTTTGGTGACACTGACGTTTGACTGGTAGCAATGAAAATAACTTTCAAATGTATTGAATAAATCAAGGAAGGACACATTGCATTAACAGCCCTTACTTACCTCCTTTTGCAGAGCTGTCACTATCTGGCCAAGCTGGAAGTATGAACATTTTTCAAGCTGGAAGTAGGAACATTTTTCAAGCTGGAAGTAAGCCATTTTTCTCTAGAAAACCATAACCTTCCTAACCTTAATATTCCTAACCACATAACATCCATTAAGACTGGAAGGTTGATTTTTGTGTTCATTCATTTTCACAATATAGCCAATTTTAAGCTGTTACCACTTGAAATGTATCATTTCTATATACTCTCTGTATTACTGTTCCAGTGTGTTTTTGAGCTGACATTTTCATTCTATTTAGTATGTGATAAAAATAGCTTAGTGTTTCTACACCCGTTTAGCCCTTATTACCTTTGACTGTTACTTGTTTTATTATTGACATCACCACCTGGGAGATGATACTGTTGGTGGGAAAATTATTAATTTTTAAAGGGGAAATCTGTAGTTGCAACATTAATTTTGGGACTAAAAATTAATGATACAGTGCCTTCGGAAAGTATTCAGACCCACTGACTTTTTCCACATTTTGTTACAAAGCCTTATTCTAAAATGTTTGTTTTTTAAAATCCTCATCAATCTACACACAATACACCATAATGACAAAGCGAAAACAGGCTTTTCGAAATGTTTGCAAATGTATCAAAAATAAAAACAGATGCCTTATTTACATAAGAATTTAGAACCTTTGCTATGATACTCAAAATTGAGCTCAGGTGCATCCTGTTTCCATTGATCCTCCTTGAGATGTTTCTACAACTTAACTGGAGTCCACCTGTGGTAAATTCAATTGTTTGGACATGATTTGGAAAGGTACACACCTGTCTATATAAAGTCCCACAGTTGATAGTGCATGTCAGAGCAAAAACCAAGCCATGAGGTCGAAGGAATTATCTGTAGAGCTCCGAGACAGGATTGTGTCGAGGCACAGATCTGGGGAAGAGTACCAAAAAATATCTGCAGCATTTAAGGTCCCCAATAACACAGTGACCTCATCATTCTTAAATGGAAGAAGTTTGGAACCATCAAGACTCTTCCTAGAGCGGGACTCCCGGCCAAACTGAACAATCGGGGGAGGAGGGCCTTGGTCAGGGAGGTGACCAAAAACCTGATGGTCACTCTGACAGAGCTCTAGAGTACCTCTGTGGAGATGGGAGAATCTTACAGAAGGACAACCATCTCCACAGCATTCCACCAATCAGGCCTTTATGGTAAAGTTGCCAGACAGAAGCCACTCCTCAGTAAAAGGCACATGACAACCTGCTTAGAGTTTGCGAAAAGGCATCTAAAGACTCTCACACCGTGAGAAACCAGATTCTCTTCTCTGGTCTGATGAAACCAAGATTGAACTCTTTGGCCAGAATGCCAAGCGTTACGTCTGGAGGAAACCTGGCACCATCCCTATGGTGAAGCATGGTGGTGGCAGGATCTTGCTGTGGAGGTGTTTTTCAGCGGCAGGTACTGAGATACTAGTCAGGATCAAGGCAAAGTTGAATGGAACAAAGTACAGAGAGATTCTTGATGAAAACCTGCTCCAGAGCGCTCAGAACCTCAGACTGTGGCAAAAGTTCACCTTCCAACAGGACAACGACCCTAAGCACACAGCCAAGACAACGCAGGAGTGGCTTCGGGACACTCTGGTATCCACTACTGTCTGTCATGCTCTGTGTTCTTAGAAATCACTTTCAATCAATTTCAAAACCATTCAATACATGTTGTTTTAACATTACATTACATTACATACATGTTGTTTTAACAATCACATTAACCGTTGCTTAATCTAAAATATTAGGATATTTTCTGTAAGAAAATTTGGCTGGTAAAAAAATTGAGTAGCTGGTCAAATTTGGGCATCCATGGACCAAAAAGTAAATTTCCCACCCTGTCTTACACTGCCAATAGTGCGTGATTGCGGCACACAATTCCGGTCCCTCCTGCATGTGGGAATTCTTGTCTCTGTAGGAATACCTGCCCTGGAGCATCACGTTGGTTCCTGTATGAACATGGCCCCCCTTTGAGCACACTTGTCACACTTTTTCTTCATGCTTGTGTCACACTTTTTATATTCTGGATTCCCCTGATGGTCTGTGCGGGTCAAAATGGAAACAAAAGTATTATCTGAGTTTTTTTGGCTGCTGTGAGTTATCTGAGTTGTCCCGCCTTCCGCCTGCTTTGTACCGGAGGCCTCCCAGCTTGCACACAGTGTCCTTTGCACCTGCCTGCCACCTGCCCTCGTCGTCCCTAACAGAACTGCGGGAAAGCAGTGCCGGACAGGCGAGGACGAAGGACACTGTCATTGTCGCCCCCGCCTCTTCTTCTTCCTCTTGGGATTTATTGTCAGTTGGCGTCCAACGTCATGGTGCATTACCGCCACCTACTGTACTGGAATGACCCCGCCTCTGTACCAGAGTCCTGTCATGCCCTGATCTGTCTCACCTGTTCCTGTGCTTGTCTCCATACCCTCCAGGTGTCGCTTATTTTCCCCAGTGTATTTATCCCTGTGTTTCCTGTCTCTCTGTGCCACTTCGTCTTGTATGTTTGTCAAGTCAACCAGTGTGTTTTTCCCGCACTCCTTTTCCTATTCTCTTGATAGTCTTCCCGGTTTTGACTCTTGCCTGACGCTGGACTACTTTCCGCCTGCCTGATCATCCTGCCTGCCCTGACCTTGATTCTGCCTGCCCTTTGGTTTTGACCCATTTGCCTGTCCACGACCATTCTCTTGCCTTACAATAGGGTAAGAGTCCAACCATCTGCCTCCTGTGTCTGCATCCAGGTCTCGCCTTGTGTCATGATAGCACGAACTGTCCATGACAGATCCAGCAGACTTGGACCAGCTCCGCCACACTGTCTCCCTGCAGGGAGCCACCATTGGACACTGTGTTAACTAACCTCCAGACAAGTTTCAATGCCATTCAACTCTCCTTCCGTGGCCTCCAACTGCTCTTAAATGCAATTAAAACTAAATGCATGTTCTTCACCGATCGCTGCCCGCCCGTCCAGCATCACTACTCTGGACGGTTCTGACTTAGAATACTGTATGTGGACAACTACAAATACCTAGGTGTCTGGCTAGACTGTTTACTCTCCTTCCAGACTCCCATTAAGCATCTCCAATCCAAAATTAATTAAAATCGGCTTCCTATTTCGCAAAAAAGCATCCTCCACTCATGCTGCCAAACATGCCCTCGTAAAACTGACCATCCTACCTATCCTCGACTTCGGCGACGTCATCTACATAGCCTCCAACACTCTACTCAACAAACTGGATGCAGTCTATCACAGTGCCATCCGTTTTGTCACCAAAGCCCCATACACTTCCCACCATTTCGACCTGTACACTCTCGTTAGTTGGCCCTCGCTTCATACTTGTTGCCAAACCCACTGGCTACAGGTTATCTACAAGTCTCTGCTAGGTAAAGCCCCGCCTTATCTCAGCTCACTGGTCACCATAGCAGCACCCACTCGTAGCACGCGCTCCAGCAGGTATATCTCACTGGTCACCCCCAAAGCCAATTCCTCCTTTGGTCGTCTTTCCTTCCAGTTCTCTGGTGCCCATGACTGGAACGAATTGCAAACATCTCTGAAGCTGGAGACTCACGTCTCCCTCACTAGCTTTAAGCAACAGCTGTCAGAGCAGCTTACAGATCACTGCAGCTGTACATAGCCCATCTGTGAACAGCCCATCTATCTACCTACCTCATCCCCATACTGGTATTTATTATTTTATTTTGCTCCTTTGCACCCCAGTATCTCTACCTGCACATTCATCTTCTGCCGATCTACCATTCCAGTGTTTAATTGCTATATTGTAATTTCTTGGCCACCATGGCCTATTTATTTCCTTAACTTAACTCATTTGCACTCACTGTATACAGTGGGGCAAAAAAGTATTTAGTCAGCCACCAATTGTGCAAGTTCTCCCACTTAAAAAGATGAGAGGCCTGTAATTTTCATCATAGGTACACTTCAACTATGACAGACAAAACGAGGGAAAAAAATCCAGAAAATCACATTGTAGGATTTTTTTATTTATTTACATGATGAAAATTACAGGCCTCTCTCATCTTTTTAAGTGGGAGAACTTGCACAATTGATGGCTGACTGAATACTTTTTTGCCCCACTGTATAGACTTTTTGTTTTCTTTTGTTCTACTGTATTATTGACTGTATGTTTTGTTTATTCCATGTGTAACTCTGTGTTGTATGTGTCGAATTGCTACGCTTTATCTTGGCCAGGTCGCAGTTGCAAATGAGAACTTGTTCTCAACTAGCCTACCTGGTTAAATAAAAATAAATATACTGTACACAAACCATTATAGTGTGAATCTGTTTCTAGGGTACGGTTTTACATTGCTTTTTGATCATGTTGTACATTTGTGAATTTCAGCTCAACGGCAATTCTATTTGTAGGTTATTCAGTAGTCTTTACAACTTTTTGTGAATAAGCTTATTAGCTGAATAAGTAAGCTGTATGAAAATGACATTAAAGTACTTTCGTTTTGGAGGGATCTCATAACCGAACTTGTTCACAATTCTGAGAATGCCCATGAATGTCAGACAAATCTGAATTTTATACTTTCTCCATTCATGTAAACAAGGTAAAGTGGTTGTTTATGTTCCAGAAAGTGAAATCCATGCATGTTGTGGATCTCATAATGATGGGTGCTCATAAATCATGTTTGTCAGATTTTTTTATCAAGTAATGAAGGTGAAATACAGTTATGAGTATCTCACCTCCAATTTTGATTAAATGGTATGAGGCCTACTAATGGAACAGAAGCTTCGTAAATGGTAATCAAATCGAAAGACAGTTTTTTTTTAAATAAATGACTGTTTCACATGCATTTCATAATAAAAATCCATAGCCTATAAGTAACCTTCAGATATAAATGAACTCTTACAGTAGCCGTTTGTCACCCGCCCCACCTATTTCCTGATTTAGCATTGGAGATATCCATTGTGTAACAAACGGAACATTGTCGCGCAGCATCCTTGAATGACACAGTTCAACATGGATCACTTCATTTTCATCTACATTTAAGTTAAACTCCAAACGGACAAAGATGGTAAAGTATCACTTAAATATTGTTGAAACGACACAGGAAAAACATGCAAACGATGAATATTAAACAGCATATATATATATAGAAATTAGGCTATAACAACTTTGTAGCCCGTGTTCTATCTAACAGGTCGCGTTTCTTATTTGAGGTCGCATTTTTTGCGCTTCTACAAATACATGCGTGAAATGAAATGTCAATGACTCGAGCATCTATAAACCATATGTTCAACCCCAATCTTTTTTGGTTGAAGAGTGACTTTCACATCTACTCTTATGAGACCCAATAATCACTTGTTATTAGACTGGACATGATTGATTTCACTGTTCTCCAATTCAACAAAATGTTAATACATTTTTGTTTAGATTCAACGAAAATGTACAAACTTAAATGCTGAAGATGTGAAAATAATTAGCCTAGATTTAAGTACCTAAAAACGAAATATTGTCTTGAATAATGTTATTTCAAGGGACTAGTTTGAATTGATCATCAGGATATAGTCTGGAAATAATATTTTCAGTTTGTAAATGTCTCAATTAAGTTGAACATTTAAACATTGCACTCGAGCTATTTGATTGGTTGTTATTTCTCTGTGTAAGAAGTGGTGATTCAGTCAGGGAATTATTGATCACTGTTATAACCAGTTAATTATTAACACTCAGCATACCACACACAATGGATCCACACACTTTCTCTCCTATTAGATTAGATATTTGTTTCATCTGTGTTTTGTTATTTGGTATCACATTTTCCTTTAGCCTTCATACACCTATGCCATAAACAAACTATATGTTAATAACTCATGTGAACTCTTTGACAATTTTGGAAAGTTCTGGAGTCAATGATCATGTTAAAGGGCATGCAGTTCTGTTTTGAGTAAGCAAGTGCTTGAGAACAATGCTAGATAGACTCCATCTGTTGTGGTCCACAGACAGGTCTTTCTTATTTCCTCTGTGTGTCACAAGAAAAATATCTCTAGCAAAGCATGCACCTCATTGGCCCATTTAAGACTGCTACTGCATTTTCTATGGCAACCATTGCAGAGTGATACAGAGGTGAATAGGTGTGTGGTTGTAGTTACTTCCTGTTTCTCTTCATTGTTTTATTCTTTTAACTCTTTATTCAGCAAAGACCTTTACTCTTGAAGTAATAATTTTTGAGTGTGGGTTTTTCTAAACTTTTCAGAGAAGTAGCATTGATCATAAAAGTGCACTGTCTGTGACAATCTGACCTAATTGATTACTGTGCCATGACCTCTATCTCAGAACATCTTCCCTTACTGGCTCTTTGGTAGTTTCACTTGCATGTGACATTTGGTTTGGTTGCACCTAACATGTCAAATGTGCCTCAGAGAACACTATTCACACATCTATTGAAATATCTCTCTGTGTCTCAAAGAAAATAATAGCTTTCAGTTTTATCAGCTTTCTCTGACACTAGCACATTCAGAAAGACTTGTACCTGTATTTTCACTCTGGTGCTTGAGAGAGACTTTATATTGGTCAGAGCAAGTAATTTATTGAGCCTATAGTGTCATTTAGTGGTAGTAATGATGCTAGGATCAGGAACCGCTAGTGATTTGACGTGTGTATTCCCTCATTTGAATGATGCCTCAGTATTGGTGTGTGAAGAAAGAGAAATGTGTGTGTGGGGGTGGTTGCACTTGTTTTTGCTATTTTGCTAACTTCCTGCTTACAAACTGAGCCACATTCTCACCTTGCTGTATCTGTGTTAGGGGGAGAATGTGGATGTTCGTGCGTTGAGGGCCAGGTTCCATGCCAAGGCTGACATGGCAGGTAGCCAAGATAGTACTTCTCCAAAATCTCCACTGCCAGGATTTGGTAGAGGAGGCCCGTTGTTGGCAGATGCCGGTGTTACAGCAAATGGAGGGGTCCGACATAAACTGATGCCTACGGTTCCCACACCACCACTTTCTGGATCAAGCTCCACACCCGACCTTCAGAGACTACCACCACGACCTGTATGGGCTGAACTGGAGGGCATATCCACCATCCCCAAGCCTCATGGTGTCTTCCCCCGCCCTCCACCATCACACCGCCCCCATGGAGCCACCAAGGAGCCGCCCCGACCTCTACCCCCACCCTCAGACACTGACAGGCTAGGGAAGGTGAGGGTCACAGGAGAGCGCCTGCAGAATATGATGCTAACGCACAAGGGAGTACCCACCGCCCCTTCCAAGCCAGCGCCCCCCTCCCTACCCAGCCAGAGGAGTCTGACGGAGGTAACCCCCCTGAGAAGGACCCTGCCCTCTGAGGGCTCCAGACCCATAAAGCCCAGACGACCCCCCACGTCAACCTGCAGGCCCATCAGAGAAACACCAGGGCACCACACCTTGCAGGGCGCCCAGGGTTAAGGAAGACTGAAGGTAAGCAGCTTGGGCCTAGATCAGATCAAGCGGTCACCGGCGATAGCCGACACCCGCATAGCTGGTGTTTTGGCGGTGTCGGAGGTGTAACTTAGTTTGGCTAACACCTACAGTGCCTTCAGAAAGTATTCACACCCTTTTGCTTTTTACAGGCTTCTTTTTAAATTGATTGTGATCTACACGCAATAACCCATAATGTCAAAGTGGAATCTTGTTTGAAGAACATTTGAGATTATACTGAACAAAAATATATATGCTGCATGTAAAGTGTTGGTCCTATGTTTAATAAGCTGAAATAAAATATCCCAGAAATGTTCCATATGTACAAAAGGCTTATTTCTCTCAAATCTAGTGCACAAATGTGTTCACATCCCTGTTAGTGAGCATTTCTCCTCTGCCAAGATAATCCATCCACCACTCACAGGTGTGGCATATCAAGAAGCTGATTAAACAACATGATCATTACAGTCTCACCAGGGTAGACCTTACTGCAGTTCAGCATTGTAACCGATTTCAGCAGGTAAATGCTCACCTTCGCTGGAGAAGTGTGCTCTTCACGGATGAATCCCGTTTTCAATTGTATGGCGTCTTGTGGGCGAGCGGTTTTCTGATTTCAACATTGTAAAAAGAATGGTGGGGGTGGGGTTATGGTATGGGCAGTAGCGATGCGCGGGTTGACTTATAACCCGTAGTCCCCATGGTTACATCCACGGGGCGCATGGGTTTAGGGGTCATTGAATATTGGCTGAAGGGGTGGGTGGCGGGCTGGTTGAATAAATAGAAACAATACCTTTTAGAAAAATCAAGAAATGTATCATTATTGTGCAATTTATATAGGCTACATTGAGGTTTGTCGTTCATTATTTTAGGGTATTAGTGTATAACATGCTGACCACACTGGTTGCGTCGTGCCAACGAGCAACTTCATTGCCAGGCTCTAAAATAGAAGTTGATTCTATTTGTGGCACGGAATGCGCTGCAAGCCCTGTCTCTCCAATCTCCTCATTGGCTTTTAGAAGCATATACCCACGTGCCATCTCCTCATTGGTTATACCCACGTGGGCGATTGAAAGATGAACTGAGGTCAGTTATGGTAATACACCTTATTATGAAAGTTAGTTGCCAATCGCCATATAAAATCCAAAGAAGGAAAAAGCCTGGGAGGAGGAGGAGAGAGAACTAGAAACAATTCGGTTGAGCGTTGAATGTGTGGATTAATTGTCGGAGTAGAGGACCTTGTGCATTTCAGGTAAAATAACAACTCAATGTTTACATCCCAGGACAAATTAGCTAGCAACAGCAAGCTAGCTAAAATGCCTTAAATGTTTAATGCTTTCGAGCTGTCCCCAAATTAATATAATTGGTTAAGAGTTTGTTTTGATATTTCAACCTGTGTGTCCTGATCTTTGGTGTGGGGGGACAAAATCAATTTGAGCACAATGACACACATGTATTCAGGCACACGTTTGGTTTGGGCATGGTGTAAATCGAAACTTTAGGGCTTAACGGTACACTCGCCAAATAGCATACTCAGCCAATCGACAAATAATGTTTTTGGGAACAGGCAGAAAAAGTTAAGGGAGATTTTTTTTTAAAGGACATTGTCAAAGTTTAATGCAATAAGACAAAAGCTGCGAAAGGAGAGTTTAAAATAAAGTGTAGGGAGGGCCAGAGAAGTAATGTTTGGATAATATTTTGTGAAGTTGCAAAAGAGGATGATAGCAGTGCCGGTGTTGTGCCGAAAATCTCCCCCCTGCCAGAATCCCTCCCCCGTCTAATTTCCTTAATTTTGTGGCTGGAGTTAAATACTTTCTGTGACACACATCAGTCAAATACTTTCTACAGAACAAACTTCATGTCAGGATAGGCAACCAAAATTAATAATTAATGTATGTGTGTTATATTAAACATAGAGGAGGGAGTAAAATGCTGGTAAGCAATAAACATTTCAAAACAATTATGGCTGAATTATTATCCTTACACTTTCAAAAATACTAGTCGAATAAGAACTGAGAGTGATGACGAATTTTGGCAAAGAGATTTATCTAAAGACAAATACAAAATTCAGTAGCGGATTTAGGTACGGGCGACATGGGCAGCCGCCCCCGGTGCCCCCGGGTGTGGACGGGCGCGGACGCGGACGTTGGCCCAGGGCGCCGTACAAGTTAGAACCGCCACATACACTTGAAACAAATATACAAACCGAAAACTGCAGACAAAAATGCTTTCTGTTACTAAGGTCAGTGAAATGTAGCCTAAACTGACAACGGAGTGAAGAGCAGAAATCTCAACTCGCAAGCAAGTCGCAGCAATGAAGAACGCGAAGGGGGGGGGGGGATTCTGGCAGGGAGGAGATTTTCGGCACAACACCTGTTATGTTATGTGTGATGATTGTGAGACACTATACACATTCGACAGTCACAAGACGAGACTTCAACATTTGTGGACTATTTAATTGGCCTATGGCATGTCAAGGGAACTGTAGCCTACTGTTTAGATTGGTTAAATTGAAACTGAATAACCTCTCACATATCCTTAATAATAACTCCTGCAGAATTAAGCATTTCTTGCAGTAAAACGATACACCAAAAGTAGGCGAAATTTGGACTTGGGAACAGGAGTGAAGAAATATGATTTATTTATTTCTGCATCTTGAGAGAATGCAATGCTTAATTAGATACCATCTGTAGAGGTGCTCTCTTAATCATAAAAGCATCTTTAAAGCTGATAGTATTTTAACCACATAAAATATGCATTGAAGATGAACTGAAATCTTATCAGATGGGTCACTTGCACTTTTTTTTCGCTTTCCCCCCCTTACAACCAGTCAAACTGATATAATTTAGACATTTTGCACAGGAAATATTTCCGTTTTTTTTGCGTTACTGTATTTTCTCCCCAGTCCCTAAACGTCTTTGCTCCATGAAAGATGACAGAAAACTTTACTGACGTCAACTTTATTGAAGCATTCATTCTATTGATCTATGATATTATTCTGTTGAGCAAAGGTTTATTTAGTCTTCTAGGACGACATATATATGTTTCTTATTTAACTAGGCAAGTCAGTTAAGCAGAAACATATTTCAATCAGGCAAAAAAAAATCCTGCACCTCCTGTCAAAGAATTGTTCTGCTGTCTTTGACTAGCACATTGCGCATTTTTTCTATATTTGCAGGTTAGGGTTGGGTGCAAGCCTCAGATTTTCACTTTATCAGCGGTTGCAGATGGGTTATTAGCAATTGCTGTGCTACGGACATCGAATGCAATTGCATTTTATCAATTGCAATTTGAATGCACAGAGACACCGTGAAGAGATCCTGAGGCCCATTGTCATGCCATTCATCTGCAGCAATCATCTCATGTTTCAGCATGATAATCCACAGCCCCATGTCGCAAATACCTGTACACAATTTACAAGCATTTCGCTACACTCGCAATAATATCTGCTAACCATGTGTATGTGACCAATAAAATTTGATTTGATTTCACAATTCCTCGTAGCTTAAAATGTCCCAGTTTTTCCATGGCCTGCCTACTCACTAGATATGTCACCTGTTGAGCATGTTTGGGATGCTCTGGATCGACTTGCACAACAGTGTGTTCCAGTTGCTGCCAATATCCAGCAACTTCGCATAGCCATTGAAGAGGAGTGGTACAACATTCCACAATCAACAGCCTGATCAATTCTATGTGAAGGAGATGTGTCGCACTGCATGAGGCAAATGGTGGTCACACCAGATACTAACTGGTTTTCTAATCCACGCCCCTAAGGTGTCTGTGACCAACAGTTGCATATCTGTATTCCCAGTCAAGTGAAATCCATAGATTAGGGCCTAATGAATGTATTTCAATTGACTGATTCCCTTATATGAACTGTAACTGAGTAAAATCTTTGAAATTGTTGCATGTTGCATTTATATTTTTGTTCAGTGTAATAAAAAATAAAAAGCTAAAATGTCTTAAGTCAATAAGTGTTCAACCCCATTGTTATGGCAAGCCTAAACAAGTTCAGGAGTAAAAATGTGCTTAACAAATCACATTGTAAACTGCATGGACTCTGTTCAATAATAGTGGTTAACATTATTTTTGAATGACTACCTCATCGAGTAATTTCAAGCACACATTCAACCACAAAGATCCGGGAGGTTTTTCGATGCCTCACAAAGAAAGGAACCAATTGGTAGATGTGTAATAAAAAATATCCCTTTGAGCATGGTGAAGTTATTATTTAGGCTTTGGGTGGTGTATCAATACACCCAGTCACAACAAAGATACAGACAATTTAGTTTTGTTACTCCACAATACTAACCTAAATGATAGAGTGAAAAGAAGGAAGCCTGTAACAGAATAAAAATATTCCAAAACATGCATCCTGCTTGCAGCAAGTCGCTTAAATAATGCTGCAAAAAATGTAGCAAAGAAATTACATTTTGTCCTGAATACAAAGCGATATGTCACCAAATCAAACACAACACAACAGTGAGTACCACGCTTAATATTTTCAAGCATGGCAGTGGCTGCATCATGTTATGGGTATGCTTTTCATCTGCAAGGACTTTTTTTAAAGAAAAATAATTTTGGGATAAAAATAAATGGAATAGAGCTAAGCACAGGCAAAATCCAACAGACACTGTGAGACAAATTCACCTTTCAGCAGGACAATAACCTAAAACACAAGGCCAAATCTACACTGGAGTTGCTTACCAAGATGACATTGAATGTTCCGGAGTGGCTTAGCTACAGTTTTGACTTAAATCGGTTTGAAAATCTATGGCAAGACTTAAAAAATACTTTCTAACAAGGATCAACAACTTACTTGACAGCTTGAAGACTTTTTATAATAATAATGGGCGAACATTGTACAATCCAGGTGTGCAAAACTCCTAGAGACTTACCCAGAAACACTCACAGCTGTAATCGCTGCCACAGGTGATTCTAACATGATAAGTATTCTAACTCAGGGGGTTGAATACTTATCTAATAAAGATACAGTATATTGGTGTTTTATTTTCCAAAAACATTTTCTTTAAATGTTAGAATTTTTCTTCCACTTTGACATTACATAGTATTTTGTGTGGATCGTTGACAAAAAAAATGTAATTACATCCATTTAAATCCCACTTTGTAACGCAACAAAATGTGGGAAAAAGTCAAGGGTTGTGAATACTTTCTGAACGCACTGTAACTCTCTTTCTCTCGACCAGTCTGGTATGACTCTGATGTTGTTGGCACAATGTGTCGATAAGGAAAGGAGGGGCTGTGTTGGGTTTCCTCTGTCTATCTCAATCAAACACCCAAAAGCACAGCCACACACACCTCAAACCCACAGGGAAAAAGCGTATTTGAGAGAACAAATTAAACCCGTTGCACAATTTCTGAGCGAATATTGCATTAGCAAACAGCCTCCTTTCCAGACCAATGTGGTCACAGCTCTCCCTGCGCTGTGAGTCACCTGGGTTGCGTCAACCAGGCGAGGTGTAACTGCTTTAGAGCTGTCGAATCACAGCGTCTGCTCGTGTGGCCCGTGTCACAAAGCCACACCTTTCCTAATCGCATTAGAACTAGAAAGTGTAGGTTATATAGAAATAATGACACCCAAATTGAAAATCTTTAAACTAAATAATAAGGATTTCTATCAGCCTAATCGAGGAGTAATTACAACTCCTATTCCACTGTTCGAACTTGTAAACAAGGCTGCATGGGATTTCTCTTAATGCGACTTCATGCAGCCAATGGCAATTTCCTCTTTAGGTATAATGCCGGGAGCCGCTTGTGGATTTGACAGCTCTAATGCAGTTCCACCTCTGACACCGCCAAAACAACCATTATGCGGGTGTCGGCTAGTGTGGGTCTGACCTTAATCTAGGCCTTTCCTTTGAAAAAGCCCCCCTTCCGTACAAGTGTAAAATGGAAAACTGACTGTTTTGAATACATTTATACTATGTGTGGTCTTAATCCTGGATGATGGTTGGTGAAGACCGCATTTACTGTAAGCACCATAATGACTCAAGAAAGGTATCTGTTCACTTGCAACCTGTATAATATATAATTGTATAATATGCAGTGTGCTTTATCTAGTTACTAGTTAAAACCTCAACACGTCTCTCTCTAAAAAGTATTTTTGAATGACCTACTGTATACATGCGGAACAGTATCTTCTGTAAGAAATGAATGATCAAAAGAAATTCTCAGACTGCTGCTGCTGGTGCAGAGCATTGCCCTTCAATATATATGTTAATATTGAATTAGTTGGTGAAGACCTACTGTAGACGTACAGTGCAGGTTGTTTCTTTTCCTCAGGTGGCAGCAGTAAGTCTCTTCCAGGGATAGTCAGTCTGTCTGGCCCCTCAAGACTCCCAACCAAGCCCAGCAGCCTACCACGGCAGTGTACCCCTGTGTGAGTGTGCTCACTTGAAATGTCAAGTGTTGAGTGATAGTATGAACACAAATTGTAATTACTCTGTAGGCAACTGGATTTACAGGAACAAAAAAGCCACATTTTTCACTTAAGTATTTTTCCCTCTGATTCCTGTTGTTTTGTTAGACATTCTGAGGATGACCAGGGGGAATATGATGACATAGGCCTAGGCCTAGATGTAAAACCACCTCCCCCACCCCCAAACCCAAAACACCCAGGGAGCTGGGACAAGAGTGGTATGTCTGAAAATAACTACTATATTACCATGAACACATGCAAGAGATTCACTAGCTATTGTGAATTTAGGACTGAATCATGATGACTCTTAAATCGTGAATGTATGATTTATGTGAAAGCTTGAATTATATACACAAATAGTTTCTCAATCCATCATCCCATAATGTATGTATTTTACATGTTCATTGCTTGTTCATGCATGACATGAATTATATTTTCTGCTATTTCACCTACAGACTCCTGGAATGAAAATAGTTCTTCACAAATAGATAAGGTGAAAGAATACATGTTTACCATCAGTGACCATCAATGCAGAACACTGCTTTTGAATTATTTCTGAAATACTGTTCTTGATACACATGCTTTTCATGACATTTATGTTCTTATTCCTGGCTGCAGGGGAGCGATGAAAGTGAGGTCTATGATATGATTGATAAGTAAGTATAGTATTGAAATACAACTTTGATCCCCTGCCTACATAGAGTACGTGGTATCTTGGGTTTATGCTTGTCTTACAAGTAGACAACTCAATGTCTGGCACGGCATACTTTAAACAGCCAATATCACAAGGCTAATAATAATAAAAAAGACTTGGATACTCACATATCTGTTAAAATGTGTTTATATTGGCGTAATAGCTGTCCACTTCAAATAATCACTGACCCGTTAATTTATTTTGCCATCTCTGTCTTTTGCCATCTCAGAGGCAACCAAGAGGAGGTGAAAACCACAAGTTCTGATAAGAATAAACAGAAAGAGTTGAGCCGGCAGAAAGAGCAGGAGAGGAGAGAACAAAAGGAAATACTGGAAAGGGAAAACAAATACAGAAAGAAATTCAAGGTGATTTGCCACATTTCCATGCGCTAACAAATCCATAAATCCCCCCAAACAGTAATGTTTGTCATAACACACTTGCTACATTTGATACCAAGGTTTTGGATATGGTGCTGCAGCCTGGTCTCAGAGCATTTCTCATTATTCTGTATGTAAATCCAAGACACTCCATTTAGTATGATATGTTATGTTTCGTATGGTATGTATTTATATGTGGATGTCTATCACCCATTTCGTATGATATGTTGCAAATTACAATTCATATATGTTACAAATTTGCAAAATGTACATTATATTACGAATTTGCAAAATGTATGATATGTTCTAGCTAGGTGGCAAACGTTAGCTAGCTGGCTAACGTTAGCTAGGCTAGGGGTTAAGGTGAAGGTTAGGGTTAAGTTTAGAAGTTAGGTTAAAGGTTTAAGGTTAGGGTTAGGGGAAGGGTTAGCTAAAAGGGTTAAGGTTAGTGTTAGGGTTAGCTAACATGCTAAGTAAATGCAAAGCTAAAAAGTAGTAAGTAGTTAAAAAGTTGCTAATTAACTAAAATGCCTTAATTAGCCATCTGTCTTATGTAACCATACCAAACGTAACATATCATACTAATTTAAGTGTCCCGGATTTACGTTTACTATGCTACGTCTGAGACCAGGTTGGGAATTCTGGAACACACCTGTAATACATCTCTGTGAGCCTTTTACATATGGTGTTTTGCCAAGTATAGATGTACAGTAATGTAATCTCACATGCAGAACATAAATCTCATTAATCTCTGCAGTCTAAAAACACCACTTTACAACCCTCTGTGTTTATTTGTACCCTTCCACAGCTGGGGACTGGGGACATAGAGGTCCTTCACATGGCCAGGGTTCGACATGACTGGCAGGGGGGCAAGCAGGATCTAACTGTTCGGCAGGGAGACAGTGTGGAGATCTTACGGGTTGAGAACAATCCTGGGGGCATGTGGCTAGCCCGCACACAGACTGGCACCTGTAAGTAAACCACTGTTAAGTTCTATAGAACTAAGGGACGGTTCTACATTTAATGGGGTGAGGTGGCTGGTCCAAAATAGGGGGGGGGGTTGTCTATCTTATTTTTTTGATTTGTGGAGGGTTGTGTGATTTTTAAAAATGGGCACAGGGAGCGTATTTTTTTGCTTGTTACCTAGGTGTCTGGTTAGACTGTAAATTCTCCTTTCAGACTCACATTAAGCATCTCCAATCTAAAATGAAATCTAGAATCGGCTTCCTATTTCACAAAAAGCATCATTCACTCATGCTGCCAAACATACCCTCGTAAAACTGACTATCCTACCGATCCTTGACTTCGGCGATGTCATTTACAAAATAGCCTCCAACACTGTACTCAGCAAATTGGATGTAGTCTATCACAGTGCCATCCGTTTTGTTACCAAAGCCCCATATACAACCCACCACTGCGACCTGTATGCTCTCGTTGGCTGGCCCTCACTACATATCCATCGCCAAACCCACTGGCTCCAGGTCATCTATAAGTCTTTGCTACGTAAAGCACTGCCTTATCTCAGCTCACTGGTCACCATAGCAACTCCCACCCGTAGCACACGCTCCAGCAAGGTATATTTCACTAGTCATCCCGAAAGCCAACACCTCTTTGGCCGCCTTTCCTTCCAGTTCTCTGCTGCCAATGACTGGAAAAAATTGCAAAAGTCACTGAAGCTGGAGCTCACTAACTTTAAGCATCAGCTGTCAGAGCAGTTTACCGATTACTGCACCTGTACACAGCCCATCTGTAAATAGCCCACCCAACTACCTCATCTTCATGTTGTTATTTTTTTGCTCTTCTGCACCCCAGTACCTCTACTTGCACATCATATAGCCACATTTCCTCATCTGCTTGAATGCGCCCCCCTTATTAAGGTGTTTTGGTACTTTCCTTAAGCACTACGCTTTTCTGCGCGCCTAGTATACAGTCAACTCTATCTTGCCCATCTATACATAGTGACGATAGTGGTAGGTGGATAATTTGCACAGATTGGTAATAGGTTAACTAGCAATCATACTTCACATAAAATCATTCAAATCTGCACACATTTTCCATATAAATCTACAAGAACATAGAGGAATAGCTGATAGCTTTTTGATCTGCGTGTCTCCTATCGTATTGATCTTGTTTAGACTACAAATTTAATTGACTGTATAAACGGATTCCCTCTTCACATTTGTCAAAATAGTGAAAACTAAAATAGTGATTCTTTTAATTCATATCAATTGATTATTTTTAACAATAATTTTTCACTAACCGAATGCTGTGCTTCGCCATTGTAGTAGTTGGGGGTTTGGTTAAATCGCAGTTAATCAAATCATGGGAATAATCATTTGTGAATCACAAACAGTAAAAGGAAACAATTCAGCTGTAGTCTTCCTTTCGAATTGTGTCACTGTAAAACTAATTTCGTAGATGCTTTAAGTTGATCTGGACGTTCAACTTTTATTTTATTCTATATATACAGTTGAAGTAGGAAGTTAACCTACATTTAGGTTGGAGTCATTAAAAGTTGTTTTTCAACTGCTCCACACATTTCTTGTTCACAAACTATAGTTTGGCAAGTCGGTTAGGACATCTACTTTGTGCATGACAATTTTTCCAACAATTGTTTACAGACAGATTATTTCACTTATAATTCACTGTATCACAATTCCAGTAGGTCAGAAGTTAACATACACTAAGTTAACTGTGCCCTTAAACAACTTGGAAAATGTCCAAACACCTGAAGGTACCACATTCATCTGTACAAACAATAGTACACAAGAATAAACACCATGGGACAATGCAGCCGTCATACTGCTCAGGAAGGAGACGCGTTCTGTCTCCTAGAGATGAACGTACTTTTGTGCGAAAGTGCAAATCAATCCCAGACCAAGGGACCATGTGCAGATGCTGGAGGAAACGGGTACTAAAGTATCTATGTCCACAGTAAAACAAGTCCTATATCGTCATAACCTGAATGGCCGCTCAGCAAGGAAGAAGCCACTGCTCCAAAACTGTCATAAAAAAAGCCAGACTACGGTTTGCAACTGCACATGGAGACAAAGATTGTACTTTTTGGAGAAAGGTCATCTGGTGTGATGAAACAAAAATAGAACTGTTTGGCCATAATGACCATCATTACGTTTGGAGGAAAAAGGGGGAGGCTTGCAAGCCGAAGAACACCATCCCGACCGTGAAGCACAGGGGTGGTAGCATCATGTTGTGGGAGTGCTTTGTTGCAGGAGGGACTGGTGCCCTTCACAAAATAGATTGCATCATGAGGAAGAAAAATTATGTGGATATATTGAAGCAAAATCTCAAGACATCAGTCAGGAAGTTAAAGCTTGGTCGCAAATTGGTCTTCCAAATGGACAATGACCCCAAGCATACTTCCAAAGTTGTGGCAAAATGGCTTAAGGACAACAAAGTCAAGGTATTGGAATGGCCATCACACAGCCCTGACCTCAATCCCATTGAAAATATGTGGACAGAACTGAAAAAGTGTGTGTGAGCAAAGAGGCCTACAAACCTGACTCAGTTACACTAGCCCTGTCAGGAGGAATGGGCCAGAATTCACCCAACTTACTGTGGGAAGCTTGTGGAAGGCTACCTGAAACATTTGACCCAAGTTGAAAAATTTAAAGACAATGTTACCAAATACTAATTGGGTGTATGTTAACTTCTGACCCACTGGGAATGTGATGAAAGAAATAAAAGCTGAAATAACTCATCCTCTCTGCTATTATTCTGACATTTTACATTCTTAAAATAAAGTGGTGATCCTAACTGACCTAAGACAGGGATTTTTTTAACGAGGATTAAATGTCAGGAATTGTGAAAAACTGAGTTTAAATGTATTTGGCTAAGGTGTATGTAAACTTCCAACTTCAACTGTGTATATATATATTTTTTGCTGGCTCACCTCACTTATTCCTTATACAGTTAATGACATTTATATTGCCTTGGGGATGATACAATTAATCATTATTTTAGAGTTCATTTTATGAGGAGTGAGGCAGTGTATATATTTTTTTACAGTACAAGGGGAAAAAAACATTTACATTGGGGAGGGGGTACATTTTTTTTTTATGACACCTGGAGTTGGACAAGCCCCACCCCCCACTCCAGTAAATTTTGATCTGTCCCTAAACAATTCAATATGTGTTCCATATTTTATACTTGGTCCATATTTTCTTTGACAATGCTGAAAACCACACATTTCATGTACCTAAAGCTACCAAAAACCAGTAATGAAGTGTTACTTTGCAGATGGCTACATCATTAACACATGTGTGGATGTGGACTATGAGGAAGTGAAACGTAAACTCAAACTGTCCAGAGCACCTGACCCCTCACTGCCACCACCACCACCTCCACCTCCCGTCTCTTTTGAGGACAATGACATTTATTATGATGTCGACTCCTCACATAACATGAACAGGTAGCTCTCGCAAGCACAAATATACCATATTGCTTTAACTTTGTCGGTAATTGAAACAGTGTAACCTGAATGCAAGTGATTGATATGATTGATATGTTTCTCTCTTACAGCAGCATGACTCAAGAGGAGGGTAAGTGGAGCTGTGAATGACCGTTTTCCATTAAGTTGTTCATGTAGTATGCTTATGTTACTGTTTCTCTCTGTTTCTCTCTGTTTCTCTCTCTCTCTCTCTGTTTCTCTCTCTCTCTCTGTTTCTCTCTCTCTCTCTCAAGATGACTACGATGATGTGCAAGGAATAAACAATGACTTCCCCCTTCCACCTCCTGAAATAAGGTATTCCTCATATACAATGTCTTTGAATTCAATTATTATCATTTTTGTACCTTTCCGATACACAGGAGAGTAAGTCAAATGCCTTCCTCTGTCTGGGGTTTTTCATAGTGTGGTGTTGCTTTAATAGCTTGCCAACTTTGGCCTGTATGTTTACTTAAAAAATGAAAATCAAAGCTTGTATATGGTTTAACTTGTCTGTTGCATAGAGCATGTATTGCACTGTCTATAAATAAAGTAGTTGCTAATGGCTAACAAAAAGAAAGCATAAATAAGAAAGTTGGCTACTAAAAGAGGACAAAAACTACTTTTGTGATCAGACAAAAAAGGACATGTTTGTCTTTATGTTCCAGTCTACATCCAAAAATGAGCAAGAAACTGGAGAAAGATGAACAAGAGTTCAGAAAAAAATTTAAGGTAAATCTTAGCTTGCTCTTTTTGCATATCTGTTGAACTGTTAGTAAAAAAAAAGGCTTTTACCGCAATTCATGTGCACACATTACTCTGAAAGCACAATCACTAGTCGCCTAATAAAATGACATTACCAAGTCATATGAAAAAATAAACATCACTTTTATTTTGTTCTGTCAGTTTGAGGGACCGATTAAGGTGTTACACTGCATGATGGTTGACACAAGCATCAAGAAATCAGGAGGGAAGGATCTAGCTGTGGTTCAAGGAGAGATCCTGGAGATAATTCAACTCACCAGTGACAAGAAAGCCCTGTGTCGCAATGAGCAGGGGAAATGTATGTGAATACATCGCCCTCTTGTGAAAAGTTTCTGTAAAAGTCCGTTGTATATTTGATTAGGCTACAGCCTAATCAACTAAAGATTGCAGAAAATTCCCTGTTTTGATTACTTTTGTCAGCATGAGTGTCATTATTTTAATTGTTCATTAATTTTCATTCTCTCACAGATGGATATGTGCCCAGGGTTGTTCTTCTTCAGGCGTAGGTTTCTTGTATTTATTTTTATTTTATTTCACCTTTATTTAACCAGGTAGGCTAGTTGAGAACAAGTTCTCATTTGCAACTGCGACCTGGCCAAGATAAAGCATAGCAGTGTAAACAGACAACACAGAGTTACACATGGTGTAAACAATTAACAAGTCAATAACACAGTAGAAAAAAAGGGGAGTCTATATACATTGTGTGCAAAAGGCATGAGGAGGTAGGCGAATAATTACAATTTTGCAGATTAACACTGGAGTGATAAATTATCAGATGGTCATGTACAGGTAGAGATATTGGTGTGCAAAAGAGCAGAAAAGTAAATAAATAAAAACAGTATGGGGATGAGGTAGGTAAAAATGGGTGGGCTATGTACCGATAGACGATGTACAGCTGCAGCGATCGGTTAGCTGCTCAGATAGCAGATGTTTGAAGTTGGTGTGGGAGATAAAAGTCTCCAACTTCAGCGAATTTTGCAATTCGTTCCAGTCACAGGCAGCAGAGAACTGGAACGAAATGCGGCCTAATGAGGTGTTGGCTTTAGGGATGATCAGTGAGATACACCTGCTGGAGCGCGTGCTACGGATGGGTGTTGCCATCGTGAACAGTGAACTGAGATAATGCGGAGCTTTACCTAGCATGGACTTGTAGATGACCTGGAGCCAGTGGGTCTGGCGACGAATATGTAGCGAGGGCCAGCCGACTAGAGCATACAGGTCGCAGTGGTGGGTGGTATAAGGTGCTTTAGTGACAAAACGGATGGCACTGTGATAAACTGCATCCAGTTTACTGAGTAGAGTGTTGGAAGCAATTTTGTAGATGACATCGCCGAAGTCGAGGATCGGTAGGATAGTCAGTTTTACTAGGGTAAGTTCGGCGGCGTGAGTGAAGGAGGCTTTGTTGCGGAATAGAAAGCTGACTCTAGATTTGATTTTCGATTGGAGATGTTTGATATGAGTCTGGAAGGAGAGTTTACAGTTGAGCCAGACACCTAGGTACTTATAGATGTCCACATATTCAAGGTCGGAACCATACAGGGTGGTGATGCTGGTCAGGCTGGGTGAAGGCAGCGAACGGTTGAAAAGCATACATTTGGTTTTACTAGCGTTTGAGAGCAGTTGGAGGCCACGGAAGGAGTGTTGTATGGCATTGAAGCTCGTTTGGAGGTTAGATAGCACAGTGTCCAAGGACAGGCCGGAAGTATATAGAATGGTGTCGTCTGCGTAGAGGTGGATCAGGGAATTGCCCGCAGCAAGAGCAACATCATTCATATATACAGACAAAAGAGTCGGCCCGAGGATTGAACCCTGTGGCACCCCCATAGAGACTGCCAGAGGACCGGACAGCATGCCCTCCGATTTGACACACTGAACTCTGTCTGCAAAGTAGTTGGTGAACCAGGCAAGGCAGTCATCCGAAAAACCGAGGCTACTGAGTCTGCCGATAAGAATATGGTGATTGACAGAGTCGAAAGCCTTGGCCAGGTCGATGACGACGGCTGCACAGTACTGTCTTTTATCGATGGCGGTTATGATATCGTTTAGTACCTTGAGCGTGGCTGAGGTGCACCCGTGACCGGCTCGGAAACCAGATTGCACAGTGGAGAAGGTACGGTGGGATTCGAGATGTTCAGTGACCTGTTTGTTGACTTGGCTTTCGAAGACCTTAGATAGGCAGGGCAGGATGGATATAGGTCTGTAAACAGTTTGGGTCCAGGGTGTCTCCCCCTTTGAAGAGGGGGATGACTGCGGCAGCTTTCCAATCCTTGGGGATCTCAGACGATATGAAAGAGAGGTTGAACAGGCTGGTAATAGGGGTTGCGACAATGGCGGCGGATAGTTTCAGAAATAGAGGGTCCAGATTGTCAAGCCCAGCTGATTTGTACGGGTCCAGGTTTTGCAGCTCTTTCAGAACATCTGCTATCTGGATTGCTCTTGTTCTCCGTGGACTTCACAGTGTCCCAGAACCTTTTGGAGTTGGAGCTACAGGATGCAAATTTCTGCCTGAAGAAACTGGCCTTAGCTTTCCTGACTGACTGCGTGTATTGGTTCCTGACTTCCCTGAACAGTTGCATATCGCGGGGACTATTCGATGCTATTGCAGTCCACCTCAGGATGTTTTTGTGCTGGTCGAGGGCAGTCAGGTCTGGAGTCAACCAAGGGCTATATCTTTTCTTAGTTCTGCATTTTTTGAACGGAGCATGCTTATCTAAAATGGTGAGGAAGTTACTTTTAAAGAATGACCAGGCATCCTCAACTGACGGGATGAGGTCAATGTCCTTCCAGGATACCCGGGCCAGGTCGATTAGAAAGGCCTGCTCACAGAAGTGTTTTAGGGAGCGTTTGACAGTGATGAGGGGTGGTCGTTTGACTGCGGCTCCGTAGCGGATACAGGCAATGAGGCAGTGATCCCTGAGATCCTGGTTGAAGACAGCGGAGGTGTATTTGGAGGGCCAGTTGGTCAGGATGACGTCTATGAGGGTGCCCTTGTTTACAGATTTAGGGTTGTACCTGGTGGGTTCCTTGATGATTTGTGTGAGATTGAGGGCATCTCGCTTAGATTGTAGGACTGCCGGAGTGTTAAGCATATCCCAGTTTAGGTCACCTAACAGAACAAACTCTGAAGCTAGATGGGGGGCGATCAGTTCACAAATGGTGTCCAGGGCACAGCTGGGAGCTGAGGGGGGTCGGTAGCAGGCGGAAACAGTGAGAGACTTATTTCTGGAGAGAGTAATTTTCAAAATTAGTAGTTCGAACTGTTTGGGTATGGACCTGGAAAGTATGACATTACTTTGCAGGTTATTTCTGCAGTAGACTGCAACTCCTCCCCCTTTGGCAGTTCTATCTTGACGGAAAATGTTATAGTTGGGTATGGAAATCTCAGAATTTTTGGTGGCCTTCCTGAGCCAGGATTCAGACATGGCAAGAACATCAGGGTTAGCAGAGTGTGCTAAAGCAGTGAGTAAAACAAACTTAGGGAGGAGGCTTCTGATGTTGACATGCATAAAACCAAGGCTTTTTCGATCACAGAAGTCAACAAATGAGGGTGCCTGGGGACATGCAGGGCCTGGGTTTACCTCCACATCACCCGCGGAACAGAGGAGGAGTAGAATGAGGGTACGGCTAAAGGCTATAAAAACTGGTCGCCTAGAGCGTTGGGGACAGAGAATAAAAGGAGCAGATTTCTGGGCATGGTAGAATATATTCTGTGCATAATGCGCAGACAGGGGTATGGTGGGGTGCGGGTACAGCGGAGGTAAGCCCAGGCACTGGGTGATGATGAGAGAGGTTGTATCACTGGACATGCTGGTTGTAATGGGTGAGGTCACCGCATGTGTGGGTGGTGGGACAAAGAAGGTATCAGGGGTATGAAGAGTGGAACTAGGGGCTCCATTGTAAACTAAAACAATGATAACTAACCTGAACAACAGTATACAAGGCATATTGACATTTGAGAGAGACATACAGCGAGGCATACAGTAATCACAGGTGTTGAATTGGGAGAGCTAGCTAAAACAGTAGCTAAAACAGTAGGTGAGACAACAACAGCTAATCAGCTAGCACAACAACAGCAGGTAAAATGGCGTTGACTAGGCAGGGAGTGTCGGATTAACTACACACAGAGCCTGAGTGCGGCTGGGGCCGACAGATAAACATAAACAAGCAGAATGGAGTACCGTGATTAATGGACAGTCCAGCATGCATCAGCTATGTCGCCAAGTGATCAGATATATTTATTCAACACAATTATTGGTAGAATATCGATTCAGAATAGCCATAGTCTCTGTTAGTCACTGGTATCATAATTTACTGCTGACAACTGTGTCATAATGTTTTGGTTAATATGGTTTTCAATATTCCTTTTCAGGGAAGGGGAGGATATTTACGACGATGTTGATCATATTAACGGTAAGTTATTTTTAATTAATTATGCTTACTGTAAATACATTTATATTTAGACTCTGAAGTGATATTATGAATCTAGCTTTGGGACACAACATCAGGAGTCACAGACCCCAGATGAGCTCATGTAATATATACTGATCAAAAATATAAATGCAACATGTAAAATGTTGGTACCATGTTTCATGAGCTAAAATTAAAGATCCCAGAAATGTTCCATATGTACAAAAAGCTTATATCTCTCCAATTTTGTGCACAAATTTGTTTACATCTCTGCCTTTCTACGACAATAATGCATCCACATGACAGGTGTGGCATATCAAGAAGCTGACCAAACAGCAGGATCATTACACAGGTGCACCTTGTGCTGGGGTACAATAAAAGGTCACTCTAAAATGTGCAGTTGTGTCACACATCACAATGCCACAGATGTCTCAAGTTTTTAGGGATTGTGTATTTGGCATGCTGACTGCAGGAATATGCACCAGAGCTGTTGTCACAGAATTGAATGTTCATTTCTCTACCATAAGCCACCTTCAACGTCGTTTTAGAGAATTTGGCAGTATGTACAACCGGCCTCACAACCGCAGACCACGTGTAACCACGCAAGCCCAGGACCTTCACATCCGGCTTCTTCACTTGCAGGATCATCTGAGACCAGCCACCTGGACAGCTGATGCCCTTATGAAAACATATTGCAGTCAGAGTGTAGTATAACTGCAGCACATTGCAGTATAACTGTAGTTAGAGTGCAATATGACTGCAATATGCAGGAAAATACTGTGTCCAAAATAACACTGTTTTTTTAACTGCAGTAATTTTGCAGTGTAACTGCAGTATAACTTCAGTTCAACTGCAATTCAACTGCAGTGAACTGCAGTTATTCTGCAGTTACTGCATCCAAAATACCACAGTCAACTGCAGTTACTGCACCTTTACTGTAGTTTCAAAACTGCAATCTTTTTTTGTAAGGGTGAAACTGAGGAGAAATTCCGTCTGTAATAACGCCCTTTTGTGGGGAAACCTCATTCTGATTGGCTGGACCTGGCTCCCTAGTGGGTGGGCCTAAAGCACCCCTGCACAGTCATGTGAAATCCATAGATTATCGCCTAATTTATTTATTTCAATTGACTGATTTGCTGATATGAACTGTAACTCAGTAAAATCATTGAAATTGTTGCATGTTGCGTTTATAGTTTTGTTCAGTATATATGCAAAGTAGTAAAAGTACAAGTAGTTAACCCCTTTCTTGACCTCCTCTCTCCTCCTTACAGATATCTATGACAATGACAATGTCTATGATCACACCATCCACTGAAACCTTTTTCCTTTCCTGACCAACATGGATCACCAATCCTGGACTGACAATTTAATGCTTGTCTTCCAGGGAGACACACACGCACAGGGAGACACACAAACACACATGTCCTAAGAATTGAAACAATCATGGCATGACTGTTGTTTGCTCGAATTTGCTTGTAGGACTATTTAATACACTATGCTTTGTTCATGGCTGGGCTTCTTGAGATGAGTTTGAATAATAAATACTTTTTTGCCAGTTGTATTTTGTGTATTATTAATATTCTATTAGTGTACTCAAAACAATTATCCTCCCGAGAATTAGAAGAAGGATTTAAAAAGATGACACATTTATTGACATTCCCATGGAATTTATTATCAAAAGCTACCCACTTTTTCCGTTTTTTTCACAAGCGCATTGCATCTTTGAATATGTGATCTATTACTACTGCCTGCATGTTGTAAATATATCATTGAACACTTCCTGTTCAAAGTACAACACCATTTTTTCTGTGTCACAGATTGTAGAGGAAACCTGTTTTTGGTACTATTTCACACAATTTCGTGTGGATCTTCGAGCTGAAAAAGATGACATCTGTCACGTGCATTTACAGATCTTTGTTACTTTGACTCACAGTCATTGCTTTGACGTTGCAGTCAACACCGGCAGGATCAATTTGATTTCCATTCGAGTGAACAGAGCTGTGTACACCTGACTTGCAGACCGCTACTAGTGTGTTTACATAATGCAAAATTCATTGGAGTCGCTTGTGAATGTGCTTGAGTCGTACAGAGGAAGAGATAAAGTGGTAAGTGTCCCACCAAAACATTCAGCTATTTCATTTTAAATATGACAAATGTTGAGTCATTGCCCTATTTTAAATGAACATGCATACCACCACATTCTTCCTAATAGAATGGCCTTGTGTTATGTGGGATATTTGTGGGCAGATAAGGACACTGTGCTATGGGTCCCAGCTGGTTGGTGGGGTTCTGTCTGAGAAGCCAGGGCTGTCATCCGCACAGCTTGGAAAGAGCCTCCTACTGTTCTCTGCACAGCTAAGCCACTGTCGGACTGTACTTCGACTCTTCGATGACCTCTCCATGCTCACATATTCACAAAGCTATGGTCTTGGAGCCGGGGTGAGCAATGAGACTATAGCAGCGTTTCCCAATCTCGGTCCTCTGGACCCCTAGGGGTGCATGTTTTGGTTTTTGCCCTAACACTACACAGCTGATTCAAATGTACAAAGCTTGATGATTAGCTATGATGATTATTTGAATCAGCTGTGCAGTGCTAGGTCAAAAAACAAAATGTGCACACCTTGGGGGACTGAGTTTGGGAAACCCTGGTCTATTTCTATGACCAGAAATGCCCTGTATGAAACGTTTCTGAAATGACATAGCCAGCCATCATCTGTGACTCAAGACATGGCAATAGCCCCACTTCAATATCAAAGCATGTCAGTGTCAACACACAATTGAAACTAATTAAAGCCAGATTCCCGTAGTGAGAGATTGAGGGCCAGAGACTTAGAATAGAATTGACACTTTCTTTAGATTGACATGCATGTCCCTCTCTCCAGGAAGAAGATTCTGCACTGCGCTGGATGTCTGTGCTGAATAATATGGCTGACCAGTTGTATTACCCTTGTGAACATATAGCGTGGGCTGCCGATGCCAAGATCATCAGTGCTAAGTCTGACAAATGGTGGCTACTAAGCGGTATACTCTGGGGAATATCTCTGCTTTTAGGCGTTTTCAGGTAAGAATATTTCTCCACTGATGGTTTCATACTACATAACAAATCTGAGGCACTCTTCAATTAGTGAAAGTTACAATGCTGCTAGCCTATTTGGCATATGGCCAAAGTACTAAAAGTTGCTATTATCCTTGTTCCCAGGCTCAATTTCTACTGTAGAGAGTGGTTCAGTTTGGAGCTGGCTGGTGGATGAGATTACATTGGCATACTTACAGTACAGATTTTGGCATGGAGCTTTCCTTCGAATGTAGCCTATTGCTTTGGACAGGATTTGAAACACTCAGTGATAGTGGGAGGCATGTAGAATGGCTATAAGCAGGTGTTCTTCACCATACACACTTCTCATTCTAGGTCTATGAGGGTTGTCATGCTGCTGCGGAAGAAGTTAAGGAAGTCAACACGAGGCGACAGTAGGTAAGTCGGGTCAAAACTGAATCAGTTTACTTGTGTTGTCTCTGTGTGTGTGTGTGTGTGTGTGTGTGTGTGTGTGTCAATGACTGTGTTCCATTGCGTAAAATATATTGATGGAATCTTGACGTTCCCAATGCGTATTCATCACATCAATTGGGAGGACATTTCAGGTAAGGATACTAGATACATGTGTTGCTAAACCAATGAGTGTATATAAACGTATCTTGGGTTTGATTTGTCTCTCTCCAGTGACGGAACTGTTGCCAGCAGGTCTCAGCTCCGGAGGCAGGTGCAAGGGGAGGTCCTCAGTATTCTCAGCAGCATGGCAGATCTGAGTAATGCCATTCATTGGATGCCCCCTGGTTTCCTCTGGGCAGGACGCTTTCCAAATTGGCTAGTTGGACTTATGGGCACCACGTCATCCCTGATTGGCTTGATCCAGATGGGTGCCAGTCAAGCAGTCAGTGCCTAGTCTAATTGCTTTGACAAATCTTTTCTTTTTTTGACTAACACATTTGATAACCCAATCAGCATTTGTTGAAAAATCTACTGAAATTTGGGGAACATTCAACATCAAACCCTGTTCTGGATGACATCGTTGTGCCCAGTGTTGGTAATTAATGGTTTGTTTCTCTTTTCTTGACGAAGCTCCACAACCAGATGCAACAGTTGACTATTGTCTGTTTTTAAACCAACTGTTCAGCGGTGTTGAACATAGCCCAGGCATATTTTAAGTTGACTTGTTACTAGTAGGAATACAGTAAAGCATGGGAAGCTCTGTCCGCCTGTGCTTGAGTTGAGTCATGTTCAGCTGGCCTACTGTTTCTCCTAGCTAGGCACTCCAATTATTTGTTATGACTCTCAGTATTTCTCACATAAACCCATGGAATGTGAAGTGAAAAAATATAGAATATCTATTAGATTTTAATTAAATTAATGAACCTTTTTAACCTATTCTTTTCAGAATTCTGAATGTTAGATATGAACAATATTGCTGTAACATTAATTGTTTGGCATTTTGGCACCAATCAATTTTTTTTGTAAAATATAATCCTAACTTTTTCTCAGAGTAGCAATTGCCATTTCAGTATGGTTTTATGAACATTACCAATCAAACAACGTCAACACAACATTTGTGGCTACTATTTCAACCACAGAAACAGGCTCGACAATGAAAATATCAGCTGCTGTGAACAGTGATGAATTGTAATTTTTGTTCATAATTTTCCTAGAATAAAATAGACAGTTAAATTACATAATGTACCTGTTTTTATTATATATATATAAATCACATACAGTGCATTCGGGAAAGTATTCAGACCCCTGGACTTTTTCCACATTTTGTTATGTTACAGCCTTATTCTTAAATGTATTACATTGTCCCCTCCCTCCCTCAATCTACACATAATACCACATAATGACAAAGTACATTTCTTAAAAAAAAAAATGAAATTACATTTACGTGAGTATTCAGACCCTTTACTCAGTACTTTGTTGAAGCACGTTTGGCAGCGATTCCAGGTTTGAGTCTACTTGGGTATGACGCTACAAGCTTGGTAACACCTGTATTTGGGGAGTTTCTCCCATTCCTCTGCAGATCCTCAAACTCTGTCAGATTGGAAGGGGAACGTTGCTACACAGCTATTTTCAGGTCTCTCTGGAGATGTTAGATAGGGTTCAAGTCAGAGCTCAGGCTGGGCCACTCAAGAACATTCAGAGACTTGTCCCGAAGCCACTCCTGTGTTGTCTTGGCTGTGTGCTTAGGGTCGTTATCCTGTTGGAAGGTGAACTTTCGCCCCAGTCTGATGTCCTGAGTGCTCTGGAGCAGGTTTTCATCAAGGATCTCTCTGTATTTTGCTCTGTTCACCTTTCCCTTGATCCTCTGCCCTATCCCATCTGGACAAGAGGAATACCTATGTAAGAATGCCGTTTATTGACTATAGCTCAACATTCAATATCATAGTACCCTCCAAGCTCATCATTAAGCTTGAGGCCCTGGGCCTGACAGACTACAGGGAGGAGGTGAGTGTGGTGCCTGGAAAACAACCTCTCACTCAACAAAACTCAACAAAACAAAGGAGATGATTGTGGACTTCAGGAAACAGCAGAGATCCCCCCCCCCCTCCAATCGATGGACCGCAGTAAAGAAGCATCACTGACAAACTGAAATGGACCACCCGCACATACAGTGTTGTGAAGAAGGCGCAATAGAGCCTCCTCAACCTCATGAGGCTAAAGAAATTTGGCTTGTCACAGGAAGGCCAAAAAGTTCAAGGGCATGAACCACCCGAGCCACTGCCTGTTCACCCCACTATTGACCAGAAGGCGAGGTCAATACAGGTGCATCAAAACTGGAACCGAGAGACTGAAAAAAAGCTTTTCTCAAGGCCATCAGACTGTTAAACCGCCATCACTAGCACATTAGAGGAAGCTGCCTATAGGCATAGACGAGAAATCACTGGTCACTTTAATAATGTTTTACATATCTGGCATTTCTCATATGTATACTGTTTTTCTATACTATTCTGTATCTTAGTCCGTTCCGCTCGTCCATATGTATATCATCTTAATTAATTTCTACTTAGATTTGTGTGTATTGGGTATATGTTGTGTAATTTGTTAGATATTACTGCACTGTCGGAGCTAAAGCACAAGCATTTCGCTACACCCGCAATAACATCTGCTAATTAAGCGCATGTGGCCTATAAAATTTGATTTGATAAACATCCCTACAGCATTATGCTGCCGCCACCACAATGCTTCACCGTAGGGATGGTGCCAGGTTTCCTCCAGATGTGACGTTAGTCATTCAGGCCAAAGAGGTCAATCTTGGTTTCATCAGACCAGAGAATCGGGTTTCTTATGGTTGGAGAGGCTTTAAGGTACCTTTTGGCAAACTCAAAGCGGGCAGTGGCTTCCATCTGGCCACTCTACCATAAAGGTCTGATTGGTGGAGTGCTGCAGAGATGGTTGTCCTTCTGGAAGGTTATCCTATGTCCACAGAGGAACTCTAGAGCTCTGTCAGTGACCATCACTTCCCTGACCAAGGCCCTTCTCCCCCGATTTCTCAGTTTGGCCAGGTGGCCAGCTTTAGGAAGAGTCTTGGTGGTTCCAAAGTTCTTCCATTTAAAAATGATGGAGGCCACTGTGTTCTTAGGGACCTTAAATGCTGCAGACATTTTTTGGAACCCTTCCCCAGATCTGTGTCTCAGAGATCTACGGACAATTCCTTCAACCTCATGGTGTGGTTTTTGCTCTGACATGCACTGTCAACTGTGTGACATGTGTATGCCTTTCCAGATCATGTTCAATCAGTTGAATTTACCACAGGTGGACTCCAAGTTGTAGAAACATCTCAAGGATAATCAATGGAAGCAAGATACACCGGAGGTCAATTTCGAGGCTCATAGCAAAGGGTCTGAATTCTTATGTAGTAGGTTATTGATATTTTTATTTTGAATAAATTAGCAACAATTTCTAAAAGCCTGTTTTATTTAATTTTACTAGGCAAGTCAGTTAAGAACAAGTTCTTATTTTCAATGACGGCCTAGGAACAGTGGGTTAACTGCCTGTACCTTGTCAGCTCGGGGATTCGAACTTGCAACCTTTCGGTTACTAGTCCAACACTCTAACCACTAGGCTACCCTGCTTTATCAATATCGTGTATTGTGTGTAGATAATTTAAAAATGTTTATTCCATTTTAGAATAAGTAACGTAACAAAATGTGGAAAAGTCAGTGGGTCTGAATACTTTCCGAAGGCACTGTATGAAGTTCAGTTTGACAATATATTGAGCATGACTTAACTCAATTTTACGCATGCGCACTACGTCAACATTGTTTGTAGCGGCAGAGAGAAGACCACCGAAACAATTTATGTAACTCTGTAGTAGAGATGCATACAACAACAGCATTTTATGTTTCATACACGAGACGGACGTACTGCTAATTGCCTCAGCACAGTGTTGTTAAAAGTGTAGCTATTACTACGAAGACATTGCTATATTGCCGACTTGTTTTGTTGCAAAAGAGTTCCCAGCCACGTCAACTTCATCCGTGGCAGTAAAGTTCAAGCATTCATCGGATCCAGAATTTAACAGGGTGAGCATCTGGATCATGTGGTACTGCCAGTACTGCCAATATCGCCCTAAATGTCATGAACTTGTTCGCAAACCAGCAGGAAGATTACTAAAGCTTATTGGCTGTAAATTAGCTGAAAGTTAGCTGAGTGGATAGCCATACTTGCTAACGCGTTAGCTAAGCTAAATGAAGCTAACGTTAGCAAATTAGCTCTGGTGATTCAGTCAGGCTACAACAATGTAATACTGCAATTTCTCTAGCTAACAGTAGTGCAAGCATAATGATATGTTTTCAGTGTCATTATTGGGAAGACTGGTGTCTTGTATTTGTAAGTGTTAAATAGCGCACCATCATAATTACTTATGATGTTAGCTAGGATAATTGTTTTATATTGGTTACTGCGTTTTTTGTTACATATGGAGAAAATGTTACAATGACGACAGTAGCTTAATACGAATACAAACATACCGTATTGTCAGGCTCGTTTCACAAAGGGGACTTGGTGTCACATGACCATAACATGTACTTTGAGCCTGAAGCAATAGCAGCACTTATTTTTTGGACATGGGTCAATGAAGACAAAAACAGGGTGCTTTCATTATCCCCTGCACAAGAAATGGGGGTGAAAAGGGGTGAAAAGCATTTACAATTTTGATTACTGTAGGATAGTGTTAGACGATATGAAATTTGATGGTGTAAATATAAATGATTATTCATTAAGTAATATATTTTAATGTATGTTTTTAAAATGGTCTACTTTCACAGTGAAACAGTATATAGTAACCCCTTTAAATGGCTCAACCTTTGCCGAAACACCCCACAAGACATTGAAAGGTGCTTGTATGTGGAGTCTCTATCATGTCAACTTGTTGATGTGTTGCCAATGACCCGTACTCCTATCCAGAAAATGGAGGCTTATAATTGCCCTGCTGGAAACAAGGTGGAACAAACAGATTCCTCACCTCAACAGGAGAACACTGCTTGTGGTGGACCTGTTGTAGGTGATCCAGACAGTCAAAGCCAGTCACATAAAGCTGCCTCCAAGGCTTCCCACCCTGAATCAGAGGACCTGGACTCCTTTAACCTGATAGAGCCCCCTCCTCTGGACTGGAGGTCAGACGACTCTAGTGAAGCAGGGTCAGTGGAAGAGATGGATGATCCCAGCTTTCCTCCCTCGTCTGTCGCTATGGACAGTCCAGAGGATGTACTAGGTGAGTCCCTATCTGCCGTGGATGGAGTAGGTGAGTCCCTACCTCTCTTGGACACCAGTGACACTGTAGCTTTACCTGTGGCAGTTAGCCAGGAGGGGCTAATCAACTTTGCTCCTGAGGATAGAACCCCAACTGAACGGGTCCTGGATCCTTGTGAAAAGGAAAGAGTGGTGGGGGAAGAGAAGAAGGTTGAGATCTGGAGACCAGGTGACGAAGACCACACTCGGATCCACCACCTGTTGAACCGACTCCAAGTCATCAGAGAAAGCCCTTTCCCCAGGAACTCAAGCACTGACCCTACACCATCAGTGTTCTCTGAGTCCTCGGACTTTGACCCTGCAGGCCCATCTCTGTTGACTGACGTCAGCCTTTTCCTACCAGAGCAGAACCTGAACCAGGCCTCGGGGCTGCTGTTCTCTGAGAGTCAACAGAGAGACCTAATAGGGCTGCTGGAGTGTACAGAGATCGGGGTTCCCCAGCCCAGTCCCTCTGATACCCATGTTCTTCCTTACATGGCCCGGAGAGAAGAGATGGATGCGGTGGTGTCTGTCTCCTACAACCAGGAGGACGGGGAGAGGTTCTGGGACCACTTTGGGAACAGCGGGCGGCTGCGCCACATAGATGACTCCGTTGACTCTATCCCCGAGGATGAGGTCCCAGAGCCTGTGTGGATGAAGTTAGGGGAGGAGGCTCCAGAGGAGGTCAACGATGCAGAGAACATTGAGCGGGTAGGTGTGACATGCTGAAAGATGGTTATTAATGATTAATGGTGGTGTTATAATACTGAACAAAAATATAAACAACATGCAACAATTTCACTGATTTTAAAATTCATTAGGCCCTACTCTCAGGGGCACAGCCATGGGCGTGCCTGGGAAGGCATAGGCCCTCCCACTTGAAGAAGCCAAGGTCCTGGGCTGTTGTGGTTACACGTGTCTGCGGTTGTGAGGCCAGTTAGACATACTGCCAAATTCTCTTAAACAATGTTGGAGGTGGCTTATGGTAGATAAATTAACATTAAATTCTCTGGCAACAGCTCTGGTGGACATACCAAAAAAAGCAGACACCGATTAATCGGCTGATTTTAAAATAAAAATATATGTGTATTTATTTGTAATGACAATTACAACAATACTGAATGAACACTTATTTTAGCTTAATCTAATACATCAATAAAATCAATTTAGCCTCAAATAAATAATGAAACATGTTCAATTTGGTTTAAATAATGCAAAAACAAAGTGTTGTAGAAGAAAGTAAAAGTGTAATATGTGCCATGTAAAAAAAAGCTAACGTTTAAGTTCCTTGCTGAGAACATAAGAAAGCTGGTGGTTCCTTTTAACATGGGTCTTCAATATTCCCAGGAATGAAGTTTTAGGTTGTAATTACTATAGGACTTTCTCTCTATACGATTTGTGTTTCATATACCTTTGACTATTGGATGTTCTTATAGGCACTTTAGTATTGCCAGTGTAACAGTATAGCTTCCGTCCCTCCCCTTGCCCCTACCTGGGCTCGAACCAGGAACACACCGACAACAGCCACCATCGAAGCAGCGTTACTCATGCAGAGCAAGGGGAACAACTACTCCAAGTCTCAGGGCAAGTGACATTTGAAACGCTATTAGAGCACACCCCGCTAACTAGCTAGCCATTTCACATCGGTTACACCAGCCTAATCTCGGGAGTTGATAGGCTTGAAGCATTGCGAAGATCTGCTGGCAAATGCACAAAAGTGCTGTTTGAATGAATGCTTACGAGCCTGCTGGTGCCTACGACTGCTCAGACTGCTCTATCAAATCATAGACTTAATTATAACATAATAACACGCAGAAATACGAGCCTTTGGTCATTAAAATGGTCGAATCCAGAAACTATCTTTCAATAAACTATGGAACCGTTCCGTATTTTATCTAACGGATGGCATCCATAAGTCTAAATATTGCTGTTACATTGTACAACCTTCAATGTTATGTCATAATTATGTACAATTCTGGCAAATTAACTACGGTCTTCGTTAGGAATAAATTGACTTTACACAGTTCGCAATGAGCCAGGTGGCCCAAACTGCTGCATATACCCTGACTGCTTGCATGGAATGCAAGAGAAGTGACAATTTCCCTAATTATAAGAAATTAATGTTAGCAGGCAGTACTAACTAAATATGCAGGTTTAAAAATATATACTTGTGTATTGATTTTAAAGAAAGGCATTGGTGTTTATGGTTTGGTAACATTGTTGCAACGACAGTGCTTTTTTCCGCAAATGCACTTGTTAATTCATCACCCGTTTGTCGAAGTAGGCTGTGATTCAATGAGAAATTAACAGGCACCGCATCGATTATATGCAACGCATGACACGCTAGATAAACTAGCAATATCATCAACCATGTGTAGTTAACTAGTGATTATGTTAAGATTGTTTTTTATAAGATAAGTTTAATGCTAGCTAGCAACTTACCTTGGCTTATTGCTGCCCTCACGTAACAGGTAGTCAGCCTGCCAAGCAGTCTCCTCGTGGAGTGCAATGTAAGGCAGGTGGTTAGAGCATTGGACAAGTAACCAGAAGGTTGCAAAAACGAAGGTAAAAATCTGTCGTTTTTCCCCTGAACAAGGCAGTTAACCCACGAACCCTAGGCCGTCATTGAAAATTAGAATGTGTTTTTAACTGACTTGCCTAGTTAAATAAAGGTGTAAAATATATATATTTTTAATCGGTGTCCAAAAATACCGATTGTTATGATAACTTGAAATCGGCCCTAATTAATCGTCCATTCCGATTAATTGGTCGACGTCTTGAACCAATCAATCGTCAGCAAAATAATTGATACTTTACTAATGAGCTGTGTCTTTTACTTTGTTCAATTATCATTAACCTCTTCACTTACAGGGCACAGAGGACCACCCAGCCTATAAAGATGGTAAGCTAAACATAGGCTATGTAAAACTTCTGTGCTTTTTTATTGGAATCTCAATATTAATAATAATAATAGCAGTAATAACAATAGTAATACATTTCTGATAAGTCACTTTGTTTTTGTGTCAGTGCCTGGCCCCTGTGACCCAGATGACCTCCTGGATGGGGTCATATTTGGGGCCAAGTACCTGGGCTCCACCCAGCTCAAGTCTGACAAGAACCCTTCCACCAACGCACGAATGAAACAGGCCCAAGAGGCTGTGGACAGGATAAAAGTAAGTTTACTTTTGGCATTTTAGTCATTTAGCAGATGCTCTTATCCCAAGCAACTTACAATTTGGTGCATTTATCTTAAAGTAGCGAGGTAAAACAACCACATATCTCAGTCGATTGAGACTGCTAGGGTTTAGAGTGTGCTGCGGCAGAACCTTGTTTTTTTCTCCCGCTGTGGGTTGGTGCAACAGTAAAACTTTTCCTCAATAAAGCATCTATGACTGCAAAGTCGGTGCTAGTAAGAAAAGAAAGGCGCAAGTTCAATGGCAGGGTGTTTTTTTTCCCCTTCTACTTTTTGAAGGGGTAGGTTTTTAGATGTGGTCGGAGGATTGGCGGGGACTGTGGTGTCCTGACGTTAGGGGAAAGCTTGCCAGGATAGAGTATAGCTTTGACTGGGATAAGTGGGAAGTGGGGGGGCCATAAGTGCCAGAATGGGTCAGACAGATCATTCTGCTAAAAAGTGGTGATCTGCTTTAGATTGTGTCATCAAAACATCTGCTCTTGTCTTTTTCCAGGCCCCAGAGGGAGAGTCTCAGCCTATGACTGAGGTGGATCTCTTCATCTCCACTCAGCGCATCAAAGTCCTCAGCGCAGACAAACAGGTTTGGTTTGAATGAATGACAAAGTAGCTAAGGTCATTCCTTGAATAAAAGTGGCACTAATTTGCGTCGTACTCAGCCTGTACAGTTGAATAGGCAAGTGAATTTTGTGACAGTTTTTCAGCTTTTTTCCTACTTAATGGCTGGCTGGTCCTAGATATATAGTGGTTACTGTTAAACTAGCCTGGCCATCTTTGTTGTTAGACCCAGTGGGAATGGATCTATCATGGATTTCTTTCATTAGTGTTAAACTTACACCTAAAGGTTCAGCCCCTGGGTTTACCGTGATCTTGCAGAGTTCCTCCACCTCAAGAATTGCTTTTGGCGAACGACACAGCACACGCTGACTGGCTCTTGTTCAGGCAAATGAGAAATAAGTCCACTCAGGCTATCCGGGAGGCCAAAGTTAGTTACTTTAAGGAGCAGTTTTCTCTCTGTGGTTCTAACACCAAGGAATTCTAGAAAATGGTTAAAGACCTGAAGAATAAACCTTCCTCCTCACAGCTGCCCATGTCCCTTAATGTTGATGATGTGGTTGTTACTGACAAGGAGCACATGGCTGAGCTCTTTAAATCACCACTTCATTAATAACCTGTTATGGCCGCTGCGAATTTTCGCAGCTTTTTGTTAAAAATGCGCAACATTTCAACGTCCTGCTAGTCATGCCAGGAATATAGTATATGCATATGATTAGTATGTGTGCATAGAAAACACTCTGAAGTTTCTAAAACTGGTTCAATGATGTCTGTGACTATAACAGAACGAGTTCCGTGGTCAAAATCGCAAGGAAACCTGATCACAAAATCGACGAAGAAAAAATCCATCCGCCAGTCTCTGTATTGTCTATTGCACGCTATAATAGATGGAGATGGGCTTGCAGTTCCGACAGCTTCCACACGATGTTGCCAGTGTTGTGATTTCTAGGCAACTTAATCCTTGGTCAGATGAGTAATAGGCACATCCTGTCTTCGGGTACACAGCTGGAAAAAATGGAAGGGGGAAAGTGGACTTTGTTTTCCAAACTTGTTGCTATTGAATACAGATCGCTCCGTGATCAATTTGATCGTTTATTAATGTTTATTAATAATTAAATTAATTAAAGTTAATTAAAGTTGGATTACAGAAGTAGTTTGAAGTGTTTTGTCAAAGTTTATAGGCAACTTTTTTAATTTTAAAAAATGACGTTGCGTTGGGAAACGTGACTTTTTTCCTGGATTTGAATGTTTTATATTTTATTTCTGCGTTTTGTGTAGCGCCGGCTACGCTAATTTCTTTGTTTACGTCCCCTTTGTGTGTTTCTGGGGGCTGCCTGCTATCAGATAATAGCTTCTCATGCTTTCGCCGAAAAGCATTTTACAAATCTGACATGTTGGCTAGATTCCTTCTGTTCACCTGATTTAGAATTCCTCACAATCAAATGTAGACCGCATTATCTACCAAGAGAATTCTCTTCGATTATAATCACAGCCGTATATATCCCCCCCCCCCAAGCATACACATCGATGGCTCTGAACGAACTTGATTTAACTCTTTGCAAACTGGAAACCATTTATCCGGAGGCTGCATTCATTGTTGCTGGGGATTTTAACAAGGCTAATCTGAAAACAAGACTCCCTAAATTTTATCAGCATATTGATTGCGCAACCAGGGGTGGAAAACCCTTGGATCACCGTTACTCTAACTTCCGCGACGCATATAAGGCCCTGCCCCGCCCCCCTTTCGGAAAAGCTGACCACGACTCCATTTTGCTGATACCTGCCTACAGACAAAAACTAAAAAAAGAAGCTCCCACGCTGAGGTCTGTCCAACGCTGGTCCGACCAAGCTGACTCCACACTCCAAGACTGCTTCCATCACGTGGACTGGGACATGTTTCGTATTGCGTCAGATAACAACATTGACGAATACGCTGATTCGGTGTGCGAGTTCATTAGAACGTGCGTTGAAGATGTCGTTCCCATAGCAACGATTAAAACATTCCCTAACCAGAAACCGTGGATTGATGGCAGCATTCGCGTGAAACTGAAAGCGCGAACCACTGCTTTCAATCAGGGCAAGGTGTCTGGTAACATGACTGAATACAAACAGTGCAGCTATTCCCTCCGTAAGGCTATCAAACAAGCTAAGCGTCAGTACAGAGACAAAGTAGAATCTCAATTCAACGGCTCAGACACAAGAGGCATGTGGCAGGGTCTACAGTCAATCGCGGACTACAGGAAGAAATCCAGCCCAGTCACGGACCAGGATGTCTTGCTCCCAGGCAGACTAAATAACTTTTTTGCCCGCTTTGAGGAGAATACAGTGCCACTGACACGGCCTGCAACGGAAACATGCGGTCTCTCCTTCACTGCAGCCGAGGTGAGTAAAACATTTAAACGTGTTAACCCTCGCAAGGCTGCAGGCCCAGACGGCATCCCCAGCCGCGCCCTCAGAGCATGCGCAGACCAGCTGGCTGGTGTGTTTACGGACATATTCAATCAATCCCTATACCAGTCTGCTGTTCTCACATGCTTCAAGAGGGCCACCATTGTTCCTGTTCCCAAGAAAGCTAAGGTAACTGAGCTAAACGACTACCGCCCCGTAGCACTCACTTCCGTCATCATGAAGTGCTTTGAGAGACTAGTCAAGGACGATATCACCTCCACCCTACCTGACACCCTAGACCCACTCCAATTTGCTTACCGCCCAAATAGGTCCACAGACGATGCAATCTCAACCACACTGCACACTGCCCTAACCCATCTGGATCCTCAACACTGGGGCCCTACAAGGGTGCCTTCTGAGCCCTCTCCTGTACTCCCTGTTCACCCACGACTGCGTGGCATCCTGGCGGGCTGTATCACCGCCTGATACGGCAACTGCTCCACCCTCAACCGTAAGGCTCTCCAGAGGGTAGTGAGGTCTGCACAACGCATCACCGGGGGCAAACTACCTGCCCTCCAGGACACCTACACCTCCCGATGTTACAGGAAGGCCATAAAGATCATCAAGGACATCAACCACCCGAGCCACTGCCTGTTCACCCCGCTATCATCCAGAAGGCGAGGTCAGTACAGGTGCATCAAAGCTGGGACCGAGAGACTGAAAAACAGCTTCTATCTCAAGGCCATCAGACTGTTAAACAGCCACCACTAACATTGAGTGGCTGCTGCCAACACACTGACACTGACTCAACTCCAGCCACTTTAATAATGGGAATTGATGGGAAATGATGTAAATATATCACTAGCCACTTTAAACAATGCTACCTTATATAATGTTACTTACCCTACATTATTCTTCTCATATGCATACGTATATACTGTACTCTATATCATCGACTGCATCCTTATGTAATACATGTATCACTAGCCACTTTAACTATGCCACTGTTTACATACTCATCTCGTATATGTATATACTGTACTCACTACCATCTACTGTATCTTGCCTATGCTGCTCTGTACCATCACTCATTCATATATCCGTATGTACATATTCTTTATCCCCTTACACTGTATAAGACAGTAGTTTAGGAATTGTTAGTTAGATTACTTGTTGGTTATTACTGCATTGTCGGCACTAGAAGCACAAGCATTTCGCTACACTCGCATTAACATCTGCTAACCATGTGTATGTGACAAATAAAATTTGATTTGATTCACAACGAGTGTATCTTTAATTGAGTACCTTGCATGTGTGTTTTAATGTAAGTTTGAGTTGTATCGAGTACTATTAGTTGGCGCTCTGGAATTTCCGCTGATTTGGTCCCTGTACAGGTACAGCAGCCGTTAAGTCAGGATTCCTATTTGACTCAGCAATGCCTCCTTGCCCGTCCAACATTTCCTAATCTCCCACCCCTTCTAATGCGACTATCTCCAATGCTTCTCCCTCTTTTTCCCCTGCCCTGCAACAAAGTTTCTCCTTGCAGGCAGTCACTGAGTCTGAGGTGCTAAAGGAGCTCCTTAACTTGTTATGGCTGCAATCCCGTTAACGGGATAAGAGTCATCAACAACCACTGAATAGCATAGCGCTACATTCAATACATATTCCAACAAATATTTATATTCATGAAATCACAAGTGCAATATAGGGAAACACAGCTTAGCCTTTTGTTAATCCACCTGTCGTGTCAGATTTTGAAATTATGCTTTACAGCGAAAGCAATCCAAGCATTTGTGTAAGTTTATCGATCGCACGACAAAACGTTAAGTACACTTAGCATCAGGTACTTTGGTCACAAAAAATCAGAAAAGGAATCAAATTAATCGTTTACCTTTTGATCTTTGGATATCTTCACTCACGGGACTCCGTTACACAACAAATGTTCCTTTTGTTCCATAAAGATGATTTTTATATCCAAAATAGCTCCGTTTGTTTGTCTCGTTCTGTTTAGAAATCCACAGGAAAGAGGGGTCACGACAATGCAGACAAATTCCAAATAGTTTCCATAATGTCCACAGAAACATGGCAAACGTTTTTTATAATCAATCCTCAGGTTGTTTTAAAAATATATAATCGATAATATATCAACCGCAAATGTCTTTCACAGTAGGAGAGGAAAAAACAATAGCTGTCCAAAACTCATGTGACACAATGTTGACGCAATGTTATCTATCTGGCTCATTTTTCAAAATAAAAGCATGAAACTATGTCTGAAGATTGTTGACACCTTGAGGAAGTGATAGGAAAATGAATCTGGTTGATATCCCTTTAACCTCTTGGAACTCTAGGGGCAGTATTTCATTTTTGGATAAAAAAACGTTCCCGTTTTAAACAAGATATTTTGTCACGAAAAGATGCTCGACTATGCATATAATTGACAGCTTTGGAAAGAAAACACTCTGACGTTTCCAAAACGGCAAAGATATTATATGTGAGTGCCACAGAACTAATGCTACAGGCGAAACCAAGATGAAACTTCAAACAGGAAATTAGCAAAATATTTGAAGCTCTGTTTTCCAATGTCTCCTTATATGGCTGTGAATGCGCAATGAGAGAGCCTACAATTTCTGCCGTTTCCCCAAGGTGTCTGCAGCATTGTGACGTATTTGTAGGCATATCATTGGAAGATTGACCATGAGAGACCACAATTACCAGGTGTCCGCCCGGTGTCCTGCGTCGAAATTGGTGCGTAAACTTCAGCTGCAAGTATTTTTCCATGTGATTGAGAGGAGAAAGCAGACTTCCACGAACGATATATCAATGAAGAGATATGTGAAAAACACCTTGAGGATTGATTCTAAACAACGTTTGCCATGTTTCAGTCGATATTTCTCCTACACAAAGAATCTTTCAGGAAAAACTGAACATTTGCTATCTAACTGAGAGTGTCCTCATTGAAAACATCTGAAGTTCTTCAAAGATAAATGATTTTATTTGAATGCTTTTCTTGTTTTTGTGAAAATGTTGCTGGCTGAATTCTAGGCTTATAGCTATGCTAGCTATCAATACTCTTACACAAATGCTTGTTTAGCTATGGTTGAAAAGCATATTTTGAAAATCTGAGATGACAGTGTTGTTAACAAAAGTCTAAGCTTGAGAGCAAATATATTTATTTCATTTCATTTGCGATTTTCATGAATAGTTAACGTTGCGTTATGCTAATGAGCTTGAGGCTATAAATAGGATCCCGGAGACGGGATTGCTCGTCGCATGAAGTTAAATGGAGCAAAGGGAGGCTATGGGACATGGAGTTTTCAAAATAGAAGCCTCTTCCTGTTTTGATTTTCCTCAGGGTTTCGCCTACAATATCAGTTCTGTTATACTCACAGACAATATTTTGACAGTTTTGGAAACTTTAGAGTGTTTTCTATCCAATATGAATAATAATATGCATATATTAGCAACTGAGACTGAGGAGCTGGCCGTTTACAATGGGCACCTTTTCATCCAAGCTACTCAATACTGCCCCTGCAGCCATATGAAGTTAAACTGGGTCAGATGGTTTAGACCTTTCTTTTTTAAGGTTGTTGCCCCCATCTTCGCCAAGCCCATCTCTGACCCTTTTAACCTGTATCTTCTCTCTAGGGAGGTTCCCATTTTTATTTTAATTTTAATTTCACCTTTATTTAACCAGGTAGGTTAAATGGTCATGTGCAGGTAGAGATACTGGTGTGGAAAAGAGCAGAAAAGTAAATAAATAAAAACAGTATGGGGATGAGGTAGGTAAATTGGGTGGGCTATTTACCGATGGACTATGTACAGCTGCAGTGATCAGTTAGCTGCTCAGATAGCAGATGTTTAAAGTTGGTGAGGGAGATAAGTCTCCAACTTCAGCGATTTTTGCAATTAGTTCCAGTCACAGGCAGCAAAGAACTGGAAGGAAAGGCGGCCAAATGAGGTGTTGGCTTTAGGGATGATCAGTGAGATACACCTGCTGGAGCACGTGCTGCGGGTGGGTGTTGCCATTGTGACCAGTGAACTGCGATAAGGCTGAGCTTTACCTAGCATGGACTTGTAGATGACCTGGAGCCAGTGGGTCTGGCGATGAATATGTAGAGAGGGCCAGCCAACTAGAGCATACAGGTTGCAGTGGTGGGTGGCATAAGATGCTTTAGTAACAAAACGGATGGCACAGTGATAAACTGCATCCAGTTTGCTGAGTAGAGTATTGGAAGCTATTTTGTAGATGACATCGCTGAAGTCGAGAATCGGTAGGATAGTCAGTTTTACTAGGGTAAGTTTGGCGGTGTGAGTGAAGGAGGATTTGTTGCGAAATAGAAAGCTGATTCTAGATTTGATTTTAGATTGGATATGTTTGATATGAGTCTGGAAGGAGAGTTTACACTCTAGCCAGACACTTAGGTACTTATAGATGTCCACATATTCTAGGTCGGAACCATCCAGGGTGGTGATGCTAGTCGAGCGTGCGGGTGCAGGCAGCGAACTGTTGAAAAGCATGCATTTGGTTTTACTAGCCTTTAAGAGCAGTTGGAGGCCACGGAAGGAGTGTTATACGGCATTGAAGCTCGTTTGGAAGTTAGATAGCACAGTGTCCATGGAAGGGCCAGAAGTATACCGAATGGTGTCGTCTGCGTAGAGGTGGATCAGGGTATCGCCCGCTGCAAGAGCAACGTCATTGATATATACAGAGAAAAGAGTCGGCCCGAGAATTGAACCCTGTGGCACCCCTATAGAGACTGCCAGAGGACTGGACAACATGCCTTCCGATTTGACACACTGAACTCTGTCTGCAAAGTAGTTGGTGAACCAGGCAAGGCAGTCATTTGAAAAACCGAGGCTACTGAGTCTGCCGATGAGAATATGGTGATTGACAGAGTCGAAAGCCTTGGCCAGGTCGATGAAGAAGGCTGCACAGTACTGTCTTTTATCGATGGCGGTTATGATATCGTTTAGTACCTTGAGCGTGGCTGAGGTGCACCCGTGACCGACTCGGAAACCAGATTGCACAGTGGAGAAGGTACGGTGGGATTTGAGATGGTCAGTGATCTATTTGTTGACTTGGCTTTCGAAGACCTTAGATAGGCAGGGCTGGATGGATATAGGCCTGTAACAGTTTGGGTCCAGGGTGTCTCCCCCTTTGAAGAGGGGGATGACTGCGGCAGCTTTCCAATCCTTGGGGATCTCAGACGATACGAGAGGTTGAACAGGCTGGTAATAGGGGTTACGACAATGGCGGCGGATAGTTTCAGAAATAGAGGGTCCAGATTGTCAAGCCCAGCTGATTTGTATGGGTCCAGGTTTTGCAGCTCTTTCAGAACATCTGCTATCTGGATTTGGGGAAAGGAGAATCTGGGGAGGCTTGGGCGAGTAGCTGCGGAGACGGACCTGTTGGCCGAGGTTGGAGTAGCCAGGAGGAAGGCATGGCCAGCCGTTGAGAAATGCTTGTTGAAGTTTTCGATTATCATGGATTTATCGGTGGTGACCGTGTTACCTAGCCTCAGTACAGTGGGCATCTGGGAGGAGGTGCTCTTGTTCTCCATGGACTTTACAATGTCCCAGAACCTTTTGGAGTTAGAGCTACAGGATGCAAATTTCTGCTTGAAAAAGCTGGCCTTTGCTTTCCTGACTGACTGCGTGTATTGGTTCCTGACTTCCCTGAACAGTTGCATATCGCGTGGACTATTCGATGCTATTGCAGTCCGCCACAGGATGTTTTTGTGTTGGTCGAGGGCAGTCATAGCCCTTGGTTCACTCCAGGCCTATCTGTTCTTAGTTCTGCATTTTTTGAACAGAGCATGCTTATCTAAGATGGTGAGGAAGTTACTTTTAAAGAATGACCAGGCATCCTCAACTGACGGGATGAGGTCAATATCCTTTCAGGATATCCGGGCCAGGTCGATTAGAAAGGCCTGCTCGCAGAAGTGTTTTAGGGAGCGTTTGACAGAAATGAGGGGTGGTCGTTTGACTGGCGACCCGTAGTGGATACAGGCAATGAGGCAGTGATCGCTGAGATCCTGATTGAAGACAGCGGAGGTGTATTTGGAGGGCCAATTGGTCCGGATAACGTCTACGAGGGTGCACTTGTTTACAGGTTTAGGGTTGTACCTGGTGGGTTCCTTGATGATTTGTGTGAGATTGAGGGCATCTATCTTAGATTGTAGTACTGCTGGGGTGTTAAGCATATCCCAGTTTAGGTCACCTAACAGAACAAACTCTGAAGCTCGATGGGGGGCGATCAATTCACAAATGGTGTCCAGGGCACAGCTGGGAGCTGAGGGGGGTCGGTAGCAGGCGGCAACAGTGAGAGACTTATTTCTGGAAAATTCATTTTTAAAATTAAAGTTCGAACTGTTTGGGTATGTACCTGGAAAGGCAGCCGGTTCGTCTTTTATTTAAAGGGGAGATCAAGCTGATCCTAAATGTTATAGGCCTATTTCTATTTTGCCCTGTTTATCAAAAGTGTTAGAAAAACTTGTCAATCAATTCTGGCTTTCTTGATGTCTATAGTATTCTCTCTGGTATGCAATCTGGTTTCTGCTCAGGTTATGGATGTGTCACTGCAACTTTAAAGGTCCTCAATGATTTCACCATTGCCCTTGATTCTAAGCAATGTTGTACTGCTATATGTATTGACTTGGCCAACGCTTTTGAAACGGTAGATCATTCCATTTGTGTTGGCTGGCTAAGGAGTATTGGTGTTTGAGGGGTCTTTGGTCTGGTTTGCTAACTACTTCAGAGTGCAGTGTATAACGTCCAAACATCTTTCTTAGCCACTGCCTGTCACCAAGGGAGTACCCCAAGGCTTGAGCCTAGGCCCCACTCTCTTCTCAATTTACATCAACAACATAGTGGGGCAAAAAAAGTATTTAGTCAGCCACCAATTGTGCAAGTTCTAAAAAGATGAGAGAGGCCTGTAATTTTCATCATAGGTACACTTCAACTAGAAAAAATTAGAAAAGACATCCAGAGAATCACATTGTAGGATTTTTAATGAATTTATTTGCAAATTATGGTGGGAAATAAGTATTTGGTCACCTACAAACAAGCAAGATTTCTGGCTCTCACAGACCTGTAACAACTTCTTTAAGAGGCTCCTCTGTCCTCCACTCGTTACCTGTATTAATGGCACCTGTTTGAACTTGTTATCAGTATAAAAGACACCTGTCCACAACCTCAAACAGTCACACTCCAAACTCCACTATGGCCAAGACCAAAGAGCTGTCAAAGGACACCAGAAACAAAATTGTAGACCTGCACCAGGCTGGGAAGACTGAATCTGCAATAGGTAAGCAGCTTGGTTTGAAGAAATCAACTGATCCTTGGAAAGGAAAGAATGAATGGGGCCATGTATTTTGAGTGAAAACCTCCTTCCATCAGCAAGGGCATTGAAGATGAAATGTGGCTGGGTCTTTCAGCATGGCAATGATCCCAAACACACCGCCCGGGCAATGAAGGAGTGGCTGCGTAAGAAGCATTTCAAGGTCCTGGAGTGACCAGTCTCCAGATCTCAACCCCATAGAAAATCTTTGGAGAGAGTTGAAAGTCCGTGTTGCCCAGCAACAGCCCCAAAACATCACTGCTCTAGAGGAGATATGCATGGAGGAATGGGCCAAAATACCAGCAACAGTGTGTGAAAATCTTGTGAAGATTTATAGAAAACGTTTGACCTCTGTCATTGCCAACAAAGGGTATATAACAAAGTATTGAGATAAACTTTTGTTATTGACCAAATACTTATTTTCCACCATAATTTGCAAATAAATACATTAAAAATCCTACAATGTGATTTTCTGGATTTCTTTTCTTCTCATTTTGTCTGTCATAGTTGAAGTGCACCTATGATGAAAATTACAGGCCTCTCATCTTTTTAAGTGGGAGAACTTGCACAATTGGTGGCTGACTAAATACTTTTTTGACCCACTGTAGCTCAGGCAGGAAGCTCTCTCATCCATTTATGAACAGATGATAATCTTATACTAAGCTGGCCCCTCCCTGGAGTTTGTGTTAAATGCTCTACAACACAGCATTCTTAATGTCCAACATTCTTTCTCTGCCCTTAACCTTGTTCTGAACACCTCCAAAACAAAGGTCATGTGGTTTGGTAAGATGAGTTTACTACTTCTGAGGGTTTAGAGCTTGAGGTAGTCACCTCATAAAAGTACTTGGGAGTATGGCTAGACAGTACACTGTCCTTCTCTCAGCACATATCAAAGCTGCAGGCTAAAGTTAAATCTAGACTTGGTTTCCTCTATTGTAATCGTTCCTCTTTCACCCCAGCTGCCAAACTAACCCTGATTCAGATGACCATCCTACCCATGCTAGATTACAGAGACGGAATTTATAGATCATCAGGTAACGGTGCTCTTGAGCGGCTTGATTTTATTTACCATTCGGCCATCAGATTTGCCACCAATGCTCCTTATAGGACACGTCACTGCACTCTATACTCCTCTGTATATCCGGGGCAAGACCCACTGATTGATGCTCATTTCTAAAACCCTCTTAGGCCTCACTCCTCCCTCCTCCCTGTCTGAGATATCTACTGCAGCCTTCATCCTCCACATACAACACCCATTCTGCCAGTCACGTTCTGTTAAAGGTCCCCAAAGCGCACACATCCCTGGGGCGCTCATCTTTTCAGTTCGCTGCAGCTAGCGACTGGAACGAGCTGCAACAAATTCTCAAACTGGGTTGAGTTTTATCTCAATCTCTTCATTCAAAGACTCAGCCGTGGGCACTCTTACTGACAGTTGTGGCTGCTTTGCGTGATGTTGTCTCTACCTTCTGTTGGGTCTCTACCATGCTATGTTGTTGTCTTAGGTCTCTCTCTTTTTTTAAAAATTTGTAATTCTTCTCCCCAATTTCGTGGTATCCAATTGTTTTAGTAGCTACTATCTTGTCTCATCGCTACAACTCCCGAGAGATGACCAGTTTACAGAGGAGTATAGAGTGCAGTGACGTGTCCTATAAGGAGCATGGGAGAGACATGGGAGAGACATGGGAGAGACGAAGGTTGAAAGTCATGCGTCCTCCGGTACACAACCCAACCAAGCCGCACTGCTTCTTAACACAGCGCGCATCCAACCCGAAAGCCAGCCGCACCAATGTGTTGGATTAAACACTGTGCACCTGGCAACCTTGGTTAGCGCGCTCTGCGCCCGGCCGGCCACAGGAGTCGCTGGTGCGCGATGAGACAGGGATATCCCTACCGGCCTACCGGCCAAGCCTTCCCGTCATCCTAACCCGGATGACGCTAGGCTAATTGTGTGTCGCCCCACGGACCTCCCGGTTGCGGCCGGTCACGACAGAGCCTGGGCGCGAACCCAGGGCCTCTGGTGGCACAGCTGGCGCTGCAGCGCCCTTAGCCACTGCGCCACCCGGGAGGCCCCTTAGGTCTCTCTCTTTATGTAGTGTTGTGTTGTCTCTCTTGCCGTGATGTGTGTGTGTGTGTGTGTGTTGTCCTATATTTTTTTAATTTAATAAATTTTTATTCCTAGCCCCCTTCCCCGCAGGAGACCTTTTGCCTTTTGGTAGGCCGTCATTGTAAATAAGAATTTGTTCTTAACCGACTTGCCTAGTTAAATAAAGAATAATTAAAAAGACCAAATAAAGTGTTAGTAAACAGTTTCTATACATTCATCCCTCCTGCTTCTCCTATAGGAGGCCATGATGGACCACCCTCTCCAGATGATCTCCTACATCGCAGACATCGGCAGCATCGTGGTCCTGATGGCCCGCAGGAAGCCGGCCGTGGACCGTAAAGGCCAGGAGGAGAACCCCACCGTGGCCAACTCCCCCGGGCCACAGAAAAAGTGCTGCATGATCTGCCATGTGTTTAACTCCGATGATGTGAGTCAGCCAAGTGGAAACCGTACAACTTTATGTTCAATATGTTTTGTGTTTTTTTTGTTGAAAATAATTAGGTTGAACTGTTATTTTTTTTTCCGGTGCCAGTCTTTTTCTACAGTACTTGAGCCAACTTGTTGTTGTTTTGCCTAAGCAACTAGGTAAACCAGCTTTATTGAATACAGAAAGAAACAGCCTGGCACACAGGTTATTTTTCCATGCCAGGAGTCGATTAACAGGAGGAAACACTAATTAGCAGTTCATTAGATTATTATAGGTTAAGGTTCGGTTTAATAATACGTTAGCCACAGGCTTTTTTGTCTACTTGAACTACTCTGTGAGAAGGAACAGGTATGTAAAGGATTACCATACTGTTGGCTGCCAGTCTGGAACATGTCTGAACACGCCCACTGACTCACTGTCACTTTCCTGCATGTAGGCACAGGTAATCGCTCAGGCAATTGGCCAGGCCTTCGGTGTGGCCTACCAGCAGTTCCTCCATGCCAACGGCATCAAGGCCAGCGAGCTAAAGCCCAGCGAGTACAGCGACTACCTGGGCACACAGGAGCTCTACAACGGCGACCTGGTGCACTTTTCTGATTCAGATAACATCAGAGAGGTACAGTAACACTCAATTTCAGCACCTTGTTGTTAGGACCACCCGGGGTGGCCTTTTAAATGTAGGTCTACAAATGCGGTATTCCTCCCTGCAGGGATTCTCAACCCTCTCCTTGGGGACCACCAGACGTTTCACATATTGGTTGTAGCACTAAACTGGCACTACTGATTCAATTAATCAACTATCACCAAGCCCTTAACTAATAGAATCAGGTTTGCCAATTCAGGGAAACAACAAATGTGTAAAACATCTGGTGATCCCTGATGAGAGCTTTGGGAAGTACTTGCCTAGATAACAATCTGTTTTAACATTTGGTTGTTCATGGAGATAATATTGTCCTTAATAAACCAGAGGTATTTGTGGTTTTACACTATGCAACAACCACTTACTCTTTTGCTCAAGACACAAATGAAACAGATCCATACATTTCATGATTTTAGTGAAATGTACATCAATGTTGTGTAGCGTTAAGATAAAATCATGTTTAAATTGGGTTAGGTACTCCCTGAACTTGTCAACTGTTTTACATCTTGAAATTTGTTTCCCTACTGAACACCACCTTCCTGCTGTCTGTCCAGGTGTCCATCTCCAAGGCTCCCGGGGAGATAGTGGGGGTGGCGGTGGTGGAGTCGGGCTGGGGGTCCATCCTGCCCACGGTGGTGGTGGCCAACCTACTCCACGGTGGCCCTGCAGAGCGCTGCGGGGCCCTCAGCATTGGAGACCGCATCATGTCTGTCAATAGCACCAGCCTTGTGGGCCTCCCCATAACCACCTGCCAGAGTATCATACGGGTAAGAGGGGGTTGTGTTGTGCATCTGTGTTTCATTAGTTCCTGTGACTGTTGGCTGTCTATCATGTAGTTCGTAGAATGCACACTAGATGGTGCTGTATTGCTGAAGTCATACAGCAGGGTTCCCCAACTGGTGGCCCACGGGTTATTTTTATTTGGCCCATGTTGAGTCCAATGCTTCTCACATTTGTGTGAAGTTGGCTGGATGTCCTTTGGGTGGTTGACCATTCCTGATACACACGCCAAACTGTTGAGCTTGAAAAACCCAGCAGCTTTGCAGTTCTTGACACAAACTGATGCGCCTGGCACCTACTACCATACCTCGTTCAAAGGCACTTAAATATTTTGTCTTTCCCATTCACCCTCAGAATGGCACACATGCATCCCATGTCTCAAGACTTTAAATGTCCTTCTTTAGCCGGTCCACTCCCCTTCATCTACACTGATTGAAGTGGATTTAACAGGTGACATCAATATTGCATCAGCTTTCAACAGGATTCACCTTGTCAGTCTGTCATGGAAAGAGCAGGTGTTCCTAATGTTTTGTATACTCAGTGTATGATCATATACAAATGTAATCAAGGTTTGAAAAACAGATTATATCTTTTTGGGCTTCCGGTCAATTTGCAGCCCGGCCCCTTGACCATCTACTCTAGAAAATAATCTAGTTGATGATCCCTGGCATAGACTGATGCGGGTGACGTGTCGAGTGGGAGATCAATTGGTGTTTGCATTCTAAAGTATCATTTCGGCATGCGGTTGGACTTGATGGTAGGATGTTGGATTTCTTCGCCTAATGTTCTGTGCTCCGCACATGCACGGATGCACACACACAATACCCATTCTGTGAATCCCTTTCTTCATGTACGGAGCACAGAATGCAATTAGATAGTGAATGGATACTTTAAGGTGACATAGAAATGTATGTTGCAGGAATCTCTCCAGTATTTGTATGATGTATTTTCCCCTTTTTTTTGTTTTTATGAAAGGATTTGAAAAACCAAGCCGAGGTGAAGCTCAGTATTGTCCACTGCCCTCCCGTCACCATGGCTATAATCAAGCGACCGGACCCAAAATTTCAGTTGGGCTTCAGTGTGGAGGACGGCATTGTAAGTGGCAGTTACTTTGTATATCATTTTACTCTACATTTTTATTAAAATAAAAACGATGTATATGTATTCAACTGCCAGACAGAATCTAACATTCAGGTTATTAATGTTTCATTTATGTCAATATTTATTTGGTTCAGGCCCTGTCCAGTCAGTAGTGAGTAATATGCAATTGAGATTATTTTTTGTTTCTCACTTCAAGCATTGTAACGGTTTTGACTTGAGGTTATTATTTATAGGGGTGCCAGGTAGGTTTTGCCTACCAGAGAAAACATTGGTTTCTCCTTTTGGTTTGGGAGGGAATGAGTCCCATCTGGTCCGTCAAGTCTACACCAATACAAAGGACTTATGCAAAAGTCAGGATGGAAATAAACTTTTCATAAACCCTTAAAACATTGGAAAGAACTTCAAAAACAACTATTTTGCGTGGGTTGTATTAGCAACATCAATGATTACACACACATATTATTATATCACAATGAGTTCTGGTTCTTCTAGAAATGTCCTGTACCTCGGGCCTAAAAAGAGTCCAGCCCGGTAAAGGAGTTCAGGGAACTCCCGTGACCTTAGTCACGCAATGTTTGTCCGTTCATTCAAGTGTAGCGTAAACCCCGTATTAATCATACAATCCATGTAACAATTATTTTACCACAGAACTTTAAAGCGTATCAACTCTTACTAAGTCCTCAACTACAACTAACTACATAAGTCATCACCGTATACATGACATCAAAACAAATGAAATACCGTATACAAAAAGGTGGTAGTCAGTTGGTCAGTCAGACAATCCAATCCGCCAATAGATCTCCAGCGGAGAAAGGACACGAAGAACAGAGAGGTGTAGTCCACGGAAGCAAAGAGTGGATCCGATCCTGGGTAAACTCAATTAGACTACAAAACACACGTTTAACGGCAACAAAAAAACGGAATAGAGAAGCGTCGGGAACTGAGGGTTGAACACATCCTCATTCACGTCTCCATCACAACCCCACTTTTGCGCAGCTAATGCTGGCTATTTAATTGGGAATTAAAGGGAAAGCGCCCTATTGGATGGAGCTGCACTGAGACGGTTCAGAAAAATTCAGGACCGTCACAACATGGTCTTGAATAAAGTTAATCTGAAATCAATGTGGTCTGAAACTGACTTTTTTCAATTGAATAGTACCTGTACAGCATCCATTTTATGAAAGTCCATAGTAGTAAAGCAAAAGGGTAAATTGCCCACTTTCATAGCTTCACAACCTTCAATCACCTCAACTCTATCTTTTCATTCTGTATCTTTCTCATACCCATGTTGCCTTGAGCAGATCTGCAGTCTGATGCGTGGAGGGATTGCGGAGAGAGGTGGCATCCGGGTTGGACACCGCATCATTGAAATCAACGGGCAGAGTGTGGTAGCCACTCCTCACGAGAAGATCATCCACATTTTGACTAACGCAGTCGGGGAGGTGAGAGGATTTCCACCCCAAATCAAAGCACTAGATTTAACATTTACTTTAATTTCAAGAAGCCTACTTTCTTTTTTATTAGCTTTGACATTCATAACTGCTCATCTTTCTGAACAGATTCACTTAAAGACAATGCCAGCCTCTACATATCGCCTTCTAACGGGACAAGATACGCCAGTATTTCTCTGACAGAACGGAGAAGAGTGCAGCTGTGCTCACAAGCAAACGAGCTATACGCAAGCCATTCTCCAACTATACACAGGCCATTCTCCAACTATACACAGGCCATTCTCCAACTATACACAGGCCATTCTCCAACTATACACAGGCCATTCTCCAACTATACACAGGCCATTCTCCAACTATACACATGCTCACTCGCAGCCTCATTCTATTTTTTTTTCTCCCCATATGCAATTGTACTGTATCAGCTGGCTATTGATACACATAAAGGGGTTCTTCACCTGTACAGAATATTTGATGTATGTATGTTGGAATTACATGATGATACAGCACATTTTGATTTTTTAAAAATAAAACGCAGTTTATATTTGAGATGTTTTAAAGAAAATGATAACTACGATTGGTAATAGGAAAAGTGAGGTTATTTTTAGACTATACTAAGCATCTTAACAGGAACAGCATGAGTACGTACAGTGCCTTGCAAATGTATTCGGCCCCCTTGAACTTTGCGACCTTTTGCCACATTTCAGGCTTCAAACATAAAGATATAAAACTGTATTTTTTTGTGAAGAATCAACAACAAGTGGGACACAATCATGAAGTGGAACGACATTTATTGGATATTTCAAACTTTTTTAACAAATCAAAAACTGAAAAATTGGGCGTGCAAAATTATTCAGCCCCCTTAAGTTAATACTTTGTAGCGCCACCTTTTGCTGCGATTACAGCTGTAAGTCGCTTGGGGTATGTCTCTATCAGTTTTGCACATCGAGAGACTGAAATTTTTTCCCATTCCTCCTTGCAAAACAGCTCGAGCTCAGTGAGGTTGGATGGAGAGCATTTGTGAACAGCAGTTTTCAGTTCTTTCCACAGATTCTCGATTGGATTCAGGTCTGGACTTTGACTTGGCCATTCTAACACCTGGATATGTTTATTTTTGAACCATTCCATTGTAGATTTTGCTTTATGTTTTGGATCATTGTCTTGTTGGAAGACAAATCTCCGTCCCAGTCTCAGGTCTTTTGCAGACTCCATCAGGTTCTCTTCCAGAATGGTCCTGTATTTGGCTCCATCCATCTTCCCATCAATTTGAACCATCTTCCCTGTCCCTGCTGAAGAAAAGCGGACCCAAACCATGATGCTGCCACCACCATGTTTGACAGTGGGTATGGTGTGTTCAGGGTGATGAGCTGTGTTGCTTTTATGCCAAACATAACGTTTTGCATTGTTGCCAAAAAGTTCAATTTTGGTTTCATCTGACCAGAGCACCTTCTTCCACATGTTTGGTGTGTCTCCCAGGTGGCTTGTGGCAAACTTTAAACAACACTTTTTATGGATATCTTTAAGAAATGGCTTTCTTCTTGCCACTCTTCCATAAAGGCCAGATTTGTGCAATATACGACTGATTGTTGTCCTATGGACAGAGTCTCCCACCTCAGCTGTAGATCTCTGCAGTTCATCCAGAGTGATCATGGGCCTCTTGACTGCATCTCTAATCAGTCTTCTCCTTGTATGAGCTGAAAGTTTAGAGGGACGGCCAAGTCTTGGTAGATTTGCAGTGGTCTGATACTCCTTCCATTTCAATATTATCGCTTGCACAGTGCTCCTTGGGATGTTTAAAGCTTGGGAAATCTTTTTGTATCCAAATCCGGCTTTAAACTCTTCACAACAGTATCTTGGACCTGCCTGGTGTGTTCCTTGTTCTTCATGATGCTCTCTGCACTTTTAACGGACCTCTGAGACTATCACAGTGCAGGTGCATTTATACGGAGACTTGATTACACACAGGTGGATTGTATTTATCATCATTAGTCATTTAGGTCAACATTGGATCATTCAGAGATCCTCACTGAACTTCTGGAGAGAGTTTGCTGCACTGAAAGTAAAAGGGGCTAAATAATTTTGCACGCCCAATTTTTCAGTTTTTGATTTGTTAAAAAAGTTTGAAATATCCAATAAATGTCGTTCCACTTCATGATTGTGTCCCACTTGTTGTTGATTCTTCACAAAAAAATACAGTTTTAGATCTTTATGTTTGAAGCCTGAAATGTGGCAAAAGGTCGCAAAGTTCAAGGGGGCCGAATACTTTCGCAAGGCACTGTACAATTGTCTTCCTCCACCGCTCTTTAGTTGCAGATGTGCCTCCGTTAACTTGAGTTAATGGAGAGAAGCCTTACTTAAGGAAGATATCTCTTGTTGTTTCGTGCTTCCCGCCTCATTCTATTTTGGTATTTTATTAGGATCCCCATTAGCTGTTGCAAAAGCAGCAGCTACTCTTCATGGGGTCCACACAAAACATAACACAGAACATCATTAGACAAGAACAGCTCAAGGACAGAACTACATACATTTAAAAAAAGGCACATGTAGCCTACATATCAATGCATACACAAACTTGGTCAAATAGGGGAGAGGTGTTGCTTTATCTGTTTTTTGAAACCAGGTTTGCTGTTCATTTGAGCATTATGAGATGGAAGGAAGTTCCATGCAATTAGGGCTCTATATAATACTCTACGTTTTCTTGAATTTGTTCTGGATTTGGGGACTATGAAAAGACCCATGGTGGCATGTCTGGTGGGTCAGACCTGTGTGTAAGTTGACTATGCAAACAATTTTGGGATTTTCAACACATTGTTTCTTATAAACATAAGTGATGCAGTCAGTCTCCCCTCAACTCTTAACCAAGAGAGACTGGCATGCATAGTATTTATATCAGCCCTCTGATTACATTAAGAACAAAATGTGCCACTCTGTTCTGGGCCAGCTGCAGCATAACTAGGTCTTTCCTTGCAGCACTGGACCACACGACTGGACAATAATCAAGATTAGACAAAACTGGAGCCTGCAGAACTTGCTTTTTGTAGTGTGGTGTCAAAAAAGCAGAGCATCTCTTCTTTCTTTCTTTTTACGGCTAGACAATGTCATTGACTAACATGCACGTCAACTGGCGACTAAATGAGTTTTAAATTATTACACTGTATCTCTGAACGGTGTACTATTAAAATGCTGAAAGATGTATTTTGCATGCCATTCCCTATTCCCATTTCAGTGCCTGGAAGAATTCTTAACGTTGACTTCTGTATTTGCAGAATCAAAGGTAACTTTTAGCGTTAGATATGTTTTTAATGACTGCAGTTTTGGATGTTTTATTAAATTTGATCTATCCCTGGCAATTGCCATTGTTTATTGATTATGGACTGGGGATATGTGTGACTAAACCTCTAATGGTATTGTGTGATATGTCTTGTTGCTCTACCTCTACAGGTGTTATATTTAACTGAACAAGTTCCACAGACATGTGACTAACAGAAATGGAATAATGTGTCCCTGAACAAAGGGAGGGGAGGGGGGGGGGGTCAAAACCAAAAGTAACAGTCAGTATCTGGTGTGGCCACCAGCTGCATTAAGTACTGCAGTGCATATCCTCATGGACCGCACCAGATTTGCCAGTTCTTGCTGTGAGATGTTACTCCCCTCTTCCACCAAGGCACCTGCAAGTTCCCGGACATTTATGAGTGGAACTGCCCTCACCCTCCGATCCAACAGGTCCCAGCCGTGCTCAATGGGATTGAGATACGGGCTTTTCGCTGGCCATGGCAGAACACTGACATTCCTGTCTTGCAGGAAATCACGCACAGAACGAGTAGTATGGCTGGTGGCATTGTCATGCTGTAGGGTCATGTCAGGATGAGCCTGCAGGAAGGGTACCACATAAGGGAGGAGGATGTCTTCCCTGTAACGCACAGCATTGAGATTGCCTACAATGACAACAAGCTCAGTCCAATGATGCTGTGACACACCGCTCCACACCATGACGGACCCTCCATCTCCAAATCGATCACGCTCCAGAGTACAGGCATCGGCTCATTCCTTCGACGATGAATCCGAACAATCACCCCTGGTGAGACAAAACCGCGACTCGTCAGTGAATAGCACTTTTTGACAGTCCTGTCTGGTCCAGCGACGGTGGGTTTGTGTCGGTGATGTCCTGCCTTACAGCAGGCCCACAAACCCTCAGTCCAGCCACTCTCAGCCTATTGCGGACAGTCTGAGCACTGATGGAGGGATTGTGCGTTCCTGCTGTAACTCAGGCAGTTGTTATTGCCATCCTGTACCTGTCCGCAGGCGTGATGTTTGGATGTACCGATCCTGTGCTGGTGCTGTTACACGTGGTCTGCCACTGCGAGGACGATCTGCTGTCCGTTCTGTCTCCCTGTAGCGCTGTCTTAGGCGTCTCACTTTATGGACATTGCAATTTATTGCCTTGGCCACATCTGCAGTCCTCATGCCTCCTTGCAGCATGCCTAAGGCACGTTCACACAGATGAGCAGGGACCCTGGGCGTCTTTCTTTTGCTGTTTTTCAGAGTCAGTAGAAAGGCCTATTTAGTGTCTTAAGTTTTCATAACTGTGACCTTAATTGCCTACCGTCTATAAGCTGTTAGTGTCTTAACGACCGTTCCACAGGGGAATGTTCATTCATTGTTTATGGTTCATTGAACAAGCATGGGAAACAGTGTTAAAACCCTTTACAATGAGGATCTGTGAAGTTATTTGGATTTTTATGAATTGTCTTTGAAAGACAGGGTCCTGAAAAAGGGCAGTTTCTTTTTTTGCCGAGCTTATAAGGGCACACAATAGCAAAACATTGCGGAATAGTGAACTAAATATGTTGATGAATATTGAATCCACTTTTGAAATCAGTTATTGCAGTACCAACTATTTTTAGTGTACAGAATTCCTGTTGAAGAATGTGTATGCAATATGTCATAACTGTTTGTTTGTTTGATAAGAAGGTGTCTAAAAAACAGTGTTGGGCTATTTGTTATACTGCCTTATTCTATACCTAAAATTACCTCTACTTTTTTCTGTTATTGAGTAGTAGTAGTCGATCTTGTGTAACACTGCCTGTCATACTCCTGGCCAATCAGCTTCATTTGTGTGCCAAAATAGAGGTAGAATTGGCTATGCCATTAACCCTCAAAGTTCCAGGATTAGGGGGACAATGGCAGCCATATTGATCAGGGATAAATCCAAACCAGTCTAATTGGAATGAATGGCAGTCATCATCTTGATTTTACTTATGCAGGAAGATAAAAGTAAGGAATGTAATATATCAGAAATTGTGTAATAGAATTATTGACAACATAAAATATTGTCATATAATTATAAATAGAATTTATAGAGGTTTTAAACACACTTTCTGTATAGAACCCCAAAACTATTTTCAGCCAATTGAGAAAGAGATGTACTATCTCGATTTAAAAAAAAAAAAGCTAAAACAATCTACTTTTTAATCTCTGGTGATCCTGCAAAATTTTGGAAAACAGTAAATGCACTGAAGAGTACACATTCCTCTTCCCTGCTTAAGAAAGTTAGGTCTGACTCTGTCAACATAATTGAGAAGAATTGGATAACTGATGCTTTTAATCATAATTTTATCTCGCCAGGCTTTTTGTTTGAGAGAAACTGGGGTTTAATTGACCTTGGTCAGTCAATCGACTGCTCTTCCCTCTTCCAGCCTCTAGCTGACTCAACAGTTAACCCCTCAACTTCTAGTTCTAGTAAATCACTGTTTTCTGTGATGTGCTCGATGCCTTGCTTAAGATTTATGTAAATAATAATAATAATAATCCATTGGGGCACATATGATTGATCCATTTTTGCTGCAGCTCTGCCCCCGATTGCTGAATCATTAACCCATATTTTTAACCTGACGATCATATCTGCTACTATCCCCAAAGTTGGAAGGTGGCCCATGTACTCCCCCTTCACAAAGGTGGTGGCCTAAATAATTATCACTCTTTCTACTTTCTTGCCTAGCTAAAATATTAGACTCCTTGATTCATTCTCAGCTAAGATATTTATTATCTTTGAAATTTATTCTAAATGTACAGCAGTTGGGTTTTAGACCAGGTCATAGCACTATCTCTGCTGTGTTCCTAGTTCTAAATGATGTATGGATAAAAGGCAACGTTTTTCTGCCCTCTTCATTGACCTGTCAAAGGCTTTCGATACTGTTTGTCACTCACTGCTTAATTCAGAGGCTTTTGACCTGGTTGAACTCAATGTGTATCTACTGATGGTGTTAAATCAGGTTTCCTGGATATTAAGAAATGTGTCCTGTAGAGGTTGATTTCTGGGTCCTGTACTTTTTACTGTTTACATAAGTCTGTCTTGTTAGTCTGTAAAAATTGTAACTTGTACTTGACGATGACACTTGTGTATGCTTTTGCCCACATGGTTAACCAGGCTCTATCTAAACTGCAGTCTGCCTTCATTGTATTACAGAACAACTTTATTGACCTGAAATTAGTATTGAATGCAGGTAAAACTATGTATATGTTCTCTAGAGCGTTTAAAATAACTTATTTAAGCATATGTACTTTGGATTGTGTCCATGTTGATCGTGTCCCTGCTTACAAATATCTTGATATATGAAAAGGTGTCTTTTAAAAGCATATTGATGAGTTAGTTAAGAAACTAAGAATAAAAATGGGCTTCTATAGGTCCTGCCTCTCGCTAAATAGTAGAAAGCAGATTATTCAGTCGACGTTCCTATCTTTCATATATATGAACGCAGCTACTTCTTCATAAAAGCAGTTAGATACAGTGTCATAGCGCGCTGCGCTTTATTACGGGCAACAATTTTAGTACTCCTCGCTGCATTCTCTACCAGAAAGTTGGTTGACCCTCTTTGATGTCACGTAGGTTGATACATTGCTATGTTTGAATTTATAAAGCCCTTTTACAAAAAGTCCCACTGTACCTAATATCTTTACTAAACTTTAGACATATGAGTTACCACACCCGGTCTCAGGGATGGTTAACTCTGGAAATTCTTTTAGTCTCTACTGATTTAGGTAAATCAGCTTTTAGTGTTCTTGTTCCACAAATAAGGTGCAATCTTCAAAATGTTCTTAAATGTGACGTTTTGGTGCCTCTAGGGTAATTCAGAAAGCTGACTGAGGACCTTTATTACTGATGAATGTGTTTTTTTTTTGCTTGCGTTTTGTATTTATATTGATGTGTTTCTGTAATTTGTTTAATTCAGGCTGATCTGTAAAAGAGACCTTGGTCTCAGTTTTACTCCCTGATCAAAATTAAGTTAAAAATAATGTATATTGCCTCTAAAATATTTGTAAACCGCCTATACATGTCTCAATTTTAGTTTTGAAATGTTGGGTTATATTGCTTTATTCTACACCTAAAAATGTATTCCCCTACCCTTTTCTTGTTATTATTATGTAATAGTTTTTGAAAAATTATTATTATAATTTTGTTTTATATAATGTAGAAAAGTCTGTATACATACAAGACGTACACAACTAGACAATGATAACATATGCTAGGGGATACAACAAACTACAGATTATACAAAGACCTTAAAAGAAGCACACATTGATTGCTTTAACAGCTTTCTTATTAGAAGAATGTTGAATGGTCTTAATGTACTGCTCGAATTCCTTATAGAAAACACAGAATTGTTTTTTTATTAGTGAATTTACATTTATGAATATGACATTTTCCCATTAGCACAATTAGATTTATGAGGGAGAATTGTTTTTCTTTATCTTTATTATGGTTAAGGAAACCGAACGGCACATTCTCCCATTAAAAAAAAACAAAAGTCAACAAGAATATTAACAATTATAAAACTGTAAATATCTTTCCATAATTGTTTTACATGTAGACAATGCCAAGATAAATGCGAAACTGTTTCTAGATGCTCAACACAAAAAGTGCAATCAATGTTAATGTATTGTTTGTTTCTTCAGGTAATGATTCGCAGGGTAATACTTGTGGATCATTCTGAAAGAGACCATTATTATGTAGTAGTAATCGACCTTGTGTAACACTGTACGTGTCATACTCCTGGCCAATCAACTTCATGTGTGTACCAAAATAGCGGTAGAATTGACGGTGTTGCAACCAATGAGACAGGAAACCGGTTTCTGTAACCTCTGTCATAATCCTCCTTTAGCCAATAAACATCCACCAGTGGGCGTGCAGCCTGTAGATTTGATCTCCAATTACAAATACATGAGCTACACACACACAGTTTACGTCAATGCGGTACCGAAAATACTTATTTGGTACATATACACTGATAAATAGGAATATTCTCTTTCATGCGAAAGGTGAGCCTATTATATTATTGTCCTGGGATGCATCTCTTTCGGCTAAATTACCTAATTTAGTCCTTAATACTGCGTAGGCTGCTTTATCCCAAACACGTTAGCATCACTTTGGGAGAAGAGCATGTACAATTGTTATATTCTGCCCATTTTTGTAGCTATGTTAACGTGTAAAACCAGTCATTTATTTTAATGTTACATAATTATTTATCTGCTTTTATAGTTTTTTTAACAAACATTTTTGCTGACTTGTTTGAATGAATAATACTGGTATATAGCCCTGTAAATGATTACATTTAATTTAGTTATAATTTGATTAAGACCTTTTAATTGGAATTTAATTCATTAGTAATGAACGTGTTAGCCTACATTTGCGTGATCGCTGTGTAGCATTGCCTGGTATGGCATGTTGTTGACATACGTTCTTTCTCAGGTGTGTAGCCCAAATTGTGTGAAATGTTGAGAATACTTTCAAAATATGTTGTCATCCATTGTCAAACATTTAGTAATGTCTCTCTTATTCATTTTAGGGTGCAGTATTTAATTTGAGCCCAGGTCAGTTAATATTCTCTATGGGGGTAGACCAGGTTGCTTTTATTAGGCCTATTTGTCTTCCGACCTCTAGTCAAATCAACTTTCAAATCAAATTTCAAATCAAATTTATTTAGAAAGCCCTTCTTACATCAGCTGATATCTCAACGTGCTGTACAGAAACCCAGCCTAAAACCCCAAACCGCAAGCAATGCACGGCCCTAGAAAGGCCAGAACCTAGGAAGAACCCTACAGAGGAACCAGGCTATGAGGGGTGGCCAGTCCTCTTCTGGCTGTGCGGGGTGGAGATTATAACAGAACATGGCCAAGCTGTTTTAATGTACATAGATGACCAGCAGGGTCAAATAATAATAATCACAGTGGTTGTCGAGGGTGCAACAGGTCAGCACTTCAGGAGTAAATGTCAGTTGGCTTTTCATAGCCAGTCATTCAGAGTATCTCTACCGCTCCTGCTGTCTCTAGAGAGTTGAAAACAGCAGGTCTGAGACAGGTAGGTGAACAGGTCAGGGTTCAATAGAGTATCTCTCTCTCTCTACTAGTGTCATTCATCCAGGCCCCATCTGGGTTCTCAATTGAATTGTGTTTGATATAGTCAATTCCATGTCTGACATCAGCCTTACCATTTTGATCTGGTTGTTGTGGAGGTGTTTAAAGAAAAGGAACTTATTGAGCATGTATTGTATTCATTTATTTGCACATTATGATAGTGAGCATGTTATAAAGGTTTACTGTGGATAAAGTGCATCGTTGTACACAGATGAATGCACACATAATAGCTTGGCACTAGGGATAGGCCTATGAAATATGAGTGAGGGGAATTTGCAAGTGAAATCACACTTGTTTGCTGGTGAATTCATTTAGATGACATAATGCTGTTTATCAACAAATGATAAGACGTGGAAGCATTTGTTGAGCAAAAGTTAATTTAGAAATCTCAATCACATAAACCAATTGGGATAATGAGGATTGCAGGATCAACCTAGGGGGAGTCCTGAGCAGATTAATGTTTTCTCCTCTGTGACATAATAGCATAGTACCCTCATCTTCATGCTATTTCATTGTTTTTGTTAAATATTTATCCCACATTAGATGACATTACTCAAAGTTTTCCAACTGAAGCTACACTGCATCTGTGAAGTACAGATGTTTGTTAAAAGAGATTGTTTATTGTCTGGGTTAAGCTAGCCTGTCGTGATCTATCAGTGTCTTAAGACTCCCTGTGAGGATGTGGAACTTACAGGACGGTGTGCTCCCGTCTGCACCTGAATTAGCCATGTACTGTGGCAATAAGGAATATGTTAAGATAACAAATATCCCAATTTTTCTGCTAATTTTACATTTCCAAGTCGAGGTGCTCACACTGCTGCTGTTTAGTTCATTTTCTTTGGTCAGAAAATACTTTTTAGTCGAGACACAGGTAACCAACTGCTCTCCCTCATGTTTTGTTCCTATAGTGCTGCACTATGGCTTGGTAGCACCTTGCAGCACAACATGGGGATCGGGACTCAGCTCTTGCTCCTGCTCTGGAAGAACATCACTTACCGCAGGAGGAACAAGGTGGGAACTGAACTGGCACGTGTTCAGTGGTGTAGCAGTAGTTGGCCTTACATCACATTAACAGATGAAATTAGGATATTAAGAGGCAACATGTCTCTATGTACCACCATTTATAAAGAGACAGCATGTCTCAATGTACCACTTGTTATAAAGAGCAAACATGTATGTGTGTACCACTTATGTAAAGCCAACACGTCTCTATGTACCACTTCCGATTCTAATGTTCCTATTGACCATGTCCCCTTTAAAAATCATGAATGAAATTGATATCCATGATGTAACCTCACAAACTAATTAGGCCTTTTTGACCATTAAGCTACAGGTGCAATCTGTTGTCTTAAGACTCCTAACATAAGGCAGGCATCAAAGGCAGTGGTAGCTACTAGCCACTATTAGCCTAATGTGTGTGATGATGTAATCCCTCCCTCCAGGTCCAGTTGATTATCGAGCTGGTCTGGCCTCTGTTCCTCTTCCTCATCCTCATCTCAGTGCGTCACTCTCATCCTCCCTACAAACAGAGCCAATGTGAGTGCCCATCAGTCAGTCTACTCTTGTGTTGACAGTGTTGCTCTTGTGTCGACTGCCTACCAGCTCTGCTGTAACACACAGGTTAAGCTCTTCCTCCCTGCCTCAGAAATTTCCAGCCAACCATATAAGCTGATTAGCTAGGTGAGAGTGATTCTGGGTGCCACCAGACTTTTTCCGGCCTGTTCTGCTCTTGACCGTCTTGCTTATTTGTGGATTCTTGTCATGCAGTGTGTCAATTTCACGGTGATAACATTGTATGTATTTTAGCTCAATCTCAGTGTTTACATTTGTCCATGGTTCACATCATGACTGGTTGCCTCTCACATGAATCCTATCAGTCTTGAGACACCAGCAAAAATGGGCTTTAAATGTATCTGTTTGACCTAGATAGTTTGTGTATGTATTGATATGTAGGCTGCGTGTGCCTTTTTTTTAATTGTTTTTTTAAAAATTTAGTTCTGTCTTTGAGCTGTTCTTGTCTATTTTGTTTTGTGTGGACCCCAGGAAGAGTAGCAGCTGCTTTTGCAACAGCTAATGGGGATCCTAATAAAATAGCAAATAAATGTATCTGCATGTCCAGCCCTTATATTTAGCCTCACAATGAAGTGGTTTACCCTTTTCTTTTCAGGACAACCAGGGCACCAAGTAGAACACAACACAATTTGACATAAACAGTTGCATTCATGAGCTGTATTGACAAATGTCAATAAAAATAAGGTTAGCCAAAGCAAAAACCTGATAGAAATGAATGTATATGAAAGCTGTAAGTAAAGAAATTGTTTTCTCAGTGGGAAATTAATAATTAATATCCAACTTGTCAGTGACAACTGTGTGGTGAATTTGAAAGCAGCTATGTGCGATTCTGCTCGTCTGTAGTTCAAACACACAATGTTTAAAAGGGGTTTGAAGGTGGGACTCATTGGATTAACCATGTTCTGACAGACATCTCAGAGATGAGGCCAATCTTACTGTGTTGAAAGGAGTGTGATTATTACACACATCAAAATCTATCACAGGAACTGGGCAAAAGTTTAACAGTGTTTTGCATGTCTCAGGCCAATCCCACAGCTAACGTGTGTGTGTTTGTAATTCCAGGTCATTTCCCCAACAAGGCACTTCCCTCAGCAGGCACTCTGCCATGGGTTCAGGGGATCATCTGCAACATCAACAACCCCTGTTTCCACAACCCCACTCAGGGGGAGACCCCAGGGCGGGTGGGCAACTTTGACAACTCCATGTGGGTGTACTGCAGTGTATTTGTGTGTGGCCAAAGAACTTAATTGGTGGTTGTTGAACATTAGGGATTTGGGCCAGTTCTGTTTTCAATGTGTTGATAAAAGTGTTCTAAACCAGATAATGTGATACAATTAAAGTAAATGATTTAGGGCATGTGTTGGAACCAGAACATTTCAACATGTTTATTTTTTATTTAAACTGAATTGGAGTTGACTTCCAACCCTACTGCATGCCACTGAGTTTGTATAACAACCAATCCATAAATCTGTTTTTATCTCACCCCAAGTGTTTTTTTCCTTCTGCAGACTCTCTCGACTCTTAGTGGACTCCCAGACCATCCTGTCCTACAGTGGCAACCAGACAGCCTTCTCTGGCTTTCAGGACCTTCTAGATACTATACGGAGACTTGGAGAGAGGCCAGGCGCCTGGCCAAGTATGTGGCTGTCTTGAGACTGAATACGGATCAGAGCATTGTAGTCCGCAAATTCTCTTTGTGGATTGTCTCAAACAGGAGAAAACAATGAAATGTCTGTCTGTCTGTGCTATTTTGTTGTCCTGTTATGTCCTGATTCATGTTTTTTGTTTGCGTTATAGATCTTCCTGTGGGAGAATACCTGCGAGCCAATCAGACTTTCTCCAACTTTCTCCTGACCAATGGCAGCCTGTCTCCCTCTGCCCTAGACCAGCTGTTCAGGGCTCGCCTGAACTTTCAGGTGGTAAGCACTGCAGTAAACCACACGTTGACTCCCAGTCAGGATAAAAGTATCTCATGAGTTCAACCAAGGTAGTATATGCACAGAAAAAAACACTAATTGAATCAGCTGTGAACATGAACCTGACTATATACACGCCAACTTACATTATTTAGCAGGCAGTCCAGAGCAACTTACAGTAGTGAGTGTATACAATTTCATAATGGTCCCTCATGGAAATCAAACCTACAACCCTGAAGTTGCAAGCGCCATTCTCAACCAACTGAGCCACATGGGACCACTTGTTTTACATCTGTGTCTTTGGGTATCTTCTTGACCTCATGTATCTCTCTGGACAAAAGGAATACCTACAGTATGTAAGAATGCTGTTCATTGGCTATAGCTCAGCCTTCAACACCATAGTACCCTCCAAGCTCATCATCAAGCTCGGGGACCTGGGTCTGAACCCCGCCCTGTGCAACTTGGTCCTAGACTTCCTGACGGGCCGCCCCCAGGTGGTGAAGGTAGGAAACAAAACCTCCCCTTCGCTGATCCTCAACACAGGGGCCCCACAAGGGCGAGGTCTGTACAGGTGAATCAAAGCTGGGACTGAGAGACTGATAAACAGCTTCTATCTGAAGGCCATCAGACTGTTAAATAGCCATCACTAACCGGCTACCAATTGGTTACTCAACCTCCCACCTTAGAGGCTGCTACCCTATGTAGACATGGAATCACTGGCCACCTTAATAATGGAACACTAGTCACTTTTAATAATGTTTGCATATTTACTAATTTCATATGTATCTACTGTATTTTAGTCAATGCCTCTCCCGGCATTGCTCGTTCTCGTGCACTCTTGGAGCTAGGAACACAGCATTTCGCTACACCCGCATTAACATCTGCTAAATATGTGTATGTGACCAATACGATTTGATTTGTAGGTGTCTCTGGCAGGCACTGGGGTGATGCTGAAGGACATTGTGTGCAATGCCACTGTGCTGAGCCAGTTCCTCACTGTAGATCAAGAGGATTCTATGGCAGAGCTGCAGAGCCAGCTCTGTGCCATCCCAGCCGACACCCTGCAGCAAGCAGAGCAGCTCTTCCTCTCCCAGCTGGACTTCAGCAAGTTCTTCACGGTCCGTTGAGGTCGCACACTCTCTGTCCGTGGCTGTTCATGTTGTTTTGAAAGGAAAAATATATTGCTGTTTTCCTATCGAAGTGCATGTAAATTAACTTGTACAAAAATATTCAGCCACTCTTGGAGGAAAATGTATTTTTCAATGGGTCCCATAGTATGTCTGCTTGCTCTTTTATAGATTAATTCTACCTGACAACAGGTGCTTATTATTGTCTTCCAAGAATCAAGTACTGTATGCATGAAGTTAATAAATTAACTGCGTGTCATGTTCTTAGCTGTGAACAAGCTAAGAGCATCTGTCTATCAACCTTGCAAAAGACTCTTTAGTTACAGGGACTACATTAAAGTGCTTACTAAATATGCACTCAATTCACAGTAGCAGTGGAAAATAATAGTCTGGCCTATATAATCCACTGAATTCTATAAGAAATGTGGAGTAAATTGCTTGTTCAGTTTGGCCATTTACTTTTGGATAAGATTATTATATGAGCGGACCCTCTGCAATTATGTGGCTTTAATTAGAAATGTTTAGGTGAGCTCAATTAATTTGTATTGGGGAATACAACTGTTTGAAGGTTTTTAGAAAGCTAATTTACTATAGCATTTGTGCTAATGTAGCATTATACTCTTAACACCAACATAGAATATCATTGCACACAATAGAATCTCCAATCTTCAGAGTCTCTAGATGTGGACAACAGATCGAGCTAAATCCTAAGGTTAATCCTGGCTCTCCTTTCCTTCCTCAGAGAGACAGACTGAGGGCCAACGCCGGTGACCTCCGGATCATCAGTCAAGCGGTCACCTCCGTGTCCAAGGAGTTGGCAGTACTCATGGATGACGTAAGAATACCATCTTCTATTCTTTTTTATATCTCTTAGGTAAATGAGAATGAGATATTTCTGTAATTAGCCGTTCAAGCTTGAATACCTGCCTTGATAGCTTTGTGACACTGCCTAAAACACATTCTCACTCAGTAGTAGCAAAACTATGCTTCACACCTGCCTGCAGGAAAATCCATTAATGTTGCATCTCTCCTCTTTCTTCGCTCTCTCCTTTCTTTTTCCTCTTCTCTCTTACTTGCGCTTTTCCCCCGCTAGCTGTCCTCTCTTGCTAGCTTTAGGGAGTTGAACTCGGAGCTGCGTCTGCTCTCGCCAGAGAACCGTTCGACCCTGCCGCGGGAGAGCTTCAGGGCCTTCTCCAGGATTATGTGTGGGCACCCTGAGGTGGGCGGCGAGAGGATCCCTTCACTCAACTGGTACGAGGACAATGACATCAAGTCATTCCTGGGCAAGAACGGCACCGAGGACAACGACATGGAAAAGGACAATGTCACCAGTGAGAGAGAGATTTCAAAGTTCACTTGATATCTATAGGGTTTATGTGTGATGGCATTAGCTAATACTAATGAAAATCAAAACTAGCATGACTGTAGATCATCTCGGATGAAAGGGGATTTGATAATTAGATTGACATGTGTTTTCTTCTTTTTGGATGGAGGTTGAATTGATGTACGTTCAAAAGGTGTATTGTTTAGAATAAGTGGTGAGCTGATGAGCCGACAACCTACCTAACATGGGTGTTGTGTTGGTTCTCCCAGCCCCGTACTGTAAAAGCTTGATCCAGAGCCTGGAGTCCAACCCACTGTCTCGCATCGTGTGGAGAGGTATCAAGCCCCTGTTCATTGGCAAACTGCTGTACACACCAGACACCCCTGCCGTACGAGACGTCATGAAAGAGGTACATCAAGCCTCTTGTCTTTTCACACCCATTCGCTCTGTATTTATTGTTTATCCAATTTTCTCTTTGATCTGTAACAACAAAAAAATAATTCAATATTTTCGGTTTTCTTCTATGATCCCTGTCTTCACTCGTAGGTGAACAAGACCTTCCAGGACCTGCAGGTCCTAGAGGAGCTGAATGGTGCCTGGATGGAGGTAGCACCTGGTATCAAGACCTACATGGAGAGTAGTGTGGAGATACAGCTGCTGCAGGTACTGCACACATTAAAAATGCCAACAAACCTGGGAAGGTCTTGATTAAGAAAATGTCATCGTGAATACTGTGTGGCTATAGCTATGACATCTCAACCAAAGTGCATGGTCACTATTATTGTATGTTGTGTATATGAAGAGCCTACTGTAAACATTGCTTAAGTGCCAAGTAGTCCATACCATAGGACCCAGCAAGCCAGAACTTCTAGAAATTAGAGCCTCCCTGGTGAGAGTGGTACTATTTCTAGTCTGGCCTTCGCCATTGAAATCCTCCTCATTTGGCAGCTTTGGCCAATCGTGTCACTTCTTCTGTGTGACAGGATCTGCTGAGGCGACCGGAGGTGGCTGTGTTGGTTAATCTGCAGCTGGAGAACACTTCCTGGACAGCCAAGCGCATTGCCCGCTTCCTGTCCACGCCCAAAGAACCCAGGAAAGAAGGAGCGCCCCTTACCTGGCTGGACGTGTACTCCGACCTGAACAACACCATCACCACTCTGGCTCAAGTTACCCAGGTAGCTACCCCTCCTCCTACTGAACCATCTATGCTGCGTATTGTAGATTGGTGATCACCAACCCTGGTTCTGAAGAGCTTGTCATGATTAGTGTAACTTTTACTTAACCGTTAATTAGTCTAATTAGTTTAGTTGTTCTACCCCTGAATTAAAGTCCTCATTGGCATTGTGTCTGAGTTAGCTTCACTAGTCTACAGTTGTGGTTTCAAATCAAATTGTATTTGTCACAATCACATGGTTAGCAGATGTTAATGCAAGTGTAGCGTAATGCTTGTGCTTCTAGTTCTGACAGTGCAGTAATAACCAATGAGTAATCTAACCTAACAATTCCACAACTACTACCTTATACACACAAGTGTAAAGGGATAAAGAATATGTACATAAAGAGATATGAATGAGTGATGGTACAGAATGGCATAGGCAAGATGCAGTAGATGGTATCGAGTACAGTATATACTCATGAGATGAGTAATGTAGAGTATGTAACCATTATATTAAGTGGCATTGGTTAAAGTGGCTAGTGATACATTGTTTACATTTTACATTATTAAAGTGGCTAGAGATTTGAGTCAGTATGTTGGCAGCAGCCACTCAATGTTAGTGGTGGCTGTTTAACAGTCTGATGGCCTTGAGATAGAAGCTGTTTTTCAGTCTCTCGGTCCCTGCTTTGATGCACCTGTGCTGACCTCGCCTTCTGGATGATAGCGGGGTGAACAGGCAGTGGCTCGGGTGGTTGTTGTCCTTGATGATCTTACTGGTCTTCCTGTGACATCGGGTGGTGTAGGTGTCCTGGACGGCAGGTAGTTTGCCCCCGGTGATGCATTTCAGCCATTGTGTATGTACTTATTACAGTGTGTATAACTTCACCCATTCCCTCACATTGAGTTACATTATGTTTATCTTGTACATTGTTTTGTACTATAACGTTATTCATGTCCTTTTTTATCCTTCAGTGTTTCTCCCTGAACAAGCTGGAGGGTGCTGCCACAGAGGGACAGATGATTGACAGGGCCTTGGAGCTGCTGGAGGAGAGAGAGTTCTGGGCTGGGATAGTGTTCCTCCTTCCCAACACGTCTTTACCCGGTCTGCCCCCTCATGTCACCTACAAGATCCGCATGGACATCGACGATGTTGCACGCACCAACAAGATCAAGGACAGGTAAACTCACTCAGGGGAATGTTTGATATGAACAGTGCTATTGGTTGTATTTTGCGTCATCAAATCAAACTAGATTTGTCACATGCCGAATATTTCACCTTACAGTGAAATGCTTACTTACAAGCCCTTAACCAATAAGTGTTAAGTAAAAAATAAAAGTAAGAAATAATTAAAGAACAGCAGTAAAATAACAGTAGCGAGGCTGTATACAGGGGCTACCGGTACAGAGTCAATGTGTGGGGGCGAGGTAATTATGGTAATATGTACATGTAGGTAGAGTTGAAGTGACTGCATAGATAATAAACAGATTTGCAGCAGTTTAAAAGAGGGGGGGGGGGCAATGCAAATAGTCTGGGTAGTCATTTGATTAGCTGTTCACGAGTCTTATGGACCTAGACTTGGCGCTTCTGTACCATTTACTGTGCGGTAGCAGAGAGAACAGTCTATGACTAGGATGGCTGGTGTCTTTGACAATTTGTAGGGCCTTCCTCTAACACCGCCTGGTATAGAGGTCCTGGATGGCAGGAAGCTTGGCCCCAGTGATGTACCGGGCGGTGATCCGTTCCTGGGTCGTCTCCATTCCCAGGTGCGCCCCCAACAAATGAGTGTGGGCCAGCTAAAGAACAGTTTTGACTGTTCATCAGCAGCAACAACATCCCTCGAAGTTCCCCCTGTTCATGCGTCTTCTGATGCAACAGGTTCTTTTTTTATTTGTAAATAGTGACATCGCTAGTCACTTTCCCCAGAAGAACTGGCCATCCACCGTTATCATTTGGGACGCGGCGGCTTTCAAGTTCGGATCCTCCCACTGGGCGGTCCCGAACTGTCCCTTTGGGGCTCAGGGCAGGTGTGTCGGCAGGTCCCTCAAAATCGAGGAGGAGCATGGGCTCCTCTGGTTGTTCACTAGGTGACGTTGGTTCCGTTGCCCCCTCAGAATCCGACTCCGGGTCCGTAGACACTGGGTTAGCAACCGCTTGCTTCCGGGCCATGCATGCAAAGGTCCGTCCCCGCTCTCATCGGTCGTAATCTTTATTTATTATTTTTTTCCCCCATTTCGTGCCTCCACAGTGCCGCAAACAGAGGATAATCTTGTCCCACGAGGAGGGGTACCGGCAACTTGGGTATGGCACCCACCACCATCTGGCAGCTCACCATTGTAGCATCACGATGGTGGCCTGCCCAGTTAAATACCGCTTGGTGTCACCGTGGACACAGGAGACAGACCATAGTCGGTCGGATGGTCCAGCAGTCGCGCTTGTACGAGCGTTGCCATACTCCCGGAATCCAACAGAATGTGGCTGTAATTGGTGCTGGTGGTTCGCTGTGGGCCCAACGTAGTTTATTGCGTGGCCCGCTGATGGCATCAACTCCTCTCGAACTGGCAATTCCATGCGAGGTGTTCCCGGGCGCCACACTCAAACACCTCCTTTTAGTCTTTTACCTTGGCTTTTATCCTTTACCCTGGCTGACTGTGGAATTGGGGAGTAATAGTGGTGGGGTCCCCTTCGACGGTTCCCGGCCTCGGCCTGCACCCCCTTCAGCAGGGCCTCAGTATTGTGGTGCTTCTCCACGGCTCCCAAGAGGTCCGAGGTCTGGGGCGTGCGTAGGCTCACCGCCCTCTTCATGTTGTAAGGTAGCACCCGAAAGAAGGGATCCATGACCACTTAGGGGAGGGTGGCTATGTCGGTTAGGAGTCATGCTCTGGTGATGTGCAGTAGGTTGCTCATCTGGGCACGGGGGGGGAAGCTTCGGTCACGGATCTCCAGTTATGGACCAGTTGGGCCTTACGTGCCAGGCTGTACCCGTAGCGGCTGAGTACCTAACTCTTGAGACAGTCATAGTTAGCCGCCTGTTCGGTGTTGAGGTCATAATATGACTTTTGGGCATCTCCGGTCAGGAACGGGGCCATGGGCCATCCATCCCGGAGTGCTGTCTGTTCGAAAGTGCAGAGGTAGGTCTCGACATCGTCATCCTCTGCTTGATTAAGAACTGATTAGGATGAGATTCGGTCTGTGTTTCTCCTCGCAGCTTCCTGACTTCCTCCAGCAGGTAGACACTCTGTAGACGCTGTTCTTCCAGCGTCGGTTCCTGAATGTCCTGTTGTGCTTGTTGGCCCGAACAAACTCATCCATGCTGATACTGTGTAAACCTCAACCCTGGTCTGACCACGTTGTCAGACTTGCCCGTATTCTCCACCACTTGTGGCAGACCAGGGGTTTGATGAAGACGTTTACACAGATCAGACACAAGTGAAAAAGGAACGAAAAGAAACCAGTCTTCTCCAGAAGACCTCTTCCAGGTTACTGCCTTCTGGGTTCCGGGGAATTTTGTCTCCTCTGGGGTAGAACACAGAGCCCCTCGATTCCAGCAGACTGTGGGGACGTCTGTCCGGTAGCATCCTCTCACTACCTCCAACCCTCCCATATGCTGCCCTCCTGGCAGCTTTAAGGGCCTCGTAGGGCTGGTGAGCCTCACCCGGGTCCAGCAGCGGACCCCTTCAATGACATGCGCTCCATCTGGGGGGGCTTTGTGTAGGTACAGGACCTGGTGAAGAGAGCTGTGGCCCGTGTGCTGAGTGGTGTGGAGCAGTCCACTGGCCTCTACATCCAGCAGATGCCCTACCCCTGCTGAGCCTCACCAGCCTCAATCAGCCCCAATTAGTACTAGCCGGGGGACCCGTCGAAACCTGGCACCTCAAGCAAAGGGAGCCACTGCCGCGTGATGTAGACTCCATCTGTCACCAGGCCTCGATGAGTTTCCACCTGGTGACTTGTCCGCGGTACGCCACATATGATGATTTTAAAAGTTTTTACCCGACTTTTAGCCCACTTCTTTTGAGTTGAGTTGCTGATACAAGGAACAAGGGCTGGTAACCCTGGCTAGCTCTGTTGCCCCCTGCCTAAAATAATTGTGGGTACATTATCACCTGATAGACTTCCACTATTGCTTTAGATACAACCATGGTGCTGCTGCATTACAATACCAATATATTGTTCATGGGAATGTTTCCCCCCCCCAGGTTCTGGGACCCGGGCCCAGCAGCGGACCCCTTCAGTGACATGCGCTACATCTGGGGGGGCTTTGTGTACGTACAGGACCTGGTGGAGAGAGCTGTGGCCCGTGTGCTGAGTGGTGTGGAGCAGTCCACTGGCCTCTACATCCAGCAGATGCCCTACCCCTGCTACGTGGATGACGTGTGAGTAGGACGTTAGGTCATATTTGGGTAGGATCTCTGGAAAATTCTTTTGATATTTAAAAACCTCAACCTCCTTATCAACTTTTTTTCCCCACCTATCCTCCTCTCGCTCTTAACTTTTCCTTTTTTTCATGCTCTATTACCCACTCATACTCCTCCAGTTTCCTACGCGTGCTGAACCGCTCTCTGCCCCTGTTCATGACGCTGGCGTGGATCTACTCGGTGGCCATGATCATCAAGGGTGTGGTGTACGAAAAGGAGGCGCGGCTCAAGGAGACCATGAGGATCATGGGGCTTGGTACAGGCCAGCTGTGGGTCAGCTGGTTCATCAGCAGCCTGGTGCCCTTCCTGGTCAGCGCCGGCCTCCTCATTGCTCTGCTCAAGGCATGTGGTCTAATATCAATCAATAAATCAAATGTATTTATAAAACCCTTCTTACATCACCCGATGTCACAAAGTGCTGTACAGAAACCCAGTCTAAAACAGCAAGCAATGCAGGTGTAGAAGCACGGTGACTAGGAAAAACTCCCTAGAAAGGCCAGAACCTAGGAAGAAACCTAGAGGAACCAAGCTATGAGGGGTGGCCAGTCCTCTACTGGCAGTGCCGGGGGGAGGTTATAACAGAACATGGCCAAGATGTTCAAATGTTCATAGATGACCAGCAGGGTCAAGTAATCACAGTGGTTGTCGAGGATGCAACAGGTCAGCACCTCAGGAGTAAATGTCAGTTGGCTTTTCATAGCCAGTCATTAAGAGTATCTCTACCGCTCCTGCTGTCTGTAGAGAGTTGAAAACAGCAGGTCTGAGACAGGTAGGTGAACAGGTCAGGGTTCCATAGCCACAGTTAAAACTGGAGCAGCAGCACGGCCAGGTGGACTGGGGACAGCAAGGAGTCATCAGGCCAGGTAGTCCTGAGGCATGGTCCTAGAGCTCAGGTCCTCCGAGAGAGAGAAAGAGAGAGCATACTTGCATTCAAGACAGGAGCCTTCCTATTCTCATAGCTTCTACAGATTGTAAATTAAAAATATATTTTTTTGCAAAAATAATTATATTATTGATTGATTATGGCTTTTCAAATCACCCAGTATTGCTATCTGTAGTGTTAGTTCTAGGCAAATGTTGCAATTCTTCAGCCATTCCTGGACCTGTGACCAAAAATGAGCTACATATGGAGAATACCAAAATAAATGATCTAATGACTTTGTCTCCTCACAGCAGAATCTGCAGAGCTGGGAAGATTGTACCCCCCATATAAATATATAACATTCTATTAGTTGCAAGAATTTTGTATAGTAATTTATATTGAACAATTTGTTTTTGAATCCGGTGTTTTGCGTATCAATTCATAAACCATGTGCCATGGAATGGGTACATCGAAAATCTCTTCCCAACATTTTGCAATTTATATGGCACAGCTGTCCGTTTTTTGGTCCTTAAATGAAATTGGTATATGTTTTTATTTATCACACTTTTCTTTAACCATTTATGTTCTTTAATACAGGGCCGACATACAAGTTCCTTACTTTTTTCCCCTTCTACTTGCCTCTTCCATTTTTGTGGTAATGCTGCAATTAATTGGTTGTAATTTTGGGTAGAGCAGACATTTCCATATGTCTGTGTTAGCTGCATGTGCGACATAACTCCACCAGTCCTATTTATGATATCATTCACTAAATGTATACCTTTTTTTTTTTTTTTTTTCGATAAATACATTTTTTTTTAATCAATTAGTATATTTGAATTTAACCACAATATTTGTTGTACTATTTGTTCCGTCCTTTCAGGTGGATTAAACTGAAATTGCAACCAACTTTCTAAGGCTTGTTTAAAAAATAAAGATATTTTGGAGATTATTTCCTTTTCAAACAATCGAAAGTGAGCAGGTGTAACCTGAATAAAGAGGAAAAGGCCCTTCCTGAATATAGGATGAGACATTCGTACCAATTGACTAGAGAACCAGTTTGGATTGAAGTATAACTTTTGTATGACTGATGCCTTTAGTGAGAGGTCTAATGCTTTAATATTTAATAATTTCTGCCCACCGAATTCATATTCATTATATAAATAGGCCCTTTTAATTTTATCTGGTTTGCCGTTCCAAATAAAATGGAATATTTTTTTGTTCATATAATTTAAAAAGCAGGTCAGTAGGTGTAGCCAAAACCATAAGCAAATGGGTAAACTGTGATATAACTAAGGAGTTAATCAGGGTGATTTTTGCACAAATAGACAGGTATTTTCCTTTCCATGGTGGCAAGATCTTATCTATTTTTGCTAACTTTCGATAAAAATTTATTGGAGTGAGAATTTCTTTCCTTTGGGATTTGTATACCGAGTATGTCTACATCTCTGTCAGACTATTTAATTGGTAAACTACATGGTAATGTAAAATGTGAATTTTTTTAGTGAGCCAATACGTAATATGGTACATTTATCATAATTTGGTTTTAATCCAGAGTGGATAGCAAAAGTATCTAGATCCTCTAAGAGGCCGTGGAGAGACTCCAATTGTGGTTTTAAAAGAAAACATGAATCATCAGCGTACAATAACACCTTAGTTTTTAGGCCACGGATTTCTAATCCCTTAATATTATTGTTTGATCTAATCTTTGCAGCTAACATTTCGATGGCAATGATAAACAGATATGCCGATAGTGGACAACCTTGTTTTACTCCTCTAGATAGTTTAAAACTTTCTGAGATGTAGCCATTATTTATTATTTTACACTTAGGGTTACTATACATAACCTTAACCCATTTTATAAGAGATTCCCCAAAATTGAAATATTCTAGGCATTTATATATAAACTCCAGTCGTACTTTATCAAAAGACTTTTCAAAATCAGCTATGAAAACCAGGCCTGGTGTCCACGATATTTCATAGTGTTCTATTGTTTCCAGTACTTGTCTTATATTATCTCCAATGTGTCGTCCATGTAAAAAAACTTGTCTGATTCGGATGAATAATATCTGACGATACTTTTTTAATTCTGTGTGCCAAGCATTTTGCTAGGATTTTTGCATCACAACACTGAAGTGTCAGAGGATAACTGATTGTTGTACTCTGATGTCCTTGGGTAGGTGGAGGGAGTCTGGAAGGGTATCTAGGAATCTTTGGGTTGTCCAAGAATTTGATGATCCTTGGTTGGAGTCTGAGCAGATTATTTGTTGCAATTGCAAACATAATAAAATGGTGGTCTGATAGTCCAGGATTATGAGGAAAAACATTAAGACCCACAACATTTATTCCACGGGACAAAACTAGGTCCAGAGTATGACTGTGGCAGTGAGTAGGTCTGGAGACATGTTGGACAAAACCCACTTAATCGATGATGACTCCGAAAGCCTTTTGGAGTGGGTCTGTGGACTTTTCCATGTGAATATTGAAGTCACCAAAAATGTGAATATTATCTTCCATGACTACAAGGTGCAATAGGAATTCATGGAACTCAGTGAGGAATGCTGTATATGGACCAGGAGGCCTGTAAACAGTACCTATAACAAGTGATTGAGTAGGCTGCATAGATTTCATTACTAGAAGCTCAAAAGACGAATACGTCAGGGTTTTTTGGTAAATTGAAATTTTCTATCGTAAATGTTAGCAACACCTCCGCCTTTGCGGGATGCGCAGGGGATATGGTCACTAGTGTAACCAGGAGGTGAGGTCTCATTTAACACAGTAAATTCATCAGGCTTAAGTTATGTTTCAGGCCAATCACATCAAGATTATGATCAGTGATTAATTAATTGACTATAACTGCCTTGGAAGTGAGGGATCTAACATTAAGTAGCCCTATTTTGAGATGTGAGGTATCATGATCTCTTTCAATAATGGTAGGAATGGAGGAGGTCTTTATTCCAGTGAGATTGCTAAGGCAAACACCACAATGTTTAGTTTAGCCCAACCTAGATCGAGGCATAGACACAGTCTCAATGGGGATAGCTGAGCTGACTACACTGACTGCTCGTGGCAGACTCCACTATGCTGGCAGGCTGGCTAACAGCCTGCTGCCTGGGCTGCACCCTATTTCATTGTGGAGCTAGAGGAGTTAGAGCCCTGTCTGTGTTTGTAGATAAGATGAGAGCACCCTTCCAGCTAGGATAGAGTCCATCACTCCTCAACAGGCCAGGCTTGGTCTTGTTTGTGGGTGAGTACCAGAAAGTCCCAATTATTTACAAATTCTATATTTTGGGAGGGGCAGAAAACAGTTTTCAACCAGCGATAGCCTTGTGTTGATAATTTAGTCACTTGTTTATTTTGCCCGAGACCATGCACAGCTTGTTTTTTTTTGCTTTAGATGCTATCAAGCGAATTATCAAGCCATTTTGTATCTGCAGTCTTTTGGCAGGACTGAAAAGTATTCACATCACAGCTATGCAGTTGTCCTAGAATAATGCCCTGGATTAATGACTGGGTTCATTACAGCACTCTGTATAGTTTTGAGGCATTGCATTAGGGACACACTAAGATATAGTACTAAGACAATGAAACATCACAGAGGTGTATCGCTGTTGTCTCACCCTCCCCATCTCTTCCTGTATTGTGTTGTTCTCTTCCTCCAGTGGGGGGACATCCTGCCCTACAGCAACCCGGCTGTGGTGTTCTTCTTCCTGACGGCCTTCGCTACGGCCACCATCATGCAGTGTTTCCTTATCAGCACCTTCTTCTCCCGGGCCAACCTGGCAGCAGCCTGCGGAGGCCTCATCTACTTCGCCCTCTACCTGCCCTATGTGCTGTGTGTGGCCTGGAGAGACCACCTCACTACCACACACCGTGTCCTAGCAGTGAGTTCTTATAATACACATTCTCACCACCACACACCGTGTCCTAGCAGTGAGTCCTTATAATACACATTCTCACCACCACACACCGTGTCCTTGCAGTGGGTCCTTATAATACACATTCTCACCACCACACACCGTGTCCTTGCAGTGGGTCCTTATAATACACATTCTCACCACCACACACCGTGTCCTAGCAGTGAGTCATGTTACACATTCTCTTTGTTGTGTTTTGTTAAGGTTTGCGTGAGTCGTTTTTTTTTTTATAAGGAAGAATGATTATGGTACTGTATTAAACCCATTACTTGCTGCTGATAAGTCGCTCTTTTGAATGAGGTTTGGAATCTCAATGGTATCACCTGTATAAATATATGAAATGAACCCATCCAATCTGGTAGTACGACAGTATCCATTGAGATTCTCATCTCTCCCAACAGAGCCTGTTTTCTCCTGTGGCCTTTGGCTTTGGCTGTGAGTATTTCTCCCAGTACGAGGAACAAGGAGTGGGCATCCAGTGGTTCAACCTGCACTCCAGCCCCATGGAGGGAGACACCTACAATTTCACCACTTCCATAATCATGTTGCATATCGATGCATGTATCTACGCTCTGGCCACCTGGTACATTGAAGCCGTTTTCCCAGGTAAGGTACATTAAAGCTGTTTTGCCAGGTATGGTACGTTGAATCTGTTTTCCCAGGTAAGGAAATTAATGGTTTAAGTTATTTTTATCTAACTGCTCTATGGTTTCATGCCATGTTGTATACAAGTGCATATTAAAATGCAGTTATATGTTCATTATAATATGTAATGCCAGTGCACCTTTGCAGATAGTAAAACTGCACTTATACTGGTATGACTAAACACATGTTGTTGGGATCTTTTGTCCAGGTGAATATGGGGTCCCCAGGCCATGGAACTTCGTGTTCAGTTTGAACTATTGGGGAGGAATTCCTCTCGAGGCCGGCATGCCCATCCCTCCGGCTCCCAGAGGACAGGGAGGAGGTAAGAAAAACACACACACACTACATATGATGTAAAAAAAAACGGACACCGTTTTATGGTCCTGAGGTTCCCTCTCTGTACCCGTCTCAGATCGCATCGAAGCTGACCCCTCTCACCTCATACTCGGTGTGGCCATCCGCAACCTGGTCAAAATCTACAAACAAGGTGCCAAGCTGGCGGTCAACCACCTCAATCTCAAGTTCTATGAAGGGCAGATCACCTCTTTCCTTGGGCACAACGGTGCTGGCAAAACAACCACCATGTAAGGGCTGTGCTCAAGAACCATTGAATCAATATAGAATGTTTTAAAATGAAGTACAACAGCCAACACCACCATGTAAACCTACACCTTCATTACAGACACATAGAAATGAATGTGGTGCTTGTACAGTAGGTGTTTTGTATTGCTTATGAATGTGGTACATACTGTCACCCTAATCGAGGGCCATTGTACTGCTTATGTATTGCTTATGAATGTTCTATGAACAACTCATTTATGGTTATCATGCTAAAATACACATTTAGTTTCCAATGACAGGTCTAATCTAGGGCCCTTGTACTTGTGGTGCTTATGTAGGTGTTATGAGTTGCTTATGAATGTGCTTTGAAGCTCTAATGTAGGGTTCTAACTTATAATCGGTGATGTAGTAGTTTAAGAATAAATGGGTAAACTCTGCCGTTCGTGGTGAGTAATTTCTATACTTTCGATGCATTTTTCAGCAAAAGGTGTGTAAGTGTTGTTTACATGTGTTTACCCTCCACTGGTTATAATGCATAATACGCAGTTCATTTCCATTGACAGGTCTATCCTGACGGGTTTGTTTCCCCCCACGGCTGGAACTGTGTACATTAAGGGCATGGACATCCGCACTGACATGGACATCATCAGGAAGACCTTGGGAGTGTGTCCTCAGCACAATGTCCTTTTTGACATGTAAGACCCTGCTGCTGGTAGCCTTGTGGTTAGAGCGTTGGGCCTGTAACCGAAAGGTTGCTGGATCGAATCCCAGAGTTGACAAGTAAAAAATGTGTCGTTCTGCCCCTGAGCAAGGCAGTTAACCCACTGTTTCCCGGGCGCTGAAGATGTGGATGTCGATTAAGACAGTCCCCCGCACATCTCTGATTCAGAGGGGTTGGGTTAAATGTGGAAGACACATTTCAGTTGAAGGCATTCAGTTGTACAACTGACTAGTTATCCCCTTTTCGCTAATATTTCTACTCTATATCTCATGAATACATGTCATTAAGTAATTTATCCTATTTCATTATATTGTAGTGCATACCATGTTGACTCCATTTATCTGTGGTGCTTGTTTTCGATCTTCCAACATAAATGAATTCATTGGTAATGTTAAAGCTGCAATATTTAACTTTTTGGGCATGTTGAGTAATGTGATTTTATAGATCTGTAGATATGTTATATGTGTGCTATTTCTATGCTTCCCGTTCTTACGTTTAGTTTTTGCGTCTTTTGCTTTTAGTTTTGTACACCAGCTGAAAATACAATAATTTTGGTTATTGAAAATATATTTCAGAGGTTTAGATGGTCCAGTGATTATTTTGTCACATAAATTGAAATTAGGGCGGACTATTCGAATTTTAGAAATCAGGAAATGACGGAGCAATTTCTGCATATTGCACATTTATTTAACTGCTATAACAGTGACAAAGATGAATAATCACTAGAGGGAATCAAGATAACGAAAGGCTCCATTCACTTAATCTCTTGCCCCTCGGGCTCCATCTTAAAACATTTACCCACTGTACATGTAAAAGAGTTTGATGTTACTTAATCAGCCATCTGACTTTAACCTTGTTATTCTTGTATAGTCTGACTGTAGAGGAGCATGTGTGGTTCTATGGTCGTCTGAAGGGCCTATCAGGCGATGAGGTGAGGAAGGAGTTGGACACTCTCCTGGAGGATGTGGGCCTGCTGCACAAACGCCACGAACAGACCAGGAACCTGTCTGGTATGGCTCCCTCCCTCTACTACTCAACATCCATTACAAATATGGCCTTCAGCTGTATACTATACAATATAATATATCCTTCAACAGCCACTACATATACACTGCTCAAAAAAATAAAGGGAACATTTAAACAACACAATGTAACTCCAAGTCAATCACACTTCTGTGAAATCGAAATGTCCACTTAGGAAGCAACACTGATTGACAATAAATGTCACATGCTGTTGTGCAAATGGAATAGATATTAGGTGGAAATTATAGGCAATTAGCAAGACACCCCCAATAAAGGAGTGGTTCTGCAGGTGGTGATCACAGACCATTTCTCAGTCCCTATGCTTCCTGGCTGATGTTTTGGTCACTTTTGAATGCTGGCGGTGCTTTCACTCTAGTGGTAGCATGGAGATGGAGTCTACAACCCACACAAGTGGCTCAGGTAGTGCAGCTCATCCAGGATGACACATCAATACGAGCTGTGGCAAGAAGGTTTGCTGTGTCTGTCAGCGTAGTGTCCAGAGCATGGAGGCGCTACCAGGAGACGTGGAGGAGGCCGTAGGAGGGCAACAACCCAGCAGCAGGACCGCTACCTCCACCTTTGTGCAAGGAGGAGCAGGAGGAGCACTGCCAGAGCCCTGCAAAATGACCTCCAGCAGGCCACAAATGTGCATGTCTGCTCAAACGGTCAGAAACAGACTCCATGAGGGTGGTATGAGGGCCCGACGTCCACAGGTGGGGGTTGTGCTTACAGCCCAACACCGTGCAGGATGTTTGGCATTTGCCAGAGAACACCAAGATTGGCAAATTCGCCACTGGCGCCCTGTGCTCTTCACAGATGAAAGCAGGTTCACACTGAGCACATGTGACAGACGTGACAGAGTCTGGAGACGCCATGGAGAACGTTCTGCTGCCTGCAACATCCTCCAGCAGTACCGGTTTGGCGGTGGGTCAGTCATGGCGTGGGGTGGCATTTATTTGGGGAGCCGCATGTGCTCGCCAGAGGTAGCCTGACTGCCATTAGGTACCAAGATGAGATCCTCAGACCCCTTGTGAGACCATATGCTGGTGCGGTTGGCCCTGGGTTCCTCCTAATGCAACACAATGCTAGACCTCATGTGGCTGGAGTGTGTCAGCAGTTCCTGCAAGAGGAAGGCATTGATGCAATGGACTGGCCCGCCCGTTCCCCATACCTGAATCCAATTGAGCACATCTGGGACATAATGTCTCGCTCCATCCACCAACGCCACGTTGCACCACAGACTGTCCAGGAGTTGACGGATGCTTTAGTCCAGGTCTGGGAGGAGATTCCTCAGGAGACCATCCGCCACCTCATCAGGAGCATGCCCAGGCATTGTAGGGAGGCCATACAGGCACGTGGAGGCCACACACACTACTGAGCCTCATCTTGACTTGTTTTAAGGACATTACATCAAAGTTGGATAAGCCTGTAGTGTGGTTTTCCACTTTAATTTTGAGTGTGACTCCAAATCCAGACCTCCATGGGTTGATAAATTTGATTTCCATTGATAATTTTTGTGTGATTTTGTTGTCAGCACATTCAATTATGTAAAGAAACAAGTATTTAATAAGAATATTTAATTCATTCAGATCTCGGATGTGTTATTTTAGTGTTCCCTTTATTTTTTTGAGCAGTGTATAATACCATACTCTCTCTCTCTGTGTCTGTCTTTCTCGCTCGCCCTCTGTCTCTGCCTCTACTCTCAGGTGGTATGCAGAGAAAGCTGTCAGTAGCCATAGCATTTGTGGGGGGTTCCAAGGTGGTGGTCCTGGATGAGCCCACAGCTGGGGTGGACCCCTACTCCCGCCGAGGCATTTGGGACCTGCTGCTCAAGTACCGCAAAGGTTAGCCCTGAACTGTGTCAAGGGTTGCAACATTTTCCGTGAACTTTGCCAAAATTCCCAGGATTTCCAGAAATCCCTGGTCTAACTTGGTGGCGGAGTTTATCATTTCATGTCAATTCAGGTGAAATATAATTTAATTGAATACTATTTTATCTACTAGATCTTTTCGCTCTCTTTTTCTCCTTTTCCTTCTCTCTCCATCAGATCGCACCATCATCCTCTCCACCCACTACATGGATGAGGCTGACCTTCTCGGAGACCGCATAGCCATCATCTCCCAAGGGAAGCTGTGCTGCTGCGGCTCCCCCCTCTTCCTCAAGGCCAAGCTGGGGACGGGCTACTACCTCACCGTCGTCAAGAAGGAGGGACTAGATACTCGAACCCCCAGTAGTGCCAGCGCTACCAAACTGCCCCCTGCCACAAAGGTGAGTGAGAGATTGTATACCCCTGCACATGAGACTTTCTCAGGAATACGTTGTGCTTATTCACAAAGCGTCTCAGAATAGGATTTCTGATCTAGGAACAGGTCCACGTGTCCTCATAATTAAGATCTAAAAGACCAAACTAATTCTACATCAGCACTCTAACGCTGAGACACTTTGTGAATATGGGCCCTGAAGACCATTTTACCAGTGCATCTTAATAATCAAAAGTGGCTCACCTTTACTCATTTACTACAGAGAGGAGATGAGGAGGTTATTGTAGACTATCGCAATAGGGCAATGTATACTGTGGGATGCTAAAGGACATTACTTTTATCACTGAACTATGACCCCTTTGCTGATTGGCTCTCCCTCTGTATTTCAGGACAGTGACTCCTCCATGAGTGACGACACAGGTCTGGGCAGTGATGTTAGTGGCCCAGGTAGGGTCTCCAACCCAAAGTCACTAAGTGACATCCTGCTAGCTGTGTGTTGACAGCTCGCCATTATTGCAGACTCCTGAAAAAAACAACCATTCGCTTGGCTGTTCTGTTCGTCCCAATGACGAGCCTCTACCCCCCCCCCCCCCCCCCCGAGGGTATCAGATAGGTCTACACAAGTATCCAGTGAAGTTTCAAACCTCAGAATAATTATCATTCTCTCTACTGCTCCCGCTCCCTCTCCCCCGCAGACCTGGCTGCACTGTTGACCCTGGCACAGCGTCACATCCCCGGGGCGCGGCTGGTGGAGGACGTGGGCCGTGAGGCGGTCATCAACCTGCCCCAGAAGTCAGCAGAGGACAGCAGTCTGGCCATCTTCCTCACAGAGCTTGACAGGAGGCAGGCTGATCTGGGCATCACCAGCTACGGCCTGTCTGACACCACCCTGGAGGAGGTGAGGAAAAGGAGACACACATACACATATGCAGTGCATTCGGAAAGTATTCAGACCCCTTGACTTTTTCCACATTTTGTTACATTACAGCCTTACTCGAAAATCGATTCAATTGTTTGTTTTTTCCTTATTAATCTACACACAATACCCCATAACGACAAGCATAGAAATCTTAAAAAAAAACTGAAATATCACATTTACATAAGTATTCAGACCCTTTACTCAGTACTTTGTTGAAACACCTTTGGCAGTTATTACAGCCTTGAGTCTTCTTGGGTATGACCGTTACAAGTTTGGCACACCTATATTTGGGGAGTTTCTCTAATTATTCTCTGTAGATCCTCTCAAGCTCTATCAGGTTGGATGGGGAGTGTTGTTGCACTGGTATTTTCAGGTCTCTCCAGAGATGTTAGATCAGGTTCAAGTCCGGGCTTTGGCTGGGCCACTCAAGGACATTCAGAGACTTGTGCCGAAGCCTTTCCTACGTTGTCTTGGCTGTGTGCTTAGGGTCCTTGTCTTGTTGGAAGGTGAACATTCGCCCCAGTCTGAGGTCCTGAGCGCTTTGGAACAGGTTTTCATCAAGGATCTCTCTGTACTTTCCTCCATTCATCTTCACTCGATCCTGACTAGTCTCCCAGTCCCTGTCGCTGATAAACATCACCCCAGCATGATGCTGCCAACGCCATTCGTTAAGGCCAAAGAGTTCAATCTTGATCTCATCAGACCAGAGAATCTTGTTTCTCATGGTTTGAGAGTCCTTGAGGTGCTTCCGTATGGCCATTCTACCATAAAGACCTGATTGGTGGCATACTGCAGAGATGGTTGTCCTTCTGGAAGGTTCTCCCATCTCCGCAGAAGAACTCTAGAGCTCTTGTCAGAGTGACCATCGTGTTCTTGGTCACCTCCCTGACCAAGGCACTCCTCCCCCGTTTGCTCAATTTGGCTGTGCGGCCAGCTCTAGGAAGAGCCTTGGTAGTTCAAAACTTCTTCCATTTAAGAGTGATGGAGGCCACTGTGTTCTTGGGGACCTTCAAAGCTGCAGACATTTTTTGGCACCTTCCCCAGATCTGTGCCTCGACACAATCCTGTTTTGGAGCTCTACGCTTGGCTTGTTTTTTGTCTTGGAGCTCTACACTTGGCTTGTTTTTGCTCAGACCTGCACTGTCAACTGTGGGACCTTATATAGACAGGTGTTTGGGCCTTTCCAAATCCAATCAATTGATTTGAATACAGGTGGACTCCAATCGAGTTGTAGAAACATCTCAAGGATGATCAATTGAAACAGGATGCACCTGAGCTCAATTTCGAGTCTCATAGTGAAGGGTCTGTATACTTATGTAAATAAGGTATTTATGTTTTTAATACATTTGCAAAAATGTATTATGTGTAGATTGCTGGGGAAAAATGTAATTTAATCCATTTTAGAATAAGGCTGTAACGGAATTAAAAAGTCAATACTTTCCGAAAGCACTGTATACACAGACACACACACACACACTACATGGACCGGAGCCCATGCTGGCCAAGAGGCCATGAGGTCAGCATGCTTGCTCGTCATGGGCTTCTCTCTCTCACATTTTCACACACTCTCTCTCACACACACACACACCCACACACACACGCATTAGCACACAGATAACACGCACACACATTGGCATACACACAGTCTCTCTCACACACATTTAGGGCTTAAAGAGGCTTTGCGTCAGAAGTTGCTCTAAGCACTATATTACGTAGACACTAGCGTGTAACAGGCCAAAGTTACATGAAGCTCATCCTAAATATAGTCATGACTGCACTAAACTAACCTGTATTTACAAGCCGTCCATTGAACCTCTTGTGGACAGTTAAAACTCAGCTTTAACTAGATTAAGCAGGGTTTACCCAGAATAGTATATTTGCGGAGTTACTGTCACGGTAATGTGCTTAGGCTGCCAGCTTACCACGATTACCAGAAAAGATCCCGTTTGATAAGTTAGTAGGTTGGCTCCAAGCAGATTCTATCTCTCCCCAGAGTTTTGCATTTTTGTGTTAGAGTTTTGAGTTCTCTATTAGTTATTATAAACTGTGAGCCCTGAATGATGATTGGCTAACAGCCGTAGTGTATCAGACTGTATACCACGGGTATGACAAAACATTTATTTTTACTGCTCTAATTACATTGGTCACCAGTTTATAATACTAATAAGGCACCTCAAATCAAATGTATTTATATAGCCCTTCCTAGGGCTCAGGTCCTCCTCCGAGAGAATTAGAGAGAGCATACTTAAATTCACACAGGACACCAGATAAGACAGGAGAAGTACTCCAGATATAACAAACTGACCCTACCCCCCCGACACAAACTACTGCAGCATAAATACTGGAGGCTGAGACAGGAGGGGTCAGGAGACACTGTGGCCCCAACCTCTGGGTTTGTGGTATATGGCCAAAAAAACGTTGCGTCGTTCAAAAGGACAGCCCTTAGCCGTAACATATTGGCCATATACCACACCCCCTCGGGCCTTATTGCTTAATTGAAACATGACATTTATCTACTTGATTCCAACACACAAGGCTGAAGATGTTTAACAATGTCATCTGTTTCTGTAGATCTTTCTGAGAGTAGCTGAGGAGACAGGGGTGGACGTGGACCCAGAAGACAGCCCAGGACAAGCTGACACACCCCATGGGCAGGGTCAAGAACAGGGCTTGTCTGGAGAGCCATCTGAGGATCCAGGTAAACACAAGGGAAAACATAATCACACACACATAGAAACACGCCTAGAAACACAGTCTTCCTGTGTTATTTAACATGGTCTGTCCTCCTTTCTGACTCTTTCTTTGCACTGCTGCCAGGAAGAAAACGGCTTCGCAAGCAAGGTACCTACAGTACTGGGTCTTTAACTTCCTTTTTCAGAAGCTCAGCTCTCTACCCCTAACACTAACTGCAGCAGTTGGAATAAGAGTCGTTTGGCTCAATGAACAATGTGTTTCTTTCTCTCCACCATGCTTGGGCCTTTCCTGCACACAGAGCCCCAGGAGACAGACCTGCTGAGTGGGGATGGCCATGGCGGTGTCCCTCTGACCGGTTGGGGTTTGACGTGGCAGCAGCTCCGTGCTCTCTTCATCAAGAGGTGGCTGTATGCCCTCCGCAGTCGCAGGGGATTCTTCGCTCAGGTGCAGACTCATAAGCTTGACTCTATTCTCAATCAGTTGTCCTTATCAAATAAAAGGTCCGATATGAACTAAAATACAAGCATGTGATACAATGAAGAGAGACCAATGACAGGCTATTGTGACACCATGTCCTTGTGTTTCAGATCGTGCTGCCTGCTGTGTTTGTGTTGATCGCTCTCCTTTTCAGCCTCATCGTCCCTCCATTCGGAAAGTACCCCTCGCTCCAGCTACAGCCCTGGATGTACGGGGAACAGTACACCTTCTTCAGGTAAAGACCTACATCTATTGATTTCAAGTACAGATGTAGGATCTTAATGTGAGCCAGTTTTCTACAACAGGAAAATAATCCTGCAGCAACAGGAAATGTGAATTATTATGTGGATTATAATTAATGGACATTTTTGTATGGGTTAATACATTTTTCGTAAGGGAAAATCAAGTCAGAAAATGACAAACTACATAAGCCTTCTTTTTTTTTGACCCCCTTTTCTCCCGAATTTCGTGGTATCCAATTACTATCTTGTCTCATCGCTACAACTCCCGTACGGGCTCGGTAGAGACGAAGGTTGAAAGCCATGCGTCCTTCGAAACACAACCCAACCAACCCGCCCTGCTTCTTTACACAGCGCGCATCCAACCCGGAAGCCAGCCGCACCAATGTGTCGGCGGAAACACCGTGCACCTGGCTACCTGGCTACCTGGTTAGCGTGCACTGCGACAAGGATATCCCTACCAACCAAACCCTCCCTAACCCGGACGACTAGGCCAATTGTGAGTCGCCCCATGGACCTCCCGGTCGCGGTAGGCTGGGACAGAGCCTGGGCTCGAACCCAGAGTCTCTGGTGGCACAGCTAGCACTGCGATGCAGTGCCCTAGACCACTGCGCCACCCGGGAGGCCACAGAAGCCTTTTTTAACCTCAAATATACTACAAGTTTAATTCTCCTGCAACAAGGTGATCAGATTAAGATCCTACATCTGTAGTCTTGAATGGCAATTATCAGATTAAAATTCTAATAAATGTTTGGACTGGAGCTTCAAGGAGTCAGTTGTTCCCATGTTGCCAGATTCTGCTTTGTCTTTCTATTTTTCTTTGTTTGTATTGAACCTTATCTGTGGTGTCCTCTTTCCAGCAACGATGCCCCTGGGGATCCTGCCATTCAGAATCTGCTGGATGCCCTTCTGGACCGGCCTGGATTTGGAACCAAGTGCATGGAAAACAGCACGTAAGGCCTTCTCCTCGGTTTTCTCCTCTACTAAAGCAACACAACACTGTGTTACCTGGCTAGTCCAGCCCCAACCACAAAGGAAAGCGGACACCTACCTATGTGTTATTATTTTAAAGTGTAAACCAATATCTTCATTATCAGCATTACCAACAAGGTTTTTTCTGTTGTCTCAATGTATTCTCAGTTCGTTTGCGCATATAGTTGTGTTTTTATGAGAGAGGGTTCATACTATTATGGACCTGTCATTCACCAGGTTCCCCACATGACTTATGACTTAGTGCTATTGACTTTTCCCAAGGACACTTCTGGAGGGACAGTGCATATTAGCATGAACGTAAGAGATTTAAATTGGGCCTATGTTTCCTCAATTAGGTGTCATGGTGTATTTTGCATGTTCACGCTAGGATGTGTCCCCTGCAGGGATCCTCAGTGTTTGCAGGAGGAGGAAGGCATGTTCATGAGGCCCCAGATTCTCTACTCCACCTGGCAGCTCTTCAACAGGGGCAACTGGACTGCAGACAAGCCATCTCCTGACTGTGAGTGCAGCTCTGAGGAGGTCCGCAGGATGCTACCAGACTGCCCTGAAGGAGCCGGAGGCATCCCCCCTCCACAGGTCAATACTTCATAACTACTTTTACTTTATTCTTCTTTATAGTTAAACATTGCATTATATATACTGTTACTTTGTTCTCAGTGGTTAAACATTGCATAAATAATGGTACTGTAACTAATCTCCTATGACAGACTTTCATTAAAATATGAGAATTTGTTCTCAATGACTTAGCTACCTGCCTAAATATATATCCAATACCTAAATGTCCACATACTGTTGTGTGTACTGGAACTTGTTTCTATGTTCCACAGGTCCAGAGATTGACAGGGGATATCCTGCAGAATATGACTGGCCGCAATATCTCGGACTACCTGGTCAAGACTTACCCTCAGATAATGAAGAAAAGGTCTCTTACACCACTCGCTTGATTATTATCTTTGTTGGAAAGTATTACTGTGATTAAATCTGTGTTTTTCCACCTTAGAAATTCATTTCTTCTTACACTCTTACGGTTTCAGCCTAACTTCAGCCACTAAGAAGTGGATCAATGAATTCAGGTAAGTGGAGTGGGATACATACTCAACATGTAAAATCATAGACATCACTTGTCTACAGTCCTAATCTCAGTTAACCCAGAACTAAAATCTTGCATAATTTGGTCAGATGCTGTCCAAGAGAGATTACTAATACATTACAGTCCATCTACTCTGATGTAAATGGGATGTCTGTTTCTGTTATAGATATGGGGGCTTCTCTCTGGGGGGCAGAGGTACTCAGGCTGTCCCACAGTCCTACCAAATGGAGGACTCAGTCATGTCTATACGGTCCCGTTACAAAGTGGCACAGGTAGGAGAAATCTTTTACACCCTCAACGTCAGGTTTCTTTGTTGTCTTTTTTTAATGTCTGGTTCTCTCTTTCTCACAGAATAGCTCATTGGATCAGCTCCTGGGTCGCCTACCAGAGTTTCTGGGTGGACTGAATAGTCAGAACAATGTTAAGGTGAGAGGTCAAAGGATGAGTGTGTGTGAGCACCCGTGGGTGTGTGTATGCATGTGCATCTGTGTGTTTTGTTTCACCGTTACCTAAGCTCTACCTCACCCCTGCTAGGTGTGGTATAACAACAAGGGTTGGCACGCCATGGCATCGTTTGTCAATGTCATGAACAATGGCCTGCTCCGTGCCAGCCTGCCCCCAGGGCCAGAGCGAATGAAGTATGGCATAACCGCCTACAACCACCCTCTCAACCTCACCAAGGAACAGCTCACTGAAATTGCCATGTAAGCTCTCTGTCTCTCTTTCTCTCTAGTTTCCTATTCAATTCACACCAATAAGTCTCATTGTTGATTAAGCCTGAGCTTAGTGTGTCGGAGTGAATCAAATCCCTCTTTTTGGAATTGCTTGTTGTAAGCACTATTAGACAATAATTGTACTGTACAGAGCAAGTTGAGTACTGTTAGTATGAAAATGTGATAGGTAAACATGATACCACACTGGCCTTAAAAGTGACTAATCATTTCTGTCAACAAAATACAGAATAAATTGTGCTTACCATACTCATTGCCGCTCTGTTTTCAGGATGACCACCTCAGTAGATGTTCTGGTGTCCATCTGTGTGATCTTCTCCATGTCCTTTGTGCCGGCCAGCTTTGTGCTGTTTCTCATCGAGGAGAGGGTCAGCAAAGCCAAGCACCTTCAGTTTGTCAGCGGAGTCCGGCCCATTCTCTACTGGCTGGCTAACTTCACCTGGGACATGGTTAGTCTCCTACCATCCTGATAGGCTTAACTGATACCTGTTTTGTTAGCAGTAATATAAAATGTACACTCCAGAGCCTTATTCACTAGTTACCTTGAGTTTTGGCTCAAATATCAACTTTATATCAAATCATATCTAATACAATTTTATTGGTTGTGTACACATTTTGCAGATGTTATCGCAGGTGTAGCCAAATGCTTGTGTTACTAGCTCCAACAGTGCACTAATACCTAACCATAGAAAACAATACATGCAAGATAAATAACTTATGAATAATATAACTGATGAAAAAGAGACATAAGGGGAATGAATGTAGGCATGTATTGTCTTTGTTTCAGAAGCCTGATAATGTTAACAGTAAAACGTCTCCTTTCAAACCTTGTGCCTCTCTGTCATTCAGTGGCATGTACTGTAACTCCAGGGCACAATTTTTAAAATGTTATCGATCTGGATTTCGCCTATCGGATTAGATTAAATGCATAGAAATAGAATGGCCGAATCATTGACTTGACTTGTTCTATTCATTATATTTCTATGCATTTAACCATATCCGATATGTGAAATCCCTGATAGATAACTTTTGAAAAACTGGACCCAGTGGACAAGTCTCATCTCTATTGAATTGTACTTAACTGGCCTTCTACTTTCTTCCAGCTGAACTATACAGTCCCGGCCACTATGGTGGTCCTCATCTTCATTTGTTTCCAGCAACAGTCCTATGTGTCTGAAACCAACCTCCCTGCTCTGGTCTTGTTGCTCTTGCTTTATGGGTAAGGGCCATGGACACGGGTGGCTTTGTTATCATTGCACTCATAACTAATGATGTTGTATGTGCACTTTATTACATTCAGTAATAAACAATCATTTTGAATTTTTATAATCTTTTCAAACATCACTACAACAGTATGTTTGCTTGAGTGGTCATATCATTGTTTATTTTATTTCAATAGCTGAGGTCTCCTTTAAAGAATGTCACAGTTGTTCTTAGCAAAGTTCATGGTGCATTGCGAAACAAATTCCTTCTTACTGATTAGAATTTCTCTATCCTCTATTTTAGCTGGTCTATCACTCCTCTCATGTATCCAGCTTCCTTCCTGTTCAGTGTCCCCAGCACTGCTTATGTTGTCCTCACCTCAATCAACCTCTTCATCGGCATCAACGGTAGCATAGCCACCTTTGTCTTGGAGCTGTTCGTAGATCAGGTGGGTCATGCACTTGACTATGATATTATATCAGGGCTACTGATTAGTCTCAGGGCTCTGCTGATATTTAGATTTACAACCAACACTAGATCAGCTGAGGGTGTCTGGTTACATGGTACAACAGTGTACTACTTTAAATGTTGTTTTTTTCAACTTGCTTGCACCACTACAATTGCAAAATGTTTGCCAGTGTTACTAGAAGCAAACATGGCTGCAGATTAACAAATCAGATTTGAATGTTCTTTTACTATGGTATTCAGACATTAACTCGTCTGTCTGCTTTTCAGCACTTGAACGATATCAACAAGATCCTAAAAAAAGTCTTCCTGATCTTCCCCCACTTTTGTCTGGGTCGAGGCCTCATCGACATGGCTAAGAACCAGGCTATGTTGGACGCTTTCCAGAGACTGGGTATAATATTTTTTTATTTTATTGTGACAAACTTTTTATTTAGTTTAGTATTTTTTTCCCAGAGGGAGGGGCTACGGGTACAAAAGAGTCCGCATTCTCAATTTCATCGTAAAATGTTTCCTTGGTGTTAAATAGTCTGTGGACAAACTTAAAATGTATAAATTGATGGTTCGGATTAAGGGATGCCAAGGTCATATTTTTTCATATTCTGTTCCAGTTACAGGGTTGTTCAGATTCAATTAGATCTGTGGACCATACTTTTTTAATGGCTGTCTCATAATACGAGCGTTCCAAAAGTAGTTTATATATTATAGAGATCAGTCCTTTCAGAATAATTTTTTTAGAAATCACATCATTGGATGGTTCAGTAGTTGGGTTTTCCATTTAAAGTTTGGTACGGATAGTTCTCCTACGTCCTTCCCTTTTTCCAAGATTGTTTAACCTGTTATGGCTGGAATCTCGATACCTGGGTCGATATGACAACTACCAGTGAAAATAGAGGGCAACAAAATACAAACCACAGAAATCTCATAATTACAATTCCTAAAACATTCATGTGTTTTATATCATTTTAAATCTATTTCCGTTGTTAATCCCACCAAAGTGTCCGATTTCAAATAGGCTTTTCAGCAAAAGCACTACAAACGATTGTTTGGTCTCCACCAAACCACAATAAGCACAGCCATTTTCCAGCAAAATATAACCTTCACAAAAACCAGAAATAAAGATAAAATTAATCACTAACCTTGAATTATCTTCATCAGATGACACTCATAGGGCTTCATGTTCCACAATACATGCATGTTTTGTTTGATAAAGTTCATAATTATATAAAAATAATCTGAGTTTACAATGGTGCGTTAGATTCACCAGTTCCAAAAACATCAAGTGATTTTGCATAGCCACATCATTCAACAGAAATACTCATCATAAATGTAGATGATAATATAGTTATACACATGGAATTGTAGATATACCTCTCCTTAATGCAACCGCTGTGTCAGATTTCCAAAAAACTTTACCGAAAAAGAAATGCATGCAATAATCTGAAACGGAGCTCAATTTAAAAACACCACAGCCGCAAAGATGGCGTCGACATAAACAAGAAATAATAAATATTCCCTTACCTTTGATCTACATCAGAAAGCACTCCAGGAATCCCAGGTTCACAATAAATGTTTGATTTGTTCGAAAATGTCTGTTATTAATGTCCAAATACCTTCTTTTGTTAGAGCGTTTGGTATACATATCCAAATGCTAATTCTGGTCAGCGTTATATCGGACAAAAACTTCAAAAAGTGATATTACCGGTTGAAGAACCATTTCAAACTAAGTACATAATCAATCATTAGGATGTTTTTAACATATAGCTTCAATAAAGTTCCAACCAGAGTATTCCTTCTAGTCTTCGTGAGCCATGGAACGCAAGTGGGTACCATGAGGAAAAAGCGCAATCACAAGATGGCTGCTTGATGGACAGCTGATATATTCTGCTCTCATTCACTCCCACAACAACATAGAAGCCTCATTATAATTTCTATTGATGGTTGACATCTAGTGGAACCACTAGGTAGTGCAATTCATATCTCAAGGGGATTTCATTGGGGACTGGTAAACATACAAGCTCAGATTTCTGACTTCCTGTTTATATTTCAACTCAGGATTTTGCCTGCCAATATGAGTTCTGTTATACTCACAGACATAATTCAAACAGTTTTAGAAACTAAAGTGTTTTCTATCCAATACTAATAATAATATGCAAATATTAGCAACTATGACTGAGGAGCAGGCCGTTTTGATATGGGCACCTTTTCATCCAAGCTACTCAATACTGCCCCTGCAGCCATAAAAAGTTAACTTGCCATATACAGTGCCTTCGGAAAGTATTCAGACCCCTTGACTTTTTCCACATTTTGGTACAGTATCAATCAAATTCGTCAGCTGATGTCACAAAGTGCTGTACAGAAACCCAACCTAAAACCCCAAACAGCAAGCAATGCAGGTGTAGAAGCACGGTGGCTAGGAAAAACTCCCTTAGAAAGGCCAGAACCTAGGAAGAAACCTAGAGAGGAACCAGGCTATGAGGGGTGGCCAGTCCTCTTCTGGCTGTGCCGGGTGGAGATTATAACAGAACATGGCCAAGATGTTCAAATGTTCATAGATGACCAGCAGGGTCAAATAATTATAATCACAGTGGTTGTCGAGGGTGCAACAGGTCAGCACCTCAGGAGTAAATGTCAGTTGGCTTTTCATAGCCAGTCATTAAGAGTATCTCTACCGCTCCTGCTGTCTCTAGAGAGTTGAAAACAGCAGGTCTGAGACAGGTAGCACATCCGGTGAACAGGTTAGGGTTCCATAGCCTCAGGCAGAGCAGTTGAAACTGGAGCAGCACCATGGCACATCCTTATTCTAAAATTGATTAAATTAAAAAATACCCCATAATGACAAAGTGAAAAAAGGTTTTTAGAAATGTTTGCAAATGTATTAAAAATAAAAAATAAATGCCTTATTTACATAAGTATTCAGACCCTTTGCTATGAGGCTCGAAATTAAGCTCAGGTGCATCCTTTTTCCATTGATCATCCTTGAGCTGTTTCAACAACTTAATTGTAGTCCAGCTGTGGTAAATTCAATTGCTTGGACATGATTTGGAAAGGCACACACATGTCTATATAAGGAACCACAGTTGACAGTACATGTCAGAGCAAAAACGAAGCCATGAGATCAAAGGAATTGTCCATAGAGCTCCAAGGCAACATTCTGTCGAGGCACAGATCTGGGGAAGTGTACCAAAAAATGTCTGCAGCATTGAATGTCCCCTAGAACACAGTGGCCTCCATCATTCTCAAATGGAAGAAGTTTGGAACCACCGACTCTTCTTGGAGCTAGCCACCAGGCCAAACTGAGCAATCGGGGGAGAAGGGCTTTGGTCAGGGAGGTGACCAAAAACCTGATGGTCACTCCGACAGAGCTCTAGAGTTCCTCTGTGGAGATGGTATAACCTTCCAGAATGACAACCATCTCTGCAGCACTCCACCAATCAGGTCTTTATAGTAGAGTGGCCAGACAGAAGCCACTCCTAAAGACTAAAGACTTGAGAAAGAAGATTCTCTGGTCTGATGAAACCAAGATTGAACTCTATGCCCAGAATGTCAAATGTCAAGTCTGGAGGAAACCTGGCACCATCATTACGGTGAAGCATGGTGGTGGCAGCATCATGCTGTGGGGATATTATTCAGAAACAGGGACTGGGAGACTAGTCAGGATCGAGGCAAAGATGAACAGAGCAAAGTACAGAGAAATCCTTGATGAAAACCTGCTCAGGACCTCAGACTGGGGCAAAGATTCACCTTCCAACAGGACAAATGACCCTAAGCACACAGCCAAGACAACGCAGGAGTGGCTTCGGGAGAAGTCCTTGAGTGGCCCAGCCAGAGCCCTGACTTGAACCCGATCTAACATCTCTGGAGAGACCTGAAAATAGCTGTGCAGCAACGCTCCCCATCCAACCTGACAGAGCTTGAGGATCTGCAGAGAAGAATTGGAGAAACTCCCCCAAGTATAAAAACCTGTACTAAAAACCTGTTTTTGCTTTGTCATTATGGGATATTGTGTGTAGATTGATGAGAAAAAATATATATTTAATTAATTTTAGAATAAGGCTGTAACCTAACAAAATGTGGAAAAAGTCAAGGGGTCTGAATACTTTCTGAAGGCACTATAAATGTTGAAACCGCACTATGAATTTTATGCAAATAACCAGAATGGGGAGCCATGGGAAGCATTGAACAACAGAAATTCAGCCGTGGTAATATATTCATTTTGACAATAGATATTCTGCCGGTTAAAGCAACTGGGATATTATTCTATCTACTGAAGTTGAATTGAATTGAGCATTCTGTTAAAGTTTTTGGCAATGGTTTTATCTAAAGAAGGAAATACATTACCAGTCAAAAATTCAGACACAACTACTCATTCAAGGGTTTTTCTATTTTTATTTATATATACTCATAAATATTTTAAATGGGAAACAATTGGGATTTCATAATTAGAGATGGAGTCCTCCATCGGGGTCTTGAGATTCAGTAGGGCTGATTTGAGTGAAATTCAGCTTTTTTTCAAGTTATAAAATAATCTATAATCTTCAATGTGATTCATTTTATAGTCCCGTACCCCTTAAAACATTCAACCTCCAGCTGTGTACCCCCTCTAGCACCAGGGTCAGCGCACTCTCAAATGTTGTTTTTTGCCATCATTGTAAGCCTGCCCCACACACACTATACGCTAGCTTTATTAAACATAAGAATAAGTGTGAGGTTTTGTCACAACCCGGCTCGTGGGAAGTGACAAAGAGCTCTTATAGAACCAGGGCACAAATAATAATATAATAATGATCAATCACTTTGCTCTTTATTGTTATACCATCTTACATATAAAACCTTATTTGTTAATTGAAAATTGTGAATAACTCCCCACAGGTTAATGAGAAGGCTGTGCTTGAAAGGATGCACATAACTCTGCAATGTTGGGTTGTATTGGAGAGAGTCTGTCTTAAATAGTTTTCCACACACAGTCTGTGCCTGTATTTAGTTGTCATGCTAGTGAGGGCCGAGAATCCACTCTCACATAGGTACGTGGTTGCAAAGGGCATCAGTGTCTTAACAGCGCAATTTTCCAAGCCAGGATACTCTGAGCGCAGCCCAATCCAGAAAGTTTTCACAGAACCGCTTGTTGCCATTTCGATGAGGCTCTCTTGTTCAGATATCAGTAAGTGGACTGGAGGCAGGGCATGAAAGGTATAACGAATCCAGTTGTTTGTCATCTGTTTTCGGGAAAGTACCTGAGTAATTGCGCACCCAACTCACTCAGGTGCTTCGCTATATGACATTTGAAATTGTCCATAAGCTTGAGTTCATTTGTACATACAAAAAAATCCAACAATGATGGAAATACCTGTGTTGTCCTTGTTAATGCAGATAGAGAAAAGCTCCAACATCTTAATCATAGCCTCAGTTTTGACCCGCACATTGAATATAATTGCGGAGATTCCCTGTAATCCTAGATTCAGATCATTCAGGCGAGAAAAAACATCACCAGATAGGCCAGTCATGTGAGAAACTCATCATCATGCAAGCGGTCAGACAAGTGAAATTTATGGTCAGTAAAGAACTTTAAGCTCATCTCTCAATTCAAAAACACGTGTCAATATTTTGACCCTTGATAACCAGCGTTTTCTGTATGTGTAAAAGCTTTACATGGTCGCTGCCAATATCATTGCATTGTGCAGGAAATACACGAGTTCAGGGGCCTTGCTTTAACAAAGTTAACCATTTTCACTGTTGTCCAAATGTCTTTCAAGCTGTCAGGCATTCCCTTGGCAGCAAGAACCTCTTGGTGGATGCTGCAGTGTACCCAAGTGGCATCAGGAGCAACTGCTTGCATGCGCGTTACCACTCCACTGTCTCCCTGTCATGGTTTGTCAGAGTTTACTAGGAGTGGTGGGTTGGAGTCAGGCGCAGAGAGCAGAGGGTTCGGTAACTTGTCATTTATTCTCCGGCACAAAACGGTCACGCCAAAATACAGGGCGCATAAAACATACCAGCCCAAACACAGGACCAAACAGTCCGGAGAAAACAAACCCACAACCAACAGAGTAACAATCCCGCGAACCTAACAGGCTTAAATAGACATAAAACAAGAAATGAAACAGGGAACAGGTGCAACCAATAAGACAAAACGGAATGAAAAAGGGATCGGTGGCGGCAAGTAGACCGGCGACGACGACCGCCGAGCGCCACCCGAACAGGAAGAGGAGCCACCTTCGGTGGGAGTCGTGACAGTACCCCCCACAGCGTGCCGGCGACGAGGCGCAGGGCGATCCGGGTGGAGGCGGTGGATGTCCCTCAGTAATAAAGGGTCCAAAATGTCCCCCACCGGTACCCAGCACCTCTCCTCCGGACCGTACCCCTACCAGTCCACGAGGTACTGCCGGGGACCCCTCGATGTCCAGAGGGGGCGGAGGGACCTCCGGCACCTCACCATCCTGCAGGGGACCAGCCACCACTGGCCTGAGGAGAGACACATGAAACGAGGGGTTAATGCGATAGTAAGGAGGAAGCTGTGACCTATAACACACCTCGTTTATCCTCCTCAGGACTTTAAATGGCCCCACACATTGCGGCACCAGCTTCCGGTATGGCAGGCCGGAGAGGCAGGTTTCGGGTCGAGAGCCAGACCCGGTGCGAACACGGGGGACCGGTCCTAGGGCTCATGTCCTGCAAGAGAGAGAAAGAAAAAGAGAAAGAGAGCATATTTAAATTCACACAGGACACCGGATAAGACAGGAGAAGTACTCCAGATATAACAAACTGACCCTAGCCCACCGACACATAAACTACTGCAGCATAAATACTGGAGGCTGAGACAGGAGGGGTCAGGAGACACTGTGGCCCCATCCAAGGACACCCCCGGACGGGGCCAAACAGGAAGAATATAACCCCACCCACTTTGCCAAAGCACAGCCCCCACACCACTAGGGATATCTTCAACCACCAACTTACCATCCTGAGACAAGGCCGAGTATAGCCCACAAAGATCTCCGCCACGGCTCAACCCAAGGGGCCGCCAACCCAGACAGGAAGATCACATCAGTGACTCAACCCACTCAAGTGACGCACCCCTCCCAGGGACGGTATGAGAGAGCCCCAGTAAGCCAGTGACTCAGCCCCTGTAATAGAGTTAGCGGCAGAGAATCCCAGTGGAAAGAGGGGAAACGGCCAGGCAAAGACAGCAAGGGCGGTTCGTTGCTCCAGAGCCTTTCCGTTCACCTTCACACTCCTGGGCCAGACTACACTCAATAATATGACCCACTGAAGAGATGAGTCTTCAATAAAGACTTAAAGGTTGAGACCGAGTTTGCGTCTCACACATGGGTAGGCAGACCATTCCATAAAAATGGAGCTCTATAGGAGAAAGCCCTGCCTACAGCTCTTTGCTTAGAAATTCTAGGGACAATTAGGAGGCCTGCGTCTTGTGACCGTCGCGTACGTGTAGGTATGTACGGCAGGACCAAATCAGAGAGATAGGTAGGAGCAAGCCCATGTATCGCTTTTGAAGGTTTAACACTTTTTTGGTTACTACATGATTCCATGTGTTATTTCATAGTTTTGATGTCTTCACTATTATTCTACAATGTAGAAAATAGTAAAATAAAGAAAAACCCTGGTATGAGTAGGTACCTTTTGACAGGTACTGTATATGGAGATAGTTTAGTGCCAGAAATAAGGGGTTAAATGCATGTAAAATAAAAATAAAAACATGTTTCCTGATCTTACTAACATCTCTCAGATATAAAACCGACACTTCAGAACAAACTTCCTTTAGATATTTGGGGAGGAGTATCTATTGTTCCTTGTAGTGAATCTGTAATTCAATGACTTTGTATGGGCTAATAGCAAATTGAAGGCCAAATTACAATGTTCATTAAAAAAAATGTTTTAATTGATCTTTCATTGATTTTTAATACCTGAAGGGGTCTTTAAAATTCTAAATCATATAACTAAATGATCCGTGTATGACCTTAAAACAATTCCATATAGTTTAGTAAAATGTGGCTTTCTCTGTTGAGAGAAGAGGAGTTCTTAATGATAATACTCTTGTCAACATTAAATCAGTGCCAACGACATCATCTGGTTTGAAGTGAATTGATTGTTTCCATGTGGGTACCCATGTCCACAGGCGCAAAGCAGACCCTGGACCCCCTGGAATGGGACTTTGTGGGGAAGAACTTGTTTGCCATGGCTGTGGAGGGTGTCGTGTTCTTTCTCTTCACAATACTGCTACAGTACAAGTTCTTTGTCAACTGCAGGTAGGTACTGTGACCTCTGCTGCTGGTATTTCAGTTGGTAAAATGTAATCTCATTCATAGATCCCTTTTCAAAGACTGCTTGTCAAATGCATCTTTCCTAATTTTTTTGCTCAAAAATATTACTGATCACAATGTGATTAGCTATATTGAGTGAGCCCCTCCGACACAATGCAAAAGCACTTTAAGACCTTGTGAAAAAAGCGAGAAACACATTACTATAGTATTGCTATCATTATAGGTGAAATCTTTACAGTGAAACCCATGCCACCTCTTCTCCATAGTGTCTGATAAGTGAAATCATAAAAATGTTATGGGCTCAGTACTTCTCAGGTCATCTTACTCATAAGTCTATTCTTCCAGGCCCTGCTCTGAGCCTGAGTTGCCTCCTCTTGGCCCGGAGGATGAGGACATCGCCAGGGAGAGAGAGAGAGTGAAGAGTGGGAAAGCCCAAGCCGATATACTCACCATGATGGACCTGAGTAAGGCAAGTAAAACAAACTTTGGACTTGTAGATTAAAAAGTTGTGTCATCTACTTTAGGTTTAAATGCATGGGATATAATCTCTAAGGGGTTTAAACGGATTACCTTGTGTTTATGCAGGTGTACAAAGCTGGCAAGAAGCCAGCAGTAGATCGTCTGTGTCTGGGTATTCCTCGTGGTGAGGTGAGAAATAGAGCTGTGTTTTTGTCAGCCACAAATCTACTGTTGGCTCAATACAACACTTCGGGAGGGCATTGAGTAGCACACTATACATGTTTTAGATAGGTGTGACTGTGAGTGTTGCATTTCCTCTGCCTCTCCCTGTCAGTGCTTTGGCCTGCTGGGGGTAAATGGGGCTGGGAAGACCTCCACGTTTCGCATGCTGACTGGAGACACTGCGATCACCTATGGAGAAGCATTTCTCAGTCATCACAGGTAAGTAAGACCAGTTTGATTAAGCGGTCACCATTTACACCGTAGATATACCAAACATGTTTGCTCTTTCCTTCCTGCTATTTTATGACATTATTCATATGCTTAGTAGCTGTGAAAAACAGACACATTGGGGCGGCAGCGTAGCCTAGTGGTTAGAGCGTTGGACTAGTAACCGGAAGGTTGCAAGTTCAAATCCCCGAGCTGAGGTACAAATATAGGTACAAATCTGTCGTTCTGCCCCTGAACAGGCAGTTAACCCACTGTTCCTAGGCAGTCATTGAAAATAAGAATTTGTTCTTAACTGACTTTCCTAGTTAAATAAAGGTAAAATAAAAAATTAAATAAATAAGAGGGAGTGAAAGTGAGTCTAGAAATGCTGTTCTCACATTCATTGTATCCATAATGATAATTCCTACCGCACAAACCCGACATTATACCTGTACTATGTGATATGTAGTGTGCTGACAGAGATGGAGCGGGTCCACCAGCTGATGGGCTACTGCCCCCAGTTTGATGCCATCTGTGACCTGCTGACTGGCAGGGAGCACCTGGAGTTCTACGCTAGGCTCCGAGGGGTGCCAGAGGAGTCTGTGGCTAAGGTACTTAACTTGTAGACAAAAACACAGACAAACACACGACCAACTACACACAAATAGCAATTCACCCATAGCGTTTGTCTTAGAAAATGTCCTGACAAATGTAACTTGTGTCCCTCTAAGGTGGCTCAATGGGGAGTGAAGAAGCTGGGGCTGACCCAGTATGCAGAGCGAGAGGCCGGAGGCTACAGTGGAGGCAACAAACGCAAACTCTCCACTGCTATCTCCCTGATTGGAGCTCCCCCTGTTATATTCCTGGTAGGTATGAGAGAAAGGAGTGAGTGGATTTCTAAGATAACAAATGATGCTTTCCTTTTCTCACATCTCCTCTAACCTACAGTTACGTCTGCACTCCTGTTTATAGGATGAGCCCACCACTGGCATGGACCCCAAGGCCAAAAGATTCCTGTGGAACTGTATCCTGAGCGTCATCAAGGAGGGAAGGGCCGTTGTTCTCACCTCCCACAGGTAAGTGGTGCTATTCATGCCAACAGCATGCCTCCTAGGCCTCAAACTTGGTCTATTTAATTGACGTCTTAACACTTGTATGGTATGAACATTGGCTAATAATGGGGTATTTTGCTGTATGTGTGTGTGAGCAGTATGGAGGAATGTGAAGCTCTCTGCACACGAATGGCCATCATGGTGAACGGAAGGTTCCAGTGTCTGGGCTCCGTTCAACATCTTAAGAACAGGTACAAGTTTACAGCTGATTTGACTGTCTTTGTAAGGTATCTTAGTGTAACATACATGATCACTGATAATGTATAGATATGATCACACTTAAAATTGGCCTAAAGTCAGTGATGCTGTCCTTTTTATAGGCCTTCACTCGCCAACATCATTATGATACAGACCTAACCCGCTATACAATTTAACACACAATACAAATCTCCATACACATTTAATATAGTATCTAAACTGGCACTCTTAAGACTTTCAAATCCCTCACCTCTCCCTATTTCCACTTTGTCATCTTTTCCACAGGTTCGGGGACGGCTACACGATCGTCCTGCGCCTGTCGGGGACCAAGCCTTCTGAGGATCCGTGCACAGTGGACACCTACATCAAGGGCTCCTTCCCGGGCATCGAGCTAAAGGAGAGGCACCAGAATGTGCTGCAGTACCAGCTGCCCTCCCACTCCTGCTCCTTGGCGCGGGTCTTCGATGTGCTTTCTAACAACCACGAGGAGCTGGGCATCGCCGACTACTCAGTGTCACAGACCACCCTGGACCAGGTAGAGGTCATTCAGGTGTCAGTCACATGGGATGGTTAAACTTTGAGGCTGGGGGATTTCCTTCATAGAATCAGTAGCAAAGACTCCAATGTGGGGAGGGAAGAAGTAGGTTATAAAATGTCAGATTACACTGAAGAGGCTAGCAGTTGTTTGCCAAAATAAGGGAAACACTGACACAAAGTATCTTAATAGCCCATTGGGCCACCACAAGCCGCCAGAACAGCTTCAATGCTCCTTGGCATAGATTCTACAAGTGTCTGGAACTCTATTGGAGGGATGCGACACCATCTTTCCACGAGAAATTACATAATTTGGTGTTTTGTTGATGGTGGTGGAAAAAGCAGATTTATGAGAGATTAAAACCTCTCACTTCCTCTCTGCCATGGTAGCCAAAATAATGGACAACTGGGCATTTTTATACGTTACCCTAAGCATGATGGGATGTTAATTGCTTAATTAACTCAGGAACCACACCTGTGTGGAAGCACCTGCCTTCAATAAACTCTGTATCCCTTATTTACTCAAGTGTTTCCTTTATTTTGGTAGTTACCTGTATAACACTTCAGAATTCATTTTCTACTTATTCACTGTGAGGCACTTGAACCGGGCACTTCTTCCTCCTCCAAGCACCTACTTCCATTTGCATCTCATCTTAAACCATGCCCGTGTTAACCCTTTGATGTATGTGCATTACCTCTCCCTCACCCTGCAGGTGTTTGTCAACTTTGCCAAAGAGCAGAGCGATGATGACCTGCTGAGGGAAGTGACAGTCAACGGTGGGACACCAGCACCTCAACCCAGAAGAGCGGCCCAGCCCACCCAACCAGGGCAGACAGCCAAACCAGCTCAAACAACCAAGCCTCCCCAGTCTGTCAAGTCCTCAGACGGCAGACCCAGAGAGACCAAGCCAAACGGGGTCACAGACAGTGGCATGGCGATGACCAGCAGGCCACAGGAGAAACCCCAGTCGAGCAAGGGAGAGAGCAGGAGAGAGTTGAGTAGTCGGAGGTCAAGCAAGGAATCGTCTGCCAACGGATCCAAGGGCACAAGGGAGACTTCAGGCAGTAAGGATCCGACCAGTCTGTTCCTAGTGGGTAGCAGCACACAAGACAGCAGTGTGTAAAGTTATTGGGCAACAGCCCCCTTAATGGACAGACCGGGAGCTCTGTGCCCTCTAGGAGAGGGGGGAAAGTACTACCGGATAGCTCCTCTAATTTCTGGGTGTGGTGCCTTGTTCATTCTCCATCACAGCTATACTGTAGTGCTCCAATATATCCAAACTAATTGTATTCACCTCCAATTACATACAGGCACTTTCATGGGTCAGGTATTTTGCTTATTATTTACTTTTTATTTGTCATTTCAATTTCCAAATGTTTTGAAAATTAATTATGGAATAGTGGTATTCATCATGGGTCAATCAAGTCTTTCAATATCTTTGCATTTTGCCTAAAGCACTTTAACTGAGAAATGCTGCACACAATGATTGTTACATTATCACTGAAGATGTTCAGGGCAACAAAATCATCAATATCTTTTCACATAGAGAAAAATATTTTTTTTTCTGATGTCCAGTCACATGTATTATTTGATGCTAAAAACATGGTTTATTTGCACTGGCACAACATTGAGATGTGCAGTTACCAGACTGCATACCAGACTCCAAACACTGCCTTCATTAGGTAAACTGTATTTATATCGTTTTTTTAAAATCTGTTTTTAATTGGGCTCGTTATACTGTATGGAACTTGAAAAAACAAACAATGTAGCTGTAAATCCAAAGCAGTTTACTACTGTGCTGTACTGCAGTCTGATGTATTGGAAAGATACAATAACTGATAGGCATGTGTAGAATATCTATACATACAATTGAATGTATGGTCTTATGATGTACTATATTATGCTTGAACATTCATACTTGATTATGTGTATGATTATTTATGTGTACATATAACTAGATGTATACAGAACATATAGTAATAAACCTTTAAATGGGGATAAGTCTATCTTGGGTATTTTGTTCTAACAACAGTATTAACATGTACAATTTATCTATTGTTGATGGTGATTCATCCATGTTCAAAGGCTTCCTTTGGTCATACTAAGGATGACAGGCAGTTTGGTTTTATTGCAGAGGGAGGCAGGGTTCTGCATTCCATTCTCTGTTACTAGAGTGGTCCCTTTCTGTCCACCAATTGGCTTGACCTCTGGACATCTTACCGCTCCCCTGGGAAAGGTTCAAATAAATTAGTTAGCCATTAAAAGGGGCTTCATCTCAATCAATTGCCACAATAGAACAACAATGATCATGAATTATGACGGGCCTCTGTGCTCATTGTTGGTACGGCTAGTAGGCTAAGAGCGTTGGGCCAAGAACCAGAAAGGTGAAAAATCTGATGTGCCCTTGAGCAAGGCACTTAAGCCTAATTGCTCCTGTAAGTCGCTCTGGATAAGTGTCTGCTAAATGACTAAAATGTCAAATTGTTAAAGGATAACCTTCCCATTGTAAGCACTATTGATGGTACAGTACTCTGAGCTATAGTCTCCCCAATGCTGGAGCCTCTTCTCTCTCAGGTTTCGCAGCGTGCCAGCCATGAGAAGATGATCAGGATTGGTCAGTCCCGATGTCTCATCCCTCTTTCTCTCTCTCCTTCCCACTCGCTCTGCAACTCTCTGAAGCAGGCCTTCTATACTGGACACTGAGATCTCAGGGAGGTGAACCTGGGCAGACCTCTGAATAGAGACAATATGAAGATTGATGTAACTGCTTCAATTGTGGATGTAATTGCTCATTCAGTATTTGATACACAATGGATTACTTTTTTATTTCCCTTAGATCATTTGTGTAATAAATAAGGTACATTTATAGTGGATTTTGACAAGGTTTGATGCTCTGTTTACCAATTAAGTAATTGTGTAATACTTGAAAGGTGGTGAAAATGCAGCTGATCCTTACACATTGGGAGATAATGGTGCTGTCCATCAAAGTGCTGGTCTTCTGCAATAGGATCATGGGAAATGGTGCCTTATTCTCAATGGCTTTTGTCCCCTTGGAGGACTTGACCAAGGCATCTTGGTCTGATATACATGTCTGTGGCAGAGATGTTTGTGGCACTGGCATTCCCGTGCACTCTGAATGTGCTAGTCGTGTTGTAAGGGATAGTTTACTTATGGGTGGTAGTAAAATAGGCTTCACTAGACAGCTTGCTTTAGCCCTGTCCAATTCTTGTCTAACATGGGGTCTCCTTTCTTGGTCTCTCGGACGCTGCTCACCAGACTTTGATGTGTTGAAGGTCCTTGTATCTGTGCTGGTCCCAGGTTCCTCTTCATCCAGTGAACTACTGCTTTCCTCTACAGGCTCTTTGGCTGAAGCCAGGACAGGCCATAGATTGACACAGATTTTCACCACTCTATTATCTAATCTCTCATACATATTGGAGACAGGACTTCGGATGTTTGTGGTTACTTCACACGCCTTAAGTAAGTTTAAGGCAGTCTTCCTGGGTAGTACACATTTCACTGCTCCCACAACCATTGGATGAGGGTCAAGTGTTACCAATTTATCACCTATTTCTGGTCTTGTTGCCCTTGGCTTGTTCCTCCGGCCCATTCCTATGTCTACAATTTGGCCTTAAATAAAAGTAAACAATGTAAACATGATGCTCTAATATTATGTAAGCAAAAGCTGTTTTTCTAAAACATTTGATACTAGTATAAGTATTCATCTACAAAGGAAACCACCAGGACATACCTGAGAAAGATATCCAAAATATAAAAGTAGCCTTTTCCCAATTCTATCACCCAAACAAGGAACAACAAGAAAGAACAGTAGGCTCCTGACTGTTTAGCCGGGTGGGACTGTCTGGGACTCTGGCTTGTAAATTGACTCTCTTGCCTCTGGAAGGGCACAGTTAAACATTGCTGTTATGGAAACGTCTACAACTTGAACTTTACGAGACATGTTCAGATGTCATTGAAATAGAGCTTGCATGTATTTTTCGCGTAGCTCGCTACTAATAAAAAAAGAAACGTTAAGGCGAGAAAAATAGTTATTTTGTAGCAAACGTCAAAACTTGGTTTGATGTGGACGATCAAGATTCTAATGACCTAGAGCTCGTGCCTCGTTTTCGGTTTTGTGAAGGGCGGGGATCAGCTTTGCTGTTGTCTGTCTCCCTGCTCTGACAGCGCCAAGCTAGCAAGTGGCTAACTGAACGCCTACGCTAGTTGTGTGTGTATCGTAGCTACTGTTTTTGTTTTTGTACTCACCCCTCTTTCGTTGTTCTTTGCGTAAGATGGTTGTTTTGACAAATAATAATGAGGAACAGGATATTATGTGAGTGAAAAAGTCTAACTAAAGTGGGAACTTGAGAGCTAACGTTAGCTAGCAGCAATCGACAAGCACATTTTAGTCATTGTTTTCAAACATTGAATATTTGATAGCTAATTTAGTCTGTATCGTAGATTTTGCCCGTTTAGATATCAGGCACATTTGTGTAAATGAATGCTATATTAATATGCTTGGACTTAACGCTACACTATGGGTAGCTAATGTTAGCAAGCTAAGCTTGCAAGCTGGTGGTACACATCGAACATATGTGTGTAGGTTTGCCGGCTTCTGTTGATGAAGGTGAACTAAGCTTATCACAACTGGCTTGTGTATATGCTACATTTACGCCATTTCAAGTGGCTGACCTTAGTTAGTAACAGGTAAAACAGGTTAGCAGGAATTTTTTTTGTTTTGCTTGAGTTGTTTGTTACACCTCTGCTGCTCTCGTTCTACTCATGCAAAAATATTTGTAGCCAATCGTTATATTCTCTGACGAGGCCTCTTCTACACACACCTAGCTATAGCTGTTACTAATGTAACCAATAATATACTTAATTCATGACAGATCATCAAGCAACTCATTTGCATGAGCAATTTGTTGGTTTGTGCACTTCTGTCAGTATGACGCAATGATTACGATAGGACGTTAACTCCAAATGCTGCCGTCTGGTCTAAAAGTGGTAACATTGAAAATCGACCATTCAGAGCTCGAGAATCTTAATGGGGCGTGGCTTTGAAATTTAAACCCACTGACCCACTTTTTAAGGTGGGGTGTCATGTAACCTACATCTAGCCTACTATTCTGTTGTCAGTATAGCGGTAGCGAGATTATTCTATTAGTAAGGCCATTCAATATTACCTACTAGCCACACATGAACAAATACATATTTTGTGAAGAGGTCACCTTCCGAACACATAAGTCAACACAATAATTGAGTCCTCATAATTCTTGCTCTCTATTTCTCTCAGCCTGATAGAGGAGCGCAAATGCACCTCTCTGCCCAACTCCCCAGCCAAACGTGTGTCTCCAACCAAGAAGAAACAGTTCTTCATCAACCAGGCCATACGCAACTCTGACCTCACACCAAGAGCCAAAGGCAAAAAGAGCCAAAGGCGGCAGGAGAACAGTAAGTTCTCATGTCTGTCAGTGGGAATATTTCACTCTGCTGTAGATGGAAGACACCTGCTCAGTACATATTCTTAATACCCACTTGCTTGATAGCAGCTGGTCTGAACATGTTCAATAGTCATAGCCATTAGCCAAACAGTATTTTATCAAAATGATTTAACGATGCTGCCTATTCGTTTTTCAAATCTCCCCCCAAAAAGGTCGCTACCTTGCCAATCTACTTGAAAAAGATGAGTGCTCCAAAGACGAGGCAGAGGTATGCAGTGACCCTGCCCTCCCTTCCATCTTTACTGAGGCCTGCACCAATGGCAACTACGTGGAGGTAGGATTCTACTGGTCCCAACAATTTATCTTCAATCAGGCCTCACTTGTTGCAAGTGAGACTCGCTGAATGTTTTACCACTACTACCCCTAACTAAATGTTTTCCCCCTAAGCTGTAGCTCATTGTCCCCTTGTCTGTCAGCAATGGAATGACTTCATGAATCGCTCTGGAGAGGAGCAGGAGAAGCTTCTGGCCCTTCTAGAAGAGGAGGCCAAGAGGAGCAACTCCAACAAGCTCCCCAAGGACCAGAGAGAGGGTGAGAGCCCAGGATAAATGCCTGCCACACACCCAACATGCGCTGCCCTATATACAAAGTTTGTAGCGTTATGCTATTGAAAGTTCATTACCAGGCGTATGTTTCGGTTGATGTGTTTTATCACTACAGGTCAGTGAACAACAATGTTTGCCATGAAATAAAATGTATAAATTATGAAAATGAGTGCATCATTGGTTTAACATGCTCATTGTCAGGATTTGGGGATATTTGATATGAACTGATCACATTTTTCTACTCTGCCGTGAATCCAGCCTTCACTGCTCAAGACTACTTCCAGAGGATTGATCGAAGGCTGCGTGCTACGCTGAAACGCAAACAAATTCCCATTGTAAGCATCAACATTCAACATTATGAGATTTTGAGAAATGCTTGTCAACCATATCATGGTTTAACCTAAAGTAAAGACACTGTTATCTGTGCTAGTGACACCTGTCCTCATCAACACCTAATTACACACTTTAGCTTCTCTCTGTCTCATTGCCATTCTCCACTCTGATTGGTTTAGGGGACACTTGAGGTACTTGAAGAGAACCTTCTCAGTTTCTTTGGTGCTCAGCCTCACTCTGTTTACACCACCAACCTTGGAAGCAGGTACTTTTTTCCCTCTGAAAATGTTCCCCAAACATAATTATCAGAATTGTTCTTTACACATTTGAGAAGCTCTTCTGGGCTAATATTTGGACTTGTATAGATACCAATTATGAATGAATCAGATGTTACTGATTTTGTGTTTTGTTTATTAGCTTTGAGAGGCTACTGCTTCATGCCGTCTGCCAGTACATGGACCTTGTTTCAGCAAGTGAGTAGTAGTAGAGTAGTAGTTTATTTTTTTAATACATTTTTTGGTGTGTACTTTTACCCCTTTATTTCTCCCCAATTTCATGATATTCAATTGGTAGTTACAGTCTTGTCCCATCGCTGCAACTCCCCTACGGACTCGGGAGAGGCGACGTTTCGAGAGCCGTGTGTCCTCCGAAACACGTAGCCTGTCAAGCCGCACTGCTTCTTGACACACTGCTCTCTTAACCCGGAAGCCATCTGCACCAATGTGTCGGAGAAAACGTCCAGTTGGCGACCAAAGTCAGCTTGCAGGCGCCCGGCCCGCCACAGGGAGTCGCTAGAGTGTGATCGGACAAGGAAATCCTGGCGGGCCAAACCCTCCCCTAACCCTGACGATGCTGGGCCAATTGTGCGCCGCCTCATGGTACTCCCAGTCATGGCCGGCTGTGACACAGCCTGGGATCAAACCCGGTTTATAGTGATACCTCAAGCACTGCGATGCAGTGCCTTAGACCGCTGTGCCACCCAGGAGGCCACAATATGTGATTTCTATAGTTATTTATGACTTTTAAAGTGACACTGGCATCTAACCGACACTGGCACCTAACCTACGAAAATATGCACATTTTCCCACCAGTGGTTTGTTTCCATCAAACTGACTTGTTGCAGTTTAAAGGCTGTGTGTGTTGAGGTAGTGCACATTTAAAAAATAAAAAAACTTTTGCACTAAAGTTCTCATGTGCCGAATAAAAAGCATACACTAGCATACAAATAAAACCCAAAAATATTTATTGGAAAGAAGCAACAAGCTCATCACGTGCACTTTCAACACCTTGTGAAGTTCTTTTCAGTCTATTTCATCTGTAGCCTGATGTGCATGCTTTGTCAAGATGTAGTTGGAAGACCACACAACATAGCATAGCGTGACTGCAAATTTACCTCGACATGATGGTTAATTCTATCAACAATTACCCAATTACCCGAAATTTGTAGCATAATTCATTTTACAGGCACAAAAGATCCCACCATATTGAACAAACAAATTGTTGACATTTATGAAATTGTACCAACAGCTGTTGTAATTTTTTTAAATGTACTGTATGACTTTACTCGTATAAAAACTGTGGATGGAAATGTGGTTAGTAACATGAAAATAGAGCCCCACAGTAGAGGTGTCATAATACCCATAAAACCTTGTCCAAGAGAGATTTACACGGTTATCAAAACGTCATGCCTTTGTAAGCCTACACAATACACAGCCCTTATTATGTGTGTTTCTAAAATCCCTTACAGGAAAAATGAATGGTGTAAAAACGATTGGAACCATTTCCCTGTTTGACCGCTAGGTTTTATGGGTATTATGACTCATACTGTGTTACTCTATAATGAGGTATGTATTGAGAGACGTTTTATGTTGTCTTTGTGCTGCAGGCTCAGACTGCAATGGTGCTCGTCAAACTGATGTCATGAACAAACAGGAGGGCTTGTTCCAGCCTCCCAGCCCCATGCTCTCTGCCTACCTGGAGCACATGAGCTGAGAGACGGTCACACCGCTGGACAGATGGGCCTGGTTCCATTTCACTCCCTAGCCCCATAAGTGCAGACTTGAAAGGTACAGATAGGCATAAGTTAGTGTGTATATAGGAGTACTCAAATCCGATTCTGGAAGTCCAGAATACTGCTGGTTTGATGTCACTGATTAGCCAGAGATTCCACTCAACTGGTATCAAAAATCTGAATCTGTCCATGATTTGTTATAATGAAAATCAGCAGTGTTGCTGGATGTCCACATTTAAATAAGTTGTGTTGACTACCTAGTCCACTCAAGTGCTTTGTGGATGTCATATCGCTCTTAACTATCCAATCTAATCTTCATCTATCTGTGAACTTAAAATTGATGGCCACCAGGGTAAGGGGGCAGAGATCAGAATAAAACTGGGCCAGAGAGGGAGTATGCAGTTCACCTACTGTGTTTGTACTGATGATTTAATTAGCCACGTTGAATTGAAAAATAAAACAGCTTTAGTGGTAGGACCAGGCTTAAAATCCTTGGACCTTTTCATGTAACTTGAGAGTGCAGAAATAACGTGATCGGGAGCTATTCTATAGCACAGAACTCATCACTATGATAATTTATCAATGTATATGGCTTTGGAGGTATATCTATGGCTTTTGTTACTTCTCCTGGTAAAAAAAATACTTACAAACTCTCTTGGAACAATATTCACATTCTTGCAAAAGTATAAGTCTATCCACAAAGATATTGGGCACTTTCCGATTTGACTTTGCATGATTGTGTTTTATTTGGGGGAGAAAACTTTTCAATTGTTTTGTCAAAGATGTACACCATTTGGCAGCTTTTTATACTTGCATGCGTAGATAGACCTTGTGTTCTACTGTACTGAATGCAGGTACATTGTTATTCTCCCATTCTTTACATCATTTAGCAAATTATATAAGTTTACCATCTGACAATGAAACAGGTCAACTTCAAAAAATGTATATACAGCTTCTTCATATACTTTTTCAACAACTATTTGGTTTGGAATGTCTAATCAAAAGTACTGTACCGATAATATGCAGTACTAATGAGTTAATATAACACAACCTTCCTACTGGACAGCAACCCTGCTCTGTGCTTTGCCTCTTAGGCACTTTTTTCTATCATAAACCACCCCTGGACTAGCACTTCTGCCTTACGAATGCATTCCTGGAACTGTCAATAAATTCCCTGCTTTTCCAGAAATCCTGACTGAATGGATTCGGATTTCCTGCTTATTCCCTCCTGATACCGGGAATCCTCCAACTGAGATTTTGGGAAAAACAGAATTTATTGAAAGTTCCAGGAATTTTGGCAACCCTATTTATATGTATTTGTGTATGTATTTATACATTTATACTAATGACTTTTTGAAAGCATCCATCCAGGTTATTTGAAATATCCATAACTTTATTTGTACTATCAAAAATGGTATGAAGAAACTTGACCTGCCGGTGCATCTGTGTCGATAACCAAAGTTTGTTGTGCCCGTACATTTAGTTTCTCAGACTTTCAGCCACTCACAATGAATGTCTTTTGTGATTTCACAAGTAATGTATGCATACCAGAAGCTTAACTTATTTTGAATATTACAACCAACAACCCTCTACTGTATGTAGTGGTGCAACGTTTTTGTCAACTTTGTCGCTTGTTTATTACTAGTAGTGCTGTAAATATTAAGCCCCAACATTAATTAATTGAACTCATGTTCAATGTGTGCCAACACAGGATAGGAAAAGTTCTGTTTCTGTGTAGTATTCTCTTAACTTAGGGCATTTTACAGTGATATGAATGGATGTTTCCTTCAATGATTGTTTGATGCAAGAGTGTATATCTTAAGTAATGTCAGTACATAATTATATCAGTCAACAAATGATAATATAGTAGTTTAGTTTGTAAACGTTTATCCAATTGTCTAGGTAGTTGGTTGCGTAATCCTTACTGAAAGTGCCGAAAACCATGTCTGAATAGACACATTTTAATAAATCTTAACTCAAGTGTTCAATGACTCTTAAATGACTCGATTATTTAATCGTCGATTCAGACAGTATTTCATGAACATCATAAAATGTACAGTATATCCCTTAATTTTGCATTTGGAACGTTAAATGGACAAATGGTAGTAGCAATGATGGAGCAGTATGATGACGCAGTGTGACTCCCTGACAATTTTTACATTTAATGTTACTGCTTGATGGACACTTAATATGTAATAAAACAAGTGATTGCACGGGATCTTTAAAGAATGTATTGCATAGCAGGAAATGTGGAATGTAATTGAGCTTCAAATGTGAGGAAATGTCCACATAATATGCCACAAGAATGCAATACCTCTGACGAAACATTTCTCTGAGTTGGGTACCACAATGTGAAAGACTAAACTTTTTTTAACCAATTACAACCCTGAACTAAACTAAAACTTTGAGCAATTAGTCAATAGATCTAGGATCAAAATAAAATGATCTGCTGCAACATCCAAACGTGAAAGTGGGCTTTTACAGTATATCTTTAAATTGTGTCAAGTTTATAAATAATGACAAAGAAAGCACAAACTCAGGGTGTATGTTTAACTAAATGTTCACTTAAACATAGTATGTTTTAGCCAGGAGCCTAGGTGCACAGTCACACCTGTGACAGTTGGGCAATTACTTGCAGTAATTACTCCTGTTTTGAATTGTGAAAATAAACATAATATTTTATGATGGTGATCATTGCAATAGCTAACTAAATTGTTTGCGAGATACAGTAGAGTATCCTATTTTGAGAGCCGGCATGATTCATGCTTCTATCCACTAGATGGCAGCCTAATGTTAGTAATGCGTCAGTTAATGTGTTATAAGAAACTAGTAAACTACAATAAATTATTTGGGTTTTTTATTTATTAAATGCAGCCAAATATGTAATAGGTAAAGTGTTGATACTGTTTAGAATTAAATTAGGCTTCAATTAGATTCTGTTTATTAATTGGTGTTTATAATAACATATAGCTGCATTGTTGCTGACCTTTGCTGTGTGATTAAAATGCATAGGCTACCCCTTGATACAAGTAACTGATGCAGAAAAGCAAGGTTTCGGCTTATAACTGTTATGCATTAATGATGGTACTAATAATGATGAATTATGTCATAATAATTACGTAATTTTATTTCCCAAGGAAATTCCACCATAACATTTATTACATGGCAATTTTGATGAGGGGAAAAAGCAAGAGTTGGCGAAATGTATAAGCAATAATTAGGACGCGTGGTCTCATCTTCATTCAGTTTGCTTATTTTGTGTGCTTATGAGCATACAGTAGTCAGTAGGGCAGAGTAGGCAACTAGATTCAGCCGCAGGCCAATTTTAGTCAGAGCAGATGGTCGAGGCCCAGAACATAATTATAATCATTTGAACATTGCAAATTGACCACAACTAAGCCCATAAAGAAATTGTATTTGAACATTGAGACACGATCACATCTCTTTTTTTATTTGTGGGAATACATGACAACACATTTCCTTAATTAAACATCATTTTTAGCTGAATTCCTGGTGATTTTAGTGGTTTTGGCCCATGGGCCGCCAGTTGCAGACCCCAGCAGCAGAATATTGGCACCACCCACCTGATGTAGGGTGAAAAGGAATCACTCACTACCTAAGGGAACCTCGCCAAAAGCTCAAATGGGGTAGGTAGTCTTTCATTATAATGTCAAGGGACAATCTGCCAAGTTTCTTACGTTGAGATGTGCTTAGGGAGAAAATAGTTTCCCTCTTCCTGGAGGTATAGAACACACGTTTCAACATCCCATACATATTTCACCAACATGAAGCTTAGAAGCTATTATAATACAATGCCATTATTTTCCCCCACACTGACTGCACATATATTTGCATTTGCCGACATTCCCTTTGTATGTATAGGTTGGCCCCCAATGATTCAGAGGTAATTTGCATCTGATTGCTGTTTGTCAACCAATGATTTGACTCTACGACCGTGAGCACGCCTTAAATTAGTCAAGATACAATGTAACCTGTGAATCAAGCCATACATTGAAATCGGATTAGATGTGTGCAACGTAATAGAAATACCACAATCAATTGATATCAGTTTACTACTATATGTGAAATATACAATCGTTAACCTCCAGAACGCCTTAGATTCAGGAGGAAATAAGGAATATTTCTTCCGGTTCCCAAGAATGCAAAAATAAAACGGAAGCTGATTTGGTAAGTATTTTTTTTCTCTTATTGCGACTCGCACGCTCGGTCTGGAATTCATTATACAAGCAGGAGTCTTATCCTGCCTAATGATGTTTTATATGTTCCTGGGATAATTAATATACGATATCATGTCTGATTCAACTTGACTAATCGGATACAGCCCAATGTGTACATGCCCTTTTGATATTTAAGAATATGTTTATTTATATATCGCTTTTCATTACACGTTGAATCTCAAAGTCGCTTTAAAAACAAAACAACCAGAAAACTATTTAACAAAACAAAAGTAGGAGGATCTGGCAGTTCTTGGTCGATGGTCTTCCACGGTTTTAGATGATGGGCTGTGCGGAAAGGTACAATCTTGAGCGGATGGAGCATTGATAGTACAGTACGCAGGGAGTTAGAGACATCTGACAGACAGGCCACGGAGCTCTCCATCTGGCACCTCGTTTTCGATGTTCACAGCTCCTCCTCTGTAGGTAGGCTGGATCGTCCACCTGGGTGATGCTTTGGCGGCTGTAAAAGCGCCAGTAAGAACACCACTCTCAGTAGTAGTCCTAAAAAGCCCACTATCAGGGGAGCCTCTGCAACACCTCACACCGCATATGTGGCAATGTGCCAAGTAATTAAATTATCGTTTAGAATTTGGGTTGATTTTGCATTTGCAAATAGTAAAGTACATCACTCATATACTTTCTAATATATAGAAAGCTATTATATGTTGTATCGTAGCTTAGTGTGCTATGTTAGGCTACCTGTTGCTCACATTGGGTGTAGGAATTGGGAAGTTGCCAAAAGATTCTGGAAACGGTATTTACGTTTCCTGAAGTCAAATTAAATAGAACTGTCAAGCGTTCAATTGACCTGCTTTTTGTGTTGATGTTGTCCACCACATTTAAGACAATATAGCCTATTTGTTTAGTGAGTCATTTGAGTAGGCTACAGAGTAGCCACAACTCGACTGATAAATACATAATTTTAGTTGCTCATTTCTTGAAACGCATATGATGATGATTCTATATGTGGGCATATATTCGTTTCATGAAAGTTATAAACATAAACAACGATATACCTATTATATTTATCAGTTGAATTACATTCAATGGATTGCATATAATTAATTGGTCCTTTTCAGCATAGCCTTTGAATTTACTTTTTGTAGATATAATCGGCTTTCTATTCCGCAACAAAGCCTCCTTCACTCATGCCGCCAAACTTACCCTTGTAAAACTGACTATCCTACCGATCCTCGACTTCGGCGACGTCATCTACAAAATAGCTTCCAACACTCTACTCAGCAAACTGGATGCAGTTTATTACAGTGGCATCCGTTTTGTCACTAAAGCACCTTATACCACCCACCACTGCGACTTGTATGCTCTAGTCGGCTGGCCCTCGCTACATATTCGTCGCCAGACCCACTGGTTCCAGGTCATCTACAAGTCCATGCTAGGTAAAGCTCCGCCTTATCTCAGTTCACTGGTCACGATGGCAACACCCACCCGTAGCACGCGCTCCAGCAGGTGTATCTCACTGATCATCCCTAAAGCCAACACCTCATTTGGCCGCCTTTCGTTCCAGTTTTCTGCTGCCTGTGACTGGAACGAATTGCAGAAATCGCTGAAGTTGGAGACTTTTATCTCCCTCACCAACTTCAAACATCTGATATCTGAGCAGCTAACCGATCGCTGCAGCTGTACATAGTCTTATCGGTAAATAGCCCACCCAATTTTACCTACCTCATCTCCATACTGTTTTTATTTATTTACTTTTCTGCTCTTTTGCACATCAATATCTCTACCTGTACATGACCACCTGATCATTTATCACTCCAGTGTTTATCTGCAAAATTGTAATTATTTGCCTACCTCCTCATGCCTTTTGCACACAATGTATTTCTACTGTGTTATTGACTTGTTTATTGTTTACTCAATGTGTAACTCTGTGTTGTCTGTTCACACTGCTATGCTTTATCTTGGCCAGGTCGCAGTTGCAAATGAGAACTTGTTCTCAACTAGCCTACCTGGTTAAATAAAGGTGAAATAAATAAATAAAAAATAAAAAAAATATAAAAGTTGAAAGGGAATGAGGAGCGTCACGTAAAAGTCTTTGCATGGTCAATTTGATCTCTTCAGTTGCCATACAGCTTTTACTGCGATAGCGGCTCTGCAGAAGTCAGGGCATTTATACTTCTTGGGCTTTGATGAGCAAAGGTGATGTGTAGATGTTTTCAAGAAAGGGAGTTTGTGTTTATACTGGACCTCCCGCCCCCACTTGTCGTCAACCAATCATGTCAATACGGAGCTATATGGAGCCCATTTTACAACATTTGGGCGGCGCACGTCGATGCGGTACAGAGCTGATTTGAATAACTGGTTATTAATATGTCTTAATTTCCTATTAACCAGACATATCAATCCAAAACACACTTTTCTCTCCCTATCATACCCAGCTTCCAAGGCAGTATCTCTACTTGAAAATGTTGGACAGCATGGCAAATTATTTTATATTTTAGTGCAATTTTATGACACATTTCATGCAACTCTACTTATTTTGCATGGGGCAGAGAGAAAAATCTTATTTACTGCAATTCTACCCATTGGGTAGCCTAGTGGTTAGAGCATTGGACTAGTAACCGAAAGTACGCAAGTTCTAATCCCCGAGCTGACAAGGTACAAATCTGTCATTCTGCCCCTGAACAGGCAGTTAACCCACTGTTCCTAGGCAGTCATTGAAAAAAAGAATTTATTCTTAACTGACTTGCCTAGTTAAATAAAGATAAAAATTAAATTGCCATGTTAACAATATCTGCCTGGGGCCATAAGAGACTGGAGCCGGCCCTGATGAAACCATAGTGGATCACTTTGTGCCTGTCCATATTGCAGTGGAGGCTCCTCAGAGGAACAAGGGCAGGACCATCCTCCTCAGTGAATTTAATTAAAAATATATACACTGCTCAAAAAAATAAAAGGAACACTAAAATAACGCATCCTAGATCTGAATGAATGAAATATTTTCTTTACATAGTTGAATGTGCTGACAACAAAATCACACAAAATGATCAATGGAAATCAAATTTATCAACCCATGGAGGTCTGGATTTGGAGTCACTCAAAATTAAAGTGGAAAACCACACTACAGGCTGATCCAACTTTGATGTAATGTCCTTAAAACAAGTCAAAATGAGGCTCAGTAGTGTGTGTGGCCTCTATGTGCCTGTATGATCTCCCTACAACGCCTGGGCATGATCCTGATGAGGTGGCGAATCTCCTCCCAGACCTGGACTAAAGCATCCGCCAACTCCTGGACAGTCTGTGGTGCAACGTGGCGTTGGTGGATGGAGTGAGACATGATGTCCCAGATGTGCTCAATTGGATTCAGATCTGGGGAACGGGCGGGCCAGTCCATAGCATCAATGCCTTCCTCTTGCAGGAACTGCTGACACACTCCCGCCACATGAGGTCTAGCATTGTCTTGCATTAGGAGGAACCCAGGGCCAACCACACCAGCATATGGTCTCACATGGGGTCTGAGGATCTCATCTTGGTACCTAATGGTAGCCAGGCTACCTCTGGCGAGCACATGAAGGGCTGTGCGGCCCCCCAAAGAAATGCCACCCCACACCATGACTGACCCACCGCCAAACCGGTCATTCTGGAGGATGTTGCAGGCAGCAGAACGTTCTCCACGGCGTCTCCAGACTGTCACGTCTGTCACATGTGCTCAGTGTGAACCTGCTTTCATCTGTGAAGAGCACAGGGCGCCAGTGGAGAATTTGCCAATCTTGGTGTTCTCTGGCAAATGCCAAACGTCCTGCACAGTGTTGGGCTGTAAGCACAACCCCCACCTGTGGACGTCGGGCCCTCATACCACCCTCATGAAGTCTGTTTCTGGCTGTTTGAGCAGACACATGCACATTTGTGGCCTGCTGGAGGTCATTTTGCAGGGCTCTGGCAGTGCTCCTCCTTGCACAAAGGCGGAGGTAGCCGTCCTGCTGCTGGGATGTTGCCCTCCTACGGCCTCCTCCACGTCTTCTGATGTACTGACCTGTGTCCTGGTAGCGCCTCCATGCTCTGGACACTACGCTGACAGACACAGCAAACCTTCTTGCCACAGCTCGCATTGATGTGCCATCCTGGATAAGCTGCACTACCTGAGCCACTTGTGTGGGTTGTAGACTCCATCTCATGCTACCACTAGATTGAAAGCACCGCCAGCATTCAAAAGTGACCAAAACATCAGCCAGGAAGCATAGGAACTGATAAGTGGTCTGTGGTCACCACCTGCAGAACCACTCCTTTATTGGGGGTGTCTTGCTAATTGCCTATAATTTTTACCTGTTGTCTATTCCATTTGCACAACAGCATGTGAGATTTATTGTCAATCAGTGTTGCTTCCTAAGTGGACAGTTTAATTTCACAGAAGTGTGATTGACTTGGAGTTACTTTGTGTTGTTTAAGTGTTCCCTTTATTTTTTTGAGCAGTGTATTTTTAAACATTTAGAGAGTTCTCATTTTTAGATAAAACTATACTAAATATAATCACATCACCAAATAATTGATTAAAACACTGTTTTGCAATGAAGGTCTACAGTAGCCTCAACCGCACTCTGTAGTGCACTCTACACCATGGTGTAGGACAGCTAGCTTCCGTCCTCCTCTGGGTACATTGACTTCAGTCCAAAATCTAGGAGGCTCATGCCTTCCATAGACTTTCACAGTAATTATGACAACTTCCAGAGGAAGTTGCAGCATGAACTGACATGTTGTTCACCCAATCAAATGAGTAGAGAATTATCCTTTGAACTGAATGCATAAACTACAGTTAGCTAACACTGCAGTGCATAAAATGGGGTGAGTAGTTGACTTAATTTCTTCAAAAATGAAGAAGAATCAATATAAACTGCTTACTGACTATACACTGTAAAGTTAAATGCTTGTAGTGGGTTTACTAACACGTTAGTTCTGTTGACTATGATGTTACTTTAGCTAATATAGTGACAACGATGTAGGCTGTATGTAGCGGTTATGATATTGTTCGGCTTGGAAAGTTTTTTTTGAATGGTCACATTCAGATTCAGATAATTTTAATGTGCTCAGAGAAGCAATTCATTTTGCAGAAGCTGATGTGTTGTGCATTGAAGTCCACAAACGAAAGGACAAGGTGAGAGGAGGAGAGCGCATAGAAGGAATACAATGTACAGTGGGGCAAAAAAGTATTTAGTCAGCCACCAATTGTGCAAGTTCTCCCACTTAAAAAGATGAGAGGCCTGCAATTTTCATCATAGGTACACTTCAACTATGACAGACAACATTCGCATTTTTTTTTTAAATCACATTGTAGGATTTTTAATAAATTTATTTACAAATTATGGTGGGAAATAAGTATTTGGTCACCTACAGACAAGCAAGATTTCTGGCTCTCACAGACCTGTAACTTCTTCTTTAAGAGGCTCCTCTGTCCTCCACTCGTTACCTGTATTAATGGCACCTGTTTGAACTTGTTATCAGTATAAAAGACACCTGTCCACAACCTCAAACAGTCACACTCCAAACTCCACTATGGCCAAGACCAAAGAGCTGTCAAAGGACACCAGAAACAAAATTGTAGACCTGCACCAGGCTGGGAAGACTGAATCTGCAATAGGTAAGCAGCTTGGTTTGAAGAAATCAACTGTGGGAGCAATTATTAGGAAATGGAAGACATACAAGACCACTGATAATCTCCCTCGATCTGGGGCTCCACGCAAGATCTCACCCCGTGGGGTCAATATGATCACAAGAACGGTGAGCAAAAATCCCAGAACCACACGGGGGGGACCTAGTGAATGACCTGCAGAGAGCTGGGACCAAAGAAACAAAGCCTACCATCAGTAACACACTACGCCGCCAGGGACTCAAATCCTGCAGTGCCAGACGTGTCCCCCTGCTTAAGCCAGTACATGTCCAGGCCTGTCTGAAGTTTGCTGGAGAGCATTTGGATGATCCAGAAGAAGATTGGGAGAATGTCATATGGTCAGATGAAACCAAAATATAACTTTTTGTTAAAAACTCAACTCGTCGTGTTTGGAGGACAAAGAATGCTGAGTTGCATCCAAAGAACACCATACCTACTGTGAAGCATGGGGGTGGAAACATCCTGCTTTGGGGCTGTTTTTCTGCAAATGGACCAGGACGACTGATCCGTGTAAAGGAAAGAATGAATGGGGCCATGTATCGTGAGATTTTGAGTGAAAACCTCCTTCCATCAGCAAGGGCATTGAAGATTAAACGTGGCTGGGTCTTTCAGCATGGCAATGATCCCAAACACACTGCCTGGGCAACGAAGGAGTGGCTTCGTAAGAAGCTTTTCAAGGTCCTGGAGTGGCCTAGCCAGTCTCCAGATCTCAACCCCATAGAAAATCTTCGGAGGGAGTTAAATGTCCGTGTTGCCCAGCAACAGCCCCAAAACATCACTGCTCTAGAGGAGATCTGCATGGAGGAATGGGCCAAAATACCAGCAACAGTGTGTGAAAACCTTGTGAAGACTTACAGAAAACATTTGACCTCTGTCATTGCCAACAAAGGGTATATAACAAAGTATTGAGATAAACTTTTGTTATTGACCAAATACTTATTTTCCACCATCATTTGCAAATAAATTCATTAAAAATCCTACAATGTGATTTTCTGGATTTTTTTTCTCATTTTGTCTGTCATAGTTGAAGTGTACCTATGATGAAAATTACAGGCCTCTCTCATCTTTTTAAGTGGGAGAACTTGAACAATTGGTGGCTGACTAAATACTTTTTTGCCCCACTGTATATCGACATAACCTAAAAGGCTGCTCAGCAAGGAAGAAGCCTCTGCTCCAAAACCACCATTAAAAAGACAGACTACGGTTTGCAACTGCACATGGGGACAAAGATTGTACTTTTTGGAGAAATGTTCTCTGGTCTGATGAAACTGTTTGGCCATAATCAACATCGTTATGTTTGGAGGAAAAAAGGGGAGGCTTGCAAGCGGAGAACACCTTGCCAACCATGAAGCACAGGGGTGGCAGCAGCATGTTGTGGGGGTGCTTTGCTGCGGGAGGGACTGGTGCACTTCACAAAATAGATGGCATCACAAGGAAGAGAAATTATGTGGATATATTGAAGCAACATCTCAAGACATCAGTCAGGAAATTAAAGCTTGGTCACAAATGGGTCTTCCAAATGGACACTGATCCCAAGCATACTTCCAAAGTTGTGGCAAAATGACTTAAGGACAACAAAGTCAAGGTATTGGATTGGCCATCACAAGGCCCTGACCTCAATTCTTTAGAAAATTGGTGGGCAGAACTGAAAAAGCTTGTGCGAGCAAGGAGGCCTGCATGACTCAGTTACACCAGCTCTGTCAGGAGGAATGGGACAAAATTCACCCAACTTATTGTGGGAAGCTTGTGGAAGGCTACCCGAAATGTTTGACCCAAGTTAAACGATTTAAAGGCAATGCTACCAAATACTAATTGAGTGTATGTAAACTTCTGACCCACTGGGAATGTGAAATACAAGCTGAAATAAATACATTTTCTCCACTATTACTCTGACATTTCACATTCTTAAAATAAAGTGGTGATCCTAACTGACCTAAGAAAGAGAATTTTTACTAGAATTAAATGTCAGGAATGGTAAAAAACTGAGTTTAAATGTATTTGGCTAAGGTTTATGTAAACTTCCGACTTCAACTGTATATTGAGCATTCAAGACACAATGTGCAGAAATAAAGGGAGGAGCCAGGAATATTTTCCACAATGGAAAGATCAGCTAACTCCTCTGCTTTCTAGAAAAAGCCATTATCTCTAAACTACACTATGTACAAACGTCCCTTTTCAGTACCCTGTCTTTCAAAAATAATTCATAAAAATCCAAATAACTTCACAGATCCTCATTGTAAAGGATTTAAACACTGTTTCCCATGCTTGTTCAATGAACCATAAACAATTAATGAACATGCACCTGTGGAACGGTCGTTAAGATACTAACAGCTTACAAGCAATTAAGGTCACAGTTATGAAAATGGAGTCCTTTCAATGGACTCTGAAAAAAAGGCAAAAGAAAGATGCCCAGGGTCCCTGCTCATCTGCGTGAACGTGCCTTAGGGATGCTGCAAGGAGGCACGAGTACTGCAGATGTGGCCAGGGCAATAAATTGCAATGTCCATACAGAGGCCTGTACTCTGGAGCGGGATCGATTTGGAGGTGGAGGGTCCGCCTGGTCTGGGGCAGTGTGTCACAGCATCATCGGACTGAGCTTGTTGTCATTGCAGGCAATCTCAACGCTGTGCGTTACAGGGAAGACATCCTCCTCCCTCATGTGGTACCCTTCCTGCAGGCTCATCCTGACATGACCCTCCAGCATGACAATGCCACCAGCCATACTGCTTGTTCTGTGCGTGACTTCCTGCAAGACAGGAATGTCAGTGTTATGCCATGGCCAACGAAGAGCCCGGATCTCAATCCCATTGAGCACATCTGGGACCTGTTGGATTGGAGGGTGAGGGCTAGGGCCATTCCCCCCAGAAATGTCCGGGAACTTGCAGGTGCCTTGGTGGAAGAGTGGGGTAACATCTCACAGCAAGAATTGGCAAATCTGGTGCAGTCCATGAGGAGGAGATGCACTGCAGTACTTAATGCAGCTGGTGGCCACACCATCTACTGACTGTTACTTTTGATTTTGACCCCTTCTTTGTTCAGGGACACATTATTCAATTTCTGTTAGTCACATGTATGTGGAATCTGTTCAGTTTATGTCTCAGTTGTTGAATCTTGTTATGGTCATACAAATATTTACACATGTCAAGTTTGCTGAAAATAAACGCAGTTGACAGTGAGGACGTTTCTTTTTTGCTGAGTTTATAGTAAATGGCACATGTAAAACCATCAGTACCTGCTTGTTTCCTACTCACAATTTCAGTTATACTACAAAAGCGCTCCCTTTGTGAGCCCAGCGTGGACTCTGAGCACATTCCAAACATAATTTCCTGTATACAACAACAGTGGCCAGCAGTAACGTAAACTCTTCCTTAACAAGGCATGTTATTCATTAGACTGCATTCATTATGCAAAGACATCAGGGTTTTAAGACCTGAACTTGATCTCCTACCATACGTTTATAATCCACAGAGGTCCAATCACTGAGCAAATCCCCCTTTTCTAAAGAGGCCTCATTGCAGGCAAATAAGGAAAATGGTCCTCCATTGGAAAAGGGATGTGTATGGGATGCTGAGTTACAGTAGGCTATAAATCAGTTGCGGTCAGAGCCGTTTAAGATGAGGGAAAACGATTTTGTTTTTTTCATTAGCATGGCCTTATTTCTATTACAGCATATTAAATGACTGACATTGATATTCTATTCACCCAGTTCAATGTAACATAAATAGGTTTAGGTTAATACATGATACTAGAATTTTCCCTTCATGAGGTTTCTACAACCTAGTCTACGAATAAAATTTTCCAACATAGGTGCACACAGATCGAGAGAAGAAATGTAGGTGACAGACAGTGACACATGGACAGAGAGAGACACATTCAATACCGCCTTGCACACTCTTGCCTGCATCTAGCTGATCAAGGGTGTGATCATTAGTCCAACAGAAACGTTTTTCAACAGAATCGGCAAAATGACTTACACCTCTAATCAGGCGTAAAAACAGTTCACTTTCATAGCAGCTACAGTGGGGCAAAAAAAGTATTTAGTCAGCCACCAATTGTGCAAGTTCTCCCACTTAAAAAGATGAGAGAGGCCTGTAATTTTCATCATAGGTACACTTCAACTATAACAGACAAAATGAGAGAAAAAAAATCCAGAAAGTCACATTGTAGGATTTTAATGAATTTATTTGCAAATGATGGTGGAAAATAAGTATTTGGTCAATAACAAAAGTTTATCTCAATACTTTGTTATATACCCTTTGTTGGCAATGACAGAGGTCAAACGTTTTCTGTAAGTCTTCACAAGGTTTTCACACACTGTTGCTGGTATTTTGGCCCATTCCTCCATGCAGATCTCCTCTAGAGCAGTGATGTTTTGGGGCTGTTGCTGGGCAACACAGACTTTTAACTCCCTCCGAAGATTTTCTATGGGGTTGAGATCTGGAGACTGGCTAGGCCACTCCAGGACCTTGAAATGTTTCTTACGAAGCCACTCCTTCGTTGCCCAGGCGGTGTGTTTGGAATCATTGCCATGCTGAAAGACCCAGCCACGTTTAATCTTCAATGCCCTTGCTGATGGAAGGAGGTTTTCACTCAAAATCTCACAATACATGGCCCTATTCATTCTTTCCTTTACACGGATCAGTCGTCCTGGTTTCTTTGCAGAAAAACAGCCCCAAAGCATGATGTTTCCACCCCCATGCTTCACAGTAGGTATGTTGTTCTTTGGATGCAACTCAGCATTCTTTGTCCTCCAAACACAACAAGTTGAGTTTTTACCAAAATGTTATATTTTGGTTTCATCTGACCATATGACATTCTCCCAATCTTCTTCTGGATCATCCAAATGCTATCTAGCAAACTTCAGACTGGCCTGGACATGTACTGGCTTAAGCAGGGGGACACGTCTGGCACTGCAGGATTTGAGTCCCTGGCGGCGTAGTGTGTTACTGATGGTAGGCTTTGTTACTTTGGTCCCAGCTCTCTGCAGGTCATTCACTAGGTACCCCCGTGTGGTTCTGGGATTTTTGCTCACCGTTCTTGTGATCATTTTGACCCCACGGTGTGAGATCTTGCTTGGAGCCCCAGATCGAGGGAGATTATCATTGGTCTTGTATGTCTTCCATTTCCTAATAATTGCTCCCACAGTTGATTTCTTCAAACCAAGCTGCTTGCCTATTGCAGATTCAGTCTTCCAAGCCTGGTGCAGGTCCACAATGTTGTTTCTGGTGTCCTTTGACAGCTCTTTGGTCTTGGTCATAGTGCAAATAAATTCATAAAAAATCCTACAATGTGATTTTCTGGATTTTCTTCCCTCATTTTGTCTGTCATAGTTGAAGTGTATCTATGATAAAAAATTACAGGCCTCATTTTTTTAAGTGGGAGAACTTGCACAATTGGTGGCTGACTGAATACTTTTTTGCCCCACTATAGGACTCGTTTTTCTGTGGATATCGATACGTTTGTACCTGTTGCTTTCAGCATCTTCACAAGGTCCTTTGCTGTTGTTCCGGGATTGATTTGCACTTTTCATACCAAAGTACTTCTTCTCTAGGATACAGAACGTGTCTCCTTCCTGAGCGGTTTGATGTCTGAGTGGTCCCATGGTATTTATACTTGCATACTATTGTTTGTACAGATGAACGTGGTACCTTCAGGCATTTGGAAAGTTCTCCCAAGGATGAACCAGACTTGTGGAGGTCTACAATTTTTTTTCTGAGGTCTTGGTTGATTTCTTTTGATTTTCCCATGATGTCAAGCAAAGAGGCAGTGAGTTTGAAGGTAGGCCTTGAAATACATCCACTGGTACACCTCCAATTGACTCAAATGATGTCAGAAGCTTCTGAAGCCATGACATAACTTTCTGGAAATTTTCAAGCTGTTTAAAGGCACAGTCAACTTAGTGTATGTAAACTTCTGACCCACTGGAATTGTGATACAGTGAAATAATCTGTCTGTAAACAGTTGTCTGGGGGGACAGTATTGAGTAGCTTGGATGAATAAGTTGCCCAAAGTAAACGGCCTGCTCCTCAGTCTCAGTTGCTAATATATGAATATTATTATTAGTTTTGGATAGAAAACACTCTAAAGTTTCCAAAACTGTCAAAATATTGTCTGTGAGTATAACAGAACAGATATTGCAGGTGAAACCCTGAGGAAAATCAAACCAGGAAGTGGCCTCTATTTTGAAAACTCCATGTTCCATAGCCTGCCTTTGCTCCATTTAAAGGGATATCAACCAGATTCCTTTTCCTATCGCTTACTCAAGGTGTCAACAGTCTTTAGACATAGTTTCAGGCTTTTATTGCAAAAAATGAGCGAGAAAGATAACATTGCGTCATTGTATGGCTGGGTGCCCGCAGCATTTTGTATGCGCAACAGAGTTTGGGCAGCCATTGCCTTTCCCTCTCCTACTGAAAAAGACAGTTGCGGTTGATATATTATTGATTATATATTTTAAAAACAACCTGAGGATTGATTATAAAAAAACGTTTGACAAGTTTTTGTGGACATTACGGATACTATTTGGAATTTCCGTCTGCGTTGCCGTGACCGCTCTTTCCTGTGGATTTCTGAACATAACGCGCCAAACAAACTGAGGCTTTTTGGATCTAAAAATAATCTTTATGGAACAAAAGGAACATTTATTGTGTAACTGGGAGTCTCATGAGTGAAAACATCCGACGATCATCAAAAGTAAACGATTAATTTGATTGCTTTTCTGATTTTCGTGACCAAGCTACTTTGATGCTAGGTGTTCACAATGTTTTGTCAAGCGATCGATAAACTTACACAAACGCTTGGTTTGCTTACGCTGTAAAGCATATTTTCAAAATCTGACACGACAGGTGGATTAACAAAAGGCTAAGCTGTGTTTTGCTATATTGCACTTGTGATTTCATGAATATAAATATTTTTAGTAATATTATTTGAATGTGGCGCTTTGCAAATGAGCGGTTGTTGATGAAAATTATCCCGTTAACGGGATTGCAGCCATAAGAAGTTTTTAAACACATGACACAAATTCTGGAATTATATATATCATATATTTGTGCTGACAACATTCCCAGCATCAATCTGCAGACATTTTATGAAAAAGTAATAAAACAAGGGCAATTTAGAACAGCGAGAACGTCTTCATCCTTGTCATTACATAACAGTATCTAAAACCAGTTTAAACTGGCAACTGATCTATATCTTTAAGCTATGATTCATCCAATAGTTCTCTTCGACGGTCTCTTTCCAGGCACAGTGAAAGTACACTCACCTAACAGCTTACTTTTTTATGAAAACACAGGCAAGATATAGGAAAAAATCAGGGTCTTATGTTTGCTGTCTAAATGTTTTTGTTGTTGTTTTTTTCTCACCTTTATTTAACCAGGTAGGCTAGTTGAGAACAAGTTCTCATTTGCAACTCCGACCTGGCCAAGATAAAGCAAAGCAGTGTGACACAGACAACAACACAGAGTTACACATGGAGTAAACAATAAACAAGCCAATAACACAATAAACAAGTCAATGACCCAGTAGAAAAAATAAAGTCTATATACAGTGTGTGCAAAAGGCATGAGGGGGTAGGCAATAAATAGGCCATAGGAGCGAATAATTACAATTTAGCAGATTAACACTGGAGTGATAAATGAGCAGATGAGGATGTGCAAGTAGAGATACTGGTGTGCAAAAGAGGAGCAAAGTAAATAAAATAAAAACAGTATAGGGATGGGGTAGGTAGATTGGGTGGGCTATTTAAAGATAGACTATGTACAGCTGCAGCGATCGGTTAGCTGCTCAGATAGTTTATGTTTAAAGTTGGTGAGGGGAAATAAAAGTCTCCAACTTCAGCGATTTTTGCAATTCGTTTCAGTCACTGGCAGCAGAGAACTGGAAGGGAAGGCGGCCAACTGAGGTGTTGGCTTTAGGGATGATCAGTGAGATACCTGCTGGAACGTGTGCTACGGGTGGGTGTTGTTATCGTGATCAGTGAACTGAGATAAGGCGGAGCTTTACCTAGCATAGATTTATAGATGACCTGGCGACGAGTATGTAGCGAGGGCCAGCCGACTAGAGCATACAGGTCGCAGTGGTGGGTTGTAGAAGGTAATTTGGTAACAAAACGGATGACACTGTGATAGACTGCATCCAGTTTGCTGAGTAGAGTGTTGGAAGCTATTTTGTAGATGACCCCCCCGAAGTCGAGGATCAGTAGGATAGTCAGTTTTCCTAGGGTAAGTTTGGCGGCGTGAGTGAAGGAGGCTTTGTTGCGAAATAGAAAGCCGGTTCTAGATTTGATTTTGGATTGGAGATGTTTAATATGAGTCTGGAAGGAGAGTTTAAGCATGCATTTGGTTTTACTAGCGTTTAAGAGCAGTTGGCAGCCACGGAAGGAGTGTTGTATGGCATTGAAGCTCGTTGTGTTTTTATAGACACGTAAATATCTCAATGTGGTTGAGTTTATATCAGTTTTAGCTGTTGTGCCAACTCTAGAAATGACATGCGTAAAAATATTGTTACTGTCCAATCTCACATTTGCATTTTAGTCATTCTTATCCAGGGCAATTTACAGGAATTAGGGTTAAGTACCTTGCTCAAGGGCACATGGACAGATATTTTTACCTCGTCAGCTTGGGGATTTGAATTTGCGACCTTTCGGTTACTGGCCCACTGCTCTTAAGTGCTAGGCTATCTACCTCTATATCTACAGTGAAATTACAGTTCTACTTGTGTGAAATAGGACAAATTATAAACACCCACCCAAAAATTATAATTATAAATAGATTAACTTTAAAAGTGAAGTTGTGGGGCTTGCTAAAGCTCTTTAAAGTATTTTTCTGGTAGTGGTAGAAGTTTAAAACATTTTACTTTGGAACTTTTTTGCTTTAAATATTAAAGTATCTAAGTAAAACTTTATCGTAGTGGTAGTGTCTGCAGTAGTATTTCTGGTGACTGGTTATAGTTGAAAAAGAAGGTCGATCAAAAGTTAGGATAGCCTGAACATAAAGTTGGTTCGCTGTATCTAGCTTGAATGGTTCAAGAGTTACTGTTGGTGGGTTATTTTATTGAAATGTATGCAAAATAATATAGTTATAGTTTATTTTTTTTAAATCAGAATTTTAAGTTAGGATAGCCTGAACATGTGAAAGTTGGTTTGGTGTCTGTTGTTTTTTCAGTAGGGGTCAGTAGTTGTGGTCAGTATTTGTGGTATTTTGTGATCAATAGTTGTGGTCAGTAGTTTTGTGGTTATGGTCATAAGTTGTTGTGGTCAGAAGCTGTGTGGTTTTGGTCATAAGTTGTTGTGGCCACTCGATGTGTTCAGAAGTTGTGTGGTCAAAAGTTGTGTGGTTGTGGCCAGTAGATGTGTGGTTGTGTTCACTCAACGTGGTCAGCAGTTGTGTGGTTGTGGTCAGTAGTTGTGTAGTCAGAAGTTCTGTGGTTGTGTTGTGGTCAGTTGTTGTGTGGTTGTGGTCACTAGATGTGGTAAGCAGTTGTTTGGTTGTGTTCAGAAGTTGTGTTGTCAGTAATTGTGTAGTTGTGGTCAGAGGTTGTGGTCAGTAGTTGTGTGGTCGAAAGTTATGTGGTTGTGGTCACGAGATGTGGTAAGCAACTGTGTGGTTGTGTTCATAAGTTGTGTGGTTGTGGTCAGAAGTTGTGGTTGGTAATTGTGGTCTCTGGTTGTGGTCAGAAGTAGGGCTGTGGTGGTCACGAAATTTCATCAGCCGGTGATTATCAAGCAAATAACTGTCGGTCTCACGGTAATTGACCGTTAATTAAGCATCTCCTGGCTTCCACACATAAATCCATGTCTAATAAATCCATGTAATTAGCCTACACCTTCACAATAAATCCATTATTTATTTTAGACGTGTCTAAAGACGCATGATATGAAGAAAATGTAGTCTATTTCAGAAGAAAAGAATAGCATACTCTGAGTTGTCCTTATGTTAGGTGCTGATGTGGCTATGCCAAATGGCTGTGGGATACACTAGTTCATTAAGCAAACAAGATTTGCTTATAATTCAGTGGCATTATTTTATAGTATAAAGAATACAATTGAACGAATCTATTCTGTGTTGAGCGATTAACAAAGAAATAGGTACTCGTATATACTTAATTTCGAGTTCCTAATTTAAAATGCAGACCACAATGGGCGCCTCTTTAGCATCTGCATGGCCAGGCACTAAAATAGAAATAGGTTCTATTTGTGACGCTCAACACTCTGCAAGACCGGCCTCTCCCATCTCCTCGTTGGTCTTTCGGAGCGCATGGGTGATTGAAAAGTGAACTGACATCCACACTCCAGTCCTTTGTACTAATGCACAGTAAAGTTGGTTGCCAACCGCCATATAAAGTCCAAAGAAGTAAAAAAGAAGCTTGAGGAAGGAGGAGAGATGACAAAACGGTAAACCGAATTCCTTTCTCATCTGTTCGATTAATTGTCGGAGTAGAGGACCTTGTGCATTTCAGGTAAAATAACAACTCAATGTCTATATCCCAGGACAAATTAGCTAGCAACAGCAAGCTAGCTAGTTAAATTGCCATAATTGTTTAATTATTTTCGACCTGTCTCCAAATTAATATAATTGGTTCAGAGTTTGTTTTGATATTTCAACCTGCGTGTCCTGACCGTGTCTGGTTTTGGGGTACAAAATCAACATGCGCGCGATGGCGCACGCAGGCGGTTTAGTCAGCGTGTAACTTTAGTTGTTCTACAAACGTTGGGCTATATGTTTTGATTTTGAATACATTGTAAGGCTGAATGATGAGACTCTAATGATGATTTGAAAAAAGTTGCTTGAAAGGCATGAGCTCTGCTTTGTTTTTTTTGCGCAGGCTGTACACACTTCAATAGTCTCTCATTCATAATTTGACAAGCACTTAATATGCCTTGAATTTCATGGCGGCATCCCGTCTGGCCGTAATGCACCCTAAAAAAATCTATGCCTTTTGCGGCCCTGAGTGCTGCGCATTCCAAAGCTACTCTCACTCACATGGCTCTCTGTCACGTGATCAGGTCTTTCTCGCAGGCTACAAGTGAAGACAGACACATCGGTGAAGCAACTGCACGTGTCCTTATCCAAATTCGAGGTATATGTTGAAGATATTGGAAGAACTGTCCACATTTTACTTTTCGTCAGCCAACAAGATGAGTAGGCCTAACGAACAGCAAAACCACTAGCCTATGTCAATCTACTATCCCCCATAGTACAAAAGTCGACCTATTCTGTCCTAGAAATAAATATTCCAAACATAGTCGGTCACAGTTGTGGGATGCGATTAGATCCCAAGTGAATACAACCACTAGCATCAAAAAAAACTTTTTTGTGCAATGTGGCTGATGCAACATGTTAGTAGGCTATAAGCACAAATGTTCCATTAGCGGAAAACAACATTATCAAAAGTGACCGCAAATGCAATTATGCATGTAATGCTTTTATTATAAAGGTGCATTTTTATGGTGAAAATTATGTTCCTCAAACTTGAAATTCACACGCTGCTTATGTATGTCAGTTAGGCCCTACACTCCTTGTAAAGCGGATTAATGTGCTTAATTTTAAGAAGTTATTTGGCCACTTTAGTTGTGATACAAACCTTATTAAAACATATAGGCATATGGGCAAGGCTACATGAGGTGTGCGATTATGATTTAAAAAAGTTTCAAAAAAGGCATTGTTTCTTACACTGGACATACAGTGGGGGAAAAAAGTAGTTAGTCAGCTACCAATTGTGCAAGTTCTCCCACTTAAAAAGATGAGAGAGGCCTGTAATTTTCATCATGGGTACACTTCAACTGTGACAGACAAATTGAGGGGGAAAATCCAGAAAATCACATTGTAGGATTTTTTATGAATTTGCAAATTATGGTGGAAAATAAGTATTTGGTCACCTACAAACAAGCAAGATTTCTGGCTCTCACAGACCTGTAACTTCTTCTTTAAGAGGCTCCTCTGTCCTCCACTCGTTACCTGTATTAATGGCACCTGTTTGAACTTGTTATCAGTATAAAAGACACATGTCCACAGCCTCAAACAGTCACACTCCAAACTCCACTATGGCCAAGACCAAAGAGCTGTCAAAGGACACCAGAAACAAAAATGCAGACCTGCACCAGGCTTGGAAGACTGAATCTGCAATAGGTAAGCAGCTTGGTTTGAAGAAATCAACTGTGGGAGCAATTATTAGGAAATGGAAGACATACAAGACCACTGATAATCTCCTCGATCCGGGGCTCCACGCAAGATCTCACCCTGTGGGGTCAAAATGATCACAAGAACGGTGAGCAAAAATCCCAGAACCACACGGGGGGACCTAGTGAATGACCTGCAGAGAGCTGGGACCAAAGTAACAAAGCCTACCATCAGTAACACACTACGCCTCCAGGAACTCAAATCCTGCAGTGCCAGACGTGTCCCCCTGCTTAGGCCAGTACATGTCCAGGCCTGTCTGAAGTTTGCTAGAGAGCATTTGGATGATCCAGAAGAAGATTGGGGGAATGTCATATGGTCAGTAAAAACTCAACTCGTCGTGTTTGGAGGACAAAGAATGCTGAGTTGCATCCAACGAACACCATACCTACTGTGAAGCATGGGGGTGGAAACATCATGCTTTGGGGCTGTTTTTCTGCAAATGGACCAGGATGACTGATCCTTGTAAAGGAAAGAATGAATGGGGCCATTATCGTGAGATTTTGAGTGAAAACCTCCTTCCATCAGCAAGGGCATTGAAGATGAAACGTGGCTGGGTCTTTCAGCATGACAATGATCCCAAACACACTGCCTGGGCAACAAAGGAGTGGCTTCGTAAGAAGCATTTCAAGGTCCTGGAGTGGCCTAGCCATTCTCCAGATCTCAACCCCATAGAAAATCTTTGGAGGGAGTTGAAAGTCTGTGTTGCCCAGCAACAGCCCCAAAACATCACTGCTCTAGAGGAGATCTGCATGGAGGAGTGGGCCAAAATACCAGCAACAGTGTGTGAAAACCTTGTGAAGACTTACAGAAAACGTTTGACCTCTGTCATTGCCAACAAAGGGTATATAACAAAGTATTGAGATAAACTTTTTTTATTGACCAAATACTTATTTTCCACCATAATTTGCAAATAAAATCATTAAAAATCCTACAATCCTACAATGTATCCATAGCGACGGCTCCGTTTAGGCTGCTCAATGATGACACAGAGACGTCAGCTAGCAACTTTCACTCTAAACTCCGACAAACAGCTGTAACTTTTTATTGGTTGGAGCTAATCCTAATCCGCTTTATCCAATCGGAGGGGTACAGCCCATTCTTCTCTTTAGAGACAAGCAAACTGTTTTACAGGAGTTTTATTGAATCCGTATTGATGTTCTCGATGGTGGCGTGGTTTGGCAATCTTAATGTTTGCAACAAAAATAGTTTGGACAGGGTGGTTAAGGTGGCCAGCAAGATCATCGGTGTGCAACAGGCACAGCACTCAGTGACATTCAGAACGCAGGTGGTGAGGAGAGTTAACAGTATCCTAGACTGTCCTGATCACCCCCTCCTTGACCATGTTGAGCTTCTCCCTTGAGGTCATCGTTTTAGACTTCCCAAACTCAATAGCAACAGATACAATAACTATTTTATCCCACATACCATGAACTTTCTGAATCTGCACACAAAATGAAATTTCTATTGCTGCACTTTTGCACAATGATTGCTCCTTTTTATCCGTCTCTCTGTTTCATGTTATGTGTATATCAGTTGTATGGTCGTCACTGTTTTTAATGTTTGTTGTTGTTTTTTACCCTGACTGCAGAACAAATTTCCCAATTGGAACAATAAAGATAACTTGAACTAGCCAGTTGAGTTATTTAGAGCACGGAGCATGATCCTGGAAAAGGAGGATGAAGCTCGTAAGCATTAGAAATGTTCTCTTTATCGTTCAAGGTCGTCCAGACTGGGAAAGTATTCTTAATCTTAACACTAGCTTGTTTGGTCTGAAACAGATTGACAAATCATGAGAATTTGAATAGCTATGAAAGACATTCATTCCAGCAGTCAAGCATTGCTAGGCAACAGTTGCCTTGACAACACTACTCTCTTCTGGCTCAAGCAAGTGTGAGGAAACATGCTAACATACAGTAAATTTGTGCTTTAATATGAACTAAATACTGCACTCTGACCCACAAAACTAATTTGCTAGATTCATGATAGTGTTGTTAGACAAAGCAAGGAAAGTGAACTTCAAAACGTGATGTATACTACTGTTCAAAAGTTTGGGGTCATGTACAAATTTCCTTGTTTTTGAAAGAAAACCTTTTTTTTGTCCATTAAAATAACATAAAATTGATCAGAAATACAGTGTGGACATGGTTAATGTTGTAAATGACTATTGTAGCTGGAAACTGCAGATTTTTAAGGGAATAGCTACATAGGTGTACTTAGGCCCATTGTCAGCAACCATCACTCCTGTGTTTCAATGCCACATTGTGTTAGCTAATCCAAGTTTATCATTTTAAAAGGTTAATTGATCATTAGAAAACCCTTTTTCAAGTATGTTCGCTCAGCTGAAAACTGTTGTTCTAATTTAAGAAGCAATAAAACTGGCATTCTTTAGACTAGTTGTGTATCTGGCGCATCAGCATTTGTGGGTTCGATTACAGGCTTATTGGAATTTGCAGCTGTTGTTGGTAAATAATTAATCTGCTAGCTTCTGACATGATTTACTGCAGCTAGAAAGAGAGTTGTTGATGGGTTACTAAAACAGCTCTATCTACAGATTGGTAGACACTACTCCTAATCCGTTTTTCAGATTGACAAGCAGAGAAGTAGGGCAAGATTTCATACCTCTGATTGTTTTTATCTGACTTGTTAGGTTAGTCGTCAAAATGGTGGTTGTTTGAAAAAATTTGGCTGAAAATGTGTTTTAGTAATACAGTTACTAAAACAGCTGTACCGTAAGATCTGCAGTGAATGTTTTGGTTCCGCAAACAGATATGAATAGCAGAAAAGTAGAGGAAGATTTCACACCCTCTAACTTTTTGTCTAAATTGTTGGGGTAGTGGTCAAAATGGCAGTTGTTTGCAAAAAGGTTACAGAAAATGTTGACGTGGTTACTCAAACAGCTGTAACTTTTATTAGAATATAATTTTTAGTCCAAGTATTTTTGGTCTGAAATTCTCCATGTTATTCAGGACATCACAGGTATTATTATTCAACTGGACCCATGTCATCTCCTTCTTGGTATTGTTCCTGTGGATATACTCCAATCCTGTCCATTTAAATTGATAGATTATCTTTCAGTAGCAGAAAGGAAATAAATGTGTAACAAAATGCTGGAAAAATAATCATGCACCCTCAAAAGATATGTGGTTAGGTCTATACGGGGAACTTGCTGACTTGGAGAGAATTACATCAATCTTGCAACATAGGCAGCATAGGTGTGAAGGTGTCTGGTCAGTACATATCGTACTGGTCTTATTCTGTCATTTTTTCTGTTATTTTTCTGTGGCTTTATACAAATTGTATTCTTATTTAGACTCTTGAAAGATTTTTGGGAAAAACAGCAAAGATATATTTTGTATTTATGGTACATGTTCATTATGTGCTCTTGAATAAACATTAATGAAACAAATATATACATATTGGTTCAAACGGCAGATTTGAGTAGCAGAGAAGTAGACGATGATGTAAACGCTCAAACTTTTTTCTAAGTGGTCAAAGTAGCTGATTTGTGTCAAAAGTTGTATTATTGCATTTACAGAGAATGTCAGTTGGAAGTGATGATGTCACAATAGGGAGCTTTAGAATTTTGAGGAAATACCATAACAAGCAGATGGAGGACAACAAAAAAACGAATAACGTAAAAAGTATAAAATATATTAAAGGTTGTCTACAAGCAACTTGAGTGAGACCATTCCGCACATTATAATGTTTGAACGGCGTTTCTAGCTTAAACGGTGTAGGCCGAGTAGCGTGCTAAAAAAGAAGAAGTACCGTATGTTGAAGATTGAAGCTGGGGTTTTGCTGCACAAAAGTGTAATTGGTTTCTCATATCACAAAGTTTGACAGTCCTATCTAAATCCACTTAACTTTGCTGAATTACATCCCATGATATTTGCAAAACATTCATAGCCGATAAGTATTTTTTTATTTAACAGTTAAGAACAAATTCTTATTTACAATGACGGCCTACCAGGGAACAGTGGGTTAACTGCCTTGTTCAGGGGCAGAACAACAGATATTTATCTTGTCAGCTCGGGGGATTCGATCCAACAACCTTTCGATTACTGGCCTAATGCTCTAACCACCCCGAAGTAACCAATTTGAATAAGCCTGCTCAGAGTTATGTCAAGAAGTAACGGTAACCACAAGGCCAATGAAATAAGTATTTGTTTTAAAATAAGATTCTGTCAAATACTCTAGGCTTGAACTGAGAGCTTTATTTGTAGTGATCATACTGTCATAATCTTGTTGCTCAGATTTGCTACTATAAATGGACATGCGGGCTCCTGTTGTCTTCTATACGTTTAATATCGTATGTCATCTTCTATTACTATTGTGTGTGTCTGATTCCCACCTGCCTGCCTGTAAACTTCACTCCTCTAGTTTCCTTGACATTTTAAGGGAGAAGTGTTGTGAGTTTGCTCGTTTTCATCTGTTGCTTTGCCAAAACCCAAATTCCTAAGTGTCTTCCTGGCATGGAAGCATTTTCTGTTTCTCCTGCCAAAAAAATAAGAAAATCACTACATCACTCTTTTAGTCTGAGACATGGGGGAATCCCGGCCTGCTGATAGTGACATACTGTAGGTGTAATGGAGCCTTGGTCAGGATCTTACTGTGGGTTGTCACTAGTTACCACAGCCACAAAGTAATAACCCCGCCTATTTTTACAATTTATCTTCTTAATCTGATTTTAAACCTAACCTTAACCACACTGCTAACCTTATGACTAATCTTAAATAAAGACTAAAAAGCTCATTTTTGTTTTTATGAAGTAGTACAATATAGCCAATTTTAACTGTGGCTGTGGTAACTAGTGGAAACCCTTACTGTGGGAAGAGCCATGTCATTTGTCCACCAATAAAATCAAATGTATTTATGTAGCCCTTCTTAGATCAGCTGATATCTCAAAGTGCTATACAGAAACCCAGCCTAAAACCCCAAACAGCAAGCAATGCAGGTGTAGAAGCACGGTGGCTAGGAATAACTCCCTAGAAAGGCCAAAACCTAGGAAGAAACCTAGAGAGGAACCAGGCTATGAGGGGTGGCCAGTACTCTTCTGGCTGTGCCGGGTGGAGATTATAACAGAACATGGCCAAGATGTTCAAATGTTCATAAATGACCAGCATGGTCAAATAATAATAATCACAGTAGTTGTCGAGGGTGCAACAGGTCAGTTGGCTATTCATAGCTGATCATTGAGAGTATCTCTACCGGTCCTGCTGTCTCTAGAGAGTTGAAAACAGCAGGTAGCACGTCCGGTGAACAGGTCAGGGTCAGGAGACACTGTGGCCCCATCCGATGATACCCGGACAGGGCCAAACAGGCAGGATATAAGCCCATCCACTTTGCTAAAGCACAGCCCCCACACCACTAGAGGGATATCTTCAAATACCAAAAGAAAGCCCTGCCTCCAGCTGTTTGCTTAGAAATTCTAGGGACAACTAGGAGGCCTGCGTCTTGTGACCGTAGCGTACGTGTAGGTATGTACAGCAGGACCAAATCAGAGAGATAGGTAGGAGCAAGCCCATGTAATGCTTTGTAGGTTAGCAGTAAAACCTTGAAATCAGCCCTTGCCTTGACAGGAAGCCAGTGTAGGGAGGCTAGCACTGGAGTAATATGATCACATTTTTTGGTTCTCGTCAGGATTCTAGCAGCCGTATTTAGCACTAACTGAAGTTTATTTAGTGCTTTATCCGGGTAGCCGGAAAGTAGAGCATTGCAGTAGTCTAACCTAGAAGTGACAAGCATGTACACATTTTTCTGCATCATTTTTGGACAGAAAGTTTCAGATTTTTGCAATTTTACGTAGATGGAAAAGAGCTGTCCTTGAAACAGTCTTGATATGTTCTTCAAAAGAGAGAACAGGGTCCAGCGTAACGCCGAGGTCCTTTACAGTTGTATTTGAGACGATTGTACAACCATTAAGATTAATTGTCAGATTCAACAGAAGATCTCTTTGTTTCTTGGGACCTAGAACAAGCATCTATGTTTTGTCCAAGTTTTAAAAGTAGAACGTTTGCAGCCATCCACTTCCTTTTGTCTGAAACACATGCTTCTAGCGAGGGCAATTTTGGGGCTTCACCATGTATCGTTGAAATGTACAGCTGTGTGTCATCCGCATAGCAGTGAAAGTTAACATTATGTTTTCGAATGACATCACCAAGAGGTAAAATATATAGTGAAAACAATAGTGGTCCTAAAACGGAACATTGAGGAACACCGAAATTTACAGTTGATTTGTCAGAGGACAAACCATTCACAGAGACAAACTGATATCTTTCCGACAGATAAGATCTAAACCAGGCCAGAACCTGTCAGTGTAGACCAATTTGGGTTTCCAATCTCTCCAAAAGAATGTGTTGATCGATGGTATCAAAAGCAGCACTAAGGTCTAGGAGCACGAGGACAGATGCAGAGCCTCGGTCTGATGCCATTAAAAGGTCATTTACCACCTTCACAAGTGCAGTCTCAGTGCTATGATGGGGTCTAAAACCAGACTGAAGCATTTCGTATACATTGTTTGTCTTCAGGAAGGCAGAGAGTTGCTGCGCAACAGCCTTTTCTAAAAATTTTGAGAGGAATGGAAGATTCGATATAGGCCGATTAGTTTTTTATATTTTCTGGGTCAAGGTTTGGTTTTTTCAAGAGAGGCTTTATTACTGCCACTTTTAGTGAGTTTGGTACACATCCGGTGGATAGAGAGCCGTTTATTACGTTCAACATAGAAGGGCCAAGCACAAGAAGCAGATCTTTTAGTAGTTTAGTTGGAATAGGGTCCAGTATGCAGCTTGAAGGTTTAGAGGCCATGATTATTTTCATCATTTTGCCAAGAGATATAGTACTAAAACACTTGAGTGTCTCTCTTGATCCTAGGTCCTGGCAGAGTTGTGCAGACTCAGGACAACTGAGCTTTGAAGGAATACGCAGATTTAAAGAGGAGTCCGTAATTTGCGTTCTTATAATCATGATCTTTTCCTCAAAGAAGTTCATGAATTTATTACTGCTGAAATGAAAGCCATTCTCTCTTGGGGAATGCTGCTTTTTAGTGAGCTTTGCGATTGTATCAAAAAGGAATTTCGGATTGTTCTTATTTTCCTCAATTAGGTTGGAAAAATAGGATGATCGAGCAGCAGTAAGGGCTCTTCGATACTGCACAGTACTGTCTTTCCAAGCTCGTCGGAAGACTTCCCGTTTGGTGTGGCGCCATTTCCGTTCCAATTTTCTGGAAGCTTGCTTCAGAGCTCGGCTCTTTTCTGTATACCAGGGAGCTAGATTCTTATGAGAAATGTTTTTAGGCGTGCAACTGCATCTAGGGTATTGCGCATGGTTAAATTGAGTTCCTCAGTTAGGTGTTTAAATGATTTTTGTCCTCTGGCGTCCTTGGGTAGACAGAGGGAGTCTGGAAGGACATCAAGGAATTTTTTTAATTTTAATTTTACTAGGCAAGTCAGTTAAGAACAAATTCTTATTTTCAATTACGGCCTAGGAACAGTGGGTTAACTGCCTGTTCAGGGGCAGAACGACAGATTTGTACCTTGTCAGCTCGGGGATTTGAACTTGCAACCTTTTGGTTACTAGTCCAATGCTCTAACCACTAGGCTACCCTGCCGCCCCCCAATCTGTGTTGTCTGTGAATTTATAGCACGACTTTTGATGTTCCTTGGTTGGGGTCTGAGCAAGATTATTTGTTGCAATTGCAAACGTAATAAAATGGTGGTCTGATAGTCCAGGATTATGAAGAAAAACATTAAGATCCACAACATTTATTCCATGGGACAAAACTAGGTCCAGAGTATGACTGTGACAGTGAGTAGGTCCAGAGACATGTTGGACAAAACCCACTGAGTCAATGATGGCTCCGAAAGCCTTTTGGAGTGGGTCTGTGGACTTTTCCATTTGAATATTAAAGTCACCAATGATTAGAATATTATCTGCTATGACTACGAGGTCCGATAGGAATTCAGGGAACTCAATGAGGAACGCTGTATATGGCCCAGGAGGCCTGTAAACAGTAGCTATAAAAAGTGATTGAGTAGGCTTCATAGATTTCATTACTAGAAGCTCAAAAGACGAAAACGTCAGGTTTTTTTTTTGTAAATTGACATTTGCTATCGTAAATGTTAGCAACACCTCCGCCTTTGCGGGATGCAATGGTCACTAGTGTAGCCAGGAGGTGAGGCCTCATTTAACACAGTAAATTCATCAGGCTTAAGCCATGTTTCAGTCAGGCCAATCACATCAAGATTATGATCAGTGATTAGTTCATTGACTATAATTGCCTTTGAAGTAAGGGATCTAACATTAAGTAGCCCTATTTTGAGATGTGAGGTATCATGATCTCTTTCAATAATGACAGAAATGGAGGAGGTCTTTATCCTAGTGAGATTGCTAAGGCGAACACCACCATGTTTAGTTTTGCCCAACCTAGGTCGAGGCACAGACACAGTCTCAATAGCTGAGCTGACTACACTGACTGTGCTAGTGGCAGACTCCACTATGCTGGCAGGCTGGCTAACTCCCTGCTGCCTGGCCTGCACCCTATTTCATTGTGGAGCTAGAGGAGTTAGAGCCCTGTCTATGTTGGTAGATTAGATGAGCGCACCCCTCCAGCTAGGATGGAGTCCGTAACCTTCCGGTTACTGGCCCAACGCTCTAACCACTAGGTTACCTGCCGCCCCTAAATGTTTCTAAAATCCCCTATGGGGAAAATTTAATGTGGAGAAGTTTAATTTATTTGCCAAAGAAAACAAGTGATAAACAACAGATAAAAACAAATACATTTTTTTTAAACAGTGTGGTTGGAAGCCCAATATACAATACATAAATACAAAAGGTTTGTTAAAACAGATAATAAAACCTACTAATTACAAATGTATGATCAGTAATCACGATAATTATTTTTTGTTGTTTTGTTTAAATGTGAGTGTATAAGAGTTAAGCTATTTGGAGGAAACACTTAACACAATATATTTACAATATTTCTTACTAGCGAATACAATAAACTTTTACATTTAATGATAATTTGTAATAATTTAATCTGGAACCATTCAGAAAATGTGGCCATGCCTGAGTTGGCTTCATTATTTAGTGAATCAAAATTATTGTGTGATAAAATCAAATTGGTATCCTCAGCAAAGAGAATTGGAAGTACGGTAGAAGACACAGCAGCAAGGTCATTGAAATAGATTAGGAATAACAAAGGTCCAATTATCAAACCCTGTGTCACGCCGTTAGATATCTTGGCCTTGGTAGATGCACATCTGTTTGCATAAACAAATTGTTCTCCATAATAAATTATATGTATAATCATGAAACACGTAATAATGCAATTTATAAAATCATATTTCATGATCAACCGTTTCAAACGCTTTGGATACATGTAAAAAGATGCCCAGAGCATATTCATTGTTAAGGGCTGTAAATATTTTATCCAGAAGTTGCAAAAGAGCCATATCTGTGGAGTAGTTTTTACGAAAACCATATCGGTGCTCATATAGAATGCAGTGTTGATTTAAATGTTTCAACATTCTCTTATACACCAATTTTTCTAGGATTTTAGAAAAACACGGTAGTACAGATATTGGCCGATAATTTGTAAAAGATCTTGGATACCCAGTTTTATAGATGGGGATAACTTTGGCAATTTTCAAATCTTTAGGAACAATACCATAGATTTGGTGAAGATATACATTAGAGGCTCAGTAATCAAGGAAGACACTGATTTCACCATAGAGGCACCACTCTCCTCATGACCTGCTGCTGATATCTTTAAGTTACCAATTATCTCCATCACCTCCATTACATCAGGAGGGTCAAACTGAGCAGAGAAGGGAAATGTCCCTTAATATAATCCAAGGGATTTCCATTAGTATTTTTTATTTTATTTTTATTTTTTTTTACCCCTTTTTCTCCCCAATTTTGTGGTATCCAATTGGTAGTTACAGTCTTGTTTCATCGCTGCTACTCCCGTACGGACTCGAGAGTGGCAAAGGTCAAGAGCTGTGCGTCCTCCGAAACACAACCCAACCAAGCTGCACTGCTTCTTGACACAATGTCCACTTAACCCGGAAGCCTTCCACAACAATGTGTCAGAGGAAACACCGTACACCTGGCGACCGTGTCAGCGTGCACTGTGCCCGGCCCGCAACAGGAGTCGATAGTGCGCGATGGGACAAGGTCATCCCTGCCGACCAAACCCTCCCCTAACCCGGACAACATTGTGCCAATTGTGCGACAGAGCCTGGACTCTAACCCAGAATATCTAGTGGCACAGCCAGCATTGCAATGCATACCTTAGACCACTGCGCCACTCAGGAGGCCCCATTTCCATCAGTTTTGCTAATTTTCTTTGACAGAGAAGAACTCACATTCACAAAAAAGTTATTAAATTCACATGAAATAACATCAGGATCACTATAGGTCTTATTTCCAAAAATACATTGAGAATTGAATTTTTTCTTATTCAACTGTTGATTGAGGATTTTCCAAGTAGTTTATATTATTTAAGATTTCTTGGAATTTGTTAGTCAAATATATTTTGGGGGATATCCAAAGTAGGTGAGTAAATTTGTTCTTATACTTTGTTTTCAGATGTGTGAGGTCCTCTCTTACAAAGAATTTAAAACATTTATGAACAAAAATGGACACTCATCCTCCCACTCTTGATGTTCTACACTGGTGAACAGCATTATAAGGAGACATGTCATAAAGCATGGTTGTCTCTTCAGGCAACCATGTTTCTGAAAGGGCAACAATGGAGATTTTTAGAAAAACTGCAAAAGTTAAAGTGAAAGGTAGAAAATAAGCATTTCTTGGAATTAGATAAACTGCTATAAAGGTTGTTAAATTTCTTAACATTATATTAATCGCGAGTGATAGACTTATTTCTGGTAATTTTCAGGAAGTTTGAATCAATCATATCTATTGTTGGCTTCATTAATATCTAATGGGTTAAAGACCATGTTATCAGGGTTGATATCCTGCCCAACTAAGAGAGATACACAGTCGGAATCATCCAGAGAGTGAAAAGGAAACATAGAAGTGCATGCCTCACATGTCCAATACAACCATACATTTGTGTTAGTTTTATCAATAGGGGTGCACTTCCCATGGAATGCACATTGACACAGTCCACATAACACCACTGAAGACTTTGGAGGGTTATGGTGCTTTGAGCAATGTGTGTTTTTGGTCATGAGGTTAGGTGAAACACATGAACAAATTATAGTAAATATACAGTGCATTCGGAAAGTATTCAGACCCTTGACTTTTTCAACATTTTGTTACGTTACAGCCTTATTCTAAAATGTATTGCCCCCCCCCCCTCCCAATCTACACACAATACCCCATAATGACTAAGCAAATTATTATTTAAATGTTTAATTTGAGCAAATGTATAAAATAAATAAATATCACATTTACATAAGTATTCAGACCCTTTTCTCAGTACTTTGTTGAAGCAACTTTGGCAGTGATTACATCCTCGAATCTTCTTGGGTATGACGCTACAAGCTTGGCACACCTATATTTGAGGAGTTTCTCTCATTCTTCTCTGCAGATCCTCTCAAGCTCTGTCAGGTTGGATGGGGAGCGTCACTGCACAGCTATTTTCAGGTCTCTCCAGGGATGTTCGATCAGATTCATGTCCTGGCTCTGGCTGGACCACTCAAGGACATTCAGAGACTTGTCCCCAAGCCACCCCTGCGTTGTCTTGGCTGTGTGCTTAGGGTCATTGTCCTGTTGGAATGTGAACCTTCATCTAAGGTTATGAGCAGTCTGGAGCAGATTTTCATCAAGGATCTCTCTGTTCTTTGCTCCGTTCATCTTTCCCTCGATCTTGACTTGTCACCCAGTCCCTGTCGCTGAAAAATATCCCCACAGCATGATGCTGCCACCACCATGCTTCACTGTAGGGATGGTGCCAGGTTTCCTCCAGATGTGGCGCTTGGCATTCAGGCCAAGGAGTTCAATCTTGGTTTCAGCAGATCAGAGAATCTTGTTTCTCATGGTCTGAGAGTCTTTAGGTGCCTTTTGGCAAACTCCAAGCGGGCTGTCATGTGCCTTTTACTGAGGAGTGTCTTCCGTTTGGCCACTCTACCATAAAGGCCTGATTGGTGGAGTGTTGCAGGGATGGTTGTCCTTCTGGAAGGTTCTCCCATCTTCACAGAGGAACTCTTGAGCTCTCCGAGAGTGACCATCGGGTTCTTTGTCATCTCCTGACCACGGCCCTTCCCCCCCTGATTGCTCAGTTTGGCTGGGCGGAAAAAAGGTTAAATTAAAAACTGGTTTGAGGTTTCATTCCATCAGGACTATGTTAAAGCAAATAGTCAGTAGGCTACTCCCAATGTCCGATTTTTCAAAATGACTGAATTTGGGTGCTTGATTGAAAACGCCCCAGATTCCTTTAAATGTATAGTAAGGAGATCATTGGATTACGATTTATTTATTTTTTTTTTACGAATTTTGACCAAAATAATTTATGGCTGCCTTTGCAGATCAGATTTAAGATTTGGGCGACTTTTCGCATGGTTTGTTGAAGAGGTTGGTGGAAAGTACTTGTAACACGCTCTGAAGGATTTTGTTGTTAACGGGCTCAATAAAGGCAGTGTTATTCTCTCCAAGAGAAGGTAGTCTAGCAGTTAAGAGTGTTGAGCCAGTAACCGAAAGGTTGCTGTTTCGAATCCCTGAGCTGACTAAGTGAAAATCTGTTGATGTACTCTTGAGCAAGGCACTTAATCCTAATTGCTCCTGTAAGTTGATCTGGATAAGAGCATCTGCTAAATGACTAAAATGTAAAGAAGTTGAGGAATGTGACAGAATACCATGTAGTCAAGGCCAACGCCATTGGCCAGCTTTCTGTAAGAGGGCTATTACGGTGGTTATCTAAACTGAACAAAAATATAAATGCAACATGTAAAGTGTTGGTCTCGTGTTTTATGAGCTGAAATAAAAAATCCCAGAAATGTTCCATATGCACAAAAAGCTTATTTCTCTCAAATTTTGTGCACAAATTTGTTTACATCCCTGTTAGTGAGCATTTCTTATTTGCTTAGTTGGGCAGGATATTTTTTTGCCAAGCTAATCCATCCACCTAGCAGGTGTGGCATATCAAGAAGCTGATTAAACAGTTTGATCATTATGCAGGTGCACCTTGTGCTGGGGACAATAAAAGGCCACTTTTTAAAAATGCAGTTTTGTCACACAACACATTGCCACAGATGTCTCAAGTTTTGAGGGAGCGTACAATTGGCATGCTGACTGAAGGAATGTCCACCAGACCTGTTGCCAGAGAATTTAATGTTAATTTCTCTACCAGAAGCTGCCTTAAACGTTGTTTTAGAGAAGTATGACTAACCTGCCTCACAGCCGCAGAACACGTGTAACCACGCCAGCCCAGGATCTCCACATCAGGCTTCTTCACCTGCGGGTTGGTGCTGAGTATTTCTGTCTGTAATAAAGCCTTTTCTTTTGGAAAACTCATTATGATTGGCTGGGCCTGGCTCCCCAGTGGGTGGCTCCCCCACCCATGGCTGCACCCCTGCCCAGTCATATGAAATCCATAGATTAGGGCCTAATGAATTTATTTCAATTGACTGATTTCTTATATGAACTGTAACTCAGTAAAAAAATTGAAATTGTTATATGTTGCGTTTATATTTTTGTTCAGTCCAGTCTGAAAAAGGCCTCCCAAATGTCCAACTGTATTCTGAGCAAAAATGGAAATGATGTCAAGAAGTGGTCCATAGTGGATACAGGGGGGAGAACAAGTATTTGATACACTGCCGATTTTGCAGGTTTTCCCTACTTACAAAGCATGTAGAGGTCTGTCATTTTTATCATAGGTACACTTCAACTGTGAGAGACGGAAACTAAAAAAAAAAATCCAGAAAATAACATTGTATGATTTTTAAGTAATTAGTTTGTATTTTATTGCATGACATAAGTATTTGATCACCTACCAACCAGTAACAATTCAGGCTCTCACAGACCTGTTAGTTTTTATTTTTAGAAGCTCTCCTGTTCTCCACTCATTACCTGTATTAACTGCACCTGTTTGAACTCGTTACCTGTATAAAAGACACCTGTCCACACACTCAATTAAACAGACTCCAACCTCTCCACAATGGCCAAGACCAGAGAGCTGTGTAAGGACATCAGGGATAAAATTGTAGACCTGCACAAGGCTGGGATGGGCTACAGGACAATAGGCAAGCAGCTTGGTTAGAAGGCAACAACTGTTGGCGCAATTATTCGAAAATGGAAGAAGTTCAAGATGACGGTCAATCAACCTCGGTCTGGGGCTCCATGCAAGATCTCACCTCGTGGGGCATCAATGATCACGAGGAAGGTGAGGGATCAGCCCAGAACTACACGGCAGGACCTGGTCAATGACCTGAAGAGAGCTGGAACCACAGTCTCAAAGAAAACCATTAGTAACACACTACGCCGTCATGGATTAAAATCCTGCAGCGCACGCACAGTCCCCCTGCTCAAGCCAGGGCATGTCCAGGCCCGTCTGAAGTTTGCCAATGACCATCTGGATGATCCAGAGGAGGAATGGGAGACGGTCATGTGGTCTGATGAGACAAAAATAGAGTTTTTTGGTCTAAACTCCACTTGACGTGTTTGGAGGAAGAAGAAGGATGAGTACAACCCCAATAACACCATCCCAAACGTGAAGCATGGAGGTGGAAACATCATTCTTTGGGGATGCTTTTCTGCAAAGGGGACAGGACAACTGCACCGTATTGAGGGGAGGAAGGATGGGGCCATGTATCACAAGATCTTGGCCAATAACCTCCTTCCCTCAGTAAGAGCATTGAAGATGGGTCGTGGCTGGGTCTTCCAGCATGACAACGACCCAAAACACACAGCCAGGGCAACTAAGGAGTGGCTCCGTAAGAAGCATCTCAGGGTCCTAGGGTGGCCTAGCCAGTCTCCAGACCTGAACCCAATAGAAAATCTTTGGAGGGAGCTGAAAGTCCGTTTTGCCCTGGAGAAGGTCTGTATGGAGGAGTGGGCCAAAATCCCTACAGCAGTGTGCGCAAACCTGGTCAAGAACTACAGGATACGTATGATCTCTGTAATTGCAAACAAAGGTTTATGTACCAAATATTAAGTTCTGCTTTTCTAATGTATCAAATACTTATGTAATAAAATGAATTACTTAAAAATCATACAATGTGATGTTCTGGATTTTTGTTTTAGATTCCGTCTCTCACAGTTGAAGTGTACCTATGATACAAATTACAGACCTCTACATGCTTTGTAAGTAGGAAAACCTGCAAAAATTGTCAGTGTATCAAATACTTGTTCTCCCCACTGTATGTTGGAGAGATCCCTATACACTTCCAAACTCAACTAGCTATTTTCTGTCCATTACCGGCATAAATAAACACTGCACATTTGAAACATTACCAATGCACAATTTCAATGCTCTGTACTGGTCTTGTTTATTCTTTAGGAGACTATAGTTGAGTATTGGAGCACCCATTATGTGAGGTGGCAGAGACCCTTTATCCCTTTGGAATTAGACCCTTAGCGCTTTCCTTATCTCTTTGTCCTGTTTGTTCAGACCTTGCAATCTTCCACCCTCAACCCTCCCTCAGTCTCTGTGCCAGTAGGTAAGTAAAGGATTAACCCAATAACTCATCATTCGTCCCTTATCCTTCATGTAAACCGTCTGTCCACTAGATTGGCTTCATGACAGCTCCCCCCTCATCCAGTTTCATCTAGCCTACACCAATAACCATAAGGTCAGATCACTTATGGGTGTCCATTGCTTTGGTTTGAAGCTGAAAGACATTTGAGAGGAAAGTCATATGAAATGTAAACGGGTTGCAATGATAAAGTGGTTGACTTAAGGTTGTGGTTCACATTGTGTGTAGTGTAGTGAAGTTACTCAATTCGCCCTGGCCGTTCACCACCAGTGGGTTGCGTCTACCTGTGATGCAAAATAGCTTGTTTGCTCTACAATGCTTACCACACTACACATCAGTATTGCATAACACAGAGAAAATATAATTCCTATGTGATCAGGCTTGTTTTTTCTGTCCATGGCTAGAAACATATTTTTTGGCCCGTTAGTCTTGGCGTTAGAAACTGAATTAGTCACGACATCATCAGCAATTATACCATCACATGAATCATAGACATAAACAACATAGTCCCAAAGTTGTTGATATAATGGTGATTCATATGATGCAACGCTTCAATGTTCCCTATTAACATTCAGAATGATAAATGAATGACCTAACACATACAGTCCCAATCAGAATGATGAATCGATGACCTAACACATACAGTCCCAATCAGAATGATGAATCAATGACCTAACACACAGTCCTCATTCCTTGCTGTATCTTGCCATCTCTGTGGAAAATCACAGGTGTTGACACCAAAAAAGGCATTTGAAGCAGAGGAACCACAAACACCTCCCCCAACTAAATGTATTTTGTTAAGGAACAGGAAACCAGTTTGCTGTTCATGGTCTGTCTGTCATGGAATATTTCCAAATATAGGGAAGCACATTTTGTGCACCATTGTTGAAAACCACTGTCGTGAAGCTTAATCACTGGCTTATGAAATGTTATTGTGAAACATTGGGTGCAGCAACTTGGCATAAGATAAATAATTATGGTGCAATGCATCCGACTGTTGGATGATTCATCATGTCTGTTTAACTTGATATTATTTTAAATGTAATGTCAACATAGCATTTTTGGTCCATAGCCTGTAATCTTACAGACCAGAATATGCTAAAATGTAAATGTCTTGTTTTATGGTTGCAATGAACAGACAATAGTCTTGTTACCATAGTGCAATAAAAGCCGATACAATATGATATGATGTCATATTGCTACTATTTTGGATCCAACAACTGGAGTGACATAGTTGCTCTCTGTGCCAGAAAATAATATTGAGTGAGTCGATATTGAATGACTCACCTCTACTAATAAAACTGCTCATCTTGTGGTTATTTCTTGCACGTCTTCTGAAACACAAGCCCAAGGAAGTGACAAGTTTTGCCAGTGCCGTTTTTCTTTTGCCAGTGAGTAGAGAAGCATCACGAACACTATCATGGCTGGAGTTATAGGCCTAGGGTCAAAAGTAGTGCATTATAGTTATAGGCTAGCCAGGGTGTCATTTCAGAGGCAACCTAGTCTGTTCAACACCTGCTTGGAGAATGTGTCTTCATATCCCTGTCAGTGTGTGCTATTGATTCCGGAACACTGTGTTAAGCTTATCTTTTTTCTGACCTAGATGTGACCCAGGTCTTATTCAATCGAAATGTAGACCTTTCCCCTTATAGCATGTGCTAGGTCTTTCTAGCTTACAGTCATGCCAAGTTTGACATGCCTTCTTATGAATTGCTGTGGTGTGAGTCACTTGAGAATAGTACAAAAAGATCATGGTCATCCTAGAACATGCTCTGCATAGAAGTCATGTAAACCAGGCCTGTTCAGTCATGAGTACCATAGATTTCCCCCTTATATTTGCATTTCTGACTGAAAAAAAGATGCCTGACTTATGGGTCATTCCACGAATAGGGTGCGTTTCACATTCTTTAGACAGCAGCGTAGCCTAGTGGTTAGAGCGTTGGACTAGTAACCGAAAGGTTGCAAGATTGAATCCCCAAGCTGACAATGTACAAATCTGTCGTTCTGCCCCTGAACAAGGCAGTTAACCCACTGTTAATAGGCCGTCATTGAAAATAAGAATTTGTTCTTAATTAACTGACTTCACTAGTTAAATAAAGGTTAAAAAAATGTATGTTAAAAAAAAGGATCAAATACATCTATCCTCTAACTCAGCCATACTCCTTTGGATCCGTAACCAGAACAGGGCCAAGATAGACCCCCCCCCCCCCCCCCCCCCCAATATGTTTTTTTTAACAGAAACAGAAAACGTTCAGGTTTGAACAAACATAAGACATGGAAAATGTGTAGAATTGCAGGAAATGAGCTTAAAAACTTCAACATTTTCCTTTCACTCAATGGCATAATGTATAGAATTGCAGGAAATAAGATTTGGGTAAAAAAAAAAAAAATTAAGGGGTATGAATGCACTTGAATATATTTTTTTATGTGATTTAATGATTTATTTCCTTTTGTCCCTCAGGTTTAAGGTCAATCCTGTAACATTTTAATATGGTAAAACTATTCCTTAAAAAATGTATCTAAATCAGAACAAAACATTGAACATCTAATTGTCAAATCAGTGTGAAAGCAGTTCGCTGGTTCTACTCTTTTTGGTAATTTTCTGCCGTTTTGTTGGGAAAACTGTTTGTGTTGAGCATAACACTTAGTGGGCACACACTTAGTGTGTTGTGAAATCTGTACTGAATGTATTGTAACGTTTTTTTAAATTGTATAACTGCCTTAATTTTACTGGAGCCCAGGAAGAGTAGCTCATGCCTTGGCAGCTAATGGGGATCCATAATAAATTGAAATAACTCGCCAACCCTGCTACCCATAGATAGATTGGCTAGAAGCCTTTAAAAAAAATGTTTTTAAGGGAAATATGGGCCTCCCAGGTGGCGCAATGGTCTAGGGCACTGCATCGCAGCGTGAGCTGTACCACCAGAGCCCAGGCTCTGTCGCAGCCGGCCACGACTGGGACATCCGTGGGGTGATGCACAATTGGCCTAGCGTTGTCCGGGTTACGGAGGGTTTGGCCGGTAAGGGATATCCTTGTCTCATCGCGCACCAGCGACTCCTGTGGCGGGCAGGGCGCAGTGCGCGCTAACCAGGGTCACCAGGTGCACGGTGTTTCCTGGCTTCCGGGTTGGATGCGCGTTGTGTTTAGAAGCAGTTGGGTTGTGTTTCGAAGGATGCATGACTTTCGACCTTTGTCTCTCCCGAGCCTGTATGGGAGTTGTAGCGATGAGACAAGATAGTAACTACTAATAATTGGACACTAATTGGGGAGAAAAAGGGGTAAAATTCAACAAAAAAAGAGAGGGAAATATAGAAAATAGTTTATCTATGTAACACACTTGTTACTATTTTTACTGTCTCTTTGAATACTTTTTGAATTTGACACATCAACTGAAACCAGCATGTAGACTGTCTGCAACCAACCAACCATATTGGCTAACCGACATGAGAAACAATGTTGAAGCAGTGGCTAGAGCTTTTTCTCACATTCGTCTCTTTCCCACAGGCCCTGGTAAAGCCATTACGGTGTGGTCCACATAGAGATTTCCACCACTTCAGCCGGTAGTGCCTAAGTACGGCGCTCACAGGGACTCTCCACTGGCCTTCCCTTCCCTGCACAGAGAAACAGTACTAGAGACTTCTGGTTCGGGAGCTGTGGACAGTGTCCGAGTGAATGTTTCATTGCTCTAAGAACCCCTCCCGCTCTTCGAGGACCTAACTTACCTACCCATCAAGAGAGCGCTCCTGCTGCTGAGTTAGCTGGTCAGGCATTTCATCCAGCCCCTCAGCATCAGGACTTAGTGAGGCGGCAGCCCCCACCAGCCCCTGTGTCTGGAGCTATTCAGGGGGAGGAGGGGAAGGAGACCCCCGGCCGGTGCATCACTTTCCCTTGAGATGAAGCTTCAAGCCGTGATGGAGAACCTGCACAGGCAGCAGAGGGCCAAGTTGCTGATGGAACTGGAGCAACAGCAGCTGCAGCAGGACGGCTCTCCGCAGGGTCACGGCCGGACCACCGCTGGCGTTGGGGACCAGCTGATGGGAAGCCCCACCCCGGAGTCAGAGCACGCCCAGATGGCGGCCTTGGCAGCCATGAGGGTAGTGGCGGCTGGGCTGCAGAGGGCCTCAGACAGCCCCATGTCAGAGCGCAGCAGCGGGGGAGAGGACGAGGAAGAAGAGGATGATGACGAGGAGGAGGAAGGGGAGCAGTACAAAGATATGATGGGCTCTGAGGAAGAGGAGATGATGTGAGTAGGACTGCCACATGCTTATACATGCTTATGCCTGGCCAGTATCCGATAGGTCACTAGTTTGAATCCCCAAGCCTTGATCAAGGCACTTAACCCTAATAAATCACTTTGGATAAGAGTGTCTGCTAAATGACTAACCTTGAAAGTCTGACTGGGTGCTTTGCTCTGGTCTAGGGTTTTGTTTGACCTTTGTAAGTTTTTTAAAATGTTCCCAATCTTTACCTTTTAGCCTAGCCTATATACTGACACGCAACACCTTTTTAAAGTTTCAATAGTGTGTTAGCTAGCTTTCCATCAAAATAATCATTGTCTATATATCTATATACTCATCAATTACACAATACATATCTATATACTCATCAATTACACAATATATATCTATATACTCATCAATTACACAATACATATCTATATACTCATCAATTACACACTACATGAAAGCAAATGCAAAACATGAAAATCAAAACACAATAATATGAAACAAACACATTCTTTAGTAAAAAGGCCCTCTAACATATACCTGAATTGCCCTAGATGCACCAAATCCAGCAGCTTTAAGGACTTTTGGAGATCATTCCAAGTCACCCAAACACCAGTACATTGGTAAATACTAGTATGTGTACTGTGTTGTAACGTGGCTGGCATGACTCTTTCTCTCGGCTGCAGAAAGCAGAAGTGGGATGAGGAGGACTTTGAGGGGGAGATGGAGGAGGACTATGAGGACGAGCTGGTGGACGAGGGGCTTCCCACGGGCCGGGAGGCGCTGGCCCTGCTGCTGCCCCACCGTCAGCTGCACGCCCACTCCCAGCTGCTGAAGCAGGCCCGGCCCCGCACCGGGACCCGCCCAGACCAGGAGCCCAGAGTGGCCATCCTCCCCCCACACGGATCCCACAGCCAGCTGGGTGGCCAGGACCATGGAGACTGGACTTACGAAGAGCAGTTTAGACAGGTAGGGGGGGGGGTTAATAGTGGGTAGGTACATGTAGGTAGGTATACTCAGTTGTATGATGTCATCATACACAGCAGGGGTGACTTCCTGCTTCCAGACATCAACGGAAGACAATATTTGCCAAGAAGGCCACTATTAGCTCTTCAGTTCGGCTCTCCAATTTGAAACCTCCCTCCCTTGAGGCATGCTCACATTGGAAAGGGTTGAAGGAAATTTAAATGCTGTTGATGTAAGCAGGAAGTCGCTTAGCTGTGTATGATGTCATATTGCTGAGTCTACCTTTAACCGTCCTTAGCAGGCTCATATTTACTGTAAACACTGCATTGGTTTTGATATGGTTTGGAGACCCTGTTGAAATTGTTGTATAGATACAGTGGGATTGTTTTTATGTGAAGGATTTCCGTTGTGAGAAGCTGTGTTCGAGCATAGCGATAGGGCTATGTTGAGGTGGACCAGAAAGAAGAGAACATAATACACTGCATACATGTATGTTTCCATTGTAGCTAATGCTAAAGGTTAGGTTAGCTATTGATAAAGGGTAGTGAATTGCATTATTTAAACATAAATTATAATTTCTCTTCTGTGAAAATAAAGTTCACCCAACCACAAAATATTCCTAGCTGCTATATGCACATTTTTACATAAGCCAGCCTCTGTAAAATGCTGCCGCAGGGTATTTTTTTAAAATAGGGAAATACAAGTTAAATGTTTGCTACACATATTGTCATTTTTACACAAACTTCAGAAGTTATGTAATAATGACAATATAGTTTTGATACTTGCATATTTGGTGAAATTATTTAGTACATGGGTCTCTGTGTTGAGACCCAAGGCAAAATGTATGGAATTGGGCATGTTCTACCACATGTTATCATGACATGTCAGCGTTACCGTAACAATCTGAGTTATATCATGGTTACCCCAGAATCTATATTATATTGTTGACAGTTATATAATCAATTACTGGGCGGCAGGTAGCCTAGTGGTTAGAGCGTTGGACTAGTAAATGAAATGTTGCAAGATCAAATCCCTGAGCTGTCAAGATAAAAATCTGTCATTCCAGCCCTGAACAAGGCAGTTAACCCACTGTTCCTCGGCTGTCATTGAAAATAAGAATTAGTTCTTAACTGACTTGTCTAGTTAAATAAAGGTTAAAAAAAAAGAGAGTTCCATTCAGATAATGTTACGCAATTCAATGTTAATGACTCACTGCGGAATTCAGTTTATTTCTCTGCATAATTCCCCTCCACACGGAACTCTGTAACTCAAACTTTATGTATTTTCCACCTTCATTTTTATGTTAAACAAACACATGTTAAATGTGTTTTCTTGTTGATAGTAGCTGAGTAGAAGTGCTGTGATGGTCTGGCATGTGCTTCACCATGGGGAGGAAGGGGTTAAGACTGTACCATTTATTTTGGGCAGGTGGGTGGAGGCAGTTGGAATGTGCCTGAGGGAGAGTGCTAATCTGGCCATTCAGGACCCAGACCCTCTCAGAAATGTTGCATGTCTCTATAAGTCTGTCAGTTGGAACCATTTCAAACAGAAATGTAAGCCCTGCATTAAAAACTAGACATTCAGGTAAGTGCTAGATGACAGCCAGTGTATAGCTGCCTTTAGCCAAACCTGGCCATGTGGAAAGGTCAGACTAAATTAGCCCCCATGTGGTGGGGACGGAGGTCTGATTAAAAATGTGGTCATCAATTAATCAAAATTGAGGCGAGGCAGGTTGCCAGGAGCCACTGATAGAAGATATCTGCCGGCGGCATAAGGAGGCAGCTGAATTACAAAAAGGATTCGTTGGGTGGATATCAAATTATACCAGCAGTGGATACTTTTTTGCCAACGAAACTGATTTGCCCCTGGTAGAGTGCCATTTGAGCTGTGTTATTTTAGTGACACCCATCCCTACCCCCTGGCGCCTGTACATACACCTGCCCCCTGATATTTTGTTATGGCAGCACTTCTTTTATTACTACCCGGACCTCTTTCCATTCACTGTTGTTTACTCCATCAAACACATGAGGGAGGATCTTTTTCTTTTTTTTCTCCCAACCTGTAGGCCTACATGTATCTGTTACAGTTCAACATCTGATAAGGCAGAGGTCATCATACCCGTTCGTTATCACAATAACATGACACGAGAATCTGGTGCTTTCTAGGCTAGCCTACTTCCACTGATCAGCACTGTCCAAAATGTCACCCTATTTCCTATTTGTGGTGTGTGTGTGTGTGTGTGTATATATATATACACACACAGTGCATTTGGAAAGTAATTAGACTCCATTATGGGAATAAACCCCATAATGACAAAGCAAAAACTGTTTTTTATACCTTTTTGCAAATGTATGAAAAGGACATTCAGAGACGTGTCCCGAAGCCACTTCTGTGTTGTCCTGTTGGAAGGTATATGTTCGCCCCAGTCTGAGGTCCTAAGCGCTCATGAGCAGGTTTTCATCAAGGATCTCTCTGTACTTCGCTCCGTTCATCTTTCCCTTGATCCTGACTAGTCTCCCAGTCCCTGCCACTGAAAAGCATCCCCACAGCATGATGCTGCCACCACCATTCTTCACCGTAGGGATGGTGCCAGGTTTCCTCCAGACGTGACTCTTGGCATTCAGGCCAAAGAGTTCAATCTTGGTTTCATCAAATCAGAGAATCTTGTTTCTTATGGTCTGATAGTCTTTAGGTTCCTTATGGCAAACTCCAAGCGGGCTGTCATGTGCCTTTTACTGAGGAGTGGCTTTTGTTTGGCCACTACCATAAAGGCTTGATTGGTGGAGTGTTGCAGAGATGGTTGTCCTTCTGGAAGGTTCTCCCATCTCCACAGAGGATTGGGTTCTTTTCTGCAACGTAACTAAATGTGGAAAAAGTCAAGGGGTCTGAATACTTTCTGAATGCACTGTGTGTGTATATATATATTTATCTTTTTTTGGGGGGTGTTAGTTTAATGTGTATTTTATATCTTGTTATACAGGGTGCATTTGGAAAAGAGACCTAGGTCGCAATATGTCTTCCCTGTCAAAATAAAGGTTAAATAAAAATATGGTGTACTACTTTTGGCCAGAAAGTAGTGCACTGTGTAGGGAATACGGTGCCATTTCAGAAGCAGCTTGGTGCTCAATCACCAGAGGGTAACTCTATGTTTTACCTCCCATGTTTAATTTACAGTCTTGTTTGTTGTGTTCAGAACTGGATTTACCCCCTGCAGCTCATTAACCCTGCAGCTAGTGTGTAGACTTACATATTCACCTCTTGTATTTTGTTTTAACACCTTGAAACATGTACTAATTATTATCCCAGCATGCCGTGCATTCAGACCTCTGTAACAAACAAAAATGTGAGAAAATAAATTGCAAGCTGTTTTTACATACAGAGAAATAATCCAGTAAAAAAAATTGCATCTTAATTGACAATCCACCAGGCCCCTACTTTTATAGCACAATTCCAGACGAAACCTCAAATAATGGGCCTTTTAGAATGACAATTACCATGTTCCTCTTTCCTGAAGTTGACTAACCACAACAGTAATTTTGTTGAAGGGGAATCTGTTGCTCATCCACAAACGAGGTGGAGAGTGTTGATCTCCCCACTGTCCATTGCCTACCCCTTCTCCTTTCATTACACATTCATCCTCCGGCTATAAAACTCCAAAGCAGAAAAGACTTTGATGTACCCTGTCCTGATTTTTAAATACAAACAGCAGGGCAGATGTAACACAGATGGACAGTAAAAAGAGTATCTGTTTTAAAATGTATCGCACTCATTATTATCAGGGAGTTGGTATTAAATATTGATTTGCACGCACCAACACACAGAATGGTGGGGAAGGGCGGTGACCCCAGGAAATGCAGGATGAATTGGAGACAATGCCACAAAGTGACACTTATTGGGATAACTCGCCAGCGTGATTCTGCTGATACTACTACTATATCGATGGCATTCCTTGATGTTCACTCCTGAAATGTGTAACCTATACATTGGATTCTGAAAGTTTTCAGACCCCTTGACTTTTTCCACATTTTGTTATGTTACAGCCTAATTCTAAAATGTATTAAATAGTTTTTTTCCCTCATCAATCTACACATAATAACCCATAATGACAAAGAAAAAAGTAAAAATTATGGCATACCCAAGAAGACTGTCAAAGGTTCTTCAACAAAGTACTGAGTAAAAGTTCTGAATGCTTATTTGGTTTTTGCAAAAATGTCTAAACCTGTTTTTGCTTTGTCATTTTGGGGTGTTGTGTGTAGATTGATGGGGGGGGGGGATATTTCATCAATTTAGAATAAGGCTGTAATGTAACAAAATGTGGGAAAAGTCAAGGGTCTGAATTTTTTGTGGTACATCCTTGTATTACACAAAGTCTTGCTCAAAATGTGACTCGAGCCTTTTGCTATTGGTGTAACCACTGTAAAACAGTTTGCCTCTGAAACCATGTAGCCGAAAAGGATTCGCTCTTACAAAAGAAGTCAATTGGCCTGATATTTAGTGCCCTCTGTAATTATTGGGACAGTGAAGCATTTTTTTCTTATTTTGTCTCTCTACTCTAAAATTTTGGATTTGAAATCTAAAAATGACTGAGGTTAAAGTGTAACTGCTTTAATTTTAGGGTATTTTCATCCATATCAGGTTAAGTATTTAAAAATTACAGAACTTTTTGTACATATTCCATCCATTTTAGGGAAGCAAAAATATTGGGACAAATTCACTTGCATGCATTTGCTGTATAATTTGGTTGTTTCAGATTATTTTGTGCCAAATAGAAATTAATGGTAAATAATGTATTGTGTCAATTTGGAGTCACATTTATTGTAAATAACAATAGAATATGTTTCGAAATACTTCTACATTAATGTGGATGCTACCATGATTACAGATGATCCTGAATGAATCGTAAATAATGATGAGTGAGAAAGTTAGACGCACAAATATCATACCTTCAAGACTTGCTAACCTCTCACCATTACAATAATAGGGGAGGTTCGAATTTTTGGGGGATATTTGTGTGTCTAAAAATGTTTAACTCCTTATTCACAATTCATTCAGGAGTATCCATATGCACGGTAGCATCCAGATTAATGTAGAAGTGTATTGAAACATATTCTATTCTTATTTACAATAAAAGTGACTCCAAAATGACACAGTACATTATTTATCATTCATTTCTATTGGGCACAAAATAATCTGAAACAACCTAATTATACAGCAAGTGTGTAGAGTCACAAGCTTGATGTAGTCACTGTGTGCTACAAATATGGGACCAAATACTTAACTTTTGACTACTTTAATACACATATAAGTGAATTTGTCTCAAAGCTTTTGCTCCCCTAATTTGGGGGGACTATATACAAAAAGTGCTGTCCTTTATAAACGTGCTGTCCTTTATAAATGAAAGCTGACAATCTTCACTTTAACCTCATTGTTCGATTTAAAATCACAACTTTTGAACTATAGAGCCAAAATAATAATTACGGAGGACACTGTAAATGAATAAAATCCAGACTTAAGCAAAGTCAGTGATGTATTGCATCCAGTTCTCACAGAATTTATCTGTGTGACCCAATCATTTGTGTGCAGTGCATGACAGATCATTGGAGGATATGCTGAAGGTCTGTTGAAAAATTCTGTCGTCAAACTATCGGCCATGAAGTGCCCTGGGGAACCTTTGGGTGTGTGACAGACTTTGTTTTAACACAAAGAAAGAACAGGGTTAATGGAACTAGGCATCCCATAAAAACAACGGCTTAAACAAAACAAACAGTGGCATGGGAAGACCTATTAAAGTCTTCCTGATGAGTCAAGGAGAAACAGAGGGATGTAACTAAAGGGTGTGGGAGGGAGCCAGGAAGAGAGAGAGCAGTTTGAACAGCAGCCAAGCAGTACAAGTGTAGTGAATACTGGCTTTTGGCTGTGAAGTGGAGTGTTTTAAAGTGTCCAGTATCTAGTTGCTGTGCAGCTGATGTCAGAACTGTGCAGCCAAGGGGATTCTGGAAATTGGCAGGCACTCAATATGGTGTTGAAGGGGGGTAGCTAGTTGCAGGAATGTAAACAATGATTGCATAAAGGTCAGCATTTCTTTTTCTCTGTTCCAATTTTGGCATTTGGCCTTTTTTGTATAGTTTCAAGGCATCTACACAGTGTCTTTAGTTATCTGGGAAAACCTAGCTTTGTATTTATTCAGAAGTGATTTGATTTAACCGTGACTTGTCAACTAATACATTGTCAGGGAGTGGATTGAGATTATACAACATGCATTTGCTTTATTGGCTAAAGCAAAAAAAAAAAAAAAAAAAAATATGTTTGACATTGCTAGACTGAGTCCAACCTCTCAAACCATATATCTTTCTTTGTGGATGACCTGCGTCGTTTGTTGTGTCTTATCTGTACATTTCTATACAAGGCTCAAGCTTCTTATGGTATGAAAGACTAAAATGTAACCTTGTGCCAAAATACTCTGGTAAAAATGTGATTACTATTGAATGGTTACTATTGAAGTGTCAACAAACAAAGTTATGACGTCTATGAAAGAAGTAATTTATAGAAACATCCATATCCTTACAAAGACCATGTTTGTGCTCTGTCGCCTTGAAATAGCTTGAAACAGTTCTCCATCAGCCTTGGGCATTAAAAGGTTGCATTCTTTAAGAAATTAATGGGAAATAGATCAGACACAGATATAATGTTTCACACTACCTGGTATTTCTGAATCCACCTTATTTGAAATAGATTGGGGAAAATGTCAGTTGGGGAAAATGTAAATGTACAATTCAATAGCCATTATAAGCATGACCGTCATACAAAGAATGATGTGTGAGATTAACCAGCCACACCTTATTTTGATCCTATCCACTTCTGAAAGATGGTTAGGATTCAAGTCACAACAGTCGGCATTGTCATGACTCCCCCTGGGGTGTATTCATTACGCTGATTCTGTTGCAAAACATTTACTGCCATTTACTGCAAACTAAAAATGTTTTGCAATGAAAAAATGTGTTTCTATTCGACAAATTCAGGTTGGTACCACAACATGGCAGCTGACAAGGAGAGGACAATTTTATTTTATAAAAAAAAAAATATATATTTAGCCATTATTTAACGAGGCAAGTCAGTTAAGAACAAATTCTTATTTACAATGACGGCCTCACGACGCTGGCTGGGACAATTGTGCGTGCCCTATGATCAAGGGTTAGCACAGGTTAAACGTTTTACCTATCCAACCTATTGATCTGGATGGCCCGGCCAACACAACCAGGGCAGATGTCACTAGTTACCACAGCCACAAAATTATGGCTAAACCCCACCTATTTTGACAATTATCTTAATTAAAATCTGGTTTTAAACTTAACCTTAACCACACTGCTAACCTTATGAGGAACATTTCATGAATTTATATGATATAGCCAATTTTGACTTTGTGGCTATGGTAACTAGTGTTAACTGACCAGGACATCTCCTTCCCTAAAGAGCCTCGTGGAAAGGGCTGGTGGGGGGGGGGTGTGACCTGGGCTGTCGTTATCCATCACCCTCATAGCCAAGGTTATCAATCATCCTGATTGACACTCTGCTAACAACCAGAGCCTTTCTCGCCAGACATGTCTTCTGTTCCCTTCAGATTGTCTGCCGGTCCTGTTTGGTAACGCAGGCACTGGGACCAGTTTGTTTGGTTAGGTGATGTTGTCTTCTTAGAGCCTGTTCTTGTTTGTGCCAATCAAACATTTCCCCATCCACTCACATTGCTCACATGTGAAACTGCAGCTTGCTCAAAGTTCCGCCCTACCTTCTTTGGCATTTATAAACATGATACTATTCATTAGACTGTGTAGTTAGGTTAGGCCCTTAATACATCGTCATACAGTTAGCAATCTAGACGCTCTCACAAGCTGCCAACTGTTCCACATTCTTATAAAAGCCTATACAGGCTGTATGTACTGTAAGAACAGCTGAGGTTAGTGGGAATGGGATACATGTGTCATTGAATAGTGTTCATTCTATTTCCATGTCTTGTATCGTCAAGTGGTGTTCACTCTATTTTCACATCAACTGTAAATATATCCAATGAAAGACATGATTATTTTGGCCCTATGCAGGATTCCTTCATTGACTCCATTAATTGACAGAATTCAAACATATTACACTTGCTATTACACTTCTGTTCCCAAGAAAGCTAAGGTAACTGAGCTAAACGACTACCGCCCCGTAGCACTCACTTCCGTCATCATGAAGTGCTTTGAGAGACTAGTCAAGGACCATATCACCTCCACCCTACCTGACACCCTAGACCCACTCCAATTTGCTTACCGCCCAAATAGGTCCACAGACGATGCAATCTCAACCACACTGCACACTGCCCTAACCCATCTGGACAAGAGGAATACCTATGTGAGAATGCTGTTCATCGACTACAGCTCGGCATTCAACACCATAGTACCCTCCAAGCTCGTCATCAAGCTCGAGACCCTGGGTCTCGACCCCGCCCTGTGCAACTGGGTACTGGACTTCCTGACGGGCCGCCCCCAGGTGGTGAGGGTAGGTAACAACATCTCCTCCCCGCTGATCCTCAACACTGGGGCCCCACAAGGGTGCGTTCTGAGCCCTCTCCTGTACTCCCTGTTCACCCACGACTGCGTGGCCACGCACGCCTCCAACTCAATCATCAAGTTTGCGGACGACACAACAGTGGTAGGCTTGATTACCAACAACGACAAGACGGCCTACAGGGAGGAGGTGAGGGCCCTCGGAGTGTGGTGCCAGGAAAATAACCTCACACTCAACGTCAACAAAACTAAGGAGATGATTGTGGACTTCAGGAAACAGCAGAGGGAACACCCCCCTATCCACATCGATGGAACAGTAGTGGAGCGAGTAGCAAGTTTTAAGTTCCTCGGCATACACATTACAGACAAACTGAATTGGTCCACTCACACAGACAGCATCGTGAAGAAGCCGCTATCATCCAGAAGGCGAGGTCAGTACAGGTGCATCAAAGCTGGGACCGAGAGACTGAAAAACAGCTTCTATCTCAAGGCCATCAGACTGTTAAACAGCCACCACTAACATTGAGTGGCTGCTGCCAACACACTGACACGGACTCAACTCCAGCCACTTTAATAATGGGAATTGATGGGAAATGATGTAAATATATCACTAGCCACTTTAAACAATGCTACCTTATATAATGTTACTTACCCTACATTATTCATCTCATATGCATACGTATATACTGTACTCTATATCATCGACTGCATCCTTATGTAATACATGTATCACTAGCCACTTTAACTATGCCACTTTGTTTACATACTCATCTCATATGTATATACTGTACTCGATACCATCTACTGTATCTTGCCTATGCTGCTCTGTACCATCACTCATTCATATATCCTTATGTACATATTATTTATCCCCTTACACTGTGTATAAGACAGTAGTTTAGGAATTGTTAGTTAGATTACTTGTTGGTTATTACTGCATTGTCGGAACTAGAAGCACAAGCATTTCGCTACACTCGCATTAACATCTGCTAACCATGTGTATGTGACAAATAAAATTTGATTTGATTTGATTGCTATGCTACCCTTTGCATTGTGTATCACCATATTACTCTTAATCCAAGCAAAGCAGTTTGTTATTTTTTTTACAATCCTCTCCAATCTCTCTTCAGTTCTTAGAAAATGCTGCAATACTCACTGGGAGGAACAACTTTGTTTTTGCTTCTCTGAGTATTTGCTTACGTCTAAATCTTTTGATACTGTCCCAACCCAATATCCATTAGGTGAATCTTGGATTATGAAGTCAGGAATTCAGTCAGGATGTGTAGCTTTGTGGGCGACCCAACCAAATTCACATAGAAATGTGAGTTATAGATCTGTCATTCTGAAAGCAAGTCTATGAAGCTTCCCATTCTTTCGTTTAGTTTTTGATTATTTTACTTTCGGTTTTGTACACCAGCTGAAAGTACAATATTTTTGGTTGTTGAAAAGATATTTCTTAGCTGTTTAGATGGTACAATGACTCTCTACACTATACTTCTTTTGCTTGTTTGTCACATAAACTAAAATGACACTAAATATTTTAATTTTAGCAACCCGGAAATGGGGGAGCGATTTCTACATAGTGCACCTTTTTTTAAATGTGTTGTGCCATGTTCAACAGTGGTTCTGTCTCTAGGTATAGTGCTCAGGTAGCCTAGTGGTTAAGCGCATTGTGCCCTTGAGCAAGGCACTTAACCCTAGTTGCTCTGAATAAGTGTGTCTGCTAAAATGTAAATGTAGAAAGGCTGAATTTTTTTCATGTTTGAAAACAAGACAAAATGTCTTTGAAGAGGTTTATGTATTTGTTTTCTCGGTAAAAGTACAGATAAATCTCAAATGAAAATTTCAGAACATTTTCTCAGCTATTCGACATTTAAAATAACAAACTGATTGTGGTGTGAAGGTTGGTAATGTGTTACAACAGTATGATGTATGGGGTGTAGAAAGAGGGTAGAGACAAACAGGGAAGACAAAAATATTTAAAAAAATTGTCAGACTAGTTTCAGGCTCATTCAAATAGAGAGTGGAACTGCTCTTGCTATTCATTCATTGACCATCCACAGGTGTGAACCGTGTTCATTCTTACTGTGCTAATGTCTTCACACTACAAAAGAGAAACATCCATTTTCAAAAAAAAGTAGAGGTTGGGGTTTATTTTATTTACATACTTTAAACTTTACTTTTTTTTAAACGACAGTGTACTTTGCTGGTTCCCTCTTCTTAAGCTTGTTCAGTGTATTATGTAGTCTCCCGTTCTTGTTCCTACAGCTTATTGAAAGTTTAACGTGACTTGTAGAATTGATTTTCCCCTTGAATGGAAATCTTCTCAAGAAGGCAAGTAGTGAAATTGCTTGCTACGATAAATCTAGCCAATTCCAATAATGTGGACCTAAATAGCATTATGAGCAATTTTTTCTAATAAAGAAATGTAGGCTGTTGGTTGTGAAACATGTATGGTAACCGCGGGGTATAATGCTCGACACAGATCATGGCTTATCTGTTTCTACACACCAATCACAAATGATAAATACTGAACAGTTGCTCCTTTAATTCAATACATATTTAGTAAGCTAGCAAAGTCACCCAGCATAGCAGGAGCTAGATACCTCTTCTCACTGCGATGCTTTGCCATTACTGTGGTTTCTTAGGTGGTGCTGTGGTTTTATATCTCTTTGAGTTGGAAATCAAAGTATGAGTGTGATAATGAGTCAAAGGGAGCAGTCTGCGCCACATTTTGTTGTTGAATTGTCCTTGTTCACTTGATAACCGTGTGAAAACGCAACAAACTAGCATGGGAGAGACACAGCTAGGAACTATACACTATTTGAATAAGAGAGATTGTGTGCCCAGGTTCACACCCCATATACAGCACCCCCTCACACCGGTGAAGTCAAGCTGCATGCTCGCTTCCTCCCATCCCCCTCCTGGCCTCTCTCTCCCCTCCCCCACTGCCCTCCTCTGTGTGTGTGTGTGTGTGTGTGTGTGTGTGTGTGTGTGTGTGTGTGTGTGTGTGTGTGTGTGTGTGTGTGTGTGTGTGTGTGTGTGTGTGTGTGTGTGTGTGTGTGTGTGTGTGTGTGTGTGTGTGTGTGTGTGTGTGTGTGTGTGTGTGTCAGTCAGTCAGTCAGCCCTGGCAGGTGTGAAAGGATGGGTGTGTTTCATAGGCAACAGCTCGTGTGACACACCAGCTCCATGCGATCCCCTCTCAATGTCCATGTGGGGACAGGGCTCAATAGCTAGGCCCAATTATGTGCTATGTGACACTTGTTGCGAGGTGCCTGGATGACTCGCATGGGACTCCGATAGCTGTTGTTTTTCGCAACCTCTGAGTAACCGTGACTACTTGTGCTGGAATTATTCATGATGTTTGACATGAAACAGATTTTTGTGTGTGTTTCACCCAACAGGCAAACAACAAGCTTGACCTGCATAGTTAAAGCATTCAGAAATGAAGACGTTGCAGATCTTGTATCAATGATCCATGAGACACGAACAAAGAAACATGAAGTCATAAACAGCAGCCTGAACAAAGCTTGCTCAAACGTTTTATGCAGCGCACACACACAGGCAATGCATTGAAGTAGTGTCTTTGACAATCTGTTGGCCATTTCACATTGTAACATTCTGGGTGGATCTAATGAAATCTGTGCTGGCAGGAAACCTGCTCACACTGAAACTCCCTGCTTCTTAAAGTTCACTCTAAAATGCCTGCCTGCTTTTCTATCACTCAGAAACACGTAAAACTCCTCAGTAGTGGCATGTATGTAACGAGGTTTATGCTCACTGCCAACGTTTTGCTCATTGACACAGCTCTTTGTGAGACAGTTGCACACAAGGAGACGGTCGACACCCTATCGGTGTGTGTACTATAGATTTAAGTTGATGTGAAAACCTGTATCCCCAAACTCCACCCGTCCCAGATAAACAGATGTGTTCTGCCAGAGTGATGTCGGGGGGGTTAGAATGAGGGGGTTAGAGGGGTATGTGGGGGGGGTGTACAGGTAGGAGTTAGAATGAGGGGGTTAGAGGGGTGTGTAGTTGGGGGTTAGTGGGGTGTGAAGGTGGGAGTTAGAATGAGGGGGTTAGAGGGGGTCTCTAAGTGAGGGGGTGAGAATTAAAAAAGCTTTTACTTTGTACAGACTGTGAGTATAGCCTTGCTATTGAGAGAGGCCGACGTAGGCAGACCTGGCTCTCGAGACGATAGGCTAAGTGTACACTGCTCACATAATGACGTGGAAACTGAGCTATGCTTACTAACTTGCCAAATGTATGACCATATTAGAGACACATATTTCCCTCAGATTACACAGACCAACAAAGATTTCAAAAACAAATCAAATTTTGATAAACTCCAATATTGGCCGGTGTAGGCCTTCATTGTAAATAAGAATTTGTTCTTAACTGACTTGCCTAGTTAAATAAAGGTTAAATAAAATATTTTAAAAATCTATTCAGTGAAATACCACAGTGTGCCATCCCAGCAGTAAGATGTTTTCCATTTTGTATTTTAACTATTTGCACATCGTTACAACACTGTATATAGACATAATATGACATTTGAAATGTCTTTATTCTTTTGGAACTTCTGTGAGTGAGAGAGAGCATTTTGAAGATTTATGGCTCGGCACTCCTCGAAATGCATGCATCCTGTAATTAAGACTGGCCTTGCCTCCAGCCCTACATTTATTACCGCCCCTCCACCGCCTCGTCATCCAGCCCCACATCCTTCTGATAATAAGATCTAACTGCAGCTTGGCATCACTAATGGGCCCTAAATGCCACAAAGAGAATGGCCTGTTTGTGATTACACAGCAAGAGCCTGCATAAAGTACTCCCAAGTCCAGAACAAGACTAGAGTTCTGCATTGTGTGCTCTGGCCGAACTGTTGCTTTGATGAAGCATCTTGTGCACTTAACAAAAATATATACGCATAATACAACAATTTCAAAGTCTTTACTGAGTTACGGTTCATATAAGGAAATAAGTCAATTGAAATAAATAAATGATGCCCTAATCTATGGATTTCACATGACTGGGAATACAGATATGCATCTGTTGGTCACAGATAATGTACCTTACAAAAAGAAGTACGGGCGTTGATCAGAAAACCAGTGAGTATCTGGTGTTACCACCATTTGCCTCATGCAGTGCAACAAATCTCATTCACATAGAGACATAGAGTTGATCAGGCGGTTGATTGTTGCCTGTGGAATGTTGTCCCACTCCTATTCAATGACTGTGCAAAGTTGCTGGATATTGTCTGGAACTGGAACATGCTGTTGTACACGTTGATCCAGAGCATCCCAAACATGCTCAATGGGTGACATGTCTGGTGAGTATGCAGGCCATGGAAGAACTGGGACATTTTCAGCTTCCATGAATTGTGTACAGATCCTTGCAATATGGGGCCCTGCATTATCATGCTGAAACATGAGGTGATGAATGGTACGACAATGGGCCTCAGGATCTCGTCACGGTATCTCTGTGCATTCAAATTGCCATCGATAAAATGCAATTATGTTCGTAGCTTATGCCTGCCCATATCATAACCCCACTGCCACCATGGGGCACTCTGTTGACAGCAGCAAACCGCTCGGCCACACAACGCCATACACTCTACGCTGTCTGCCATCTGCCCGGGAAAGTTTAAACTGGGATTCATACGTGAAGAGCACACTTCTCCATCATGCCAGTGGCCATCGAATGCTGAGCATTTGCCCACATACCGAACTGCAGTCAGGTCAAGACCCTGGAGAGGACGACAAGCATGCAGATGAGCTTCCCTGAGATGGTTTCTGACAGTCAATTAAGAACAAATTCTTATTTACAATGACAGCCTACCGGAACTCCCAATCACAGCCAGTTATGATACAGCCTGGATTTGAACCAGGGTGTCTGTAGTGAAGCCTCTAGCACTGAGATGCAGTGCCTTAAACCGCTGTGCCACGCGAGAGCCCACTCAGGAGCTTCTTGATATGCCACACCTGTCAGGTGGATGGATTATCTTGGCAAAGGAAAAATGCTCACTAACAGGGGTGGAGACAAATTTGTGAACAAAATTTGAGAGTTAAAGCATTTTGTGTGTATTTCTGGGATCTTTTATTTCAGCTCATGAAACATGGGACCAACACTTTACAGTAATTTCAGAGAGAATTAAAACCCAATGATGAAAAAATGTATTCTTCCGCCTCAGCTATACATTATTGGTTTGTTTTGTAAACTACACTTTTGTTTGACAAGTTAGTCAGTCAAAAGATACTCTCCACACCAGCGAGTGTGAATCAATCTTTGTTGTGAACAATCTTCATACCGCAATTTAAGTTACCACAATAGCCCACTGTATTCCCCGGAGCCATGTGCTTCACTTTTACTGTTAATTTTCACTAAACTTTCCGGAGCTCTCGGCCATAGCAGCTGGGCCACATCAGGTTTTCATCATACTAGACGTCCTCTCTCGACTTAATAGCATTCTAAAGCTGAGGCTCCATCCTCCATTTTGGGGCAATAATAGTTTTCAACCCCCCTTGGTAATCTACTCCCAGCTGTAACCTGTTTTTATCTCTCCCCCTCTTCTCCGCTCCTCTCCAGCTCTACGAACTAGATGGAGACCCAAAGAGAAAAGAGTTTCTGGATGACCTATTCAGCTTCATGCAAAAGAGAGGTGAGCGAGTATTGTAAAAGGAGTGGTGGATATACAAGACAGGACTATACCTTTCTGTCCCAGTATCTCATGCAGCAGAGCCACATTAATACAAGTAAAAGACATGACTCGATAGAGATTTCACTGTTTGCCTTGGTGGGTTAATACTGAGAGGCCCTGTTGTGTTCTCTAGCCACCTGCCCCCGCCCCTCCCCCCTTCACTGACATAGGAAACAAAACTCTCAGCTTTCACCTCCGTGGGTGGATCTTTATTCATTTGCAGATGATTGCTTTATGGTCGGCCAAGCCTTCACTGTTCCCAGCTCGTCTAAAACTAAAGCGTACATGAGACTGCATGTATCAACTTAGGAATGTATTTAGGTATATGTTTAGGCGCCAGACTTTTTATGTAGCTCTGTTAAGTTACGGTGTTTGGTTTGGTTCAGCATTTGCATCTTGTATTAATGATCGTCACTTCGTCAGACTCTATTTGTATTTATTCTGGTTGCCCATTAGAGCTACTCTTCCTGGTGTCATGCAAAATTAAGGCAGATATATACAATTAAAAACATTACATTACATTTCACAACACATTTCACAACACGTTAAGTGTGTGCCCTCAGGCAAACAGCACATTGTATGATTTTGATTCACAAACTAGTTCTACTTTGGAAATATAAGACCAACATGTTGAAGGTAATAGTAATAAATATTATTATGTTAAGATAGTCAGTGTAGAAAATCCAGTATTGGGTGTTTAGGGTATGTTTACACTATACACTGTGCCCTCAAAAAATGTATGGGCTGGTCTGCGTGCCTAGTTGCTCAAAGAATTGGACACTGCCCTCTAGGTACAATATAGGGAATTGAAAAGAGACTGAGATGAGAACATTTTCCTGTTTTTTTTCTCCATAGCTTTCTTTCAGAATTATAAAAACAAGTCATGTTTTTTAAAGCACAATAAGACCCAATACTATAACAAGAACAAAACAGACATGGCATTGACAATTGATAATGTATTGAAGTATTGTGTGCTATGAAAAGGTGTGATACTCTCCGTAGGAAAACAATACCGTAGAACCACTGTAGGGTAGGTTACTTTCTAAATGTAATCTGTTACAGTTACTACTTACCTGTCAAATTGTAATCAGTAATGTAACTTTTGGATTACGCAAACTCAGTAACATAATTTGATTACTTTCAGTTACTTTATGATTACTTTCCCCTTACTTTATTATTACTCCCGAGTGGAGCAGCGGTCTAAGGCACTGTATCTCAGTGCTAGAGGCGTCACTACAGACCCTGGTTTGATTCCAGGCTGTATCACAACCAGTCATGATTGGGAGTCCCATAGGGTGGCGCATAATTGGACCAGCACGGTCCGGGTTAGGGTTTGGCCGGGGGTAGGCCATCATTGTAAATAAGAATTTGTTCTTAATTTGCTTGCCTAGTTAAATAAAGGTTAAATATAAAATGTAAATAAATAAGAGGCATTAGAAGAAGACAAAAAGGATCCATCAAATGCATTTGGTGTGTCATCATAGTGATCGCTCATGTGTAACAAGCATAAACTTGCGCCTTTTTGTCAGTGCTGAATTGAGTGTCAATGATAAAACAAGGTGTCATAATGTATTATTTTTTTTTTGCTTGTAATGTAGATGATTACAGTTGTTTTTTTTGGTAATCCGATTACATGTAACTGATTACATTTAATCAGTTACTGTCCAACCCAGAATATAGAACATGACATTTCTGAATATATTGTTGTACTCCTGAAGCATTAAAATGTTTCAGACCACTAGAAAGTTTTCTCAGTTCAGTCAGTTTCATGGCAACTTATCAAAAGGGAAACCTAGCAAAAGAGTATGGTGTTAGCGACAGGCAGTGAATAGTCTTTTCCTCGTCTCCAGGAACCCCTGTGAACAGGATCCCCATCATGGCCAAGCAGGTCCTAGACCTGTACATGCTGTACCAGCTGGTGACAGAGAAGGGAGGCCTGGTAGAGGTCATCAACAAGAAGCTGTGGAGAGAGATCACTAAAGGACTCAACCTGCCTACCTCAATTACCAGTGCAGCCTTTACTCTCAGGACACAGTGAGTACACGCAAGCGCAAGCACACACTTACACACACACACACACACACATGCGAGCACACGCTTATGCACACCGAACACACACACACATTCCCCCATATCATTTGTAAACTTGTTTCAAGGTATACTTATCCATTGTAATACTGTGTTTTTCAAATAGTTTCATATTTCATAAAATTATCCCAATACCAACTGAAATATATTTTTCACAGGTACATGAAGTACCTGTATCCATACGAATGTGACAAGAGGAGCCTCAGCAACCCCAACGAGCTGCAGGCAGCTATCGACTGTAACCGACGGGAGGGCCGCCGGCAGAGCTTCGGCAGCTCCCTCTTCACCTACTCCCCCAATGGGACCCCCACCATGCTGTCCTCCCCCAAGATGTCCATGCAGAACATGGGGATGAACGTGGCCACCAACGGAGGCCACTCTCTCACTCCCATCCAGAAAATCAAGAAAGGTACATAAAAGGAAGGGTTGGGGTTTTGAACTTTGTATGCACTCGTCTAGCCAACGATGAACAGTATTGATGGATCGAAAGGTGTTTTGCTATACTCAGATATCTTTAAAGGACAATTATTCTGCATTGAGATGAGGAAATTTATTTTGTATTTTTAAAACAAAAAAATTTAAAAGGTGGGTTCATTCATATCACTGACATGAATAAAGCCAAAGATTGAAGTGAACGTGAACACAATGAGGGTTGGGAGGGTTCATACTTATCACAGAAAGCTTGAAGTGAACAGTAACCCATAACATCAGACAACAGATACTTAATTTGAAGAGCTACCACATCCTGGACCAAAACTACCTTGCTCTAAACTTATCCGTCTCCCCTCTCCCCTGTAGAAGAGGAGGGTGACCAGCCTGTGTCCGGCTTGGGATTCATGTCCAGGCACCCTCTGGTTGGTAATTCGGTGGCGGTGCAGGCAGCAGCGGCCCAGTTAGCGGCTCTAGAGCAGCTGAGGGACAGACTGGAGGCAGGTGAGCCCCCGGAGAAGAAGATTGCCCTACCTGCTGAGAAGCACCAGCGGCTGCTGCAGAGAGCGCTGCAGCACAATCTGCTGGCCAGGACTGCCCAGATGCCCATGAACATCCGCATCAACAACCAAGGTAGAGCATGTTGCCATTTTTAAATGCACTTTAAATAATGTTAAATTTGATTCGAAAGTACCAAGATTGGTCCACCATTGCTTCCCTTCAGTAAAATAAATGATTTCTTAGTATAGTTAATATTAAAGGTGTGATGGGTTCGCATTCTAAAAGATGTTGCATACAGCTTAATTCATTTTATATTTTATTTTATTATTTTCACTTCATTAGGGATTAGCATACACAGACGTTTCAGCTTTTCAGCCTTCTTCAGTGTGTAGGTACAAAGCTTTTTCATTCAAAACAGCATTTGTAGGGAACACAGGTGAGCAACCGATGAGCAGAAGGTGCTTCTAATCAGGTTTGCCACCAATGTTCCCTCTAAACTGCACGTATGCGTGGGTGCGCAGTTGCCCCGAGGACAGAAGAAATATCAGCCCACTGAGAGAAGCACAAGATTGAACTTCACTCAACTTTCTAGAGTTTTCCGTTAGTTAACACTATCAACATTTTCCTTTACTGTGGCTATTGTGATCGAATCAACGCAATATTAGCCACATTCAATGTAACATACCGAAAAACAAAACAAATTATGCAAGAGATTTTGTTGTAGGCACAAGGCATCAGAGTATGATTATTTTGCGCACTGACTCAGCCCATACTCTACACAGACCGGTGCATAACTAATCAGAGCTGCAGAAGGCCTATATGCAAATAGACCATTGCCATATATGGATCTGTGTAATTTAATTTTAACTCTACAGCTGTGGTAGTGGTGCATGTAGCCACGTGTGCACATTTAGTTCATATCCTTTGCTAGTTAGTGAGTTATTAGCCCAGTTATAGATCATTTGTAGTCACCAATAGGGGTGTGATTGCTTACTACAAGAGCACAAAACGTGTTTATTTCTAAACATTTTTGAAAGCGAGTCAGGTACAGAGCTTTTTTCTTGTCTTGAAGGGTCTTGAAGGGGCAGTGTTGTATTTTGAGACAGGCTTGAATAAACTAAATAGCCAATAGGCAAAGGGTAGCTAGCATAATTTGTCTTAATTTGACTCTCTGTAATAATGGTATGGGAATAATAATGCATTTTATTTTGTCAAGTGGTTTCTTGCATCAAACAACACAACATGTTCAGTCACGTCCTTGTCTGAAGGACAAGTGGATAAACAGGTTAATGTCAAGCCCTTTCCCAAAAGTCTCATGGAATGTAGGCCTACATTGAACACCACACATTGGCTGCTACTGTTGGCTGAATGATAGAACAGCTATTTCCATGTTAAAATGTTATGGGATGCATTTTCTCTCATGGTAGGCCACTGGTAGGCCTACACTATGATCAAATAGCCAAAGTAACCTACTTGGCCCCTGTTGAAACTAACTTAAAGCGGTTACAGCCTCAGTGTTCACAGTAAACGCGTGCTGGAAGATGCACATAATTTTCACAACGTTTAAGTTAGAGGGAACATTGGTTGTCACTCATCTGCCAATCAGGGATGTGGCTTCTCTGGTGTACCTGTATACAAGTTACAGTCATAAAGAAATACAGAATGATAGGGTATGGGAGTGGGCACAAATGGCAACTGAGGACATCAGGTGGGAACCATTCATGAATCAATGGCCTTAGGTGTCCACTCACTTGGATAGGTTGGTAAACTATCTCATGAATTGATATAATGTATCCAAGTTAGCGGGGTGGGTTCCATTTGTTTGTTAGGTTGTTCCAGAAGTTAGTTAGTTTATTCAGATATTGTCACGCCCTGAACTTAGAGAGACTTTTTATTTCTCTATTTGGTTAGGTCAGGGTGTGATTTGGGTGGGCATTCTAGTTTGTCTATTTCTTTGTCGTTTAAAATAAAAGTATAATGTACGTCTACCACGCTGCACCTTGGTCTCATTCTAACAACGGACGTAACAGATATTCCTTATTACAGGTTATTAGATTGTTCAATTCATTTATTTATACGTTTGTTTGTGCAGTTAGTTTAAGATCCTTTTACTCGTCAATTGTACAGAAGGTCCAACCGAAATGTGGCCAAGTCCTCTGAAAGACAAACATACATATACAGGTTGGAGAAGTTAGAGCAGGGGGCTGCCCCACTGGTGCTTTTGTTGTGGGGGGTGTTAAGTGACTTCCTTAGACCCAGGATTTGAACTGGCAACCCTCCAGTTGCTGGCTCGCTTCTCGAAACTCTAGGCTACCTGCCGCCCCATATGTTTATGTAGTGAGGTTCTTCATATTTACACATTTTCCTGAGATGTTGATGCTGATATCTGCTGTTAAACATCACCTATGAGTGTTGTGTACATTACATGCTGTGTGTGGTTTCTCAGATGGCCGACAGGACTCAGCTCTCAATCTCACAACTAATGGCATGAGCAGCATCAGTATGTCAGTGGAACTCAATGGAGTCATTTACACCGGTGAGTCACCAGTCACAGAATCAACAACACGGTCTTATGTTACCATACAGTACCTGTCAAAAGTTTGGACACACCTACTCATTCAAGGGTTTTTCTTTTAACATTTTATACATTGTAGAATAATACTGAAGACATCAAAACTATGAAATAATGCATATGGAATCATGTAGTAACCATAAAAGTGTTAAACAAATGAAAATATATTTTATATTTGAGATTCTTCAAAGTAGCCACCCTTTGCCTTGATGACAGCTTGAATCAGGCCTTCATGGTCAAATTGCTGCAAAGAAACTACTAGTACACCAATAAGAAGAAGAGACTTTCTTGGGCCAAAAAACACAAGCAATGGACATTAGACCGGTGGAAATCTGTCCTTTGGTCTGATGAGTCCATATTTGAGATTTTTGGTTCCAACCGCCGTGTCTTTGTGAGATGCAGAGTAGGTGGATGGCTGATCTCTGCATGTGTGGGTCCCACCGTGAAGCACAAAGGAGGAGGTGTGATGGTGTGGGGGTGCTTTGCTGGTGACACTGTCTGTGATTTATTTAGAATTCAAGGCACACTTAACCAGCATGGCTACCAAAGCATTCTGCAACGATACGCCGTCCCATCTGGTCTGCACTTAGTGGGACTATCATTTGTTTTTCAACAGGACAATGACCGAAAAAAACCACCTCCAGGCTATGTAAGGGCTATTTGACCAAGGAGAGTGATGGTGCTGCATCAGATGACCTGGCCTCCACAATCACCCGACCTCAACCCAAATGAGATGTTTTGGGATGAGTTGGATTGCAGAGTGAAGGAAACCAGCCAACAAATACTCAGCAGATGTAGGAACTCCTTGGTTTTGAGAATGCCAAGAGTGTGCAAAGCTGTCATCAAGGGTGGCTACTTTGAAGAATGTAAAATATAATATATATTTTGATTTGTTTAACACTTTTTTGGTTACTATATGATTCCATATGAGTTATTTCCTAGTTTTGAAGTCTTCACTATTATTCTACAATGTAGAAAATAGTAAAAATAACGAAAACCCCTTAAATGAGTAGGTGTGTCCAAACTTTTGACTGGTACTGTATGTGTTACTACAACTATCATTCTAGAATTCACAACATTGTTTGTCAACATTTGACTTATGTAGGTCAGTTTACTCAGACCAACTTGCTATCTTTTATTTTTGCAATGACAGAAGTCTCACACTGGTGTTTCTGCTTTCTGTGCAGGTGTGCTTTTTGCTCAGGCAGCAGGATCAGCCTCGTCAGGCTCCTCTGGATCATCAAGTAACAGCAAAGCCCCTGGTGGGCACAGTGGATCCTAGTGGCTCCCCTACACTTCTACCTCATCCACCTATCTTTGATGCTAACTAAAGCCAAAAATAAACCTCGTTTTCTACTTAGCCTATGCCAAAAAAAACATATATATGACAAGACAAACTGAAACTCAGACCACTTGAAGTACACTCTCAGGTCCCCTCATATATTCTTCCCTCTTTTGTTCTTTAGCCTAAATAAGTTTGAATAACCCAACAAGGAGCCAGTATATGATAGATATTTGCACAGCCTATGAATAATTTATTTCTACATAAATGTACAGATTATCTGAGAACAAAAGAAAAAGAATACATTGGAAGGGTAATGCACTGTTTAAACATTTAACACAGCTACTGACTGACAATGAAGCTTCTTCTCAAGAGGAAAAATAAGTTGTTTGTAACATTATCATTCTCCTCATTGTTATTATTATTATTATTACCATCATCATCACTAACAATATACTCGTTGCAAAAAATATATATTTAGGATTCTATAAAGCAGAACATTTGACATTTCTTGTATTTTAAGTAGAAAAGCTTTAAAGTATGTTATTTCTTCAGGGTATAACAAAGTACCATTGTGACCTCATGTTATAGAATTCCTCTTTTACGTTTGCATGATGCAGTCAGAAACAAATCAATCCTTGCTGAGATGTTCTATTAATTGCTCAGACACAGGTTTTGTCTTGCATTTTTTTTCTAGTAGAAGTCAACAGGCATTCTTAATGCTCATTGGGCTTTAGAATATGTGCAGGTTTTTCTCAGGTGTCTGCCAGATTGCTGTGAAACAATAACATTGTATTTAACTGCTATATGTTTCTGTCATAGCCACACATTATACAAATGTATTTCCTGGTTTGAGTGTTTGTTTCTCTCATGACACATTTCAACCATATTTTTTTAATTTTCATGTAGAATTTAGTTTTCTATCAGGTTGTCTCATCAATTACCCAGGGTACTCTGTCCTTTTATAAGAAGTGGGATCATCTTCACTCTACGTAAAGCTTTTAGTTTAAAGGTTGATCACTCTGAGACGACACAGAGTAGGGGATATGTGCAGGAATTCTTAGCTCTGCCATTGTGAGCCTTTAAAACTGAGGTTTGGGGCTGAAAGTGACTCTATTTAAAAGCTTTTCATCATAATGTCTCAAGAGTGCCTACACCTTGATATGTGAAATCTTCATAACGACAAAGCATTAATGAATTTAGCTACATGCTTGCATTATATAGTGCTGCTTATATCCAAGTGCTTCTTATATTCACAGCTATACCATTATCTTCAATCTGTTGAGGAGTCAGAGGAGGCCAGTTTAATGACAATAGAAGATGTTACAGAGAATATTGTGGGATTGACTGATATCTGTTTCATCTGCTGGCATTTGCTTTACTTAATTTCAGTTATCAGAAGTACAGTTTTTTTGTATATAACACAGTTGCATAGTAATCATGCTCCTGTAGCAACAGAACAATGGTTATTCTATTAAACAATTTTCACTGAAACGCATGAAGGAGTCTGTCCTCTCCAGCTAGACCCTGGGGGGAAAAGCTCTCTCAGAGAATGATAAAAGTAATAGCCAATTATTATCCCAATAAATGGCTAATGATAACATAGAGCTGTGTTATGGTTTAAAGGATGGGTGGAATCACCCAATCAATTCCTGACTTTGGGTCAGCACGGATCTTCGATTTGATATTTTTACCACTTTGTCCCCAAGGCAAGCATTCCCATCCGAGCATCTTCTCATTAAAAAATATATATATATTTTTATCAGATATCCATTGATTTGCAGCTCTCAGAGATATTTGCATTCATCTTAAGATAGCTAGCTGGGATAACCACATATCACAGTAAGTATTTTTCCTAAACAAAGTAGCTATCAGCAAAGTCACAGCTAGCAAGGGGGAAAAAAGTAAAGTGTTTCAGATGTTTGCAGAAGATGGGCAGGGACTCTGCTGTCCTAGCTTCAGGGAGAAGCTTGTTCCACCATTGGGGTGCCAGGACAGAGAAGAGCTGCCCTTCTGTAGGGGTGGGAGGGCCAAGAGACCAAAGGTGGCAGAATGGCATGCTCAGGTTGGGGTGCATGGTTTGAACATAGCCTGAAGGTAGAGAGGGGTAGTTCCTGTTGCTGCTCTGTAGGCAAATACCATTATCTTGTAGTGAGCTGCGACTGGAAGCCAATGGAGTGTGCTGAGGAGCGGAGTGACATTGGAGAACTTGCAAAGGTTGAACACCAGGCAGGCTGCAGCGTTCTGGATAAGTTGCAGGGGTTTGATGGCACATGCAGGGAGCCCAGCCAACAGCGAGTTGCAGCGTTCCAGATGGGAGAGGGCAAGTTCCTGGATTAAGACCTGCGCCGCTTCCTGTGTGAGGTAGGGTCATACTCTGTTGTAGAGCATGACCCTGCAGGAGCGAGTCACTGCTTTGATGTTTGCAGAGAAAGACAGCATGTTGACCAGTGTCGTGCCAAGGTTCTTTGCACTCTGGGAGCTGGGGGGGACACCATGGAGTTGTCAACTGGGATGGACAGGTCTTGGGGCGGGCAGACCTTCACCAGGAGGAAGAGCAGCTCCATCTTGTTGAGCTTGTGGTGGTGGGCCGAAATCCAAGCTTAGATATCTGCCAAGCAGCCAGAGATGTGTGTTGCCACCTACAGTGCCTTGCGAAAGTATTGGGCCCCCTTGAACTTTGCGACCTTTTGCAACATTTCAGGCTTCAAACATAAAGATATAAAACTATTTTTTTGTGAAGAATCAACAACAAGTGGGACACAATCATGAAGTGGAACGACATTTATTGGATATTTCAAACTTTTTTAACAAATCAAAAACTGAAAAATTGGGCGTGCAAAATTATTCAGCCCCCTTAAGTTAATACTTTGTAGCGCCACCTTTTGCTGCGATTACAGCTGTAAGTCGCTTGGGGTATGTCTCTATCAGTTTTGCACATCGAGAGACTGAAATTTTTTCCCATTCCTCCTTGCAAAACAGCTCGAGCTCAGTGAGGTTGGATGGAGAGCATTTGTGAACAGCAGTTTTCAGTTCTTTCCACAGATTCTCGATTGGATTCAGGTCTAGACTTTGACTTGGCCATTCTAACACCTGGATATGTTTATTTTTGAACCATTCCATTGTAGATTTTGCTTTATGTTTTGGATCATTGTCTTGTTGGAAGACAAATCTCCGTCCCAGTCTCAGGTCTTTTGCAGACTCCATCAGGTTTTCTTCCAGAATGGTCCTGTGTTTGGCTCCATCCATCTTCTCATCAATTTTAACCATCTTCCCTGTCCCTGCTGAAGAAAAGCAGGCCCAAACCATGATGCTGCCACAACTATGTTTGACAGTGGGGATGGTGTGTTCAGGGTTATGGGCTGTGTTGCTTTTACGCCAAACATAACGTTTTGCATTGTTGCCAAAAAGTTCAATTTTGGTTTGATCTGACCAGAGCACCTTCTTCCACATGTTTGGTGTGTCTCCCAGGTGGCTTGTGGCAAACTTTAAACAACACTTTTTATGGATATCTTTAAGAAATGGCTTTCTTGCCACTCTTCCATAAAGGCCAGATTTGTGCAACTGATAGAACTGATTGTTGTCCTATGGACAGAGTCTCCCACCTCAGCTGTAGATCTCTGCAGTTCATCCAGAGTGATCATGGGCCTCTTGGCTGCATATCTGATCAGTCTTCTCCTTGTATGAGCTGAAAGTTTAGAGGGACGGCCAGGTCTTGGTAGATTTGCAGTGGTCTGATACTCCTTCCATTTCAATATTATCGCTTGCACAGTGCTCCTTGGGATGTTTAAAGCTTGGGAAATCTTTTTGTATCCAAATCCGGCTTTAAACTTCTTCACAACAGTATCTCGTACCTGCCTGGTGTGTTCCTTGTTCTTCATGATGCTCTCTGCACTTTTAACGGACCTCTGAGACTATCACAGTGCAGGTGCATTTATACGGAGACTTGATTACACACAGGTGGATTGTATTTATCATCATTAGTCATTTAGGTCAACATTGGATCATTCAGAGATCCTCACTGAACTTCTGGAGAGAGTTTGCTGCACTGAAAGTAAAGGGGCTGAATAATTTTGCACGCCCAATTATTCAGTTTTTGATTTGTTAAAAAAGTTTGAAATATCCAATAAATGTCGTTCCACTTCATGATTGTGTCCCACTTGTTGTTGATTCTTCACAAAAAAAAATACAGTTTTATATCTTTGTTTGAAGCCTGAAATGTGGCAAAAGGTCGCAAAGTTCAAGGGGGCCGAATACTTTTTTTAGGTGTCAGAAGGGGAGAAGGAAATAGTAGTTGAGTGTCATCTGCATAGCAATGAGGGGAGAGACCATGTGAGGATATGACGGAGCTGAGTGAGATAGAAGAGGAGAGGGCCTAGAACAGAGCCCTGGGTCAAGCCAGTAGTGAGAGTATATGGTGCTGACACAGATCCTCTTCACGTCACCTGGTAAGAGCAGCCTGCCAGGTAAGAAGCAGTCCCAAGAGTTTGAGGAGCACAGCCCTGGGAGGGTGGAGAGGAGAATCTGACGGAAGGCTGTTTCTGTATCTTCAAGAAACCGCATAGATTCACACTCAGTACTTTTCAGAATCCTCAGGGAAGGTTGATTTTGACTTTATTGTAGCAACATTAAGGAGATGTTACACACATTGTATACCTCATGGTCTTTTTTCCTGCAGATCCATTTGACCTCAATGTAGGGCCTGCCTCTACCTCAAGTCTATGATTTGACCAAATATCTTGTAAGACCATTTCCCTTTACACAGTAAATAATCCAAAATGGTTGGAAGGATAGATTATTGCAGACAATCGTCTAACGCAAGACCCGTCCTTTTTTCTTCCCAATTGGTAGTTACAGTCTTGTCCCATGGCTGCAACTCTCCTACAGACTTAGGAGAGGCGAAGGTCGAGAGCCGTGCGTCCTCCAGAACACGACCCAGCCAAGCCGCACTGCTTCTTGACACAATGCCCGCTTAACCCGGAAGCCAGCCGCACCAATGTCTCGGCCCGCCACAGGAGTCGCTAGAGCGTGATGGTACAAGGAAATCCCGGCCTGCCAAACCTTCTCCTAACCCGGACGACACGTGGCCAATTATATGCCGCCTCATGTCACGGCCAGCTGTGACACAGCCTGGGATCGAACCTGGGTCTGTAGTGACGCCTCAAACACTGCGATGCAATGCCTTAGACCGCTGCGCCACTCGGAAGGCCCCACAAATTGATTTTAACAAACAATTGGTCCGCCCAAAAATGCGGCCCTCCTTTGAATTTCAAAATCCCAATGTGGCCCTCGAGGCAAAAAGTTTGCCCACTCCTGGTCTAATGCCTTTTGTCTAACGCCTTTTTCATAATTGATGACAATCCCTTTGTTTTGGCAACATGCAATGGAGACCAGGGAAGCCTCTGTCAGCAATACTGACTTCATGCCTTGGTGATTCTGCCCCCTAGTGGATTTATTTCTTACAGCACACAATCAGATACAGTTTGGGATGCATAGCGTGTTTATAGCTTCCGTGGTCGGCCTAATCTCTGCCTTTCCTGTTTTATATTTGATTGCAAGGCCCATAGTTTAGATTTCAACTTGATTTTGAGGAGAATTCTATCATTTCTTGATCTCAACAGAAGTTAGGAGACCTACTTAACATGGAAGAGGCTTGCTTATAGATTTCTATTCTATATCCTTTAGATTTTAGAGAGATTCTCATCAGAATCTTTCCATGAATGTTCAGCCTTAAGACATTATAAGACATACCACTTGCTTTAGCTATCTGTTTGGCAGATTGTACATGGCTGGGACAACCAAAACATGTGTGAAGATGAAATAAAATACAATGTTATCCTGAATTAAAATATATAGTTCTATTTACAGGTTAATTCATAGAAGAATTGTCACAGCATAAGAAATCTTGTAATTATAGCACTTCTGAAAAGTAATTATACACTTCTGAAAATTCTTTGGATGGCTCTAGATTATATTACTTTGTTTTTACATTGAAGTTTTCTTTAAAAAAAATATGATATAGTAACCTAGCACAGACATTACATTTACAGCTGATGACATTTATTATCATGATATTAATAACAATAGTTATTGTGACGACTCCTGTACTGGGTGATTTGGGGAACTGCTAGGTTGGCACACTGGCCTTGGTTTTGTTAACTATTTTGTTGTCATGTGTAGTACTTGGAAATGTAGAATATAAATGAAGATTTTTTCTTCTACTTCTCAGGAATATACTTCTACCTCCAGTTTTTATGAATGTATCCCTGCTAGGGCTGAAGTTACAGGTTAGTGTGTGCACATGGTGTTGCGCTTTGGATTTCTCTTTCTCTTCATTGGTGTTACAGATTATTTTTCATGTACTTTTGCATTTTGGTCGGTGTTACACCGAGGCAGCAAACTGCTATATTGAAACACTATTGCTGCAGCCTACAACTACTTCTTATAGATACAGGAACAAAAGTATTTTTCAGTCCTTTTTGTGCATGTGTGATATTTTTCTCATTATTTTCTATGATGAACCTTTTTTCCACTGAATGGGATGTTTCCCAAAATACAAGGAAACAAGTGAAGTTGAGGGGTGGCATTTTGTGCCTCTTCAGTGACCAGTTTTTAGGTGGAGTGCCCAAACAACAGATCAACAACACGCTTTTTAGAACGTGTGATCTCTTTTTAATGCTTTTTTCTGAGGGGTGAAGAATGGTTCTTGGCTATTTAATCAATGTGTTTGTGTGAATACATTCATTTTGGATTTAAATAAATATAACATTTTCCTAGAATGTCAGCTGATGTTTTACACCACAATTGCATTGATAAATACTTCAGCACAAAGAGATGAATGTTGGTATCAACTGAATGGCATGGTTAAACTTGGAAATATCTTTAAACACATTTGTAAATTGTTATCCATCAGCCTTTACATTGGAAAAGTTTAAGACAATTTATCTGATGAAGGCCTATCTGCATGGATTTTAAATGGGGGAAAAAACACAATTATACAATCTTAAATAAAATGGGTGTGTTTTATTGTATTTTGTATTGAACCTCGTCTTATTACTGATGTACATTATGTACATTCTTACTCCATTTTTACAAAACATTTTAGGTATACTAATGGTTCGCAAAAATCCACCTCGAAAGTTTACACTTTGTCATACACCATCTATCTATTCATCCACAAAAATCGGGAGTTAACTGTAAACAAAAAGCCATACAAATGGAATATGAATAGAATATGACTATTACCCTTTCTAGAAATGGTCTGCCACCACAAGGCTACCATCTGCAACGTGACTTGGGTATCACGTTGACTGTTTTTTTTCTTTCTTCAAAAGCACCGCCCCTTGATTACAGCAGTAGACCTTCCCGGTAGATTTAAATGAACAGAAACAAAACAGCACGAGAACGAATGGAATAAAGGACGAAAAGCAACCACAAACAGGAACTGATCTGTTCTCGACTTTTTTTTAGTAGGTACAAGGATTATTTTTTCACGGGCGGTATAACGATTATTGTTTGTGTACAACATTTCATTTTGTGAAGATGAGACTTCGGTCTCGAAGTATTGCTGACCCTTCATCAGCACAGTTTAACGGTCGGCGGTCCTCGAAGAGAGCGGCTCCGAGCGTAACTCCGGAAAAGGTAAATCGATGAGCTTGTTTTGACCAAATATCTTGGAATAAGCTGAACTTTGAATGCGTCATACGCATTATCGTTGGCTTAAAACAAATTTGCTAGCCGAACTCACAATAGCTTGCTAACTAGCTAGCCAATTTGATAACCGTAAACATTTTCGCTAACCCTAACCTTTTTCCTAACCTGACGCGTTAATTATCATAACCTGAATATGTTCATTCTCAACCTACTGCATAAATTCTCCTAACCTACTACGAAAACGTTCATTCCGGTTGTAGATGTAACGAAGTGGCGTGAAAAGAGTATCCTCACTTGCTGGCAAAATTGGCTAACTACAACGGACAATGTTATACAATGGGTTCTTGTTCACAGTTCAACTGACCAGTTGGCCACCCTGAATGTATTTTTCGTTCTTACCCAAAACTATATATGCAATATTTTATCTCATTTATTATAATTGAACATAACCTGTCTGTAATATAAAATGGTGACTCATGTTTTTGTTTAATTTGACAAAGCATCACACTGGCTTTATCATCAAATCATGTTGATACAGGCAGGTAGTCATGTCTTACATTTCGCTTGAAATAGCTCCACGGATGTAGTGTCTGGCAGAGAGGATACAGATTACCCATCACAAGTAGGTCGAGGGGGAAGGACTTGAACTTGTATCTATGTCGCCCATGCGCTCTGTTTTTACTATCACTGTAGCTAGATGTTGTTAAATGTCAGTATACACACTGATTGATTGAAATTAATCCTCCATAGGACAAAGACTCATAATAATGTGGTCATTAGTAGGTCAGTTGGTAGATTATGGTGCTTGGAACTCCAGGATAGTGGGTTCGTTTCCCATGACCCCCTATACATACTATGTATGCATGACTGTGAATCGCTTTGGATAAAGCCTTTTTCATCAAGGTTTGGGTCAGCCTGTATGTGAGACAACTTGCAAGTTTTTATACTAGTGCCCAATACTTTACTGACATACAGTTGGTGGGGGTAATTCTGATCCTTTTTATGTGAGCTTTTAGCTACTTTTTCAGACTGTCACAATTATATTTTCTGTGTGTAGGATGATGTACAACAGCCAGACAACCAGTCACTCTACCCTGATGATGATATCCCCACCGCTACAAAGCGCCCTCTTGTACAAGGGCGTGGGAGGAAAAGGGTGGCAGCCCCTGCCTATGAAGATGGAGAAGGTACCCATTTATTTTGGTGAATGCAATTGCTCTATTGTTTATTTCAAGATGTCAACTAAATACTGACAACCATTCTGTATTCATTTCTAGATCTGGGCTTCAAGACCCCCATTAATGTGCGCCATCACCGGGTGCTGTCGGAGCTAAACCCCTCCTCTCCCCTCAATTCCACTATGCGAAATATCTACTCCCCCATGGTCCGGTTCCTCACACCTACCAAGGAAAGTAAGTACTTCAAAGGTGGATTGGATGGGCGTTCGAAATTGCGTACTTGCACACTATTTAGTAAGCGATCCCGAGTGTGTGTGTGTGTTTTGGCTTTTGTATGTATTTTACAAGTAGAGTAGTCTGCCTGGAATGCCAGGGGCTAATTCATGGGTGTGCAGTGTTTGTGTTCAGATAGAACTATATTGTGTAGAACCGAACAGACATTCTTCTGTCTTGTAGAATAGGCCATCATGGTTTGGCACTTTCCTGAGTCCATTGGGTAGGCCTATTTGTTTACAGAGAAACTGTCACTTTCGGTTTCTAATAAACAAACTACTGTATAGGCTAGCAAGGACTTGCTTGTGATTATTGAGGCAAGAGTAGATGAGGTCAGCACAGTAATGCCTGAATTGGTCCAGGGTGAATGAGTCTTATTCATTTGAATCAAGGCTGTTTTTTTTAAACGTTTTTTTAAAATCTATTCAGATGCGAGAACCCCCAGCAGTGGTGATGTGATGAGCCCAGAGCAGTGTGTGTTTGGCTATGGTTCCATCAGCCTTCTCGCTGGAGATGAGGACAATGATGACGTTTTCAGCCCGTGGGTTCTTCCGTTTTTTTGTTCTTGGTTCTGTGGAATGATTATAAGGTTGCATGCCATAACATATTATGAAATACTTGATGAATGAGATCACCTCAGGATCATCTTGGAGCTATGTCATAATGCAGGATCAAAGAGTTACCAGCAAACCGTCCATTGGTGTCAAATAACTCTGATAAGATAATCAACAGCTGGGCATCTAAAGAAGCTGGCCAGCCTGGCCCACATAATTGTTCCTGGCTTGTGATGCACTTCTGCTGAAATAATACACTGCCCATACTTGCTGTCCTAATGTCTGTGGTTCTCAAGGACTCCCTTTTCCTGAAAGTAATTAATGCATTGCACTGTTGTATTTAGCTTTACCTTCATCAAGAACATTCCATCCAAATCCCAGCAATCCAAACCATGCATACGAGACATCCCACCTAAGACGAGGAGTACGCCCCAAGCCACTCTAGTTTTAGATCTGGTGAGTGTTGGGTTTACCTTTGAGATTAGTGACTAATCAAAGCATTTACTTATGTAATTCCCATGCAAAGTATAATATATATTTTTAGGCGGGTCTGGTTTACAGTCTAATATTTACTTAGTATATTAATGTATCAGTAGGTTGTATTTCCATGATGATTACCAAGTTATATTATCATTCCATCAAAATTAAACACTGGGGTACCAATTGCTTGGATATTTTTTGTGTTCTAGGATGAAACGCTCATTTACAGCTCTCTGAACCGGATTGAGGATGCAGAGTACACCTTTCGCACGTGCTTTCAGGACAATCAGTACAAAGTTAGTGAATCAATCTGTTCATTTCAGACTTATCACTGCCTTCCTGAGGCCTTATAAGGGCTTTTATCCTTTGCTTGAATGACCAGTGTTTATTTTTTTAATAGGATGAATGTCTGTCTAATGATGGTAGCATAAAATATTGTAATATTTTAATTCTCTTACCTCAATAGGTCTACATGATTCTACGACCACATGTGAAAGAATTTCTGGAAGCAATGACAAAACATTTTGAGGTATGTTTTGTATTTGTTGTTATTATGTGTGCAGTAGCCATGTGTTTCTATTTTTGCTACATGTTTAACTTTCCCCCATGTATGTTTATTGTTAAGAAGCCAGTTAATTGAATGACTCAAATGTGTTTTTCGCAGATGTTTGTTTATACATCTGCAAAGAAAGAATATGCAGCGAAAATACTGGACATCTTGGACCCGAAAAGAAGGCTGTTTCGGTATGAGAAGTAAAAAATTGTTTTACTTTGGTTGCTGTCCTTTTGCAATGCTTGTTTTGCTGTATTGATATTGCAGCTGCAGAGTTCTGTTTACCAGAGACAGGCTGACAATCTCATCTACTTTGAATAATTTGAGGAATAGATTTCAGTTGATATTAGGTTGTACTTTAAATGTGTATAACTGATATCTCCTTTTGTAGACACTGTATATATCATGTACATAACTGATATCTTCTTTTGTAGACACCGTTTGTATCAACAGGACTGTACCTGTGTTCTTGGGCACTATGTCAAGGATTTGGGCGTACTTGAGAGGGACCTTGCTAAAACGGTGGTTTTGGACAATGCTCCACACACATACCCCTACCATGTGTGTTTACTGTGATGTTGTTCACTTAATTATACAATGCATTTTTTTTCTTCTTTGGAAGCAGAGTGGAGTTTTATTAAATTTCCTGCTTTATTTCTGCAGCTGATGAATATGCTTCCCATCAAGAGCTGGTCTGGGGATAAGGAGGACAAAGAACTTCAGAAGCTCATCCCGTATCTTGAGAGAGTGTCCGGAACAGTACGTTGACAGTGTTTTGCTATCCCACCTCCGGTGGCATACAAAGTATTATTTTCATTAAATTGTAGTGTTTCTTTTTGTTGTTCCAATTTCCATAATTCATGACCTAGTTGGGTGTCTTCTAGGATTAAATCTCTTTTGACAAAACCAACATCACACATGCAACAGAGCTCTCATTTGGGAAGTGGGTATGCCCCTGGGGTGTGGAAAAAGCAGAAAAACTAACCTTGAGTCAGTCTTAAACACTTGGCTAGTATTCTACAAATACCACAAGTTAAAGCTGTTATCGTATGTTTGGAAATGTAATTCAGAAAGACTGTGCCACTACTTGCATTCCACAAGAAACAGCAACAGTGTTCTACAAAATAAATAGTGGATGTTTTTACTAACTTGAAGGCACCAATCTTCTGTAGGATGATTGCCGTGAGGTACTGAAGAGGAGGACAGACCACTTTCACAGACTGCTCTCTGAGGATTGAGAAAAGGCTTCTGATCATCCTTCCATAAATGTTTTAATTGCAAACATGAACTATATCTACTATTCTAGTCCTTCTGTATAATCCCTGAATGACCAATGGATTTCTGATAGTGTGTCAATTTAAAATACAGAGATTCCCAAACATTTCTCACTCAGCCCAGCAATAAATTGTTAATAGTTTAAAAATGAATTATTTGAATATAATGATGCAACTTAATATGTTCTTCATACTTAATCATCCTAATTTATTGACAGAAAATATATTTTTAGAAGCTGTTATGTAAATATTCTTTGATTATTTTTGTGACATGATTGGATTTTTCACCTCAACAAAAGCCAGAACAAGTTTATCTGTAAATAATAAAATTTAAACCATGCTGGTCTTTTTCAGAATCATTTGAGAAGTCTCTGATGAATTTAGTCTTATTTGTCTGGTTGACCTCATGCACAAAAATGCAAATCTCCCTTTACGCTTGTCAAACTAGATTCTGACACTACTGCTTACATCTGCACTGGGGTCGGACAGGCTTCCTGTTTAGATTAAGACACTATGGAGCTGGTGCAAGATATGGCTCGGAAAACAACTCAATCCAGGAGGGAGAAATGCGTTGTTCTCCGAATTGTCCCATTATCCAAACTGTTACACCGAGAATCATTGAACGGCTGCTAGTTTAAGTAAACTGCTATTTGTCCTCATTCTAGCTATTGGTACCCACCGCAGTCATTGTGGAATGGCACATAGCGTTGAACAAAGAAGCTGATTAGCTGACACTGCCATTCCAAAATGGCTGCTTTAGCTTCTGCTACTTAGCATGAAGATGGAAAGGGGCATTTTCTGGAAAAACTAGTGGTCATTCAATCTCGATCTAACAGTTGGGATAATGGGACAATTTGGAGTACAATGTATTTCTCATCCCTGGGAATATCTCACTCCGGCTCCACGGTGTCTTTATCTAAATAGGAATCCTGTCCGATCCCAGTGCAGCTGTAAGCAAGCATAGGGTCAATCTATTCTGGCTACCTTTACAGTGCCTTTAGCACACTATAGAAATGTCATGTGTCCTATGACTTCCATGGTTAGCCTATTTGTTTTGTTTTTGTATGTGGAATTTTGACAATACATTTTTACCCCAAGAATGAATATTCAGAAACTAAACTTACCCCTCCCATTAAACAGACCTTTCCACCAAAGCTATAGTGGAATCCTACTCTAATGCCAGTTTCCCCCACATGTGGCAGGAACACAAAGACTGCTATTGTCTGCCTATTCTCTTACCTTTCTAAAGTTTCAACATGCTTCACAAATCAGTCTCAGGGGTTGGCACCTGGTCACCTTTCAGTCGACACTAAGGTCTGAGTGGGTTAATTTCATACTGCTTTTGGAAACCCGTCTAGAGTTTGCAAATCTGAGTTGAAATAACTTTGCATGTGATTTGTTTTTAATTTTCTGTGTGTACCATAGCACTTTACGGGAGGCTGATTTATTTGATGATCAACTCCAGGTGACTTCCTGTTTAAGTAATGTTTTATTTTCTAAATATCTGGACCAAACAGCAGAGCCCCAAACCCCCCGGTGTATCCGCTTTGGATTTATTTGCTCCATATGGTCTGTGTGACATGGTACCCAGAAAGTGTGTGGGCGGGGGCTTAAACGTAGTATTTTGTCCGTCTTGAAATTTGATTCAGAAGTTGAGACTGTATACCAGATTCTAGAAGACAAAAGTTGGGGGAAGGAAAAAATAACGAAGAAATTGAAACAACAGTAATTCTGCCTCCCTAGAAAAAGTAAGTATATTAAGCATCTTTGAATCGAAAAGAAGTGTGTAGGCTACTTTATCTGTATGGATTTTGACTGTATGTCCATATGACTGTATAAACTAAGCTAGTGGCTTCATCAGACCTAAAAGATGAGGCTATCGTTTATATTGCTCCTCTTGTTATTATTAGTAATTTGATATGGGAATATTAGATGTATGTATTATTTATGATCAATAAACGACCACTTCAATCATCAAGTATCCTATTCAAAGAAAAATAGTAATATCCTAATCAATGAATGCAACTGGCAACAATTAATCTGCAACAGAACAGCAAATACACATTTTCTCTTGTGTGCGCGTTCCGTTTGTCAATTGGTCATTTCAATTCGATGCCTCACTTTCCAAAAGCTGCTCAAAATGTTATGATAGTAAATCCGTCTTTTGTTTGGAGAATGAACCCCAGTCGTGACGTGTTTGGTTTAGTTGCGTGTCAGTCCTAAAATCAGACGACGAGCCGCCCTCCACGATTGGCGCTGCCACAAGGGCCGATTCCAAATTCAATCCCCAGATGTTCATAATACAGCCTGGCGCGAATGGGGTGGACCCTTTGAACCTCGCGTGCGGAGATGCAAACAATATCAATATGACCGATATTGTCATGTTATTGTAGGGTTCACATAGTAAATGTGAAATTGTCTATCTGCAGTTATTTCTGTCGGCTGTGCGACTATGACGGGGCGTCAAGCCACCAACCCAGAAGATGGCAAAGAGATTGACAGTGTGAAGGAGTCCATCAGTGACATCATCAATCAACTGCAGGATATTGACCCTGCCAGGCTGTCATTCTCTCCATTCCTCGACCTGGACACCCAGATCTCTTTAGCACCAGTGTCTGACAGTCCTGAATCTTCAGTGGAGGAGCTCCACTCCTCTTCTCACTCAGTCATGGGCTCTCACCACTCCCTGGAAGCCCTGCCAGCTGATCAACTTGTCCGTAAGTGATAATCGAACAAACACATTTTTTGAGTGCCACTAATTAAACATGCAGATTGGGTGACATTCATTATTCACAACATTGAACATATGGTGGCAGAAAGATGTTGATTATGCTTTGTTTTGTACAGAGCTTGATTCCTGCCACCAGCAACCCAGCGAGGGCTTCAAAGCAGAGCGAAGACCGCAAGAGGGAGTTCAGGATGGAACTATTTCAAGTCCGATTGCTCTTGTGCAGAATTTGGAAGACCCAGTGGAAAACTGCATCAGCACTCCAAATCTAGCCTCTCGCAGAGACATTCCCAATGGCACAGACACACAGAGATGGAGTCCAGAATCCAACAATCTGGAGTCCACCATTGATGAAGGCCAACCGTTGCTCGGCTTGCCACCAGAGAGCATAGAGTTGACTATGTGGAGTTCCCAAGATCAAGAGACTTGTGAGGCTGTCCCAGAGGTGGCAGACAAGAGACTGTGGTGCTGCTGCTGTAGATGTTGCCAAAGTGGCCGTGTTCCTGCTGTGTGCTCAGTCCTGGCCTCCCTTCTGATTACTGCAGGGCTTCTCTATGCACTTTATTTCTATGTTCCCATAGATTCCCCAGACTGCCCTGACATGGTCAGCCGCCTCACTTTCACACTTTGCTGCTGTGCCGTAGCTGCAGTCCCCATCTTGTTGGGTATGTCTGAATAATTGTTTTCATATGCGACTCAAACAACACAACTATCACACTGGGCACAGACATTAGTTCAACATCTAGTTTAGATTTAAATTTGGTTGTTGTCAACAAACGTGAAATCAAAAAAAAATACGTAATTGGATTTCGGTAAAAACTTGGGTGAAAAGATGTAATCCCCTTACGTTGATGACTTTTTGCAAATCCAATAATTTTCCCAAATTGATTCAAAGTCATCACATTTTCTTTTTTGTTGAAATGACATGGTAACAATGTTGATTCAACCAGTTTTTGCTCAGTGGGGTGCCTTTTTATACTGAGCTCTACAAACCTACTTATTTAGTTGGAGCAATCAATCTCCCAAAAAGCTCTTGAATGCAGTATTACGTTATTTTAGGTTTTCTAGTAGTCCACGTCTCATAATTTGTCTAAGGCTTAGTCTTTGTCAACACATTCAACCTCAAGGCAATGCAAGTCTTACTGAAGCACTGGCAATTTCCTCCCCTTTCTTATAAATAGCTTAACATGGAAACTAGAATAGAAAAGATGAGGGTAACTAGTTCTCCAGTCTCCTGGGCAGTGTCCCAATAGTTTCTCATTACTTTCCTCATCTCATTTTCTTTCTACTGAAAGGACTTGACTGTAGAAAGCAACATGGCTAAAAACAAATCCTTTCACATATTTGGCTTTCAAGTGTTATTAGTCGAATGTTCAAGCAGAAACGGAGGGTATTATCAAAGACCGGACTAAGCATCAGTTCAAAAGCAATCAGTTCAAAACACTAGGATGCTGAAGACTCATAATGCCAGACAAAGTCAAACAGACCATTAGGTGTTTTGTGTTGTGTTTCCAAATGTGAATACTAAAATATCTATTACTCCCCCTATAGCTATGCTGATTGGTGCTATGTGCCAGTTCTGCACTGGGTCTTTAAATCCAGCTGAGGCTCTCCACAGAAGATCGGCCATTCAGCAGCTGTTTGTCTCTGCGTCTATGGAGCAGTTGTTTCTCTACGTTCTCAATCTGTTGGTTCTGGCTACATTCCTGCCTCAAGACCAGCTGCGGGTGGTGCCCATTTTGACTGGCGTTTTCGTTGGTGGGAGGTGAGTGGTTTCAAAGTCATTGATTGCTCAGTGAGTGAAAAGAGTGACGTCTCTAGAATGGACATTGGGCTAGTAACTGAGTAACTGAGCATTGGGCTAGTAACTGAAAGTTTATTGGTTCAAATCCCCAAGCCGACTAGGTGAAAAATCTGTCTGCCCTTTAGCAAGGCACGTAACCCTTATTGCTTCAGGGTGCCCATGAATAATGGCTGATCCCTGGCTCTGACCCCATTCTCCAAGGGTGTCGGGGGAGTGGGATATGCAAAAATCAAATATCCAATTCACACATGCACTTGTACATGTGTGAAATAGGACAAATGTAAGCACCTAATTATTAATTATTATAAAGCTGAACATGTTTTAAGTTTATCCTAATTTTATTCCTATAGGCTTATCTACTGGCTCTGCTTCCACATATGTAGCCCCTGGAGAGGCTTTGGATCGGGGCTCACTGTTTTCCCACTCCTTGCCATGGTGGCTTTCAATCTGTACTGTCTGTACGACTTGAGCCTCAGACAGCTGCTCTTTGGGTCAGAGGACACACTCTATTATCAGACCACCCCTTCATCTTGGCCTCTGGAGGTGTCACAGAGCTCCAGTGGCAAATCTGATAGTGTCATACCCACGGACATCTTGGAAACTCAGTAAGGAGGAGAGCACTGTCCCTTATAACTTAAAGAGAAAGCTTAGAACCCAGAAATAGCCCATTCCTGTGGTCTGAAGTTCAGCAGAGCTTCACAGAATGCCACTAACCTCTAAGTCTGTAAAGGCTTAAGTTGTATTTTGCTCCTCATATACAGGACCTTTTTATGTGGATTCATGCTTATTATCTGAAATGCAAGAGCCGTTCCTCCCTTTAGTTGTGGAGGAGGTCTTTGAACAATGTTCTACTTCTAAATGTGTGTCCTTTTAAGCTATTCCAGTGCCTATATTTAATGTTTTGTGAAGTACTTTGACTTAAAAGTTATAATTGCAAATGAATGGATATTCTACCAATTGATGTGTTCTTATAAAAACCACTGAATGCAACTTGGGTCCCAAATAGACATTTATTTTATCCATCCAAAAGTTTGTAAATGATACTGAAGTAACAATAAAAGCTATTTGGAAAATAATTTCTGCTGTTTCTGTTAGTCGACAGAATTTTATTATTGGCTACTTTAATGTTGACTGAAGCGAGTCAAATTCCTCTTGAAGTGAAGTATTGGGAATGTTGGTGTTGGGAATGAGATGTTCTCTCGCTGTTCTCTGCCTGGTCTTCTGTAATACGGAAGACCACCATCTCCACATCCCTAGCCTCCTCACTGTTGCTATGACTGGTGCTGCTGTCCACTTCGTTCCTGGCAGCGACACATGGTAGGAACACCCTGCTCACCATCCATGAAATCGCCCACATGATGCACAAAATCACCAGCGGCCCTCCCATCAGGATACCAAGAACTGCTGCCGTCCGCTCCATGCCACTGGTCACTTTACCTCTGTGGTCCCAGGGGTAGACAGGGGGGCTACAGGTACCAAGACGAAAATCCAAGATAGAATACGGAGGGCAGTCCAGACAGTTTGTGTCCTGTTTCCCAAAACAAGTGTGGCAGTTGTGATGGCAGGGTAAGCATTTCCGATGGGAACGGGTGCTGTTTCCATCTGACTCATAGTAGTGAGGTGGACAGGACATTAGGCAGATGCTCTCAAACACGTACAATGGGTAGACACACTCTAAAAAAGGAGGATCCTTACTTGGTTAGTAACATTTTCAAACTGTCATAGAATGTGACATTAAAGTGTGCAACTGTTTCATTGTAAAATATAGTGAACAAAAATAAAAAAAACACAACATGTAAAGTGTTGAAATAAAAGGTTCCAGATATTCTCCATATGCACAAAAAGTGTATTTCAAATCAAATTGTATTTGTCAGATGCACCGAATACAAGAGGGGTAGTAGACCTTAGTGAAATGCTTACTTACAAGCCCTTAACCGACAATGCAGTTAAGAACAATAAGTGTTAAGTTAAAAAAATGGATAAATAAAAATAACAACTAAAGAGCAGCAGTAAAATAACAGTAGCGAGGCTATATACAGGGGCTACTGGTACAGAGTCAATGTGCGGGGGCACAGGTTAGTTCAGGTAATATGTACATGTAGGCAGATTTAAAGTGACTATACATAGATAACAGAGTTACAGCAGTGTGAAAGAGGGGGGGGGGCAATGCAATAGTCTGGGTAGCCATTTGATCAGCTGTTCAGGAGTCGTATGGCTTGGGTCTAGAAGCTGTTAAGAAGCCTTTGGGACCTAGAATTGGCACTCCGGTACCGCTTGCCATGCGGTAGCAGAGAACAGTCTATGACTAGGGTGGCTGGAGTCTAACAATTTTTAGGGCCTTCCTCTGACACCGCCTGGTATAGCGGTCCTGCATGGCAGGGAGCTTGGCCCCAGATATGTACTGGGCCTTACGCACTACCCTCTGTAGTGCCTTGCGGTCGGAGGCCGAGCAGTTGCCATACCAGGCAGTGATGCAACCCGTCAGGATGCTCTCAATGGTGCAGCAGTAGAACTTTTTGAGGATCTGAGGACCCATGCCAAATCTTTTCAGTCTCCTGAGGGAGAATAGGCTTTGTCGTGCCCTCTTCACGACTGTCTTGGTGTGTTTGGACCATGATAGTTTGTTGGTGATGTGGACACCAAGGAACTTGAAGCTCTCAACCTGCTCCACTACAGCCCCGTCGATGAGAATGGGGGTGTGCTCAGTCCTCCAGTCCGCAATCATCTCCTTTGTCTTGATCACATTGAGGGAGAGGTTATCCTGCCACTACACGGGATAGGTCTCTGACCTCCTCCATAAAGGCTGTCTCATCGTTATCGGTGATCAGGCCTACCACTGTTGTGTCATCTGCAAACTTAATGATAGTGTTGGAGTCGTGCCTGGCCATGCAGTCATGAGTGAACAGGGAGTACAGGAGGGGACTGAGCAATCACAACTGTGAGGGACCCCCATGTTGAGGATCAGCATGGCAAATGTGTTGTTACCTACCCATACCACTTCGGGGCGGCACGTCAGGAAGTCCAAGATCCAGTTGCAGAGGGAGGTGTTTAGTCCCAGTGTCCTTAGCTTAGTGATGAGCTTTGAGGGCACTATGGTGTTGAACACAGAGCCGTCGTCAATGAATAGCATTCTCACATACAGTGGGGCAAAAGGATATTTAGTCAGCCACCAATTGTGCAAGTTCCCCCACTTAAAAATATGAGAGAGGCCTGTAATTTTCATCACAGGTACACTTCAACTATGACAGACAAAATGAGAAAAAAATTCCATAAAATCACATTGTAGGATTTTTAATGAATTTATTTGCAAATTATGGTGGAAAATAAGTATTTGTTCACCTACAAACAAGCAAAATTTCTGTCTCTCACAGACCTGATCTTCTTTAAGAGGCTCCTCTGTCCTCCACTCGTTACCTGTATTAATGGCACCTGTTTGAACTTGTTATCAGTATAAAATACACCTGTCCACAACCTCAAACAGTCACACTCCAAACTCCACTATGGCCAAGACCAAAGAGCTGTCAAAGGACACCAGAAACAAAATTGTAGACCTGCACCAGGCTGGGAAGACTGAATCTGCAATAGGTAAGCAGCTTGGTGTGAAGAAATCAACTGTGGGAGCAATTATTAGGAAATGGAAGACATGCAAGACCACTGATAATCTCCCTCGATCTGGGGCTCCATGCAAGATCTCACCCCGTGGGGTCAAAATGATCACAAGAACGGTGAGCAAAGTAGTAACAAAGCCTACCATCAGTAACACACTACGCCGCCAGGGACTCAAATCCTGCAGTGCCAGACGTGCCCCCCTGTTTAAGCCAGTACATGTCCAGGCCCATCTGAAGTTTGCTAGAGAGCATTTGGATGATCCAGAAGAAGATTGGGAGAATGTCATATGGTCAGATGAAACCAAAATATAACTTTTTGGTAAAAACTCAACTCGTCGTGTTTGGAGGACAAAGAATGCTGAGTTGCCTCCAAAGAACACCATACCTACTGTGAAGCATGGGGGTGGAAACATCATGCTTTGGGGCTGTTGTTCTGCAATGGGACCAGGACGACTGATCTGTGTCAAGGAAAGAATGAATGGGGCCATGTATCGTGAGATTTTGAGTGAAAACCTCCTTCCATCAGCAAGGGCATTGAAGATGAAACGCGGCTGGGTCTTTCAGCATGACAAGGATCCCAAACACACCGCCCGTGCAACATAGGAGTGGCTTCGTAAGAAGCATTTCAAGGTCCTGGAGTGGCCTATCCAGTCTCCAGATCTCAACCCCATAGAAAATCTTTGGAGGGAGTTGAAAGTCTGTGTTGCCCAGCAACAGCCCCAAAACATCACTGCTCTAGAGGAGATCTGCATGGAGGAATGGGCCAAAATACCAGCAACAGTGTGTGAAAACCTTGTGAAGACTTACAGAAAACGTTTGACTTCTGTCATTGCCAACAAAGGGTATATAACAAAATATTGAGATAAGTATTTAGTCAATAACAAAAGGTTATTTTCCACCATAATTTGCAAATAAATTCATTAAAAATCCTACAATGTGATTTTCTGGATTTTTTTTCTCATTTTGTCTGTCATAGTTGAAGTGTACCTATGATGAAAATTACAGGCCTCTCTCATATTTTTAAGTGGGAGAACTTGCCCAATTGGTGGCTGACTAAATAATTTTTTGCCCCACTGTAGGTGTTCTTTTTGTCCAGGTGGGAAAGGGCAGTGTGGAGTGCGATTGAGTCAAACTGGACTGGGTCTAGGGTTTCTGGGATAATGGTGTTAATGTGAGCTATGACTAGCCTTTCAAAGCACCTCATGGCTACAGATGTGAGTGCTACTAGTCGGTTGTCATTTTGGCAGGTCACCTTAGTGTTCTTAAGCACAGGGACTATGGTGGGCTGTTTGAAACATGTTGGTCCGGGACAGGTTGAAAATATCTGTGAAGACACTTGCCAGTTGGTCAGCGCATGCTCGGAGTACACGTCCTGGTAATCCATCTGGCCCAGCGGCCTTGTGAATGTTGACCTGTTTAAAGGTCTTACTCACATCAGCTATGGAGTGCTTGATCACACAGTCGTCTGGTACAGCTGATGCTCTCATGCATGCTTCAGTGTTGCTTGCCTCGAAGCGAGCATAGAAGTAATTTAGCTAGTCTGGTAGGCTTGTGTCACTGGGCAGCTTGCGACTGTGCTTCCCTTTGTAGTCTAATAGTTTGCAAGCTCTGCCAAATCTGATGAGGGTCGGAGCCGGTGTAGTAGGATTTAATCTTAGTGCTGAATTTACACTTTTGCCTGTTTGATGGTTCGTCTGAGGGCATAGAGGGATTTCTTATAAGCGTCCGGGTTAGAGTCCCGCTCCTTGAAAGCGGCAGCTCTACCCTTTAGCTCAGTACAGATGTTGCCTCTAATCCATGGCTTCTGGTTGGGATATGTATGTATAGTCACCGTGGGGACGACATCATCGATGCACTTATTGATGAAGCCAGTGACTGATGTGGTGTACTCCTCAATGCCATCGGAAGAATCCCGGAACATATTCCAGTCTGTGCTAGCAAAACAGTCATGTAGCTTACCATCTGCGTCATCTGACCACTTCTTTATTGACCGAGTCACTGGTGCTGCCTGCTTTAGTTTTTGATTGTAAGCAGGAATCAGGAGGATAGAATTATGGTCCAATTTGCCAAGTGGATGGCGAGATAGAGCTTTGCTATCCATCTCTGTTTGTGGAGTAAAGGTGGTCTAGAGTATTTCTTCCATCTGGTTGCACATTTAACATGCTGGTAGAAATGAGGTAAAACGGATTTAAGTTTCTTTGCATTAAAGTCCCCGGCCACCAGGAGAGCCGCCTCTAGATGATAATTTTCCTGTTTGCTTATGGCCGTATACAGCTCATTGAGTGCGGCCTTAGTGCCAGAATTGGTTTGTGGTGGTAAAAGACAGCTACGAAAAATATAGATACTATTTACCAAGAGAGTTTGTGGTCTACAGCTTATCATGAGATACTATACCTCAAGCTAGCAAAACCTTGAGACTTCCTTACTATTAGATTTTGTGCAGCCCCTGTTGTTTACAAATATACACAGATCGCCACCCCTTGTCTTACCGGAGGCGGCTGTTTAATCTTGCCGATGCAGCGTAAACCCCGCCAGCTGTATGTTATTCATGTCATCGTTCAGCTACGACTCAGTGAAACATAAGATATTACAGTTTTTAATGTCCCGTTGGTAGGATATTCGTGATCTTAGTTTGTCTATTTGTAATCCAATGATTGTACGTTGGCTAATAGGACTGATGGTAGAGGCAGATTACCCACTCACCGACGGATCCTTACAAGGTACCCCGACCTACATCCCCGATATCTCTGTCCCTTTCTCATGCGAATCACAGGGATTTGGGCCTTGTCGGGTGTCTGAAGTAAATCCTCAGCGTCTGACTTGTTAAAGAAAAAATCTTCGTCCAGTACGAGGTGAGTAATCGCTGTCCTGATATCTAGAAGCTCTTTTTGGTCATAAGAGACGGTGGCAGAAACATTATGTACAAAATAAGATACAAATAACGCCAAAAAAAACACACACAATAGCACAATTGGTTAGGAGACTGTAAAACGGCAGCCAGCTCCTCCAAATGTACTGCACAAATTTGTTTACATCTCTGTTAGTGAGAATTTCTCCTTTACCAAGATAATCCATCCAACAGACAGGTGTGGCATATCAAGAAACGGATTAAACAGCATAATCATTACACAGGTGAACCTTGTGCTAGGGACAATAAATTATCACTTTAAAATGTGCAGTTTTGTCACACAACACAATGCCACAGATGCCTCAAGTTTTGAAGGAGCGTGCAACCAGAGCTGTTGCCAGAGAATTTAATGTTCATTTCTCTACCATAAGCCGTTTTAGAGAATTTGACAGTACGACCAACCGGCCTCACAACCGCAGACCACATGTAACCACGCCAGCCCAGGACCTCCACATCCTGCTTCTTCTCCTGCGGGATCGTATGAGACCAGCCACCCGGACAGCTGATGGAACTGAGGAGTATTTCTGTCTGTAATAAAGCCATTTTGTGGGGAAAAACTCTTTCTGATTGGCTGGGCCAGTCTCCGCAATGGGTGGGCCTATGCCCACCCATGGCTGCGCACCTGCCAGGTCAAGTTAAAATCCATAGATTAGGGCCTAATGAATTTATTTAAATTGCCTGATATCCTTAAACGAACTGAACTGTTTTTTTAAAGTGCTTTGAGAGACTAGTCAAGGACCATATCACCTCCACCCTACCTGACACCCTAGACCCACTCCAATTTGCTTACCGCCTGAATAGTTCCACAGACGATGCAATCTGGGGCGGCAGGGTAGCCTAGTGGTTAGAGCGTTGGACTAGTAACCGGAAGGTTGCGAGTTCAAACCCCCGAGCTGACAAGGTACAAATCTGTCGTTCTGCCCCTGAACAGGCAATTAACCCACTGTTCCCAGGCCGTCATTGAAAATAAGAATTTGTTCTTAACTGACTTGCCTGGATAAATAAAGGTAAAAAAAAATTAAAAATAAATAAATAATCTCAACCACACTGCCCTAACCCATCTGGACAAGAGGAATACCTATGTGAGAATGCTGTTCATCGACTACAGCTCGGCATTTAACACCATAGTACCCTCCAAACTCGTCATCAAGCTCAAGATCCTGGGTCTCGACCCCACCCTGTGCAACTGGGTACTGGACTTCCTGACGGTCCACCCCCAGGTGGTGAGGGTAGGTAACAACATCTCCACCCCGCTGATCCTCAACACTGGGGCACCCACAAGGGTGCGTTCTGAGCCCTCTCCTGTACTCCCTGTTCACCCACGACTGCGTGGCCATGCACGCCTCCAACTCAATATTCAAGTTTGCGAACGACACTACAGTGGTAGGCTTGATTATCAACAACGACGAGACGGCCTACAGGGAGGAGGTGAGGGCCCTCGGAGTGTGGTGTCAGGAAATAACCTCACACTCAACGTCAACAAAACTATGGAGATGATTGTGGACTTCGGGAAACTGCAGAGGGCGCACCCCCCTATCCACATCGATGGGACAGTAGTGGAGAGGGTAGTAAGCTTTAAGTTCTTCGGCGTACACATCACAGACAAACTGAATTGGTCCACCCACACAGACAGCGTTGTGTAGAAAGCGCAGCAGCGCCTCTTCAACCTCAGGAGGCTGAAGAAATTCCACTAGGCTGAAGAAATTCCACTTGTCACCAAAAGCACCCACAGACTTCTATAGATGCACAATCGAGAGCATCCTGTCGGGCTGTATCACCGCTTCACTACCCTCTCCTGGACAGTCTGTGGTGCAACGTGGCGTTGGTGGATGGAGCGAGACATGATGTCCCAGATGTGCTCAATTGGATTCAGGTCTGGGGAACGGGCGGGCCAGTCCATAGCATCAATGCCTTCCTCTTGCAGGAACTGCTGACACACTCCAGCCACATGAGGTCTATCATTGTCTAGATGCTTTAGTCCAGGTCTGGGAGGAGATCCCTCAGGAGACCATCCGCCACGTCATCTGGAGCATGCCCAGTTGTTGTAGAGAGGTCATACAGGCACATGGAGGCCACACACACTACTGAGCCTCATTTTGACTTGTTTTAAGGACATTACATCAAAATTGGATCAGCCTGTAGTGTGGTTTTCCACTTTAATTTTGAGTGTGACTCCAAATCCAGACCTCCATGGGTTGATCAATTTCATTTCCATTGATAATTTTTGTGTGATTTTGTTGTCAGCACATTCAACTATGTAAAGAAAAAAGTATTTAATAAGAACATTTCATTCATTCAGATCTAGGATGTGTTATTTCAGTGTTCCCTTTATTTTTTGGAGCAGTGTATAATGTTTACATACCCTACATTACTGATCTCATATGTATAAACTGTACTCTATATCATCTACTGCAGCTTTATGTAATACACATATCACTAGCCACTTTAAACTATGCCACTTTGTTTACATACCCTACATTACTCATCCCATATGTATATACTGTACTCGATACCATCTACTGCATCTTGCCTATGCCGTTCTGTACCATCACTCATTCATATATCTTTATGTACACATTCTTTATCCCTTTACACTTGTGTGTATGAGGTAGTAGTTTTGGAATTGTTAGGTTAGATTACTCGTTGGTTATTACTGCATTGTCGGAACTAGAAGCACAAGTATTTCGCTACACTTGCATTAACATCTGCTAACCATGTGTATGTGACAAATAAATTTGATTTGATTTGTAATAAGTAAAATCATTAATTGTCGCATGTTGAGTTTATATTTTTGTTCAGTATAAATTCAGGGTATGGTTGATGTTGCTGCCTACCTTCACAGCTGCCATCAGAGTTCCCCACTGCACACTGCTGTATCACTGCTCTCTCCATGCGACGGCCTGCCATGCGTTCATCTGTCCCATGTAACTCCAGATGAAATTTCAACAGGACGCCTATGGACAAAGAAAAAAACGAGTTTGTGCTTCAGTACATTGTAGAAAACATCCATTGCACAATCTAAAGCATGCAAATCCTGTCCTAAATTGTAACTGTGTGAGAAATTATGGAACACAAACAAATCATGAGTACATTGAGTAGTATCTTTTGATGAGGTGTGCGCTTGAACGGGAAGGACGACAAAAGAAGAAAGCGAGAGACAAACAGTGCCAGCCTCTGTTACATCAGCTGCAGCACTGTGTAACGCTCGTCCTCTTCTTCTGACGAGGAATAAGAGAGATCGGACCAATTTGCAGCGTGGTAAGTGTCCATTTTAACATGTAAAACTGAACACTACAAAATACAAAATAAAATAACAAAGTGAAACAAACGAAACAGTCCCGTGTGGCACAAAAAAAAAAACTATCCACAACTCAAGTGGGAAAAACAGGCTGCCTAAGTATGGTTCTCAATCAGAGACCACGATTGCCAGCTGCCTCTGATTGAGAACCATACCAGGCCAAACACAGAGAAATGGAAAACATAGAACACATAACATAGAATGTCCACCCCAACTCACGCCCTGACCAAACTAAAACAGAGACATAAAAAAGGAACTAAGGTCAGGACGTGACAGTATCCCCACCCCCCCCCAAAGGTGCGGACTCCGGGCGCAAAACCTAAACCCATAGGGGAGGGTCTGGGTGGGCATCTGTCCGCGGTGGCGGCTCTGGCGCGGGTCGTGGACCCCACTCCACCTTAGTCTGGGCCCACTTAGGTGGCGCCTTTGGAGCGGCGACCCTCGCCGCCGACCCCGAACTGGGGACCCTTTCCGCGGGCCCCGAATAGATGGGAGACTCTGGCAGCGCCGGAGTGAAAGGTGGCTCTGGAAGCTCCTGACTGACGGGCGGCTCTGGCAGCTCCTGACTGACGGGAGACTCTGGAAGCGCTGGACAGGAGGGAGACTCTGGAAGCGCTGGACAGGAGGGAGACTCTGGAAGCGCTGGACAGGAGGGAGACTCTGGTAGCGCTGGACAGGAGGGAGACTCTGGTAGCGCTGGACAGGAGGGAGACTCTGGTAGCGCTGGACAGGAGGGAGACTCTGGTAGCGCTGGACAGGAGGGAGACTCTGGAAGCGCTGGACAGGAGGGAGCACCTGGAGGGAGGAGACAGAGAGACAGCCTGGTGCGTGGATGAGGCACCGGATGGACCGGACCGTGGAGGTGCACTGGAGGTCTCGGGCACCGAGCCTGCACAACCCTACCTGGCTGGATACTCCCCGTTGCCAGGCCAGTGCGGCAAGGTGGAACAGACCGCACTGGGCTGTGCTGGCGAACCGGGGACACCGTGCGTAGGGCTGGTGCCATGTACCCCGGCCCGAGGGGACGCACTGGAGACCAGATGCGCTGAGCCGGCTTCATGGCACCTGGCTCGATGCCCACTCTAGCCCAGCCGATACGAGGCTCTGCGATGTAATGCACCAGGCTATGCCTGCGCACCGAGTTGGCTCAGGTCTCCTACCTGACTTAGCCACACTCCCCGTGTGCCCCCCTCAAGAAATTTTTGGGGCTGCCTCTCGGGCTTCCTTGCCAGCCGTGTTCCCTCAAAGCGCTGGCTCCCTTTACCTGCTGCCTCCGCACACCTGGCAGCCTCCACCTGTTCCCATGGGAGGCGATCCCTTCCAGCCAGGATCTCCTCCCATGTGTAGGAACCCTTCCCGTCCAGAATGTCCTCCCATGTCCATGAGTACTGAGATCGCTGCTGCTACCCGTTACCACACTGCTTGGTCCTTTGGTGGTGGGTGATTCTGTAACGCTCGTCCTCTTCTTCTGACGAGGAGTAAGAGAGATCGGACTAATTTGCAGCGTGGTAAGTGTCCATTTTAACATGTAAAACTGAACACTACAAAATACAAAATAACAAAGTGAAACAAACAAAACAGTCCCGTGTGGCACAAACACTAACACGGAAAATAACTACCCACAACTCAAGTGGGAAAAACAGGCTACCTAAGTATGGTTCTCAATCAGAGCCAACGATTCCCAGCTGCCTCTGATTGAGAACCATACCAGGCCAAACACATAGAAATGGAAAACATAGAACACAAAACATAGAATGTCCACCCCAACTCACGCCCTGACCAAACCAAAACAGAGACATAAAAAAGGAACTAAGGTCAGGACGTGACACACTGAGTGCATTTAATTTCTAAGACTAGTTAAAGATGACAAATGTTCTGTTTCTAATTAATGTTGTGTACTATTTCTTTCTGTAACTAATTGAATTGAAATACTAGAGATGAGTTTTAAGACACTCGCTATGTTATTGAAGTTGACACCTCAAATTGAAACATCTTTGTTTTTGTCAGCATACCTCTGTTGGTTGAGTCTCCGTTGTTTTCTATCCGTAGAACCCAATATCCGCAGGGATCCTCATCCCAGCAGTGTGTACTCATGAAGGTCCAGTCTGAGAAACCTGAAGCCTTATCGTAAGGCCTGTGAAGCAACATTGGATTAGAATATCTTAGTACAGACAAGATGAGTCACACTTGGACCTCTTGTTGCATATTGAAACCCTGATTCTTCACCATTATGCCGTATATATATATATACAGTGGGGAGAACAAGTATTTGATACACTGCCGATTTTGCAGGTTTTCCTACTTACAATGCATGTAGAGGTCTGTAATTTTTATCATAGGTACACTTCATATGTGAGAGACGGAATTTTATTTTACCTTTATTTTACTAGGCAAGTCAGTTAAGAACAAATTCTTATTTTCAATGACGGCCTAGGAACAGTGGGTTAACTGCCTGTTCAGGGGCAGAACGACAGATTTTGTACTTTGTCAGCTCGGGGATTTGAACTTGCAACCTTTCGGTTACTAGTCCAATGCTCTAACCACTAGGCTACACTGCCGCACCGGAATCTAAAACAAAAATCCAGAAAATCACATTGTATGATTTTTAAGTAATTAAGTTGCATTTGATTGCATGACATAAGTATTTGATCACCTACCAACCAGTAAGAATTCCGGCTCTCACAGACCTGTTAGTTTTTCTTTATGAAGCCCTCCTGTTCTTCACTCACTGCCTGTATTAACTGCACCTGTTTGAACTCGTTACCTGTATAAAAGACACCTGTCCACACACTCACTCAAACAGACTCCAACCTCTCCACAATGGCCAAGACCAGAGAGCTGTGTAAGGACATCAGGGATAAAATTGTAGACGTGCACAAGGCTGGGATGGGCTACAGGACAATAGGCAAGCAGCTTGGTGAGAAGGCAACAACTGTTGGCGCAATTATTCGAAAATGGAAGAAGTTCAAGATGACGGTCAATCACCCTCGGTCTAGGGCTCCATGCAAGATCTCACCTCGTGGGGCATCAATGATCATGAGGAAGGTGAGGGATCAGCACAGAACTACACGGCAGGACCTGGTCAATGGCCTGAAGAGAGCTGGGACCACAGTCTCAAAGAAAACCATTAGTAACACACTACGCCGTCATGGATTAAAATCCTGCAGCGCACGCAAGGTCCCCCTGCTCAAGCCAGCGCATGTCCAGGCCTGTCTGAAGTTTGCCAATGACCATCTGGATGATCCAGAGGAGGAATGGGAGAAGGTCATGTGGTCTGATGAGACAAAAATAGAGCTTTTTGGTCTAAACTCCACTCAACGTGTTTGGAGGAAGAAGAAGGATGAGTACGACCCCAAGAATACCATCCCAACCGTGAAGCATGGAGGTGGAAACATTATTCTTTGGGGATGATTTTCTGCAAAGGGGACAGGACGACTGCACCGTATTGAGGGGAGGATGGATGGGGCCATGTATCGCGAAATCTTGGCCAACAACCTCCTTCCCTCAGTAAGAGCATTGAAGATGGGTCGTGGCTGGGTCATCCAGCATGACAACGACCCAAAACACACAGCCAGGGCAACTAAGGAGTGGCTCCGTAAGAAGCATCTCAAGACCTGAACCCAATAGAACATCTTTGGAGGGAGCTGAAAGTCCGTAATGCCCAGCGACAGCCCAGAAACCTGAAGGATCTGGAGAAGGTCTGTATGGAGGAGTGGGCCAAAATCCCTGCTGCAGTGTGTGCAAACCTGGTCAAGAACTACAGGAAACGTATGATCTCTGTAATTGCAAACAAAGGTTTCTGTACCAAATATTAAGTTCTGCTTTTCTGATGTATCAAATACTTGTCATGCAATAAAATGCTAATTAATTACTTAAAAATCATACAATGTGATTTTTTGGATTTTTGTTTTCGATTCCATCTCTCACAGTTGAAGTGTACATATGATACAAATTACAGACCTCTACATGCTTTGTAAAAGGGAAAACCTGCAAAATCGCCAGTCTATCAAATACTTCTTCAAATACTCTATATATATATATATATATATATATATATATGAACAGCAAAAAAAGAAACATCCTCTCACTGTCAACTGCATTTATTTTCAGCAAACTTAACATGTGTAAATATTTGTATGAACATAACAAGATTCAACAACTGAGACATGCACTGAACAATTTCCACAGACATGTGACTAACAGAAATGGAATAATGTGTACCTGAATAAAGGGGGGTTCAAAATCAAAAGTAACAGTCAGTATCTGTTGTGGCCATCAGCTGCATTAAGTACTGCAGTGCACTCCTCCTCATGGACTGCACCAGATTTGCACGTTTTTGCTGTGAGATGTTACCCCACTCTTCCACCAAGGCAACTGCAAGTTCCTAAACGTTTCTGGGGGGAATGACTCTAGCCCTCACCCTCCGATCCAACAGCTCCCAGATGTGCTCAATGGGATTGAGAACCCGGGCTCTTCGTTGGCCATGGCAGAACACTGACATTCCTGTCTTGCAGGAAATCACGCACAGAATGAGCAGTATGGCTGGTGGCATTGTCATGCTGGAGGGTCATGTCAGGATGAGCCTGCAGGAAGGGTACCACATGAGGGAGGAGGATGTCTTCCCTGTAACGCACAGCGTTGGGATTGCCTGCAATGACAACAAGCTCAGTCCTATGATGCTGTAACACACCACCCCAGACCACGACGGACCCTCCACCTCCAAAATCGATCCCACTCTTGAGTGCAGGCCTCGGTGTAACGCTAATTTCCGACCATCACTCCTGGAGAGACAAAACCGCGACTCGTCAGTGACGAGCATTTTGTGCCAGTCCTGTCTGGTCCAGCAACGGTGGGTTTGTGCCCAAAGGCGACGTAGTTGCCGGTAATGTCTGGTGAGGACCTGCCTTACAACAGGCCTACAAGCCCTCAGTCCAGTCTCTCTCAGCCTATTGAGGAAAGTCAGCACTGATGGAGGGATTGTGCGTTCCTGGTGTAACTCGGGCAGTTGTTATTGCCATCCTGTACCTGTCCCGCAGGTATGATGTTCAGATGTACTGATCCTGTGCAGGTGTTGTTACACGTGGTCTGCCACTGCGAGGGCGATCAGCTGTCCGTCCTGTCTCCCTGTTGCTCTGTCTTAGGCGTCTCACAGTATGGAGTCTTCATGCCTCCTTGCAGCATGCCTAAGGCACGTTCACGCAGATGAGCAGGGACCCTGGGCATATTTCTTTTACTGTTTTTCAGAGTCAGTAGAAAGGCCTCTTCAGTGTCATAAGTTTTGATAACTGTGACCTTAATTGCCTACCGTCTGAAAGCTGTTAGTGTCTTAAAGAAAGTTCCACAGGTGCATGTTCATTAATTGTTTATGGTTCATTGAACAAGCATGGGAAACAGTGTTTAAACCCTTTACAATGAAGATCTGTGAAGTTATTTGGATTTTTACAAATTATCTTTGAAAGACAGGGTCCTGAAAAAGGGACTTTTTTCTGAGTTTATGATTTGTTCATAGTCTAGTTTAGAGATAATGACTTTTTCTAAAAAGCTGAGGAGTCAGCTGATCTTTCCATTGTGGAAAATATTCCTGGCTCCTCCCTTTATTTCTGCACAATTGTGTCTTGAATGCTCAATATACACTTGGAGTCAGAAGTTTACATAAACTGAGTTTAAATGTATTTGGCTAATGTTTTTCACAATTCCTGACATTTAATCCTAGTAAAAATTCCCTGTCTTAGGTCAGTTAGGATCACCACTTTATTTTAAGAATGTGAAATTTCAGAATAATAGTAGAGATAATGATTTATTTCAGCTTTTATTTCACATTCCCAGTGGGTCTGTCACGTTCGTCGTATGGAGGAGACCAAGGCGCAGCGTGATATGAATACATCTTCTTTAATAAGACGAAGAACACTTAAACAAACTATACAAAACGAACGTGACCGCTATAAACACTGAGTGCAAACATGCAACATCACATAGACAATAACCCACAAAATACCCAAAGAAGATGGTTGCCTAAATATGGTTCCCAATCAGAGACAACGATAAACAGCTGCCTCAAATTGAGAACCAATCTAGGCAACCATAGACATGCATAAACACCTAGATGGTAAACAACCCCATAAACCTACAAAACCCCTAGACAGTACAAAAACACATACATCACCCATGTCACACCCTGACCTAACCAAAATATATAAAGAAAACAAAGAATACTCAGGTCAGGGCGTGACAGGGTCAGAAGTTTACATACACTCAATTAGTATTTGGTAGAATGGCCTTAAAATTGTTTAACTTGGGTCAAACGTTCCGGATAGCCTTCCACAATAAGTTGTGTGTGTGTGATATATATATATATATACACACACACACACAGTCACAGTCAAAAGTTTAGACACAACTACTCAGTCCAGGCCTTTTCTTTATTTTTACTATTTTCTACATTGTAGAATAATAGTGAAGACATCAACGAAGAAATGACACACATGGAATCATGTAGTAACCAAAAAAGTGCTAAACAAATCTAAATATATTTTATATTTTGAGATTCTTCAAAGTAGCCACCCTTTGCCTTGATGACAGCTTTGCACACTCTTGGCATTCTCTCAACCAACTTCATGAGGTTGTCACCTGGAATGCATTTAAATTAACAGGTGTGCCTATTTAAAAGTTAAATAGTGGAATTTATTTCCTTCTTAATGCGTTTGAGCCAATCAGTTGTGTTGTGACAAGGTAGGGTTGGTATACAGAAGATAGCCCTATTTGGTAATAGACCAAGTCCATATTATGGCAAGAACAGCTCAAATAAGCAAAGAGAAACGACAGTCCATCATTACTTTAAGACATGAAGGTCAGTCAATGCGGAAAATTAAGAACTTTGAATGTTTATTCAAGTGCAGTTGCAAAAACCATCAAGCGCTATGAATAAACTGGCTCTCAGAAGGACCACCACAGGAAAAGATGATCCCAGAGTTACCTCTGCTGCAGAGGATAAATTCATTAGAGTTACCAGCCTCAAATTCCAGCCCAAATAAATGCTTCACAGAGTTCAAGTAACAGACATCTCAACATCAACTGTTCAGAGGAGACTGTGTGAATAAGTCCTTCATGGTCGAATTGCTGCAAAGAAACCACTAAAAAAGGACACCAATAAGAAGAAGGGACTTGTTGGGCCAAGAAACACAAGCAATGGACATTAGACCGGTGGAAATTTGTCCTTTGGTCTGATGAGTCCAAATTTGACATTTTTGATTCCAACCTCTGTTTCTGAGACGCAGAGTAGGTGAACGGATGATCTCCGCATGTGTGGTTCCCACAGTGAAGCATGGAGGATGAGGTGTGATGGTGCTTTTCTGGTGACACTGCCGGTGATTTATTTACAATTCAAGGCACACTTAACCCTACCATCCTTACCCTAATTCGAGTAAAGTAGTAGACAACAAAACACTTAGGCTGGAAGTAGAAGCCTATACATACAATATACACTGTTCAAAAAAATAAAGGGAACACTAAAATAACACATCCTAGATCTGAATTAATCAAATATTCTTATTAAATACTTTTTTCATTACATAGTTGAATGTGCTGACAACAAAATCACACAAAAATGATCAATGGAAATCAACTCTATCAACCCATGGAGGTCTGGACTTGGAGTCACAATCAAAATTAAAGTGGAAAACCACACTACGGGCTGATCCAACTTTCATGTAATGTCCTTAAAACAAGTCAAAATGAGGCTCAGCAGTGTGTGTGTGGCCTCCACGTGCCTGTATGACCTCCCTACAATGCCTGGGCATGCTCCTGATGAGGTGGCGGATGGTCTCCTGAGGGATTTTCTCCCAGACCTGGACTAAAGCATCCGCCAACTCCTGGACAGTCTGTGGTGCAACGTGGTGTTGGTGGATGGAGCGAGACATGATGTCCCAGATGTGCTCAATTGGATTCAGGTCTGGGGAACGGGCGGTCCAGTCCATAGCATCAATGCCTTCCTCTTGCAGGAACTGCTGACACACTCCAGCCACATGAGGTCTAGCATTGTCTTGCATTAGGAGGAACCCAGGGCCAACCGCACCAGCATATGGTTTCACAAGCGGTCTGAGGATCTCATCTCGGTACCTAATGGCAGTCAGGCTACCTACACGGAGTACACGGAGGGCTGTGCATCCCTCCAAAGAAATGCCACCCCACACCATGACTGACCCACCTCGAAACCGGTCATGCTGGAGTATGTTGCAGGCAGCAGAACGTTCTCCACGGCGTCTCCAGACTCTGTCATGTCTGTCACATGTGCTCAGTGTGAACCTGCTTTCATCTGTGAAGAGCACAGGGCGCCAGTGGCGAATTTGCCAATCTTGGTGTTCTCTGGCAAATGCCAAACGTCCTGCACGGTGTTGGGCTGTAAGCACAACCCCCACCTGTGGACGTCGGGCCCTCATACCACCCTCATGGAGTCTGTTTCTGACCGTTTCAACAGACACATGCACATTTGTGGTCTGCTGGAGGTCATTTTGCAGGGCTCTGGCAGTGCTCCTCCTGCTCCTCCTTGCACAAAGGCGGAGGTAGCGGTCCTGCTGCTGGGTTGTTGCCCTCCTACGGCCTCCTCCACATCTCCTGATGTACTGGCCTGTGTCCTGGGAGCGCCTCCATGCTCTGGACACTACGCTGACAGACAGAGCAAACCTTCTTGCCACAGCTCGCATTGATGTTCCATCCTGGATGAGCTGCACTACATGAGCCACTTGTGTGGGTTGTAGACTTCGTCTCATGCTACCACTAGAGTGAAAGCACCGCCAGCATTCAAAAGTGACCAAAACATCAGCCAGGAAGCATAGTAACTGAGAAGTGGTCTGTGGTCACCACCTGCAGAACCACTCCTTTATTGGGGGTGTCTTGCTAATTACCTATAATTTCCACCTGTTGTCTATTCCATTTGCACAACAGCATGTGAAATTTATTGTCAATCAGTGTTGCTTCCTAAGTGGACAGTTTGATTTCACAGAAGTGTGATTGACTTGGAGTTACATTGTGTTGTTTAAGTGTTCCCTTTATTTTTTTGAGCAGTGTACATTTTACAGACAGAGTATGGTTGACAATAGTTACAGTGCCTTGCCAAAGTATTCGGCCCCCTTGAACTTTGCGACCTTTTGCCACATTTCAGGCTTCAAACATAAAGATATAAAACTGTATTTTTTTGTGAAGAATCAACAACAAGTGGGACACAATCATGAAGTGGAACGACATTTATTGGATATTTCAAACTTTTTTAACAAATCAAAAACTGAAATATTGGGCGTGCAAAATTATTCAGCCCCCTTAAGTTAATACTTTGTAGCGCCACCTTTTGCTACGATTACAGCTGTAAGTCGCTTGGGGTATGTCTCTATCCGTTTTGCACATCGAGAGACTGAAATTTTTTCCCATTCCTCCTTGCAAAACAGCTCGAGCTCAGTGAGGTTGGATGGAGAGCATTTGTGAACAGCAGTTTTCAGTTCTTTCCACAGATTCTCGATTGGATTCAGGTCTGGACTTTGACTTGGCCATTCTAACACCTGGATATGTTTATTTTTGAACCATTCCATTGTAGATTTTGCTTTATGTTTTGGATCATTGTCTTGTTGGAAGACAAATCTCCGTCCCAGTCTCAGGTCTTTTGCAGACTCCATCAGGTTTTCTTCCAGAATGGTCCTGTGTTTGGCTCCATCCATCTTCTCATCAATTTTAACCATCTTCCCTGTCCCTGCTGAAGAAAAGCAGGCCCAAACCATGATGCTGCCACCACCATGTTTGACAGTGGGGATGGTGTGTTCAAGGTGATGAGCTGTGTTGCTTTTACGCCAAACATAACGTTTTGCATTGTTGCCAAAAAGTTCAATTTTGGTTTCATCTGACCAGAGCACCTTCTTCCACATGTCTGGTGTGTCTCCCAGGTGGCTTGTGGCAAACTTTAAACGACACTTTTTATGGATATCTTTAAGAAATGGCTTTCTTCTTGCCACTCTTCCATAAAGGCCAGATTTGTGCAATATACGACTGATTGTTGTCCTATGGACAGAGTCTCCCACCTCAGCTGTAGATCTCTGCAGTTCATCCAGAGTGATCATGGGCCTCTTGGCTGCATCTCTGATCAGTCTTCTCCTTGTATGATCTGAAAGTTTAGAGTGACGGCCAGGTCTTGGTAGATTTGCAGTGGTCTGGTACTCCGTCCATTTTAATATTATCGCTTGCACAGTGCTCCTTGGGATGTTTAAAGCTTGGGAAATCTTTTTGTAACCAAATCCGGCTTTAAACTTCTTCACAACAGTATCTCGGACCTGCCTGGTGTGTACCTTGTTCTTCATGATGCTCTCTGCACTTTTAACGGACCTCTGAGACTATCACAGTGCAGGTGCATTTATACGGAGACTTGATTACACACAGGTGGATTGTATTTATCATCATTAGTCATTTAGGTCAACATTGGATCATTCAGAGATCCTCACTGAAATTCTGGAGAGAGTTTGCTGCACTGAAAGTAAAGGGGCTGAATAATTTTGCACGCCCAATTTTTCAGTTTTTGATTTGTTAAAAAAGTTTGAAATATCCAATAAATGTCGTTCCACTTCATGATTGTGTCCCACTTGTTGTTGATTCTTCACAAAAAAATACAGTTTTATATCTTTATGTTTGAAGCCTGAAATGTGGCAAAAGGTCGCAAAGTTCAAGGGGGCCGAATACTTTCGCAAGGCACTGTATCTTCCACTAAACCCCTCCTATCTATTTCTATTTGCCATATATTTTTCCACTGTGCTGTGATGTTTCACAAAAGTTCTGAACTTTTCTAATATCATGGATTCTACATATTGTAAATTAAAGACCTTTTTTTGCTAAGAGTATTATAATATTATTAAATGATTGACTATGACTTTTTAAATCACTTCTATGTATTGCTTTCAATCTTTCTGTCCATTAACTTGGCTGTGCCTTACCTGGTTGTGAGTAAATTGGAGATGGTCTTCTTTGGGCTAATGAGGGTGATGGAGAGATCTCCACGTCTGCTATAGGTCAGTGTAAGACGGGCCTGGATGTGCTCCAGAGACCGAATCCAGTTCCTGGTGCCGTGACAAGCTGTCACATTCCACCTCAATGTCAGTTTCCTGCGGAGTTCACTATCAGACAGACAGAGCATCAGATATAACACATCTAACTGGCCAAGTTAGCATTATGAATTAGTGGAATTACTTTATCATTGGTGGCTGGTGGGAGGAGCTAATGGAATGGTATCACACACCACACAAATGGAAGCCACATGTTTGACTCCGTTCCATGCATTGCATCCCAGCCATTACTATGAGCCCGTCCTATAGCTCCTCCCACCAGCCTCCACTTCTGTTTATGCTCAATAAAATCTGAAGATCATGTTTATGTTTACTGTAAACAGCTATAGAACTAAGTGGCTGTTTTCTTACTAACTATCCATAAGTGAGATGAAAGGACAATGGTGTTTTCCTTACATGGCTCTGGTAATGAGGTCAATGGTGCATTTCCTTTTAGGTTTGACTGCTTTCCATTTACTGGCCAACTCCACCAGTCTCCCTGCATCCAGTAGCCCATATCCATAGTAATGGCTGACTACAATAAAGCAAATCAGGTGTATGATGCTATAGCTGTGTTTACACAGGCAGCCCAATTCTTATATTTTTCCACTAACTGGTCTTTTGACCAACCTGATTGGTCAAAAGACCAATTAGTGAAAAAAATATCAGAATTGGGCTGCCTGTCTAAAAGCAGTTCATTCATTTCAACTCTATTTCTGGCCCTACAGTGTAGCAAATATATAATAAATATATTATTTTACCTTTATTTAACTAGGCAAGTCAGTTAAGAACAAATTCTTATTTTCAATGATGGCCTAAGAACAGTGGGTTAACTGCCTGTTCAGGGGCAGAATGACAGATTTGTACCTTGTCAGCTCGGGGATTTTGAACTTGCAACCTTCCGGTTACTAGTCCAATGCTTTAACCACTAGGCTACCCTGCCGCCCCTGGTCAACTACCTAACACTAGAAGGGAGTGCTTTATGTCTCACCAGGTCTTCCAACACCATTGGTCCGCCAATCATGTGTTCGAAGATCTACCGGTCTAGATGCTCGCACCACGAGGTGTTGCACATCACGCCAGTTGAGTGTCGGGCTGTGGGAGAAGTTGGGAAATTATCATCTTTCTCGATGACTCAAAGCCTCAAACTTACAACAAATAGGTTTTTGAGTTACAGGTGCACAGAGACAAGAGAATGGTTACTTTGCCTCCAGAGCCAGTGCAATGATCCCAGCAGCCAGAGGGGCAGAGGCAGAGGTCCCAGTATGGTCTGAGGTGCAGGATTGATGCAGGTCGGTGGTGACCTGGAAGGGAAACAACATCCAGGTACTTTGTTGAGGCTTTGCTTACTGTTGCTGTAGGTGTTAAATGTGAGATAAATATTGACCTTTTTCAGAGTTCCACACATCTTCAGCAAACCTTTGCATTCATGTGACTACTTTGTCAAGCACAATTAAACTAATGCTAAACTAGTCAAAGATTTAACAGAATGCTTTGTCACTCTAAATGCATCTTTTTAAAGAAATGTATGGATGTTAAAAACACTAGTGTGGGATGAGTTGAGGACAAAGAGACTTACAATACTGCGGTGATGAAAGCTGCCACCACTGTAGGTCGTTGTTAGAATGGCAGAGCAGGGTTCACTGTAGAAGGGCAGTGTTCCCCTCTCAGTGGTACTACCAACAGACAACGTGTAAATGCTGTTGGTGTAGCCATCGCAGTTGCAGTTGTCAAAGCTGGCGCCCCCATTGCCTGAAGCCCAGACGTAAATGGAACCCAAGCCACCTCGGCCCTGTAAGGTATTGAATGTTTTTTAAGACTCATTGTATGATCTTACCGTTTTAGTTGCCAATGCCGATTACATTGTTTTATCTTATCTAACAAAATGGACACTACTGATGAAACAGGTAATATAGGGTAACCAGTACAAGTTGTATCATACATTGGTAATGCCTCTGATAAAGGCTTCTTGGGCCAATGTGTTTGGCCCCTCCAAATTCGTCCCCAAATCTTCAGGTCCCCAGCTGGAGCTGTAGATGTCAATGTGTTGCTGATTCAAATTTAAGGACATGGCTTCTATCAGGTCAGTCACTTGTCCATCCAACATCCGAACTCCTGGACAAAACAGAACAAGTAACAGGACACAAATTAAAGCAGGATAATTGCAGTACAGTTCTATATGCTATTAAAAGAGACCAAATGAGTGAATGTATGGGTAATACTTACCTCCGATCTTGGCCTGATATGCCACTCCAACCCCACACACCCCATTATTTGCCACCGCTGCCACCACCCCAGCACACCGTGTTCCATGCCTATGGAACAGAATACAAAAGGGGTTCATCCATACAGAATGTTGTTACATAGTGCAGTTCTTACATGATACATGATGTAATATCTTGCATTAAAATCTTAACATCATAGCAAATTACCTATTTGGTCTGGTCAGAGTGTATTGGGTGTCTGGGTTGGGGTCATTATCGTTCATGTCATAGCTAGCCTGTGGATCCTACAGGTACAATACATTAGGTTTTTATAAGGATCATTTGCCACTTGCATTTTATTTTTTAAATAATATTTGTCTTTTTCCATTTTTGTTACAGCACTGTATTGCTGGAACAAAATTCTAAATACATTTCATATTGATGTTCTAGTGCCATTCAGGCAATTTAAAGTATTGATTGGGGACATTTTTGTGGAGGAATGTAGCTTTTTCTGGGTGATTTGTGCTTCCCATTAATGTGTTTTTGTATTTTAATATATATAGGGTATAATCTGTATATTTATGTTGTATTATACAAGGCACATTTGTAAAAGAGACCTAGGTCTCAATGTGTTCCCTGTTAAAATAAAGGTTAAATAAACAAAATATATAATAACAACTCACATAATTTTCAGCAATGTCTGGGTGGCTTGTCTCTAGGCCATCGTCTAAGATGGACACCACCACCCCTTTTCCTGTGTAGCCTCGAGCCCATGCAGCCACCACATTCTGATCAAAGGCCTCACTCTGGAAAAGCAGTGTGAATACATTATTTTTTCTGTTAAAACGGGGATAACCATTTGTTTTCACTCAAGGCAGAACAAACTAAAACAGGCTGAATAAAAATGTAAAGAGCTTGTATTATGGAAATATACTTCAAACAAAAATGGAAGCTTAATGTTGACATACCAGGTACCACTGCTGATTGAAAAATGGATCAGTTGGTACTGTGAAAGAGTGTCTTCTCTTTCTACTCCTTTCAGATTGCTGTGCAAACCAAAGCACCTACGAAACAGAAAGTACATCATCATACTCATTACAATAAGAGAAATGCTGGGACTGGTTATTCCAGCCAATTTGGGATAGTATTGACCTATTGGCTATTCACCTTAGGGTCCATTTTGAATATAAGATTATGCAAATAGTGTGCCTGCAATGATTGTTTTGCCACCTGTCTTTGCTCCATATGGTAATAGTTGCCATCTGGAAATATCTACAAATATAATATGCCAGAAGAAATTAGCTAGTCATAATATGCCAAAAGATCTACACATAAAAATACACATCATTATATGACATAAACAGTGAACTAACATTGTTTACCTTTCCCAGGTTATGGAAACCATGCTTCTTTGCAATCTTGTTGATTTGTTCAGGAGTGCAATTCAAATGTAGCGCCCAAATGTTAGTGTAGATGACCTCGGCATACATTGTGCACACATACAACATACACAAGAAGCAACTGATAAACCTCATTCTGTCTGCTGTTTGAACTGATCAGCTGATACATTGTTGGTCATAGAGAAGCAATCCTTTCATTTCGCCAACTCTCATGTCTGCAACTTGATTTTAACTGATGTTGACAGTTTCATCACTAACGGTTGTACTTGACATTCGAATAAGCCTACTACACGAGCGTGAACAATAACTAATATTCCCGCCACAGATAATCAAGACTGGCGCGCAAGTATCTGTGCATTGTTTGGTCACTTTTGCGTTGTGTAACGGCATTGACAAGACTTTGATTTAGGACCGATGTAAAGACAGTTTCAAATTGGATATTCGGCTGTAGTTTTAATTACGTTCACCAACAGCAGTTAGGGACCGTCAACATAGTGGCAAATTACATTTTTCAAATGTCAAACATCTTGGCCATGTTCTGTTATAATCTCCACCCGGCACAGCCAGAAGAGGACTGGCCACCCCTCATAGCCTGGTTCCTCTCTAGGTTTCTTCCTAGGTTTTGGCCTTTCTTGGGAGTTTTTCTAGCCACTGTGCTTCTACACCTGCATTGCTTGCTGTTTGGGGTTTTAGGTTGGGTTTCTGTACAGCACTTTGATATATCAGCTGATGTAAGAAGGGCTATATAAATACATTTGATTTGATTTGATATTTCAATAGCTCTTTAACCAAATCAAATTTATTTATAATTTAACCGTTACTCCTTTAACCGTTACTCCTAACACTTTCAAAACTGGTTGTTGCTAACCCGATGGCATAGACACACATTGCACACCCTTTAGTTTGTCCATTTTCATCTCACATGGTTTTACATGAATTTTTCAAAGTTTAGAATTTCAACAGCTCCTTGGTCATGTGACCTGGTGACGTCAAACCAGGTTCAGAATGTCCACTCAGTGGGCCTACACATTGAACATCCTTTACTTTGTCCATGTTTATCTCACACGTTTTTACATGAATTTTTCAAAATGTAAGATTTCAATAGCTCCTTGGTCATGAGACCTAATGTCCACTGACTACCCTTCTATATTGCACACTCTTGTTTGTGTACTGTAAAATCACGCGGTGTAATGTACATTTTTCATAGTTTCAAATTTGCAATAGCTCCTTGGTCATGTCAATTACACCCCTAAGAAGCATGCAGTGGATATACACCCATATTGCATAACCTCTAGTCATGTATCTTCTATATTGTTGTACATTAATATTAGTTTGACAATTAGGGGGTTCAGTCTAGTGTTGTGTTTACCATTTTCTTTCATATTTATCTACAGTAATTGGTAGTTTTAAGTACTTATTTTCCCTGTGTTTTATTTTCCACAGTATTTAACAGTGGTACACAATAGGAGAGAGACAGATAGTATCGCCTTTTGTTGTTAATATCAACCATAAAGGAAAAGGGCAGAGTACGAGTGTCATGTTATTAATTGTCCAAAGCAGGGATGGAGAGTGAGATAGTGAGGTAGGCTGCAGTGGGTTTGCTGGTCAATACATATACTGAACATGTAACCACAGTAATGGTGGCCAGTAAATCAAAGAATAAAAATGTAATATTGCCAAATAAACAGAAATTTTAGACCTTTCCAACGTGTCAATAGACACTTAACTTCAATTAAGTATGAACAATTTCACAATGTTATCTTTCTCTTTATCCCTGGTTGATGTACATTTCAGAGCCTCTTCAGTGTGGATGGGGTATAGCATACAAAGACTGCACTTCCAGTTTGTGCACAGCACATGGAACCACCGTTGACATGCAAAACATTCAATCAAAATAAAACAAAGCATAACACATTATAAATAATATCAAATATCAATGCAGTATGATGAATGACGAATTAGCCATCCATTGTGTTATATCATAAATTGTCTTACATGCCGTCAATGTTGTCAAAAGATTATAAACATGTTAAATAAAGTTACTAACCCAGTCAGTTGTTGGCCTTGTGGAACTCTGAAATCATAGGCATGAACTGAACATATGGCTGTCCCACACAACTACATAAAAATAAAGAATTGACATTTACTTTGAATGAAATGTCATTACATACCAGACATTTTTAGTATATCCTCAGCCATTTATTTTTCGCAGTTGCTCTATGTGTTTTTGAAGGTTCCATATCAATTTGGAAGAGGATGTTGGGGAAGTTCTGTGCAACTTCCTTGGCCATCTACACCAAAAAATGAGTTTTTGACCTAATTGTCACATAACAGCTAACCATTCATTATTGAAAATATAACTATCAAAACCTGCATTAAAAAAGACCCCACAGCTGAACGTGTCCTTCTGCATGTTGTGAGTTATTTCCCCTCCTTTCCACTTTATGTCCGCCCAGTCATCTTTTCCATGGCAGGATCTCTCATTTTGAAGTATTCTCTTTTTTATGTATAAATAATTGTTATGTCAGTTGTTGGAATGAGACCAAGGTGCAGTGTGGTAAGCGTACATCTTACTTTATTTTGATGAACTCCAAACAAAACAACAAAAGATACTCGGACGTAAAGTTCTGCAAACTAAAAGAGGAAAAAAGGCTGCCTAAATATGATCCCAAATCAGAGACAATGATAGACAGCTGCCTCTGATTGGGAACCATACCAGGCCAAACAAAGAAATAGAAAAACTAGAATGCCCACCCAAATCACACCCCGACCTAACCAAATAGAGAAATAAAAAGGCTCTCTAAGGTCAGGGTGTGACAGTACCCCACCCCAAAGGTGCGGACTCTGGCCGCAAAACATGACTCCATGGGGGAGGGTCCGGGTGGCCATCTAGCCTCGGTGGTGGCTCCGGTTCTGGACGTAGACCCCGCTCCGCTCGCTGATCCCTCCGCTTTTGTGGAACCGGACCGTGGATTGTCGCCGGGGCTCCGGACCATAGATCGTTGCCAGGGACTCCGGACCGTAGATCAGAACCCCCGCTGGTGGCTCTTGGCTGCAGACTGTCACTGGAGGCTCTGGACCGCAGACTGTCGCTGGAGGCTCTGGACCGCCGACCGTCGCTGGAGGCTTTGGACCGCAGACCGCGATGAAGGCTCTGGACCGCAGACCGCCGCTGGAGGCTCTGGACTGCAGACCCTTGCTGGAGACTCCGGACCTTGGGTCATCGCTGGAGGCTCCGGGCAATGGATCATCACTGGAGGTTCCGGGCCATGGATCATCACTGGAGGCTCCGGGCCATGGATCATCACTGGAGACTCCGGGCCATGTATCATCACTGGAGGCTCCGGGCCATGGATCATCACTGGAGGCTCCATGCCATGGATCATCACTGGAGGCTCCGGGCCATGGATCATCACTCGAGGCTTCGTGCCATGGATCATCACTGGAGGCTCCAGACTGTGGACCGTCTCAGGAGGTTCCGGACTGTGGACCGTCTCAGTAGGTTCCGGACTGTGGACCGTTTCAGGAGGTTCTGGACTGTGGACCGTTTCAGGAGGTTCTGGACTGTGGACCGTCGCTGGAGGTTCTGGACTGTGGACCGTCGCTGGAGGTTACCGAACTGTGGACCGTCGCCGGAAGCTCTGGATTGGGAACTGTCGCCGGGAGCTTTGGACTGGGAACTGTCGCCAGAAGCTCTGGACTGGGAACTGTTGTCGGAAGCTCTGGACTGGGAACTGTCGTCGGAAGCTCTGGACTGGGAACTGTCGCCGGAAGCTTGGTGCGTGGGACCAACACTGATGGTACCGGGCTTGTGCCACGCACCTCAGGACGAGCGCGAGGAGCAGGCACAGGACACACTGGGCTGTGAAGTCGCACTGGCGACACAGTGCGTAGAGCCGGCGCAGGATATCCTGGACCAAGGTGGCGTACTGGAGACCAGGAGCGCTGAGCCGGCACAACCCGTCCTGGCTGTATGCTCAATTTTGCACGGCAAGTGCAAGGAGCTGGCACAGAACGCACCGGGCTGTGAATGCGCACTGGAGACACAGTGTGTATCACCGCATAACATGGTGCCTGAACGGTCACACTCTCCTGAAAGCGAGTGTGGGGTGTTGGCTCTGGTCTGAAACCTGGCTCCACCAACCACCCCATGTGCCAACCACCCCGTGTCTCCCCCCCCCCAAAAAAAAATGTTTGGCCTGCCTCTCGTGCTTGTTTCGTGGTCACGAACCCCGGTGTCATCGTTGTTCCTCCCTCGCTGCCTCCGTCTGCTCCCATGGAAGGCGATCCCTTCTGGCCAGGATCTTCTCCCACGTCCAGGATCCCTTACCATCTAAGATATCCTCCCATGTCCAGGATGTCTGCTCCTCCTGGCCACGTTGCTTGGTCCGTTTGTGGTGGGATCTTCTGTCACATTCGTTTAAAGATGGATTGGACCAAGGTGCAGCGTGGTAGGCGTACATTTTTCTTTATTTTAAATTACACCGAAAAACAAAATACAAAACTAACATAAAGTTCTGCAGGCTACCCAGCACTGAAACATACCCAAATCACACTCGACCTAGCCAAATAGAGAAATAAAAAGGCTCTCTAAGGTCAGGGCGTGACAATAATGGAATTATGATTAGTTATAGGCAAATGAATACACAAGCCAAATTGTTATGCTGTTTTCCTTATCACTATAATCTAGTAGTAATTTATTAGTAGAGGTAATTTCCTTTATGCCCCATTCTACACACAGCCTAAATTATAGGCACTGAACCATTTACAGGACAATAATAAAAGTAGCATATAGGATCCAACCCTATCACAAGAGTGAATAAATGTAGAGCGTTTGAAGACTTTAAGAAAAAAATATTAAGTGACAGTTACATCAGTACGTGCTTAAAGAAAGTCATATCACAAAGATCACAGATGACAGTGCCCACCAAATCTATGACAATAGAGAATGAATTGTAAGCACCAAAGTGTGTTTGTCAAAATAATATCTGCAAAATGTCAGTTGTTCAAAATAATACTTATATTTGCAATAGCAATGTATGACATATGCAGTTGAGGAATATTCCAATATACCAACACGACATGTAGGACGGACATAAGACATTCCCACATACAGTAGTTTTTCATTTTTTTATTTCACCTCTATTCAACCAGGTAAGCCAGTTGAGAACAAGTTCTCATTTACAACTGCGACCTGGCCAAGATAAAGCAAAGTAGTGTGACACAAACAACACAGAGTTACACATGGGATAAACAAATGTACAGTCAATAACACAATACAAAAGTCTATATACAGTGTTCGCAAATGACGTAAGATTAGGGAGGTAAGGCAATAAATAGGCCTTAGTGGCGAAATAATTACAATTTTGCATATAAACCCTGAATGTGCAAGTAGAGATACTGCGGTGAAAAGGAACAAAAAATATAAATAAAATAAATAACAATATGGGGATGAGGTAGTTGGATGGGCTATTTACAGATGGGCTACATACAGGTGCAATGATCTGTAAGCTGCTCTGATAGCTGATGCCTAAAGATAGTGAGGGAGATATGAGTCTCCAGCTTCAGTGATTTTTGAAATTCGTTCCAGTCATTGGCAGCAGAGAACTGGAAGGAAAGGCGGCCAAAGTAGGAATTGGCTCACTACTATGGTGACCAGTGAGCTGAGATAAGGTGGGGCTTTTCCAAGCAACAACTTATAGATGACCTGGAGCCAGTGGGTTTGGCAACGAATATGAAGCGAGGGCCAGCCAACGAGAACATACAGGTTGCAGTGTTGGGTAGTATATGGGGCTTTGGTGATGAAACGGATGGCACTGTGATAGACTGCATCCAATTTGCTGAGTAGAGTGTTGAAGGCTATTTTGTAAATGACATCGCCAAAGTCAAGGATCGGCAGGATAGTCATAGGATGCTTTGTTGCGAAATAGGAAGCCGATTCTAGATTTAATTTTGGATTAGAGATGCTTAATATGAGTCTGGAAGGAGAGTTTACAGTCTAACCAATCATCTAGGTATTTGTTGTTGTCCACATATTCTAAGTCAGAACCGTCCAGAGTAGTGATGCTAGGCGGGTGGGCAGATGCGGGCATCGATCGGTTGAAGAGCTTGCATTTAGTTTGACTTGCATTTAAGAGCAGTTGGAGGCCACGGAAGGAGAGTTGTATGGCATTGAAGCTCGTCTGGAGGTTAGTTAACACAGTGTCCAAAGAAGGGCCAGAACGATACAGAATGGTGTTGTCTGCGTAGAGGTGGATCAGAGAATCATCAGCCACAAGAGCGACATCAATAATGTATACAGAGAAAATAGTCGGCCTGAGAATTGAACACTGTGGCACCCCCATAGAGACTGGCAGAGGTCCGGACAACAGGCCCTCCCATATGACACACTGAAATCTTTCTGATAAGTACTTGGTGAACCAGGCGAGGCAGTCGGTGATTGCGGTGATTGACAGAGTCGAAAGCCTTGGCCAGGTCGATTATGATATCGTTTGGGACCTTGAGCGTGGTTGAGATGCACCCATGACCAGCTCGGAAACCAGATTGCATAGCGGAGAAGGTACGGTGGGATTCGAAATGGTCGGTGATCTGTTTGTTAACTTGGCTTTCGAAGACCTTTGAAAGGCAGGGTAGGATAGATATAGGTCTGTACCAGTTTGGGTCTAGAGTGTCTCCCCCTTTGAAGAGGAGGATGACCGCAGCAGCTTTCCAATCTTTGGGGATCTCAGACAATACGAAAGAGAGGTTGAACAGGCTAGTATTAGAGGTTGCAACAACTGAGGCGATATTTTTATAAAGAGAGGGTCCAGATTGTCAAGCCCAGCTGATTTGTATGGGCCCAGATTTTGCAGCTCTTTCAGAACATCAGCTATCACGATTTGGGTGAAGGAGAAATGGGGAGGCTTGGGCAAGTTGCTGTGGGGGGTGCAGAGCTGTTGACCGGGGTAGGGGAAGCCAGGTGGAAAGCAAGGCCAGCTGTAAAAAAATGCTTCTCGATAATCGTAGATTTATCGGTGGTTACAGTGCTTCCTAGCAGTGGGCAGCTGGGAGGAGGTGCGCTTAATCTCCATGGACTTTACAGTGTCCCAGAACTTTTTGGAGTTTGTGCTACAGGATGCAAATTTCTGTTTGAAAAAGCTAGCCTTTGCTTTCCTAACTGCCTGTGTATATTGGTTCCTTACTTCCCTGAAAAGTTGCATATCATGGGGGCTATTCGATGCTAATGCAGTGCGCCACAGGATGCTTTGTGCTGGTCAAGGGCAGTCAGGTCTGGAGTGAACCAAGGGCTATATCTGTTCTTGGTTCTAAATGTTTTGAATGGGGCATGCTTATTTAAGATGGTGAGGAAGGCACTTTTAAAGGATAAGCAGGCATCCTCTACTGACGGAACAAGGTCAATATCTTTCCAGGTCGATTAGAAAGGCCTGCTCGCTGAAGTGTTTTAGTGAGCATTTGACTTTGATGAGGGGTGGTCGTTTGACCGCAGACCCATTACGGACGCAGGCAATGAGGCAGTGATTGCTGAGTTCCTGGTTGAAGACAGCAGAGGTGTATTTAGAAGACAGGTTGGTCAGGATGATATCTATGAGGGTGCCCATTTTACGGATTTGGGGTTGTACCTGGTAGGTTCCATGATAATTTGGGTAAGATTGAGGGCATCTAAATTGTAGGACGGACGGGGTGTTAAGCATATCCCAGTTTAGGTCACCTAACAGTACAAACTCCGCATCCGCTACAAGACCATGGTGCTTGCCTACGGAGCTGTGAGGGGAACGGCACCGCAGTACCTCCAGGCTCTGATCAGGCCCTACACCCAAACAAGGGCACTGCGTTCATCCACCTCTGGCCTGCTCGCCTCCCTACCACTGAGGAAGTACAGTTCCCGCTCAGCCCAGTCAAAACTGTTCGCTGCTCTGGCCCCCCAATGGTGGAACAAACTCCCTCACGACGCCAGGACAGCGGAGTCAATCACCACCTTCCGGAGACACCTGAAACCCCACCTCTTCAAGGAATACCTGGGATAGGATAAGTAATCCTTCTCACCCCCCCCCCCCTTAAATGATTTAGATGCACTATTGTAAAGTGGCTGTTCCACTGGATGTCAGAAGGTGAATTCACCAATTTGTAAGTCGCTCTGGATAAGAGCGTATGCTAAATTACTTAAATGTAAATGTAAATGGGGGGCAATTAATTCACATATGGTGTCCAGGGCACCGCTGGGGAATGAGGGGGGTCTGTAACAAGCGGCAACAGTGAGAGACTTATTTCTGGAAAGGTGGATTTTTAAAAGTAAAAGCTCAAACTGTTTGGGCACAACCTGGATAGCATGACAGATCTCTGCAGGCTGTCTCTGCAGTAGATTGCAACTCCACCCCCTTTGGCAGTTATGTCTTGGCGGAAGTGTATACACATACATAGAGGCATTTTTCAGCTATGATTTTACCACTCAGAATCCAGAATGGATATGACAATGGAGCCAGTACAGGATGTAAATACACCCTTACAACAATCTACTTTTTGATCTTGACTTCTTATCTGGTAAACTGCTACTATGTGTCAAGAAAAGAGCCCCAATTAGGGGTTAGTGTACTCCAGTAAAAAAAAGGGCTGGTTTCGATTAAAAACTATTGCCCTGTGTCTCCGTTCATAGGGGCATGAGAGACTAGTCAGTGGTAGAATTGAGTTGGCACTTTATTGGCCCAAACACCCATAGACCCACAAGGTTGAGGTTACTCATGGACTTTTTTTGTTGCATTGTGTCTTCTAACTGTCCAAGAATAGGATCCAAAGTGTTAGGAAATATTTGTTGCCATAAATATAAAGGAGGATGTCTCTCCTCATACCTCTTGCACTTTAGTCAGACTGTGCACCACAGAGCCAATACATACAGGTCAACGGTGCCAATTGAAAGTCAAGGGGTGTGTCTGTTTATTTTTTTTATTTTTATTTTGCCTTTATTTTACTAGGCAAGTCAGTTAAGAACAAATTCTTATTTTCAATGATGGCCTAGGAACAGTGGGTTAACTGCCTGTTCAGGGGCAGAATGACAGATTTTGTACCTTGTCAGCTCGGGAATTTGAACTTGCAACCTTTCGGTTACTAGTCCAATGCTCTAACCACTAGGCTACACTGCCGCCTGTAATCATTTTGGATTACTCTCTCTGTGCAGAGATCCCCTGTGGTTCAAGTCTGCTCTGCACATGTCTGAAAGTGGCAGAGCCAGCAGCCAAGAGTTTTTCACAGTATGTCATAAAAAACTATTACACTTATGAATATATGTAAAATGCTAATGTGTATTAGGCCCAGTACAATGGAATAACTAAGACCTGAATTTGAATGCAGTGTGTTCCGATTCCTCCTTCTCTTTCTGTCCAGCAGGGTCAACCAAAAACACTTGGCCTGATGGTTCATGCAGATACTGGTGAAGCAATATATGTAACAGTATAACTTTAGACCGTCCCCTCGCCCATACCCGGGTGCGAACCAGGGACCCTCTGCACACATCAACAACAGTCACCCACGAAGCATCTTTACCCATCGCTCCACAAAAGCCGCGGCCCTTGCAGAGCAAGGGGAACTACTACTTCAAGGTCTCAGAGCAGGTGACGTCACCGATTGAAACGCTATTTAGCGCGCACCGCTAACTAAGCTAGCCGTTTCACATCCGTTACACTCACCCCCTTTTGCCTTTTGACCTCCTCCTTTTTCCGCAGCAACCAGGGACCCTCTGCACACATCAACAACAGTCACCCACAAAGCATCGTTACCCATCGCTTCACAAAAGCCGCGGCCCTTGCAGAGCAAGGGGAACTACTACTTCAAGGTCTCAGCGCAAGTGACGTCACCGATTGAAACGCTATTTAGCACGCATCGCTAACTAAGCTAGCCGTTTCACATCCATTACATATAGAAATCTATTGATTCCTTAAATGATTTTAGTATTAAATTACCCATATCACAAACCTCATACCTCTCCACAAAAATGAACCTAAATCATTTTTGAAAAAAGGATTTTACTCACAAAAGACATAGGAATTTATTTTCCCAGTTAAAAATAGTAGGCCATGCATCGAATAACTATTTTCATCAGAAAAACGAACCCTCAAATGCAATATTGCATTTTGTAAGTTGTCTGCAGGTGGCTTGTTGTGAATGCACTCAAATATCAAGTCATTATCAGGTTATGTAAACTGTGTTCTAATACTCAACGTAGAAGGATTTGTCTTAATGTACAGTATATGAAAGTGATTCTATGAAAATAATTATTTCACGTTATCAAGCTCACTGTGACTGACAAATCATTGCCTATTACTGTGATTAAAAAGAGCATATGAAACATTGTTTTTCATGAGGCCTACCTGTGCACCTTCCTTTAAGCACCTCTGTTTGAACACCTCTCCTGTCCTTGATCCAAACCACATACAGCCATGTGAAAGATAGTTATTACGAGGATGGAACATTTGTTTGACTTTCAAAATAAAAATGTCATGCCCATGTAAAATGAAGGCCTGCAAAGCTTACAGATTTATGTCTAATAGCATGAGATGAAAGTAGACAAACATCAGTGTGCGATATGAAGGTATAGTTAGTGGACATTCTGAACCTTGTTTTGAGGTCAGTAGGTCACATGACCAAGGAGCTATTGAAATGGTACATTTTGAAAAATTAATGTAAACCCACGTGAGATGAAAATGGCCAAACGAAGGGGTGTGCAATGTGTAGGGCTACTGAGTGGACATTCTGAACTTTGTTTGAAGTCACTAGGTCACATGACCAAGGAGCTTTTGAAATTTGAATGTAAAAAAGGTTTGTATTTTGTTTACACTCCCTAACTAATTAAACTTGGAATACAAAATGCTGCTCACATTTGGACATGTTTATTAGCTTTGTAAAGCCAATTAATGTCCAAATCGTGAAAATAAGACCTGTGCAATGTTGTGCGCAATTTTTTAGAACATCATGACACTTATTTGGAGTCTGTGGCTCAAGTGGTTTGAAAGCTATTGAGGTTTGAAAGCGCGAATATCCGTCGAATATCCAACCTGACACTGTCTTTACCTCGGTTGATTGGGTTGTCTAAAGTGATCCCGGATCTGCTCTGAGCTACGTCATAACCCATGAACCACTTGCAAATGTGACATTATTTCCCACATATTTGGTATTTAAGTTCAGACCAATCAATACGTTTAACTCTTACTTTAGACATTTTTCTCTCCCTGTCAACAAAAAATATATATACCGGTAGGCCCCTATAATTAACTGCTATATTTATTTTAATTAGTCCTTGGGACGTCCCAACCTTGAACCTAACCATTTTAAATGTCAACTTCAAAGAAGTAGGGACGTCCCAAGGATCACAGATAGGTCGGACTGTTCAATCACGTATCCACAGTCAGTGGAAGTCTTCTCATTTTTTGCGAAAGATGGCGGCGTTGGTGGGTGAGTGATGTTATGGCTAATATGCAATGTTCCCAAGTTACTGCGACATATCATTCTGCTAAATATCCGACTTATTTATTCCACTAACATTACTGTATTTCCTATGCCACCTGATTAATGTATTATCTATGGTTTGCAGTCATTTTATGCTTCCACCATCGGTTGTAATCACCGACCTTGCTATCTAGCTATAACTAGCTTGTTGCTATATCTGGCGTAAATCTGAACAGAAACGGCTCTGGCTAGGCTAACTAGCTAATGTTAGCTAGCTAGGGAGAACATGTTTGTTTGTAAATAGCTAACTAGCACGCGTGGAACGTTAAGTTCCCCAGTCAGACATGCAGTGTGATCAACCTCTTAGCGAATGGTCATCTAATGGCACATATATGTTTTATATTTATATAAGGAAATACTTGATACAAGTCAGTTTGGCTAAGTTACAACTAGCCATATCACAAACGTCTGTTCGTTATGCCACTCAAGAAATGCGCATTGACTGCCAGTCAGTGGGTTTCCACTAGTTACTACTGCCACACATGTCAATATTGCCTATTGTAATGATTCATTAAAACAAAAATTCGCTTTTTGGTCGTGATTTTGGGTTAGGCTGTGGTAACAAGTGACAACCTGTGCAGTAACGTTATCCCTCCAGTAAATTGTGTTAGCTCGAGAGTTTGGTGTGGTGTAATGATTTAATTGAATTTTAAATCTAGCTATGTTTTTTTGTTTTTTCTTAGCAGTCCCTCGCCTCGCCGCGTTTTGTAACTTTTCATCAAGGTAAGGATGCTTTTTAAAGTTTAATCTGATATTATTTAGGAACGCTTATCTGCTGTCTCTGGCAGTCTGGTTTTAATTAATCACCTTATCAACTGCGTAATTTGTCCAAGACAGGTCTGGCATTTACTATAGTTAGCAACATGGAGGTTCTTTCTGTTTTGGAATCACCAGTAGTCTACATTAAATATGTTTGCCCCATTTGTTATAGTTTAGAGTATTGTGTTATTTCTGTGCAGTGCCATTTTGCTTGTGTTGATGGTCAGTCAATCAATCAACTTTATTTTATAAACCTCTTTTACATCAGCAGTTATCACAAAGTTGTCAGTGCCAATCCAATCTTGGTATTTTTTTACCACACAGACCCATTTCAGTGTTTGTGATACAACAGAGGTTGCTACACCACATTGCTAAAAGCGACAATGCTACAAGGTAATGGAAATCCAGTGAACATCTGAATTTGTCAAGAACTATAAACAAGATTTGCTCGAGTACTTAATGTTCCCTTTTCCTTCAGTGTGGTTCCAGTCAGAGAGAAAAGCACAGCGATGGCTGCTGCCAAGCCCGCTGCAGTAGCAAGCAGCAAGGGAGAATATGTCATCACTAAACTGGATGATCTGGTGAACTGGGCACGCAGAGTAAGTTACACAGAGTAAGTTAGGGCTCCGATTAAATTCCACACAATATCTCTGTTATGCAGTGGCATATGGTACATTTTGTATGTTTTGAGTGTCAATTTGTCTTTTATAAAATTCCAAAAGAGCGCACTCCCCATCCTTTTTATTTTTGTAAATGTTTTTCTCCCCAATTTCGTGGTATCCAATTGGTATTTAGTCTTGTCTCATCGCTGCAACTCCTGTACGGACTCGGGTGAGACGAGAGTTGTTTGTCCTCCGAAACCCAGCCATGCCGCACTGCTTCTTGACACTGCCCACTTAACCCGGAAGCCAGCCGCAGCAATGTATTGGAGGAAACACAGTACACCTGGCGACCATGTCAACGTGCACTGTGCCTGGCTCGCCACACGAATCGCTAGTGCACGATGGGACAAGGACATCTCTGCTGGCCAAACCCTTCCCTAACCTGGATAACGCTGGGCTAATTGTGAGCTGCCCCATGGGTCTCCCGGTTGTGGCCGGCTGCGACAGAGCCTGGACTCAAACCCAGAATATTTAGTGGCACAGCTAGCACTGCGATGTAGTGCCTTAGACCACTGTGCCACTCGTGAGGCCTATCCCCATCCTTCTTTACTTCTCTTTGTAATCTACCTAACATACAGTATGTGGCCAGCTGGTTGTCAGTCAAGGAACTGTCAAAATGATTAAACTAACTACAGAGGGAAGCGTAGTCTGGTCTCATTTTTCCATATTGAGTCTCCTTTGCTGGGGGAAAATTTAAGAAGTTGTCTCTGACTCTCGTAATTCGAGGGTAATATGTAAAATTCCAGCCAAAGCCTTCACAAATAATACTTTTTTTGGGGGGGTCATTCCTCTAAACCAGGTATTCCCAAACTGGGGCAATAATAAATAAAAAATCATAGTAAAAATTCTTCACATTTTCAAACAGTACATTTTATATTTTCTAACGGGGCTATATTTGGATTCTTTTCATTTTTTTCTTGCCTGAGTAGATTTGTTTCATTGCCTAAAATAAAACCAGTGAACTAGTGTTTTGTGAAATAACAACACAATGTCAAATACAGGTAGCCTAGTCAAATAATTAACATCCAATCACATTAACCGTTGCTCTCTCGCGGAAACCTTCACTTGCACAGACATTTAAACAAAACATGACCATTTGCCACAGGAGTTTTTTGAGCGAGAATAAAGACGAACTCGTGTATTTTCTGCATTATGCAATGATATGGGCATTGGCCATGTAACGCTTTTACAACATAGGTGTAGAAGTATACTGGTTATCAGGGGGCTTGCATGATTACGAGTTTCTCACATGACTGGCCTAGCTGGGTGATTTTATTCTCACCTGAATGATCTGAATCTAGGATTACACTGACTCTCCGCAACTATATTCAATCAGCCGGACAAAATTGAGGCTATGATTTAAGAAGTTGGAGCTCTTTTCTGTCTACATTAACAAGGACAACAAGCAGGTCTTTCCATCATTGTATGATTATTATTTTTTTTTTGTGCAAATGAATTCAAACTTATGGACAATGTCAAATGTGATTATAGCGAAGCACCTGACTGAGCGAGCTGGGTGCGCAATTACACAGGTGCTTTCCCGAAATGGACGACACAAACGACTGGATTCGTTATCCCTTTTATGCCCTGCTTCCAATCCACTTACCAATATCTGAACAAGAGAGCCTCACTGAAATTGCAACATGCGATTCTGTGAAAATGTAATCAGAAACCACTGCCAGATTTCTGGATTGGGCTGCGCACAGTTTCTTGACTTGGAAAATCGCGCTAAGACACTGATGCTCTTTGCAACCACGTACCTATGTGAGAGTGGATTCTCGGCCCTCACTGGCATGACAACTAAATACAGGCTTGTTTGAAGGGGTACGGGACTATAACAAGTTTGCTTTCTCTAAATATTATTCCTTGACCTTTTCACCTTTCTCATGATGAGTTGAGGATTGTTAGGAAGAGTTGGGAAAAACATTGACTGACTGAATGATCTTTTTCAGTTAGGTCAACAAAACAATCGATCTAATCTGTTTTTGTGGATTTCTACATTAGAGCTCCCTGTGGCCCATGACCTTTGGCCTGGCATGCTGTGCGGTTGAGATGATGCACATGGCGGCTCCTCGATACGACATGGATCGGTTCGGAGTGGTGTTCAGAGCCAGCCCCAGACAGGCCGACGTCATGATTGTGGCAGGCACCTTGACCAACAAGATGGCCCCCGCTCTGCGCAAGGTATTTTACTGAAGAACATGTTTCTTTGGAGAAGGGAGTTCTGCATTTGCTTGAAATCAGCTTAGTCTTTTATTGACTATGAATTCAACATGCTTATTTTCCCATAGGTTTATGACCAGATGCCTGAGCCAAGATATGTCATTTCCATGGGCAGGTAAAGTTTTGTTCTAATATTAGGTTCAAGCAGAAAGATGTTAGTGGTTGTGTAGTTTGAAATGAATCACATAATGTCCTTGTAACTTTTTCATTTAAGAATGCCTGATTGTAATGTAAAGATTACTGCCAACTGATTGGGATTTAATTCCCCAAACTGTTTTAGCATTACACACACAGTGCTTTTACAGTGTCGGTTGACATTTTTCATATGCAGCTGTTAGTTGCGCTACAGTGTATCTTATTACTCTGTCCTTATTAAGCTGTGCCAATGGGGGTGGCTACTACCACTACTCTTATGCCGTGGTCCGAGGGTGTGATCGCATCGTACCAGTGGACATATACGTTCCAGGTATGTATCATTCTGTTATTTGTATTTTATTTTTTACTCTTTTAAAACAATTTCTTCTGGCCCTGATATACAGTGCCTTCAGAAAGTATTCACACTGCTTGACTTAATTCCACTTTTTGTTGTTACAGCCTGAATTTGAAATGGATTAGATTTTGTCACTGATCTACACATAATACTCCGTCAGTGGAATTAGAAATGTTTACAAATTAATTTAAAATGTGAAGCTGAAATGTCTTGAGTCAATAAGTATTCAACCATTTTGCTATGGCAAGCTTAAATAATTTAAGGAGTAAAAATGTACTTAAGTCACATAGTAAGATGCATGAACTCACTTTGTGCAATAAGTGTTTAACAGGATTTTAAATTGGGTAGTCAATCTCTGTACTCCACACATACAATTCTGTAAGGTCCCTCAGTCTAGCAGTGACTTTCAAACACAGATTCAACCACAAAGACCAGGGAGGTTTTCCAATGGTTTGGATAAAAGGGCCACCAATTGGTAGAAAAGGGGGGGGGCAGACATTGAATATCTCTTTGATCATGGTGCAGTTATTAATTGCAATTTGGATGGTGTCGCACAAAGATACTGGCGCCCTTCCTAACTCAATTGCCGGAGAGGAAGGAAACCTCAGGGATTTCATTCTGGGAAAAAAATATTTTAGAACAGCTAGTTTAATGGCTGTGGTGGGAGATAACTGAGGATGGATCAACATTGTAGTTTCTCCACAATACTAACATAAATGGCAGGGTGAAAGGAAGGATGCCTGTACAAAATACAAATATTCCAAAACATGTATCGTGTTTGCATTAAGGTACTAAAGTAATACTGCAAAATGTGACAAAAAATAAACTGTTTGTCCTGAATACAAAAGTGTTTTCGTTGGGCAAATCTAGCACAATACTTCACGGAGTACCACTCTTCATATTTTCAAGCATGGTGTTGGCTGCATCATGTTATGGGTATGCTTGTCATCTGCAAGGATTAGGGAGTTTTAGGAGAAAAATGAACAGAATAGAGCTAAGCATAGGCAAAATCCTAAACTTGGTTCAGTCTGCTTTCCAATAGACACTGGGAGATAAATGCAGGCAAATGTAAATCTGTTTTACCTAATTTCTACCAGCATGTCACATGCAACCAGAGGAAAAATTACTCTAGACCAACTTTATTCCACACAGACGCATACAAATCTGACCATTTTTCTATCCTCCTGATTCCTGCTTCCAAGCAAAAACTAAAGCAGGAAGTACCAGTGACTCGCTCAATATGGAAGTGGTCAGATGAAGCGGATGCAACGCTACATGACTGTTTTGCTAGCACAGACTGGAATATTTTCTGGGATTCAGGCAATGACATTGAGGAGTATACCATCTCAGTCACCGGCTTCCTCAATAAGTGCATTGACGACGTCGTCCCCACAGTGATCACACATACATATCCCAACCAGGAGCCACTGGATTACAAGCGCTTATAAGAAATCCCGCTATGCCCTCATATCGAACCATCAAACAGGCAAAGCATCAATACAGGACTGAGATTGAATCCTACTACCCCCGGCTCTGACGCTCGTCGGATGTGGTAGGGCTTGCACTACCATTATGGACTACAAAGGGAAGAACAGCCGCGAGCTGCCCAGTGACGTGAGCTTACCAGACGGGCTAAATGCCTCTTATGCTCGCTTCGAGGAAAGCAGCATGGAAGCATGCATGAAAGGACCAGCTGTTCCGGACAACTGTGATTGCTGTCCGTAGCGAATGTGAGCAAGACCTTTTAAACAGGTCAACATTCACAAGGATGCAGGGCCTGACGGATTACCAGGATGTGTACTAGGAGCATGAGCGGTCCAACTGGCAAGTGTCTTCACTGACGTTTTCAACCTCTCCCTGACTGAGTCTGTAATACACAGGTTTTAAGCAGACCACCATGGTCCCTGTGCTCAAGGAAGCGAAGGTAACCTGCCTAAATGACTACCGCTCCGTAGCACTCATGTCGGTAGCCACGAAGTGCTTTGAAAGGCTGGTCATGGCTCACATCAACACCGTTATTCCAGAAACCCTAGACCCACTCCAATTTGCATACCACACCAACAGATCCACCAATGATGCAATCGCACTCCACACTGCCCTTTCCCACCGGTACAAAAGGAACACCTATGTGAGAATTCTCTTCATTGACTACAGCTCAGCGTTCAACACCATAGTGCCCACAAAGCTCATCACTAAGCTAAGGACCCTGGGACTAAACACCTCCCTCTGCAACTGGATCAGGACTTCCTGACCGGCTGCCCCCAGGTGGTAAGGGTAGGCAACAACACATCTGCCACACTGATCCTCAACACCGGGGCTCCTCAGGGGTGCGTGCTTAGTCCCATCCTGTACTCCCTGTTCACCCACGACTGTGTGGCCAAGCATGAATCCAACACCACCATTTTTAAGTTTGCCTGATCAACGATGAGGTGGCCTATAGGGAGGAGGTCCGATGCCTGGCAGTGTGATCCCAGGACAACAACCTCTCCCTCAACGTGAGCAAGACAAAGGAGATAATTGTGGACTACAGGAAAAGATGGGCCAAACATGCCCCAATTCACATCTATATGGCTGTAGTGGAGCCGGTCGAGAGTTTCGTGTTCCTTGGTGTCCCCATCACCAACAAACTATCATGGTCCAAACACACCAAGACAGTCGTGAAGAGGGCACGACAAAGCCTATTCCCCCTCAGGAGACTGAAAAGATTTGGCTTGGGTCCCCAGGTTCTCAAAGTTATACAGCTGCACCATCGGGAGCATCCTGACTGGTTGCTTCACGGCCTGGTATGGCAACTGTTCTACAGAAGGTAGTGCGTACAGTCCAGTACAGAACTGGGGCCAAGCTTCCTGCTATCAGGACCTATATACTGGGCAGTGTCAGGAAGGCCCAAAAAATTGTCAGACTCCAGTCACCCTAGTCATAGACTGTTCTCTCTGCTACCGCACGGCAAGCGGTACCGGAGCGCCAAGTCGAGGTCCAAAAGGCTCCTTAACAGCTTCTACCCCTCCCAAGCCATACGATTTAACAATTAATCAACTAGCCATCTGGATAATTTACATTGACCCCCACCCCCTTTGTTTTTACACTCCTGCTACTCTCTGTTTATCTATTTATAGTCACTTTTCCCCTACCTACATGTACAAATGACCTTGACGAACCAGTACCCCCACATATTGACTCGGTACTGGTACCACCTGTATCTAGCCTTGTTATTTTATTGTTTAGTTTTTATTCTTTAAAAAAAACTTTAGTTTGTTTAAACTCTTTCTTGAACTACATTGTTGGTTAAGGGCTTTTAAGTAAGCATTTAATGGTAAGGTCTAATTATACCTGTTGAAAATCAAATGTTAATTTGATTTGAAATTCAACTTTCAGCTGGGCAATTACCTAAAACACAAGGCCAAATATACACTGGAGTTTCTTACCAAGATGACATTGAATTTTCCTTAGTGGTGTAGTTACATTTTTAACCTAAATCTGCTTAAAAATCTGTCAGGACATGAAAATGGCTGTCGAGCATTGATCAGCAACCAACTTGAGAGCTTGAAGAGTTTAAAAAAGAATAATGGGGGGAAAAAATTACAATCCAGGTGTGCAAAGTTCTTAGACTTACCCAGAAAGACTCAAAGCTGTAATTGCTGCCGCAAGTGATTCTGACATGTATTGACACAGGGGGTTGAATACTTATCTAATCAAGATATAGTGTTTTATTTTCCATTAAAACATTTGTAAAAAAAAAATTACTTCCACTTTGACATTGGTGTAGATCGTTGACAAAAAATTACAAATCAATCCAATTTTGTAACAACAAAATGTGGAAAAAGTCCAGGGGTGTGAATAGTTTCTGAAGGCACTGTATGATCAGCAATGTGGAAAAGAAACAAATCACAATAATACCTCTGTGAAGATCATCTTATTTACCTTAATTTTTTTATAGAAAACATTTGACTCCAAGTGACTGTTTTACTTGTCCTCCCATAGGCTGCCCACCCACAGCAGAGGCCCTTCTCTACGGGACGCTACAGTTGCAAAAGAAAATAAAGAGAGAGAAGAAAATGAGGATTTGGTATCGGAAGTGAAATTATGTACGTCTGGCTTTTTGTAGGTGTTGTATTTATTGGTCTGATCAGCCAGTAAACCGGTTGGCAATATCCTCAGGAATCACTCTGGGTTGAGCTCTGGCTCCTCTCTGTAGAAACAATAAAGGAATTTCTTGTCATTTGTATCACTGTTCTTGGCCTTGCACAGATTATGATACTGGCAGGGATATAAATACATTTAGCAATAATCGTTTTAACTGAGCATTTTAAACATTTTTATGGTCATTACTATGTAGATGGAAGGTCACCTTAGGTTTCTTTAGTAGTCCATTAGTTTTTGTAATGTATGTTGGTGTACTTCTTTGTTTCAAGACTTTCTGTGTGTATATTCTGAACCAGTAGATGGTGCACTTGGCACCCCAAAAAATTCTGAGTTTAGACATTTACTTCTATTCGCTCTGGGTCTACCAAAGAGAGAGTAGTCCCTTTTTGAAATATTCCTAAATGTTTCCTTTCTTCCTTGAAGTAATCACTGACCTGACATTGAATTGGTGTAAGCATGCTTTCCTTTTGCAGTGCTTTGACCAATTATGTCATCAGTGTTTACTTAGAGTAAATGAGGATGGATACAATTTACAAGTATTGTCTCAGGGCCAGTCTTTGGTTCTACTCACCAACACTCAATCCCAAATTGACCCTGGCCCTGTATGCAATTGTGTACATCTTAGACAATTGGAAGGTAGCAATAGGGGTGCTATTCCACCTAGCCTATCAGGAAGCAGGGTGTAGCTGTTCATATTTTATAGGAAAGTTGATAGGTGTAAACCGTTTTAACATTTTATTTGCACAAAGACGCTCCCTTTGGATGTAATTTATAGTGACAAATCACACGATCTACATTTGAAAAATATATATAGAAATCACCCTCTAATTCTGCAAGAAATGTAGCATGTATCATAAATGCAATTTATGTATTTTTTCAGTAACTCATCTCACCAGGCTTAAGGATTTGTGACCCAATAGTAAATGTGTATACATTGAGTTAAATTCTTGTGAGAGATATGCTATGATGGTTGGCCAATATTCAAAGGTCCTACTGTTCTCAATGTTCTGTTAAAAAAACTTCATAGTTTGTGGTAAGATATGACTAACACTTATCTACCAGCTGCAATGAGATCAGCACTGTGCCATGATGACAACTTGTCAATTAATGATTAACAAGTTCTAACTAGATAAGGGACTTTTTCCATAAATTTTCCTAAAGCTTCCATGCAGTCTGTTTTAAATCACTTGTATGTCTAATATATTACTTTATTTAATGAAAATAATTGATTTTGCTGAGACTCCTTTTGCCATTGAAATGCTCATTGCCATTGAAATGCTCAGTCTAATCATGTGGGCGTACATGCACAGCCCTGATTGTCGGATAGGACCTTCTCAACTCCAGAGCCCTCAAACTCAACGCTGGACCGCGAAGCCAGTTCCACTGTATTTTTTTCATTGTTCACCTCTAATCAGAGACCGATTTAAACCTTGGACACCAGGTGGGTGCAATTCATTTATTTAATAAGTAGGCAAGTCGGTTAAGAACAAATTCTTATTTACAATGACCGCCTAGGAAGAGTGGGTTAACTGCCTTGTTCAGGGGCAGAACGACAGACTTTTTTACCTTGTCAACTCGGGGATTTGATCTAGCAACCTTTCAGTTACTGGCCCAACACTAACCGCTAGGCTACCTTCCACCCCAATTAACGGGTAGAACAGAAAACCATCAGGTTCCGGTCCTCGTAGGGTAAGGGTTGAATACCCCTGCTCGAGAGCCGACCCACCTACTTTCCAAAGTAGGAGGATACATATAATAAAAGATGACTGGTCATTGGTCAAAATAATCTGATCTCGGGCCTCCCGGGTGGCGCAGTGCCACCAGAGACTCTGGGTTCGCGCCCAGGCTCTATCGCGACCGGGAGGTCCGTGGGGCGACACACAATTGGCCTAGCGTCGTCCGCGTTTGGCCGGTAGGGATATCCTTGTCTCATCGCGCACCAGCGACTCCTGTGGCGGGCGCAGTGCACGCTAACCAAGGTCGCCAGGTGCACGGTGATTCCTCCGACACGTTCGTGCGGCTGGCTTCCGGGTTGGATGCGCAGTGATAAGAAGCAGTGCAGCTTGGTTGGGTATCGAAGGACGCATGACTTTCGACCTTCGTATCTCCCGAGCCCGTACGGGAGTTATAGCGATGAGACAAGATAGTAGCTATTAACAATTGGATACAAAGAAATTGGGGAGAAAAGGGGGTAAAAATACACACATTTTTTTTTATAATACACACAAAAAAAATCGGATCTCATTGTGCTGTGGGCCAAAACTCCATCCCAGGTGAACAGGCTGAAATTCCAGGCATGATTTTCAAAAAGCTGACACCGAAAGGGCATTGGCATTTTCACAATTTGAGTGTTATTTCATGCTCCTAGTGTGGAAATATCATTGAAAACAGGAAAATCATGTTTTTTTACTTATTTTGCAGTCCCTCAGGAAATAATTGTACTCCTTTCAGAAGTGAAATATGTTAATTTTTATTCACATTTAGTCAAGTGGCCAATCGAAAGCGTTTCCACAGGCAGCCCAATTGTGATATGTTGCCCAATTATTGGCAAAGATAGGATCTGATTGGTCTAAAGACCAATAACTAAATTGGATATAAGATCAGAATTGGTCTGCCTGTGTAAACGCAGACTTAGTATTATGTCAAATATAGTGCTCATTAACATTGCAATGAAGTTCAAATGTAATGCATTCAATAACGAATTGCAAGAGGTTCTATAGCAAGAGGTGCAAAATTGTTTGAGGTGATACCCAAACACATTTATTTTCAGAGTGGACATGTTATTTAAATTGGTTTATTGTAAGATGGACATCGCTGAGTGCTTATGGATTTTTGACAGTAAACCAATGTGGCTTTTAAAATGCAGGCACTTGAGAATTAAAGGAAAAAAGATATTACGGTGGCATCAAACCACTTCACTCTTTCAGAATGGTGGGTGTAATCATCTTGCGGAAAGCATAGTATTTGCATTCACTTGGAGGAACAATATCCATGGTTGTGGTGCTAATCTTCTCCCTCTTGAAGCCAGCCTCGAGCAGGTGAGGCATCTGGGTCTCCTGAAAAAATCATCATAGGAGAAACTTGCATTTTACAACCAAATCTCTATTTTTTATGTATATGGCATGTTATAGATGTGTGCAGATACTTTTTGTTGTTGTTGCGATTTCACTTGTTTTTGAGAAACTTACCCCAACCAGCGGGTCACTTACTCATTGTGCAGTACGGGGCTCTGAAAAAACATGAACAACGGCTCCAAAAACATCCAAATGCATCATTTTTAGAAACGGGAAAAGCTCTCAGTATAATGATGCAGGTATTAAGATGTACACATGAACTTGTGTCATTCCAAGCTTTATCCGCAACGTTATAATCCATTTTGTGAGACAAACGGTTTCCCCTATCCAGCTATTCTCTGTGTAGCCTGCTGCTAGAATGGACGTAGAGGTAGTGCTCGAGTCGCAACAAAATGGAATGACACAATTTCATGTGTACAACATCTGAAGACCTGCATCATTATACTGAGAGCTTTTCCATTTCTAAAAGGACATTTTGCATGTTTCTGGAGCCTTTGTTAATGTTTTTTTCAGGGCCCCATACTGCACAACGAGGATGAAAGTGTGTGGACCTGTTTATAACATCCCATTGACCTATTCTTGGGGGATTTTGTTGTAAAAAATAATAATAATATATATATTATATATATATATTTAAATATATTTATATTATATTATATATTTTTTTTTAATCAATTCTCAGATCATGTAGTTCAGGTCAAATTTATTATTACCTTTGTTTAGTCAAGAAAGGTAATTGAGGACACATTCTAACAGTGCTACGACCAAGTGCAATAAATATGGTAATAGTAAATGGCAGACGCCGGTGATAGATAAACTAAACCAATTACTGTTGTACTGCAGTTAGTAAACCAAATCCAATGTACTATAAAGAAATGTTAGAAGCAGGTAGCATGCAAATTCGTTAGTACTGAAGCTACAGACAGACCAAATAAGCAAAATACAACAGACAAATAGTCACTGCACGTGAATGAAACAAATGGGTTAATGATTTAATGAACATCAAACCAAACAAAATGGAGGGCCACACTTTAAATGACATGTTATACCACAGTAATGATTAGCGGTATAACATCACATATGCAATTACACTGTACCAGACTTGTACTGTAAGTGCAGGACTATCTGAGTCAAGGACAGAATACGTGCAAGAAATGAAATGTGTCGTGCCCGAGAGGACACGTGTACACAAGCACCTCATAGAGAGATTAGGTGTTGTTGATCATTGATTGGCTGAGAGCCGGCTCACCTGGAACATGTTGTCGATGTTGTCATATTTGGACTTGAGAAGTTCACCCCAAGAGGTTAGGTTGCAGTAGGTGAGGACACCACAGGGCTTCAACAGCCTATGGGCATGGCCCTATAGAGACACAATTCAAGAATTGTATTATAATGGAAACGTCATTGTGGCACGATAGCCAATGTTTGTAATGAGTGATATGAATCAGATTCCATTAAGAAATATTTAATTCCATTTGGATTAATTTGTTTAATAATTCATTAATTTGGTGGTTGCTTATATTTGTCCTATTTCGGATGTACAAATGTGTATTAATACGTATGTGTGAATTGGAAAAGTGCGTTTTGCATATCCTAACTCTCCCTCAAAAAGTGGGCAATGGCAACTCTGGAGCAATTAGGATTAAGTGCCTTACTCAAGGGCACATCAGCAGTTTATTTTCTCCTTGATGGCTCTGGGATTCAAACTAGAAACCTTTTGGTTGCTAGCCCAACACTAAGCGACCTACCACCCTAGACATCTGCCATATGTTTGCGTTGGATTCAGCTACAATATCATATGTAATACCAAACATTTTTGTGTTTTATAAAGTCTTTAATACAGGAGAAATCCATATTCCGCTGTTGGTTCTGGTGCTTTTGCTAATATATTTGTAATGTGCAGTCTTTGTCATAGAAGTGTTGTACTTACCTTGATGAAGTCAAACTGGTGAGTGTGCCATGTGTCTTCAGACAGAGGGTATGTGTCGTACAGAATGCCTTTGATAGAAGAGGCATTAATAGAATTACTTAGTTATGTGTCTGAAGCAATTTTCCCCTCTTAAGAATACAAAGATATAATGGATACACCAATAGAATGCCTTTTGAAACGTACCATCAAAGTGGTTGTCAGGCAGGCCGCCTACTACCTGTTCCCACAGTCCTTTGAGGGGCACAATCTATGAGGAGAATAATTTAGATACATTTTATTCACATTAAATGAGGGAAAAGTCTAAATAGAACCTAATGTGAAGTTGAAGATGTCTCACTCTATGTGGCTGAGCCTTGGCCCACTCCTGCAATCTCGCAAACACTCCATCATTGCACTCAATGATCCAGTGCTCCTCAATGGGGAAGGACTCAACTTTAGTTGCGGCGATGGCCATGCCAAATCCAATCTCCAGAACCCGTCCACCTGTGGGGGAAAGCAGAACAAGAATCTCAATTGGTGTTTTAAGTATCTACCTGTATCAAGACCTGGTTTCAAATACGTGTATTTGGGTATTTTTTATTAAATATTTGTTCTTGGTATTTGAGAATTTTCAAATACATAGCCCAAAACAAGTACTTTTATTTGAGTATTTGAATGGTTATTTGTAAAAAAAAAAAATATATAACAATAAATAAATAAATAAGTGACCAAATTTGTCATTTCAAATTCCTAGGTTAAATGCATAGCGCATTTGATTCAGTGTATTTGAACATATCCAAATACATTCCAATATTCAACTACTTACTTTTTCCAAATAAAGGTTATCTGAGTACTTGCTTTGAAATGTATTGAAAAGTAACTGAAATACGTGAAATGGTATTTGAACCCAGGTCTGACCTGTATTGAAGTATTTCCAATGCTGTGGCACCTTTCATGAAAAGCAAAACAAAAATAATGGACTGTTTTTGTTTATTTGAGAGACCTCTCTGAGAACCACAGTATAGAAATATAAGGAATATATGGGGAAAAGAAGGAGGTGGTGGCACGTGATAGAAAGTCCACTTCAAGGATTTCCACAGAAAAGTATTTCATTGATGTGTAAAAATAGATTAGAGAAAAAGACGATTTGGTTTTGCATCGACCTATACTATTATCAGGCTTATACTCTGCTACTACTCTGTTGTCAAATTTCAACCAAATATGAGCATTTTCCAATATTAAGCAATATAAAGAAAGTATAATACCCTATTTAATAAACTCGACGGACTGCCTTCCTACTACATGCAGCAACATGTGTGCTATGGTGACATGAGCGCGCAAACAACTCCAAAACACAACTTTTACGCCCAAAACGTTGAATTCTAAACATAAAAGTTAACGTCTGTGCACGTATTGTGTGCAATAAAAGTTAAATCAGTGATCAACAGTTGTAGTTATGAAACGTATTGAATGGCATGTCGTCATAAATGATTGGCACTCCCAAGTCCTCACTTGGCACGATTCCATGGGAAGAGTAACACCTGCTGTAAGCGCAAGCATTATGTCCAACATATGTCTAACTCCACCATGCTTTTAAACTCCACTAGCATGTGCATTGGGTGAAACAACTCAAAAGTAATATAAAAAGTCAATGCATTTGTTTCATAAACTTTTCCCAATAGCCTAATTGCTGATTTATTGATAATCTGATTTGACTATATTGCAGCTCTGAATTAAGTGTAGGCCTAGCCAATGATTACGCTATAGGCTGTCCTTTACGGCTTATTTATTTCACACATTTGTTAGAAAAAAATATTACAATAATGTAAAAGGTTATTATAGAACTATAAATGATCATAGAATACCGGAATTAATTACTATCTAGTGGTCCCGGTGCGTTCATAGGGACCACCAGCTTGCACATTGTGCGTTGTACCTTTTGAGGAGGCTACAGTTGCCAGCGAGTGCATGTACGGAGTTTCCCAACGTTCCATCACAGGCTTGCCCAAAATCTCGAGATGAGTGTCGGTCTCATTGTAACCAGCACTAGCGTCGTGCCAACCAGCTTTGCAGTCTTCTCCCTTGGAAAATATGGCTTGTGCTGTGGTCATTTTGGTGATTGTTTTTCTCTAATCGCTGGGGAATAGACGGTTACTGTTTCCACGTCGTGCGGGAGGAAAGTGAGATTTTGCAGCGGTGGGGATTTATATGGGTTAGAAGTGCTGACTCTGCAAGACGTGTTTGCAATGTCAACGAGGCGTACTACTCCTGGTCAATAGGTGGCATTCCAAGGAGTGTTGGGGTCACTGACGTCCTTAATATGGAAAGCTGAGAGAAAAAAAAACATGATGTATTGTATTTTCATAATCGTGGCATATTACAGTCTGTTTTACAGCATTGCACTGCACCCTAGTTTCGTCTAGATTATTTGATCATCTTTATTATCCCACAGGGGGAGATTTATTTGGTAAAGACAGCTACATAAAACATAAAATCACAGAATAATAAAAAATACAATTAATTTGAAAGTGTGATGGGCTACATATTTAAAACTATAACTCATTAATTAACAACATTATACTGACCAGAACTAATTTAGCCTTTTAGTGGAGCAGGCAGAGAGAGGTCTGCAATGATCAAATTGTATCTACCAGCAGTTTCCACAGCGAACCCCATTGCCATCACTTTTTTCTTCTAACTTTCACATACGTTTCAAGTTTTATTAGACTTATGTACAGGACACACATGGAATACGCCGTCCAACAAAATGCTTACTTGAAGGTTCCTTCTTGACAATGCAACAACAATAAGAAATAATATAATATAAAAATACAAACTGTAAAATCAAATTTTATTGGTCACGTTCACATGGTTAGCAGATGTTATTGCAAGTGTAGCGAAATGGCTCAGTAGAATAGAATATAAAACATATTTTAGCATAAGTATAATACAGGAAGGCACAATTTATAGTCCAATATTTACCTGTATTTTGGGGAAGAGGGGATTGGTTCAGTATTTAGCTATTATAATAAGAGTGGTAAGCAGCAGTTATGTAACATTATAGCTTCCGTCCCTCTCCTCGCCCTAACCTGGGCTCCTCTGCACACATCAACCACAGTCACTCACGAAGCATCGTTACCCATCGTGCCACAAAAGCCGCAGCCCTTGCAGAGAAATGGAAACCACTACTTCTTTTTTATTTTTACCCTTTTTTCGTGGTATCCAATTGTTTTTTTTAGTAGCTACTATCTTGTCTCATCGCTACAACTCCCGTACGAGCTCGGGAGAGACGAAGGTTGAAAGTCATGCGTCCTCCGATACACAACCCAACCAAGCCGCACTGCTTCTAAACACAGCAAGCATCCAACCCGGAAGCCAGCCGCACCAATGTGTCGGAGGAAACACCGTGCACCTGGCAACCGTGGTTTGCGGGCACTGCGCCCGTCCCGCCACAGGAGTCGCTGGTGCGCGATGAGACAAGGACATCCCTACCGGCCAAGCCCTCCCTAACCCGGACGACGCAAGGCCAATTGTGCGTCGCCCCACGGACCACCCGGTCGCGGCCGGTTACGACAGAGCCTGGGCGCGAACCCAGAGTCTCTGATGGCACAGCTGGCGCCCTTAACCACTGGGGAACCACTACTTCAAGGTCTCAAAGCGAGTGACGTCACCGATCGAACCGCAAGCACACCACCGCTAGCTAGCAAGCCTTTTCACATCGGTTACACTCACCCCCGTTTGACCTCCTTTTCAAAAGGATAACTTAAGTCCATCCCCTTGCCCCAAACCAGGGACCCTCATGTGCAGTGCATTCTTCCATCACATGTACAGCTGATTCTCAAGATCTTGCACACTAATGAGATGCTATTTGAGCCCACACTACTACACTGTCTGAGCCATGAACTACATGCTTTCTGTTAAGTTTTGATAACAATACTGGGTGGGATGAATATATTTTATATGACATACAATATTTTTTGTTAACTAGTAGCCTGCAGGAAAGTGTGTTTAAATCATTTCTAACTTGTTAACAATTTCTGCTAGTTAGTTTTTGCTACCATGTGGATTCTAGCTTGCTTGAGCCAGCTAACTGAGGGGTGTTAATTCACCGGTTTCCATACATTTAATAAAAAAATGTTTTTTTACAAAGGAGTTGTTTAATATAACTGCTTAACTATTTATCTGTACATGGAGTTGTATTAGGGTTTTCCTAATTTTTTTCTAATCTTTCAGGAAAATGCCACGGGCACTATCTGATGTGTAGAGACATTTCACTGCAGCTAATGTAGAAGGAAAAGCTGTGTACATTTGCAAATACTGTGCCAAATCATATGTGAAGACTGCAACAAGGATGCAGAATCATCTGGCCAAGTGTATAAAGTTCCCTCAGCGCTCACAACAAGAAACCTCTGACAAAAGTCCCACTACTTCTATTCGAGGGGAAAATGATGAATCAGACACCTTATCGATAGCAACAGTTCATGGTCTTTCTGGAATCAGAAGGGTTTTTGACTCAATGGAGGAATGTAGTTAGTGAAATGCTGATGAATGTCTGGCTCGAGCTGTGTATGCAACTGGTTCACCTCTGATGCTCAAAGGCAATGTGTATTGAAAGAGATTTCTGAATGTTCTTCGCCCAGCATACACCCCTACCCCCAACCAGACATGCTTTATCGACTCATTTGCTGGATGCAGAGTTCAACAGAGTTCAAGTGAAGGTCAAGCAAATCATAGAGAAAGCAGACTGTATTGCAATACTCTCTGATGGGTGGTTGAATGTTTGTGGGCAAGGAATAATTAACTACATCATCTCCACCCCTCAACCAGTATTCTACAAGAGCACAGACACAAGGGACAACAGACACACCGGTCTCTACATTGCAGATGAGCTGAAAGCAGTCATCAATGACCTTGGACCACAGAAGGTATTTTCACTGGTGACAGACAATGCTGTGAACATGAAGGCTGCTGGTCTAAAGTGGAGGAGTCCTACCCTCACATCACACCCATTGCCTGTGCTTCTCATGCATTGGATCTGCTCCTAAAGGACATCATGGCACTGAAAACAATGGATACACTCTACTAGAGAGCCAAGGAAATGGTTAGGTATGTGAAGGGTCATCAAGTTATAGCAGCAATCTACCTCACCAAGCAAAGTGAGAAGAATAAGAACACCACATTTAAGCTGCCCACCAACACCCTTTGGGGTGGTGTTATCATAGTGTTTGGCAGTCTCCTGGAGGGGAACGAGTCTCTCCAAGAAATGGCCATATCACAGTCTGCCGACATGGACAGCACCATCAAGAGGATCCTCCTGGATTATGTATTTTGGGAGAGAGTGGTAAGCAGCCTGAAACTCCTGAAACCTATAGCAGTAGCCATTGCACAGATTGAGGGAGACAATGCCATCCTGTCTGATGTCCAGACTCTGCTTGCAGATGTAAGAGAGAAAATCTGTACTGCCCTGCCCACTTCACTGTTGCTCCAAGCAGAGGAAACTGCAGTTCTAAAATACATCAGAGGGTGAAGACTTCTGCCTGAAGCCCATACACGCCGCTACAGTACGTACATGTTGGACCCCAAGTATGCTGGCAAGAGCATCCTGTCTGGCGCAGAGATCAACAAGGCCTATGGTGTCATCACTACCGTGCCTCGCCATCTTAGCCTGGATGAGAGGAAGGGTCTTGGCAGTCTGGCAAAGTACACTTCCAAGCAAGGGCTTTGGGATGGAGATGCAATATGATAGTCGTGCCAACATATCTCATCAGCCACCTGGTGGAAGGGATTTTGTGGATCTGAGGCTCTTTCCCCTGTTGCCTCCATCATCCTCCAAATCCCACCAACATCAGCCGCCTCAGAGCGCAACTGGTCCTTGTTTGGGAACACATACACCAAAGCATGCAATAGGCTAACCAATACAAGGGTTGAGGAATTGGTGGCCATCCGGGCAAATTTGAGGCTTTTTGAGCCTGACAACGAGCCATCGTCAACAAGGATGGAAAGTGACAGTGAAGATGAGACCTCAGAGTCTGATGAGAGTTAATTCCCATATATTCCCGTTAATTCCCACAGAAAATTTCCACCTCTGAATATTCCCCAAAATGTGCAACCCTATTCAGCAGTCTTATGGCTTGTAGATAGAAACTGTCTCTCTGGCTGTTGGTATCAGACCTCATGCTCCTATACCGTCTGTCCGACTGTAAGGGAGTAAACAAATCATAGGAAGTGAATAAATAAATCATTCATCAGTCTTTAGGCTGCCATTGACTAACACTGAGAAAAACGTATTGTTAACACCTAATCATAAACCAGTCCCCTGAAGTCCACACCAGAGATATTCTATTTATTTTAAATACAGTAATTAGGCCTACATAGACTTGTATGTAGGTAATTACAGTGAAGGTTTACATTATTATTATTATTGTTTGACTACCTAATCCTTAAAGGCCTGTTTGCGGTGTGTTTGAGTGTGTCAATTACTACTAAATTAATACAGAACACCGATCACTGTCTGAAATGGAACACAAGTAATGTGAAAATCATTGAGTGGTGCAGCGGTCTAAGGCACTGCATCGCAGTGCTTGAGGCTTCACTACAGACCTGGGTTCGATCCCAGGCTGTATCACAGCCAGCCGTAGCCGGGAGACCCATGAGGTGGCACACAATTGGCCCAGTGTCGTCTGGGTTAGGGGAGGGTTTTACCGGCCGGGATGTCCTTGTCCCATCACGCTCTAGTGACTCCTTGTGCGGGGACATGCTTCCATTCAGCCACAAGAGCATTAGTGAGGTCAGGCACTGACGTTGTGCGATTAGGCCTGGCTCACAGTCTGTGTCCCAATTCATCCCAAAGGTGTTCGATGGGGTTGAGGTCAGGGCTCTGTGCAGGCCAGTCAATTTCATGCTGAAACAGGAAAGGGCCTTCCCCAAACTGTTGCCACATAGTTGGAAGCATAGAATCGTCTAGAATGTCATCGTATGCTTTACCGTTAAGATTTCTCTTCACTGGAACTAAGGAACCTAGCCCGAACTATGAAAAACAGCCCAATACCATTATTCCTCCTCCACCAAACTTTACAGTTGGCACTATGCATTCGGGCATGTAGCGTTCTCCTGGCATCCACCAAACCCTGATTTGTCTGTCGGACTGCTGGATGGTGAAGCCTATTTCCTCACTCCAGAGAACATGTTTCCCCTACTCCAGAGTTCAATGACGCCGATTTTTATGCACTACGCACTTCAGCACTCAGTGGTCACGTTCTGTGAGCTTGTGTGGCCTACCACTTCAGAGGCTGAGCCATTGTTCCTTCTAGTTTTATTCTATTCTAGACATTTCCACTTCAACAGATGGGCAGAAATTTTAACGAACTAACTTGTTGGAAAGGTGGCATCCTATGACGGTGCCACGCTCAGTTAAATAATGGTTAAATAAAAATACAAAATAAAAATGAAGATACATGCTTAAAGCCACTGTAGTACGGGCCATTATACTGCCAATGTTTGTCTATGGAGATTGCATGTCTGTGTGCTCGATTTTACACACCTGTCAGCAATGAGTGTGGCTGAAATAGCCGAATCCACTAATTGTGTCCATATACATTTGACCATGTAGTGTATCTATGACCAACAAATATTTGTATTCCCAATCATGTTACATCCATAGATTAGGGCCGAATGAATTTATTTCAATTTCCTTATTTCCTTATATGAAATGTACAGTGCCTTGCGAAAGTATTCGGCCCCCTTGAACTTTGCAACCTTTTGCCACATTTCAGGCTTCAAACATAAAGATATAAAACTGTATTTTTTTGTGAAGAATCAACAACAAGTGGGACACAATCATGAAGTGAAACGACATTTATTGGATATTTCAAACTTTTTTAACAAATCAAAAACTGAAAAATTGGGCGTGCAAAATTATTCAGCCCCTTTACTTTCAGTGCAGCAAACTCTCTTCAGAAGTTCAGTGAGGATCTCTGAATGATCCAATGTTGACCTAAATGACTAATGATGATAAATACAACCCACCTGTGTGTAATCAAGTCTCCGTATAAATGCACCTGCACTGTGATAGTCTCAGAGGTCCGTTAAAAGCGCAGAGAGCATCATGAAGAACAAGGAACACACCAGGCAGGTCCGAGATACTGTTGTGAAGAAGTTTAAAGCCGGATTTGGATACAAAAAGATTTCCCAAGCTTTAAACATCCCAAGGAGCACTGTGCAAGCGATAATATTGAAATGGAAGGAGTATCAGACCACTGCAAATCTACCAAGACCTGGCCGTCCCTCTAAACTTTCAGCTCATACAAGGAGAAGACTGATCAGAGATGCACCCATGATCACTCTGGATGAACTGCAGAGATCTACAGCTGAGGTGGGAGACTCTGTCCATAGGACAACAATCAGTCGTATATTGCACAAATCTGGCCTTTATGGAAGAGTGGCAAGAAGAAAGCCATTTCTTAAAGATATCCATAAAAAGTGTCGTTTAAAGTTTACCACAAGCCACCTGGGAGACACACCAGACATGTGGAAGAAGGTGCTCTGGTCAGATGAAACCAAAATTGAACTTTTTGGCAACAATGCAAAACGTTATGTTTGGCGTAAAAGCAACACAGCTCATCACCCTGAACACACCATACCCACTGTCAAACATGGTGGTGGCAGCATCATGGTTTGGGCCTGCTTTTCTTCAGCAGGGACAGGGAAGATGGTTAAAATTGATGGGAAGATGGATGGAGCCAAATACAGGACCATTCTGGAAGAAAACCTGATGGAGTCTGCAAAAGACCTGAGACTGGGACGGAGATTTGTCTTCCAACAAGACAATGATCCAAAACATAAAGCAAAATCTACAATGGAATGGTTCAAAAATAAACATATCCAGGTGTTAGAATGGCCAAGTCAAAGTCCAGACCTGAATCCAATCGAGAATCTGTGGAAAGAACTGAAAACTGCTGTTCACAAATGCTCTCCATCCAACCTCACTGAGCTCGAGCTGTTTTGCAAGGAGGAATGGGAAAAAATTTCAGTCTCTCAATGTGCAAAACTGATAGAGACATACCCCAAGCGACTTACAGCTGTAATCGCAGCAAAAGGTGGAGCTACAAAGTATTAACTTAATGGGGCTGAATAATTTTGCACTCCCAATTTTTCAGTTTTTGATTTGTTAAAAAAGTTTGAAATATCCAATAAATGTCGTTCCACTTCATGATTGTGAACTCTTTGATGATAATACTGTCATTGTCAATCAGATCAAAGAGCAATGAAAGCATACCGAGTGTGATACAAGATGGTCATCTTGGAGAGTCAAGACTTGATCAACTAAATCTGCACCCCTGATTAATGTAGATCTAGGCCTATTACACAATAATCTGCACTCATAGAAAACAAACTATAAACTATTGTAAAAGGGGTCCTTGTGAAAAATGCAGCTCCTGACCTACTGGAACAAAATAACCAGGCTGCTTATTTTGTGCAGGTTAGTTGGCTTACAAAGTCACCCATCCTATCTCCTTGGTCCATGGTCAAGGGCATGCACTCAGTCTATGTGCCTGTACGGGGCAGTGTTATTTTATTTTCTGATCGAATTTGTCAATAAAGAGACTACATCTTGAATTTCAACTACATATCCCAGAACTGTTCGTTTCTTCTTTTTTTACCCCTTGCAGGTGGCCCCGTGGCAAACATGTCGTCATTGCGCAGATTCAGTTTGAACCAAAAGCATTGTGACCTTCCTCTGGTATCAGTACAGTAGCTACAGTAGAGGGGCGGTAGTAGCTACTGAAGCAATACACCGAACCGGTGACAGCACACCAGTTCCCTGCACACTAGTCTAGAAATGAACAGCAACTTAGCCGGAGATGAAGTTGGGTAAGATGTGATCTCCATATAATTAATGACAATTAGTTAAATAGCTATATACATTTTTTTTTAACTTGAATTAATTATTACTGTGGTAGATCTCACCCGCATCACCACTTTTACTCAGCTAGCTACATTAGTTAGCATTTTGTTAAGTATATGTACTGGTAGCCATCTAGATAGTAAGCGAACGTTAGTTGACTTTAGCCTAGCTACTACTAGCTACTCATTTGGAAACGCATGACATTGGTTTAGATACCATTTAAACATTACTTTTCAAGTTGTCATTGAATAATTTATTGAAAAACTCAACTATTTAGCTAACAAACCACCTAGTTAAATAGAAACTGAAACGAGTCAGCAGCTACAATGTTAGCGGCTAACTAGCAAGCTACTGTATTTAGCTAACGTTAGCTATTTTGTGGTAAAAATGTGGGCACCGCACCATCAGGGGTCGAAGCTTTGCTATCTTCATGTTTACGTTAGTTGTTGCCAATTTTATTTTTAGTGTGATGGTAGAAGTTTGATTGAAGTTGACAGATTAACAGATTTCCCCCCCAAAATATTAGAGCCAACTAGCTAACGTTAGCTAGCCAACGTCTTCAATTGTAGCTGGTTGCTGGCGCGAGTTTTATTGCGCTGTTACTCACTTGATGAACTTGATAGAGGACTCTTTCAGGACATTTAGCGGGCATTGGATTGAGAGGATTTGGATAATGTTGGTTTGATCTATCTAAATTATCCATACGAAATTATAGTTGAGGCTATGATATCTTGCCTAGTTTTGAATGTCGCCATACAGCTGACAAGAGTATAATGTCAAATATGTAGCTAGCCTAGATCGATGTGCAGTTTACGCTATTTTCAATATCCAGCAAGGATCATGTATTTTAGCTCGCTAGCTAACGTCTCTCATGTCTGGCTTATTTCAGCCTGCACTGGATACGTCGCAGTAGGAATAAAACAAACAAAAAAGACCTGAAGTGTTGTCGGGGCTAAACAAGTCATCCTCTATATTCCAGCCTTTTTAATAGAAAGTACCTAGGGTTCATAGCTATGCATAATGAGCCACGTGTAGGACTAACGTTAGGACGTTTTGTGTTGATACGAAACATCAGCTACCTATAGAAACACCCGCTGAAATACAACTCAAGCTATTGTAAGGTTGCATAAAAAATATAGTTATGTGGCACAGTCGCTTAACTAATAGTCACACATTAACGCCACAAAACCATTTGAGACTGGTTTATTGTGTCCAAGGAATGATGGACCATCTCAAGTGTCCTCAAAGGACGGCTTTTTTCTTAATTTTATAGGAAACTGTTTGTGGGTGGCTTGGACTGGAGTACAACACAGGGTGAGTCAGCTGTCTAATTACCAACCTGTCAATTTTAGGTGTATTGCAATACAGATAGTGTTGTGCTTGAACATGAAAGTGTCTGCATGGAAATGTTGTTCTGGAGTACCCAAAGGGTAGCATGTTATCATGTATTGCAGTTAAACCACACATGCAGGCTTTTCTCATAATTGCTCAGACCTAGTAGCTTTACAGTAGTTTTTCTTTAGCCACAGGCATTCAGAGCCCTTCTCTGTATCATGCTTGATTAGACAGTGTGTGTTCTTTGCACCACACTCTTCACTCTGACAGTGTTTTCTGAAGTTATGAGCAGTAGCCACAGTACTATGTATTTCTGTTTGTCCTTCCATGGGATTACCTTGTGTGTGTGTGTGTGTGTGTGTGGGGGGGGGGGGGGGCTTTCAATGTGAATGATATGACTCTTACTTGTTGAAACCTCTATGCCCTGCCTCCAAAGATACATGCCTGTAATGTAAATGTATTGTTCATGCTTTGCATCCAGTGAACTTTTAAACACATTACCCATAATGTCAGGACACTAGGCTTTGTATATATCCCTAAAGGATTCTGTAATGGCGTCGTTCGACTCATGTCAATGTCCTCTTTTCTATCAGAAACTTTGAGAAACTATTTCTCGCAGTATGGGGAAGTAGTTGATTGTGTCATCATGAAGGACAAAACCACAAATCAGTCCCGGGGCTTTGGTTTTGTCAAATTCAAAGACCCCAACTGTGTCCGGACTGTACTGGAGACCAAACCCCATAATCTCGATGGCAGAAATGTGAGTGTGAAATACGTGTCTTTCCAATGATGCCCTTTGTGAAGTGTGAGATAAGGATTAAGCACTGCATGGGAATGGGGACTTTTTTCAGTAAAGTATTACACAGCTAATGAAGTAATAGTGAACCCATAGCGCACACTGGCATCTTCAGAAAACAAAAGGCTGGCTCTCTGAAGGACATCCCTGGACAGTTCTGATGAGCTATATGCAAAGCAGGCTGAATGTTGCCTGTTCAGATGCTTAACAACATTTAACAGATAATTAACTGCAGACAGTGCGTTTTATATGCAGTAATATGAACATGACCATTTTGCTATAATAAAGGTTATTTTCTTGCAATTAAATTGTGATTTATTGTAAAGTTAATTGTATTGCACATCTTTAATTTATTCCATTTGTATGTGGCCTTAGAGTAGTCTAATTCACCTGATAAATTGGAGGGAACATTTGAAGGTGCTTTTTCATTGAAGGCTGAGATTTCATCCTTTGCCTTTAGATTGACCCCAAGCCATGTACTCCCAGAGGAATGCAACCTGAAAAAGTACGAACTAAGGACGGCTGGGTAAGGAGCGTATTTCGTTTCGTGGAGGCTAGGTACTGTATGTCCTCTACAGAAATAGGGCACCAAGCCTGGGTAGAATGGATTGAATTGGATCCTTTCTGTCCTTTGATAAGCTGGGTCCTATCTGCCTCTAGAAATCGCGTCTGTCACACTGAGGCTTATTGCTGTTAACATGACTTCTGCTAAGGAGCTTAAAATGTAATTATTTCCAAGTAATTGTTAGACTAAGTGATTCTGTAAAAATGAATTACGCTGCAATCCTGAAATAGCTTGTCTCAGTAACGCTGAAGCGAAGGCACTAGTGCCCTGATCTGTGTGGACTAGTGTTTGCATCGACGTGACATTTATACCCCAGGGCAAAAGGAGAGAGAAGCTAATTTCTTCTCGACTGTCTAGCTAGATGATGGCGAATTGCCTCGTCTTCAGTGTGATTCTCGATCTGGCTTTGAGACCCCATTCTTTGTTTCAGAAGGGCAGCAAAGCTGACAGCAATAAATCAAAGAAGATATTTGTCGGCGGAATCCCCCATAACTGTGGTGAACCAGAACTCCGGGAATATTTCAATAGATTTGGAGTGGTGAGTCCTGTTAAGATGGTGTATAGTGTATTGTATAGCTTTATACATTTGTTTTATACCTAAAACAGTTGCCAGGATCCAATACAGGAACTGCTTCTTGGAAGAACACAGGAAAAACATACTTTTCTGTTAAAATGCTATCAATTTGAGGATATAGAACGTGTCAGTGTTCAAACCATAGAGAGCCTATTAAATTCGTATCCTAATTCTTAATTCTATGGTTCCAACTGAGTGATGCATGCTATGGCAATACTAGTGGTCTGAATCCTAATGCAGCCCATGTTCTCCTTTGTGTAATCCAAGGTCACAGAGGTGGTAATGATCTATGACGCGGAGAAACAGAGGCCCCGAGGTAAAAGCTGATCTCGTTTTTCTCTTCCATCCATCTCTAAATCTCATGACAAACTATTCTGACCCAAATAGGATAAGCGCATTCATTTCCCCTCACCCCCACCCACCCTCAATTGTAACTATACCCCCTGTGTCTTGTGGTGGAAAATTCTTTCCATCCTTAACCATTGAACTTTCCCCATGCAGACCTGTTTACATGGTGAGAAAGTTGAATGATGTTGGCATTCATTTGACATCTTCCCTTGACTTTGTGTGACAGAATCAGCTTCTGATGCATATAGACTGCATTTACACAGGTAGCCTAATTCTGATCTTTTGCCCTATTATTGGCTGAAGAGCCCATCTGATTGGTCAAAAGACCAATTTGGTGGAAAGAATATCAAAATTGGGCTGCCTGTGTAGACGTTTTAGTTATATTAGGAACATGTTAACATGCTATAGTAATACATGAAGTTTGAAATAAGCTTATTGAGATGAAGGTTTATTGTTTTTTGTTATTTAGGATGTGTGAATAGATTTTGGGTCTCATTTCAAACTTTAATATTCTTTGACATACAGTGGGGGGGGAAAGTATTTAGTCAGCCACCAATTTTGCAAGTTCTCCCACTTAAAAAGTTGAGAGAGGCCTGTAATTTTCATCATAGGTACACTTCAACTATGACAGACAAAATGAGGGGAAAAAATCCAGAAAATCACATTGTAGGATCAAACGTGTGAAGACTTACAGAAAATGTTTGACCTACAAGGTTTTCACACACTGTTGCTGGTATTTTGGCCCATTCCTCCATGCAGATCTCCTCTAGAGCTGTTTCTGGGCAACACTGACTTTCAACTCCCTCCAAAGATTTTCTATGGGGTTGAGATCTGGAGACTGGCTAGGCCACTCCAGGACCTTGAAATGCTTCTTATGAAGCCACTCCATCGTTGCCCGGGCGGTGTGTTTAGGATCATTGCCATGCTGAAAGACCCAGCCACGTTTCATCTTCAATGCCCTTGCTGATGGAAGGAGGTTTTCACTCAAAATCTCACGATACGTGGCCCCATTCATTCTTTCCTTGACTCGTCCTGGTCCCTTTGCAGAAAAACAGCCCCAAAGCATGATGTTTCCACCCCCATGCTTCACAGTAGGTATGGTGTTCTTTGGAGGCAACTCAGCATTCTTTGTCCTCCAAACACGACGAGTTGAGTTTTTACCAAAAAGTTCTATTTTGGTTTCATCTGACCATATGACATTCTCCCAATCTTCTTCTGGATCATCCAAATGCTCTCTAGCAAACTCTAGACGGGCCTAGACATGTACTGGCTTAAGCAGGGGGACACGTCTGGCACTGCAGGATTTGAGTCCCTGGCGGCATGGTGTGTTACTGATGGTAGGCTTTGTTACTTTGGTCCCAGCTCTCTGCAGGTCATTCACTCGGTCTCCCCATGTGGTTCTGTGATTTTTGCTCACCGTTCTTGTGATCATTTTGACCCCACGGAGTGAGATCTTGCGTGGAGCCCCAGATCGAGGGAGATTATCAGTGGTCTTGTATGTCTTCCATTTCCTAATGATTGCTCCCACAGTTGATTTCTTCAAACCAAGCTGCTTACCTATTGCAGATTGTCTTCCCAGCCTGGTGCAGGTCTACAATTTTATTTCTGGTGTCCCTTGACAGCTCTTTGGTCTTGGCCATAGTGGAGATTTGGAGTGTGACTGTTTGAGGTTGTGGACAGGTCTTTTATACTGATAACAAATTCAAACAGGTGCCATTAATACAGGTAACGAGTGGAGGACAGAGGAGCCTCTTAAAGTAGAAGTTACAGGTCTGTGAGAGCCAGAAATCTTGCTTGTTTGTAGGTGACCAAATACTTATTTTCCACTATAATTTGCAAATTAATTAATTAAAAAGCTTACAATGTGATTTTCTGGATTTTTAAAATCATTTTGTCTGTCATAGTTGAAGTGTACCTATGATGAAAATTACAAGCCTCTCTCATCTTTTTAAGTGGGAGAACTTTCACAGTTGGTGGCTGACTAAATACTTTTTTGCCCCACTGTAAGTGCTAACATTCCTCGTTAGTTTGACTTAAATGTTGAAATAGCAGAGCTTCACCAGTGTATTGATAGTAAACAAGCACAGTTATGCAGATGATTCTGCAAAACTACCTCTAACTTCCTTCATACCGGACACAGAGACATACAAATGGTATCCACAAGTTCATCTGACTCTGGGAAGTAGATAAAAGGGCGCATTGCCAAAATCCCAAAGTATCCCTTTAAGTCAGGGGTGTTCAACTCATTCCTCGGTGGGCCGAGTGTCTACAGGGTTTTAGTTTTTTCTGTCAATTAAGACAGACAACCAGGTGAGGGGGGTTCTTTACTAATTAGTGACCTTGATTGATGAATTGAGTACAAGGGTATTGCGAAAACCCACAGCCACTCAGCCGTCCTTGGAACAATGAGTTTGACACATGCTTTAAGTGGAAGTCCTTACTCAGTCTGTTTAAATTAGTTGACAGTTAGAATGACAAGACAAGCATGGGTTGATGTTGTTTAGTCTGGTCAGTTTTCTCAGAACAGTTTAAATATACATTAGTTTGGTCTGTTTGCTCAGAGCTGTTTCTTTTGCACTTGTCCTACATAGCAATGATGCAGTGGTCATGAATGACTTCCCTAATTTATTCCCCCTCTTCTCCTTCAGAATCCATTGATCTCTTTGGGGAGACCAACAGAATAGTTTGTCATCTGAATTTACACGATGATGCACAGCAATAACCTTAAAGATAATCAAGGATAATATCCAGACTTTTCTTTTAATAAAATACTTTTAAAGTCCGGCATTGAACTAAGTTTTCTTTTGTTTAATTTAGACATGTCTGATATATCAAAAAAAAAAATATATATATATATTACGTGTTTTCCCATATGTAGAAAGTTAAGTATTTTTGTAAGTAAGCCCTTTCTATTTTTCTTTCTCTCTTCTCCTTCTTGTGAATGGTTTGAATGTGATTAATGGTGTCTCTTAAGATTTGTCTTTTCTCCTTTAGGTTATTGTGTACTGAGTGGTATCACAGAGGTACAGGCCAGATGTAAAATCCCCAAATGGAATGTGAAGGCTGTCAATTTGGGGTGTATACAAAGTTTAGATTCATCATATGAACTGAGTTTTGTTGCGATAAGAAGGACCTAGGATGTTTTGACACTTGTATTATTTAAAAAAAAATATATTTTCTAGGAATGTTTGCGGCTTTCAGTTTGCAGCAAATGTTCGACTTGAATGTTACCAATATGTCTCTAAATGCTTAAACTAAGTTTTGAATCTAGATTAAGGACAGGTCATCGATGGATGGTATTTTTAGTTGTAGATCAGGCGGCTTGGGAAGGCTTGACATGTAATTAGAGGTTTCAAAATCTTTTTTGTCTCAAAGGACATTGAATTGGAATCAGGTTAGGCCCCTCAGTGGAGATGTTCTCACAACCCAATTCTGCCACTGGTATACATTTATCAAAATGAAACTGGTTCAGTGTTGTGTGCTTTTGCTGCTGCAATCTCTGAAAAGTTTTTTAGAGCCTTAGATGTGTAATCCCCTTAGACCTTATCAGAACCAGGACATTTGCCAATGTTTGCCTTCTAAATGTACAGTTGAATCAAAGATGGTATGGCTATGCTAAATTACAGTGCTGTATACCCATAAGTTCAGCTAGAGCTCTTTTTCATATCATGAAGAGACTGTAGTCATTGTGTTTAAAGGGTGTGAGAATAACCTAGGGTCTATGTTAGACTTAAAGCTACCAGTGGATTCACCATCAATCCTTTATCAAGTCTTTGTTGGTTTGCTACTTAATTTCACTGTTTTTGTTTTATATAGTAAGTGTTGAATCCTCACACAGTGGGGTTTTTCTCCTTGTTTTGAAGGGAACTTTGTTTATCCCCCATGTAAACTCTTGACAGCATCAATAGTTGTTACTTACACATTCGGAAGACAAAATGGCCTATATCTTTGTGTTGCTGTTGTAAGTAATATTGTTATTTTCCATTTAGGCTTATCCTGGCTGACTCAAAACATAAAACCAAATTTGGGAAAGCTTGGAGAAATCTTTAGACATTGTACAGTTTCTGTTTCTCCATTTTTTGTTATGCATTAACATTGGATGCTGCCAGTTTGTGCTGCACAGAAATATACCAAGGGGCAGATCAAGGTGGGGTTTGGATGAAACTGCATGAAGTCACATCAATAGCACAGGTCAAATTGGAATCCAATATAGAAATTAATGCTTTGAGACCACTCAAATGTGTCATAAAATCTATAGTTTTTATATTCCTCGTAGTTCCACTGACTGCACTGCATGTAAATATATTAAAGTTGTATATAAATTACATTTTCAATCCCCTATATAATGCATGAATGCAGTACAAGCAAATGTTACTTAAATTTACTTTGCTATGTTAGAAGTATTTAAAAAATATTTTTAAGAGTTAGCATGGAGAGGATTGGTGCAAAGTTTATTGGATGATAAAAGTGCCTCAGCCCCCAAACTTCAACTTGTGTATTGCTGCAAGTCAGCGACATCATCCAAGCCCCAGGAGCCTCCAGCTCAATCTTGATGGATCCCTGTCTTGCTGACCCCAATACTGTTCTTCATCTTGTGTTGTCACAACACCCTGCTACCTTGATTCACTCTTGGTCGTTGGCTAGGTTTTGGATTTATTACTTTCGAGGCCGAACAATCAGTGGACCAGGCTGTCAACATGCATTTTCACGACATCATGGGCAAAAAAGTGTGTAGTTGTAGTTTTATTTTACCCTCAAGATCAAACAGAGGCTTGGGCGACGGGAAGCATTGTTTGGCGCTGTTACCTTTGGAGTTACAGCTCTTATTTCCAGGGGCCACCAATGAGGTTGGTTACTCTTTCATGAAAGCCTAAAGCTCCTGTAAACTTCATGTGATAATGACATGGCTGAAGATTACGGAAATGTGGTACTCCAAATATTTTCCTAAAGATCAGGGCACTATTTTTTTTTTTCTTGGCTGCAACCTTTCAATGGCCTGATTGGCCTTGTACTTTTTGCAAAAAAGGCTTGGTCTCCCCTCTGAAATATTATGTACAACTCCTGTAGTCGCCCAAGGCTTTGTTTATTTTGACCTCTCCTTTAGGTTGTTAAAGATATTCCATATCTTACTTCAAATACAATACTTACTCTGGCATTTGAGATTCAAGTTGCCAGTTTTGGAGCATATAATGGTAGATAAGCAGGGGTGAAAGTAGATTTTATTTCTTCCCGGTACGGGATCTCATGTGTTTGCAGGCGATTACGAGGGCCTGATCATAGAATTATGTATAGAATCCCTATTCATTTAATAGGATCTCTAATTTTACTAAATTAATATGTATAACCTTTTCATGTAGCATAAACACAACCAGTCATGATGTTTTCAATCTGATTGTCAAACATATAAAAATGACTATAAAATAAATAATTAAAATACTGAGTTGTTGTATAGAAAAAGATTGGGAAATTATATTATTTTATGCTAATTGTTGCTCAGAGAGATTTTGTTTGACAATCATAAAATTGACAGCCCTGTTTTCAATACCTTTCAATAATTCACCTTGTAATTTTACTTCAACTGGTCCTGGGGCCCTTGTTAAGGTCACCGGCTTCATGAACTTTACCCAGTACCAGGACATTTTATCCAAAAACTTGGTTGCCTCTTCCAGGAGACTAAAACTTGTCCGCAAGTGGATCTTCTGGCAAGACATTAACCCCAAGCACACATGAATAAATTGTTAATTGGCTCTGTGCCGTTATCCTCGCAAGGTGAGGTATTGAGAGAAAAAAGGGGTGTCATATATTTTGACCTCTACCTTTCTGTGAGGAAAAAAAGTATGACTTGTTCAACTATACCTATTTCTCTGGGCAATTGTATTGGTATAAACAAATGTGTTTTTTTTAATACAATGTAGCTCAGTATTATAATTGCTAATCTGTAACAAGGGTGTCAATCAAATAGAACCGTACATAAAAAATTATATCCACAAGTTCATCAGACTCGGGAAGAAAGTGATAAAGGGCCACATAGCCAAAAGGAAGGATGATAAAGGGCCACATAGCCAAAAGGAAGGATGATAAAGGGCCACATAGCCAAAAGGAGGATGATGATGATAATAATAAAGGGCCACATTGCCAAACTATCCCTTTAAAACACCAAAAATGTAATGACATTAAGCTATCATTATGCCTACACTTGTAGCCTGAATTGATGTCTACTGCTTTCTGCGCGTGTCAGTCTCAGCCAGTCATCTGCCTTATAAAAATGTCAGTGTTCTCGTTGAACCACCGTATTTGCATCGTAGACCTGTATACCACTCATTTTCAAGTCCATTCGCTAATTTTTCATCCGGGTGACATGCGGTTATGATAAATGTTGTAAAAGCCTACAGTTTACTCGACATTTTGTTTTAATTATTGTGATAGGCTCATGTTTTACCGGTACGGTGCAAGTCCACTTTCTTTTGCCGGGAAGACGTACCGGCTTACTTTCACCCCTGGAGATAAGTGTGCATTTTACCACAAAGAAATCACCTAAAGGATTGGTCTTCTTCAGTTATTTTTTTTTCTTATTTTGTTGGCAGGTCACTTACTTTTTGAGCTATTTGATATATTTCCTATTCAACTTGTTAAAAAGTGAAACAACCTCAATTAAGTGACCTCAGTTTAAGAATCTCCATACTGTGTTGATCCATTCTGACAACCAAAATGGGTGGGTCTTTTTCAAGGGCTAGTTGAAGCCCCTATTCACTACTTTCTCCCAATGGAGATTTCTTAGCTAATTGGGTGCCTAAAGCCACAGTTCTGTGATACCAGCAGAGTTTTTAAATTTGTATTTATTTATGCCCAGTCATTCATTATTTATAGTTTTAACAAAACACTTTAGCTTAGCTACTTCTGAGACATCCTCTCTTACAGAAGTAATTATCTTGACAAAATACATTTTAAACATTTGGAAAAAATTGAGTTCAGCACTCCGATTCTCTCCCCCCCCCAAACGAGGATACATAACGTCTTTTATTGAAAGAGAACATTAAATGTCCACGCAGACATTTCTTACTTATTTACAAATGTTTCATAGTTTAACCCATCCTGACCTCGTTAAATGTACAAACTAAAGCCATGTCTGTTCATGATTGATGTATGAGACCCTACCTACATTGTGCTGTACTCATACCGACTCTCCTTGACTTTGTCCTGATTTCCAGCAGGAATTGGGGCTCGACTTGAGATATTTTTCTTGAGTTGACATTACCTTAGGCTGGGACTTAGGGGAATAAAAGTGATAAAATTAGAAAGTGGAGCACATCAAACTGTGGCACAAATCCCAGGTCTGCTGTTGGGGAGTGTACCGAAGTCGTGGTATCCATCACTCCAGCCGCGATGCCCGAGGGAGAGGACCCAGGTATCTGCGCTATAGGCTAGGCGGGGGGCACTCATGGAAACGTGCCTGTAATTAGGTCGACAGAGAAGAAAGGGGAGCCAAAGAAAGTAGCAACACCTTAAAGCAGGGGAAGAATTGCGATTCGTTTTCCTCATGCAAGGTGACCTCAATAACTCAACCTCTATAGAGCCTAGTCTATTTCTATCTAGTCTCCCCCCTAGTTTTAAACCCATTTTTCGCTCTGGTAAACTGCTGGTATCTCTGTTGCTGGCTAGCTACAGCAAGTGACGCTACAATTCTTTTTTTTAGGGCAGATAATGGCTGGTAGCCTCACAAGCCATCTGGCATGTTAAAAGAACAGGCTTTTCAACCTCATTGAACGTTAGACCAGTCCAATACCAGGTACTTCTATTCTGTCTGAGATGAGCAAATCAGATGGGTATTAGTCAATTAAGCAACATTGCAATTTTCTCCATTATCTGACACAGTATGAAGATTCATTTCTATATTGACTTATGACTATCCATTTCTATTGTCTGCATGTTGTACCTCTTATTCTGATAGATATGATACACATTTCTTTCTACATCCATTTCCCTCTGAAATTCTACTCCAAGTTAAACATAATTGAGATTATTTAAGCGTTAGCCCGGGAAAGGTAAGTCTTGACCTTCCATTAGATGTTTTTATAAAAATTAAAGGGCATAAAAAAACAGTAAATAGGAATTCTATGTTTCTCAGGTAGACCAGTTGTACTGTAGTTTTCATGACGTTTTTAGCACCATTTTAAATCAATTGCATAAAAATGATGTATCAACCTTATTGTGACTGAAATACCTGAGAAACATATTGTTAAGCAACTTTTTAACTGTATTAGGCAGCAGTGTTGGCTCAGATAAGATGTAAAACTGAAACCCTCTCAAGCTGATATGTTAAAGATAAATATTAGTAATGGGTGGGTTTAGATAAGGAAGGGATTTTGAAGATAAATTACTGGTCTTGCAATGTGTGCCCTCCTTGTCCTTTGTCCAGGTGGAAGTGAAAAAGGCTGAACCTCGGGACAGCAACGCTCCTGGCCAGCTTGGACCTAACCAATGGGGACCCAGAGGCATCCTGAGTGCAGCCAATGGTTGGTCGGCACAGCCTGCCCAGGGCTGGCAGCAGAGTTATGGGCCTCCGGGTGAGTGGGAGACCAGCCAGGCACGGCTCGATCTCCCAGACCAGGAACATGACATTATTTTATAACTAGAAGAAAGATAGCATTGGAAACTGTTACAATGTCCAATGCCTTATGTTATAACAATAACATTGTATTTCTGGGTCAGCACTGAAATGTAACTTTTAGGAATGGTCAACTTACTGACAACAGTACCACAGTTACCAATTACATATTGCGAGATTGGTTTTGTGCCAGCATAAATAAACTGTCAACTATTTTCTCTTTGAAGGAGTTTGGGTGTCTACAGGCCAGCCCTTGGGTATGTTTTGTCCTTGAATCACTTGAACATTTCAGATATCTCACTAACTTGCTTTTTTAAATAGTAAATAGTCTTGTGTGACAGTTAACTTATCAAGAAAGTATTGTGACATAGACATTGCCTTGCACTTTGTATTTTCCATATTGACCAATTAGTTATTGTCCTTTAAGCACCAGTGTTATCACGGTGTCAGCTGTAATGGCTGAGGTCACTCTGCTCATTTCACTCTCAAGACAGATAATGGCCTTAATGATTGTTACCTCCCTTCACCCTTGCTTGTCATGTATCATACAACCAACCCCCAAACAATCCCAGCGGTGTTCCTGTATCTTAGGTCAAGCAAGTGCTATTGTAGTTTTAATGCTCGAGTTCTAGAATGCACCACATTCATATACAAGTTGTATTTTTGTTATTTTTGACACGGTTCTCCTCATGTTGAAAATATTGTCTAATATGCAGTGTCTGCTGACAGTGGGTTTCATCTAGGGTATATCTGGGACTGAACATGTAGCAATAGACACCTGTCATCATGTGTGTATGTATATACGTAACTATACATTGTGTTCTGTCTCAGGTGGGTACGGGCCCCCTTTATCTGCGGGTCGTGGAGCTCCCGCACAGCCCCCCTCGCCATTCAACGCATTCCTCGTCACAGCGGCCCCGGCGGGGGGGTTTGGGGCACCTCAGGCCTACGCTCAACAGGGATACAGTACACCACCTCAGTTTGGTCAGTAGCTGTGCTGTATTGTCTTTTTTTTTAAAGTGTTTCCATCTACGTACATTATTTTGTTTTCATATCGTAAATATTGTGATTAACAATATTATGGGCCAAAATATGATTGCAGTGTTTTGCTTTGTTAAAAACGTCTACACACATTTACAAATACCTCTTAAACCTCTTAAGTAACTCTGAAAGGTCAGTGCGAGTTTCATATGCAGGCATTGATGAAAGTCAGCTAAATCAGAAAATGAAGGAGGAAAATCATTGTACTTTCACTGCCAGCTTTGTCTTGAATAAATTGATAGCAGGTCTGCAGCACTAGCAGTGCTGCAACACCAACAGTAACACACACGTTTATGGTTCTGAAATATATTTTAATGTCGTCTTCACAAGAACGTTAATATAGTCTTCACAATATATTATTTTATATTGCCAATATATGATGATATCCTAATATCGCCCAACCCTAATGCCTAGGGTTGCAGCTCCTACCACAATAATCATGTTATGTTTCTTTTGATTATGATAACCTGTATGAGACATTAACATTTTATCATTGATAGTTCAGAATGTACAACATTATAATGATTCTTCCATCTGGCACTGGTTTAGGGTACAGTTTTGGCACGCCTCATGGTGACCAGTATGCACCACAAGGAGTGCCGCCCCCGCCCACGACTCCAGGAACAGGGCCGCTAGGGTTTGCTCCAGCCACCACACCTACTCAGGACATGAGCAAAGCACCCACGGGACAGCCGGACTTCCCTTACAGCCAGTATGGTAAGTAGAGCCTCCATGAAGTCCTCAGCCCCGCCCTCAACTGTTATTATGGCCTGTACTGGATGGATCCATTATGTTGGATGCTTTATTGGGTCAACAACCACTCCCTTGCCAAAGCTTATTACTGCAACCCTCAAACAAGCAGGAGCTTGCCTTTTGGTACAATTTAGCTTTAATGGCATCACATGCATACACACGCTTGCATACATATCCTCCAGGCCATGGAGATCCTATAGAAGTCCCACCATACCCAGGACTTCAGTGCCACCCGTTTCCGCATTTTTCCAGGTGGGGCTGGGGAATAATGGGGATGGGTAACCCATGGTAGGTTTGAATTAGATCATCCTGCCTCTCAATGTTTTTGAGAGGAGTTTGAATGCCCACCAAACTGCAGATAAACCAGGTAGTTATTTTACTGGCAAAAGTGACAGGCAGTTTGGCCAACTGTTCCCTTTTTGTCACTGACTTGGTTGGCTTTTCTCTCCTGGCATGAGCTCTGGTGTCGATGGATCCTGCATGTTATTTTTCTCTTGAGCGTAATTGGCCTGAAACCAATATTTTCCTAATAACAGATTACAGCTGTTATGAGAAAACTCAATGCAATACATCATTATGAAATGTATCATGATTTTTTCAGTTACTCTCCAATTATACTTATTGTACCAATAAATCCAGCATTGTCATCAATTGCGGGGCTTTTGCACAAGGTCTCTCCCTCTTTAAACAAAATGCATTGGTAAATCCTTGCTGTTTGGAAGGTTAATTTATGTAGCCTAGTTAGTTCATTCTGTGTTCCTCCTCATTTCCTACTGGCATTTATCCTTAAACAAAATACAATGGGGAGACACAGACTTGGATATATTGCTTTGTTAATATCTCTTAGTGTATAGCTCTTCAAGACTGTATACACTCAGTGGCCAGTTTATTAGGTGCATCCATCTAGTACCGGGTCTGTCCCCTCTTTGCCTCCAGAACAGCCATATTCTTTGGGGCATGGATTCTACAAGGTGTGGCGTTCAAATGTTGCTCAATTGGTAACAAGGGACCTAACGTGTGTCAGGAAACATTCCCCACATTACACCACCACCAGCTGTACCGTTGACACAAGTCATTATGGGGCCATGGACTCATGCTGCTTACGCCAAATCCTGACCGCCATCAGCATGGCTCAACAGGAACCGGGATTCGTCGGACCAGGCAACGTTTTTCCACTCCTCAATTGTCCGATGTTGGTGATCACGTGCCCACTGGAGCCACTTCTTCTTGTTTTTAGCTGATAGGATTGGAACCCGGTGTGGTCGTCTGCTGCAACAGCCCATCCATGACAAGGACTGACAAGTTGTGTGTTCCGAGATGCTCTTCTGCACACCACTGTTGTACTGTTCCATTATTTGTCTGTTTGTGGCCCACCTGTTAGCTTGCATGATTCTTGCCATTCTCCTTCGACCTCTCTTATCAAGGAGCTGTTTTTGTCCACAGGACTGACGCTGACTGGATGTTGTCTTGTTTGTCGCACTATTATTGGTAAACCTTAAACACTGGTGCGTGAAAAGCCGTAGGGGGCGGCCGCTTCTGAGATACTGGCACCAATGATCATGCCACTCCCAAAGTCGCTTAGGTCACTCATTTTGCTCATTCTAACTTTCAATCGAACAGTAACTGAATGCCTCGATGCCTGTCTGCCTGCTTTATATAGCAAGCCACTGCCACATGACTCACTGTCTGTAGGAGATAACCATTTTTGTGAACAGGGTGGTGTACCTAATAAACTGGTCACTGTGTGTGTATATCTATATTCTACCATAATTTATATTTGACTATATAAATTGTATATTTCCCTGTAACTGTCAGGTGTGAGATTCCCATCTTGTTCGGTGTTTCATGCTTGTGCTTTGCATACCCATCCTGCTCTTAACCATTAGCGTCAGCCGCCTGATTTTAGAATAATTTAGTACAGTAACCATAGCCACAGGCAGCAAAGGGCATTAGCAAGTAGCCCATCTACCCCATGTGTTTCTAATTCAAGATGTATGTGATTTAGCAGGAGTCTCACAGTAGTCAGAGAGAGTGTAATAAGGATGTGTGCACTGATTTTAGCAGGAGTCTCACAGTAGTCAGAGAGAGTGTAATAAGGATGTGTGCACTGATTTTAGCAGGAGTCTCACAGCAGTCAGAGAGAGTGTAATAAGTGTTAATTTAAGCCAAGCCCCAGGTGGCAGGTCTAAGAAGGGGACCATTTTAAAGTAAAGTAGACTCTCAATCTGGGTTCAGTCAACGTAGTCTCCTCGTCTCCCTGATAGGCCTGGGTAACTACCCTCAGGAGCCCTCTTCCTACGGACCAACGCGTCCTTCTCACAGTAATGGTCAGGATGTGCAGGGAGGAAGTAGTGCAGGTAGGTGTGAGCATCGTCTTTTCCAACCACCAAAAGTACAGTTCGGTACATAGACATATAACTGCAACTTTAATGTTCCCTTGCATACTTTTCCCTGCATGTACTTTGGTATGTTTGTGCATACAAAGTACATACTCCTAGACCAGTGGTAGTCACACTTTTTCAGGGGGCACCTCATTTTTTTCCACAAGAATTTATGGGGACCCAATGTTTTCCCCAAGAATTTCTCACGACCCCACCCCAAATAATGACACAGCCTTAAAATGGTTAATGTTAAAATTTTACATCAACAAATAATCTTACATTCGTTTTCATATCTTATCAAAATGAAAATAAACCAATAAATACATTTTCTAATTCTTTCTCAAAAACATTTTGTATATTGTCCCATACAATAATCTCTACACATGACCTTTTGTTCCCCCACGACCCTGACTTTGAATACCACTGTTCTTGAGTATACTAAAATACAGCTACAGTATTCATTGACTTGAGGTTGAGTTCTTTTTGTCCATATCTCAAGGTATGAATATTCCATCTAACAGTGTTACACATCTCATTTCCTGTAGTAGCTGTAGTTTGTTATACTAACAACACCTGCGTCCTCCCTTTGTCCACTCTCTCTGCATAGCTTTGCTGTTAAAAGGGGGATGATCTAATTGGCAAAATGCGTTCGTGGTGTACTATGTTCAACATGGTTTACTTTTTCTCTTGCTCTCTGTTATTTTGCTCTGTTTTTCAATGTGATGGCACTCAATTTACTTGTTGTTTTTCATATGCCATCTCCTTATGACAGCTAAAAGAATGATGATAATCTAAGGAACTTTTGTATGAAGAAAAAATAACTTCTGGCTGGTGAACGAATACCCAATTTATATTTGATTTCTTTGGTCATATTAGCCCCTCTGCTATTAGCTCTTCTTAATTCTTTCTTCCAGCCTTGTATTATACCATTTCTATTGTTTCATTTCATAAATGTTTTTGTTATTCTGTACTGTCCGACATGAGTTGGAACTGTTCAGACCTGTCTTCACTGAATGTCTATGCAGTTCCCTGCTTCTCTGACTACAGTGGATTGCAGGGAGATGGTGCCATCCAGTGTCTGGAAAAATGTGTGTGCTTGTGTGACTAAAAACGGATTAAGTATTTGTTATACTGTTTTCCTTTTGTTTATGCCTTTTACAAGAGTTCAGATTACATCTTTGAATCCTCAATTATAAGTCAATTGATTTACACTGGAAGCGCTCATTCCTAATTGGCTAACCAAACTCTGAATGTAGGTTCATGGAGGCTCACGATGGAAGGAATACAATATTTAACATGAACATTAGAAGGCCCTGAAACTATGATCAATGTATTTATTATAGGTCAAATAAGGGACTTTCACTTAATACCATTTACGATCCTGATAATGAACCTCTCTTCCCTGTTCTCCACCTACCCACCCTCACAGGTTATGGTCAGGACCTGAGTGGGTTTGGGCATACTTTCGCAGACCCCAGCCAGCAGACTGCCTCTTACGGGGCACCAACAGCACAACCGGCAGTGGGACCCCAGGCTGCCGCAGCCGTTTTTGCTCGTGTACAGAATCACAACGTAACGGGCTTCCATCCATACCGGCGCTGAGTGTCTCCAACCGCCACAGCGCTCAGTTCTAAAGTCAGGGAAATGTGTTCTGGTGATAAGCAAAACTGGATTTCTGGATTGATGTTTTTTGGAACACAAATACACACAATTTGAGAAAAAGTGAACTCATAAAACCAGGGATTCCAATTACTTCTGTTACAATGTCACTTGATGTAAAAGTTGATGTAAGACTTTTGCATAACCTGTTGAAATGAAATAACCTTTGTTTCTCCCCCCATGTTTTATAGTAGGACTTAACTACTTTGCAATAGGTTTTGATTTTCTGGTCAAACAATAGCACAGAGATTGGAAAAATTATATATATATATATATATAAGGATATGTATATTTATGCTGGATACAGAAATTAAAACAGGGTCTCAAGTTTCCTCAGCTTTAAATTCTAGGGAAATTGTTTTTATTTTTCATTTGGTGGATTTTGTTTACTTTCTGAGCCTTTATTTTAAAGTTTGTTTAAAATGGAAAATATGAATATATATATTATACACAATCTGTGCAATTTTTTAAGACAATTTTGTACTAAAAATGTACACTTTGCTTGTTTTTTATTTAAAGATGTAGACTTCCCTCAGGTGGCTGTTTGAGTGCATTTTTCACTTATGCAAAAAGAAAGGAACTTATTTCAAATAAAAGATATCCTGCCTCTGGTTGCTGTCCTGCATCTTGGCCATCAATGCTTCAACTTAAATGTCACTAAATATGTTTGAGTATAACTACTAGGGATTGGTTAAGACTACCGGATTCTTCCATCAACTCAGTGGCCTTGTGGTTAGTGTTGCCACCCTGAGATTGGAAGTTTGTAAATTTGATCCCCGGCCAAGTCATACCGAAGACTGTAAAAATGGGACCTGATGCGTCTGCTTGGCACTTAGCCTCTTGCCCCATGAGCTGTTCCGGCTTGGACAAGCCAAGGCTCGTACAAGGCTACTTACTCATGCACTACCGTACCTGTACTACACTAAAATGACTAAAGCCACTTTAAAAAAATGTGATTAACATCACACTATGTGGTCTTTAAGTTGTACAAATTACTTACTAGGACAGATAATAGCCTCATTTCCCCAAAATCTGACAATATGATGCATTTAAACTGCTGAGTCCTCTGTGGAAGTGAATGATTTGGCTAGACAATCATCAGTAGATGGCATACTAGTGCTAAAAATAATTATTATCACCATGTACTGTATGTTTAGTATCAGCTTGGATTGAATACCAAGTTGCTTACACCTATCAAATTATTTTGTATTTACATGAATCATGAAGGGGTAGGAGCTGTGTTTCTGGACAGGGCCACAGTCTGGGCAAAAAACATCCATGGAAATGCTCGAGGGTTAAATACAGTGGAATTATAATGTACCAGGTTTCACTTACTATATCAACTAAAACCTGAATGTTCTGTCAAACCAAATCAGGTTGGGCCCCCTAGTTTATCAAAAATATATGTCAATGGTTTTCTCTCCCAAGGTAATGCCAATAGGCTTTAGCTCAGCGGGCTAACAATTCTGCGTTGTGCAGATGACACATTTTCAAACCCAGTTGGTCTCATGCTTAGACCATGGAATAGCCATCATGAAATATTATTTTACCTATCATTAGCCTAACTACATTATCATGGCACAGAACCTTTGGGTGACTTTTTTTCTCTTAAGAAATTCAAAGGGCAGTTTTCCCACGGGTGCTCTAGTTCCAGCTTTGTAATTTTTGGTTTGGTTGTAAAAATCTATACTGAAAAATATACATGCAACAATTTCAAAGATTCTACTGAGTTACTGTTCAATCAGTTCATTCAGTACATTTAAAAAAATTCATTAGGCCCTAATCTATGGATTTCACATGACTGGGGATACAAATATGCATCTGTTGGTCACAGCTTCCTTTAAAAACAAAAAGTAGGGGTGTGGATCAGAAAACCAGTGAGTATCTGGTGTGACCACCGTTTTCCTCATGCAGCGGTACATCTTCACATATAGTTAATCAGGGTGTTGATTGTGGCCTGTGGAATGTTGTTGCACTCTTCAATGGCTGTGTGAAGTTGCTGGATATTGGCGGGAACTGGACATGCTATTGTACACATCGATCCAGCGCATACCAAACATGCTCAATTTATGGCATATCTTGTGAGTATGCAGGCCATGGAAGAACTGGGACAGTTTTAGCTTCTAAGAATTGTGTACAGATTCTTGTGACATGGTGACATGCATTATCATGCTGAAACACGAGGTGATGGCGGCGGATGTATGGCACAGCAATAGGTCTCAGGATATTGTCACGGTATTTCTGCATTCAAATTGCCATTGTTCATTGTCTAGCTTATGCCTGCCCATACCATAACCCCACCACTACTATGGGGCACTCTGTTCACAACGCAAACTGCTCGCCCACACGACGCCGTTCACGTCTGCGGTTGTGAGGCTAGTTGTACTTACTGCCAAATTCTCTAAAATGACTTGGAGGCAGCTTATGGTTGAGAAATGAACTAACATTTCCTGCAGTCAGCATGCCAATTGCAGTCCCTCAAAACTTGAGACATCTGTGGCATTGTGTGACAAAACTGCACATTTTAGAGTGGCCTTTTATTATCTCCAGCACAAGGTGCACCTGTAATGATCATGCTGTTGAATCAGCTTCTCGATATGCCACAGCTGTCAGGTGGATGGATTATCTTGGCAAAGGAGTAATGCTCACAAACAGGGATGTAAACAAATTTGTGCACACAATTTGAGATAAGAATATGCTTTTTGTTCATGTGGGAAATTTCTGGGATCTTGTATTTCAGGTCATGAGACATGGGACCAACACTTTACGTGTTGTGCTTATATTTTTGTTCATTGACTACATTATCAAAGATGGTGGATAAATTAAGATGCGCACGCTTCAAGGGGTCAAAAGTCTGGGTCTTGTAATTCTGTGTGGCCAGATAGTTCGTAACAATAGCTAGGTTTCCATCCAAATGGCAAAAGATTTTCATGCGAATATTAAAAAATCTGCTGGTGGAAATTTTTTAATTTTCCCACCAGTGGTGTTTCCAACAAACGGATTTGTTGCTTTTAGAAATTATTGCTTGATGACATAGTGTAACCAAAATGTACTTTTTCGTGTTCATGTACCGAATAAAAATCTAAAGTTAATTGTTTGCATCTGATTTTCACCTCTGCGGATAGTTTTGCCACAAAAACGGTTGCGTTAAATAGCAAATGTGCCTACTCTGGTTTTACGTTCGCTCTTGCCAACGGCTCGCAGATACGGTGCGGGGAGGCTAGTTTACATGATGACATTATTATGGATAAGAGCGAAAATATTTTTATTTGTCAAAAAACAGTCAAGCATCCATCATCACGTCACCAGAATAAGAACCTCAATATTTATTGGAAATGAGCATCAAGCTCATCATCGTGCACGTTCACCACCCCAATTGTATTTAATCTGCAGCCTAATAAACGGCATGGTTTCAAGAGTCGCAGTGGGAGGCGACACGCCATACCATCACGTGACTCCAAGTTTACTTCAATATGATGGTTATTATGTCAATATTTGCGCATAAAGGCAGAATTCTCATATAATTAATTACCGACACAAAAAGATCCCACCATGTCAAACGAACAAATTATGTGTCGGCATTTATACAATTTTACCGAAACTTCCTATTTCCATCACAGCTGTCATGACAGTGTTATTTTACCGTTATTTAACTAGGCAAGTCAGTTAAGAACAAATTATTATTTACAATGACGGCCTACATGTCAGAAGGTGAATTCACCAATTTGTAAGTCGCTCTGGATAAGAGCGTCTGCTAAATGACTTAAATGTAAATGTAAATGTACACAGGCCAAACCCTAACGCTGGACCAATTGTGTGCCACCCTATTGGACTCCCAATCATGGCCGGTTGTGATACAGCCTGGAATCAAACCAGGGACTGTAGTGACACCTCTAGCACGGAGATGCAGTGCCTTAGACCACTTCGCCACTCGGAAGCCCGGTATGACTTTTCTTGCATAACAATTGAGTGGAAACGTGGTTAATGACAAGAAGATGCCATATAGGGAATCATTGGTGGATCGTTTCAGCTAGTCAGGGGTTCAAGCAGCGAAGCTGGTGAAACCCTATTGTTTTCGTTCCGGTTCATTCTTCTTTTTAATCTTCTTCTGTAAAGCCGAAATTCACATGCACATTTTCGTGAGAAGGTAAGTCCCAGGAGGGTGCAACCTGGCATGATGGTAAAGGGCCAAAAGCCACACCCTCCCATGCAATGCCATGACAATTGACAACATGGTAGGCCAAAAACAAGCGATTGAAAATGCAAACTTTGAAAGGCCATGCCCCTAACCCTGTGTGACCTAGTCATAAAATGTGGTACATACTGTGGGTCCATCTCCTCACAAGGAAGACATTTGCCTCAATAACCCACAAGGTTCACCATGAAGGATTTTCCACCATTTAGAATTTTCAGAAAAACAGTTCAAATGCTACTCCTCTTCCACCAAATGACCGATCTTCACGAAACTTGATATATGGTATCTATGGACAAAGGTCTGTAAACACATCCAGGATAGTAATGTCAAACAACATGACCAATAAACATTCACGTGGGTGCGGTCTGTCACATAAATGCATATACTGTAAATCAGCCACAGATATTCGTATGTTTAATGAAATGTGGTACATATGCAAGCACATTCATATCTACCACACGTTGGGCACATTTTTATATCTCTTGATCTGATGAAATTTGGCACAAATGCTCAAGGGTGTGAGTCTAGCTAACCTATAAAATAGGGTAGAGTTTGGTCACATTGTGGCGCTGTTGGACAGGAAAAAACATTCACTCAAGCATCTTGCCTCATAGCAGCCATATTGTTTCAGCTAGAATCTTGGACAATAGTGTGTTTAAAGATGTTCATCCATAGATGCTATGTACCAAATGTGTTGCCAATCGGTCAAGCAATTCTGGAGGTAAAAACGTTTAAAGTAGTTAAGAGCATTGAAAAAAGTCCAAAATACATCAAAAGCATATTATTTTGCAGGGTCAGTTTGATTTTGAGTTCTGATGTATCGTTTGTATGTTGAGTTTTGAAATTTGGCAAGTGTGGTAAACAGTACAGAAGTAGCTCATCCGAAGGCAATATGTCTAATTTTACCCTGTTTGAGCTAGAATCATGAAAATCCGTACATAGGTCATTCTCACAAGGAACACATTTGTCTGTAGGACCCATTAAGTCGACCATGATGGATTTTCCGCCACTTAAAATGGCACTCCTCTGGCATCGAATGACCGATCTGCACAAAACTTGATACGTGGCATCTATGGACCAAGATCTCTCAACGCAATATTTTCCAGACTTATACCAAAAACAAAATGGGCGTTATTGACCAATAAACATTAATGTGGGTGTGGTCTCGCACATAAATGCCTATAAATCACTCACGTTTGGTACACATGTTGCAAACAGTGTCAACACTCAACATATGCAAGCACCTTTAGATCGACCACATGGTGGTGATATAACGGGCACATATTTAGATGTCTTGATCTGTTTGACTCAATGATATGACTCAAACTAACCTGTAAAGTGTGGCTGAGTTTGGCCACATTGTGGCGCTGTCGGAAAGGGAAAACCATTCATACATACTCATTGGCTCATAGCGACCACATTGTTTGAGCTAGATTCTTGGAAAATGTGTTTGAAGGTGTTCATCCATAGATACTATAGACCAAATTTGGTGGCAATCGGTCAAGCGGTTCTGTAGAAGACGTTTAAAGTAATCAACGTCATGATTTCAACTGCTGATAATTGTCAAATCAACTCAAATAATGTTATTTGCCAAATGCGCCGTAAAATGCTTACTTACAAGCCCTTAACCAACAATGCAGTTTTTAGAAAAATAAGAATTAAGAAAAATATTTACTAAATAAACTAAAGTAAAAAATAAAAGAGCAACAATAAAATAACAATAACAAGGCAATATACAGGGGGTACCGGTACCGAGTCAAGGTGCGGGGGCACAGGTTAGTCGAGGGAATTGAGGTAATATTTACAGTACGTATAGGTAGGGGTAAAGTGACTATGTATAGATAATAGATAATAAACAGTGAGTAGCAGCGTCGTAAAAAAGGGGGTGGTGTCAATGCAAATAGTCCGGGGAGCCATTTGATTATGGCTGGGGCTAGAAAGCCTTATGGACCTAGACTTGGCGCTCCGAGTACTGGGCCGTACAGACTACCCTCTGTAGTACCTTGCGGTCGGAGGCCAAGCAGTTTCCATACTATTCAGGATGCTCTCGATGGTGCAGCTGTATAACTTTTTGAGGATCTGAAGATCCATGTCAAACCTTTTCATTCTCCTCAGGTGGTATAGGCATTGTCGTGCCATCTTCACGACTGTCTTGGTGTGTTTGGACCATGATAGTTTATTGGTGATGTGGACACCAAGGAATTTGAAGCTCTCAACTTGCTCCACTACAGCACTGTTGATGAGAATGGGGGTGTGCTCTGTCTTTTTCCTGTGGTCCACAATCATCTTCTTTGTCTTGCTCACGTCGAGGGAGGGGTTGTTGTCCTGACACCACACTTCCAGGTCTCTGACCTCATCCCTATAGGCTGTATCATCGTTGCCGGAACTTCTTGCTTTAGTTTTTGCTTGTAAGCAGGAATCAGGAGGATAGAATTATGGTCAGATTTGCCAAATGGAGGGCGAGGGAGAGCTTTGTATGCGTCTCTGTGCGTCGAATAAAGGTGGTCTAGAGTGTTTTTTCTCTCTTTTTGCACATGTAACATACTGGCAGAAATGAGGTCAAACGGATTTAAGTTTAAGGTATTAAACTGTATTAAGGTCCCCGGCCACTAGGAGTGCCGCCTGGCTTTATACAGCTTCTTGGGTGTGGTCTTAGTACCAGCATTGGTTTGTGGTGGTAAATACACAGCCTCAAAATCTCTCTTGGTAAATAGTGTGGTCTACAGCTTATCATGAGATACCCTTCCTCAGCTGAGCAAAACCTCGAGACCGCCACCCATTGTCTTACCAGAGGCAGCTGTTCTGTCTTGTCGATGCACGGAGAAAAGAGCCAAATGTATATTATCCATGTTGTCGTTCAGCCACGACTCGGTGAAACATAAGATACAGTGCCTTGCGAAAGTATTCGGCCCCCTTGAACTTTGTGAACTTTTGCCACATTTCAGGCTTCAAACATAAAGATATAAAACTGTATTTTTTTGTGAAGAATCAACAACAAGTGGGACACAATCATGAAGTGGAACGACATTTATTGGATATTTCAAACTTTTTTAACAAATCAAAAACTGAAAAATTGGGCGTGCAAAATTATTCAGCCCCCTTAAGTTAATACTTTGTAGCGCCACCTTTTGCTGCGATTACAGCTGTAAGTCGCTTGGGGTATGTCTTTATCAGTTTTGCACATCGAGAGACTGACATTTTTTCCCATTCCTCCTTGCAAAACAGCTCAAGCTCAGTGAGGTTGGATGGAGAGCATTTGTGAACAGCAGTTTTCAGTTCTTTCCACAGATTCTCGATTGGATTCAGGTCTGGACTTTGACTTGGCCATTCTAACACCTGGATATGTTTATTTTTGAACCATTCCATTGCAGATTTTGCTTTATGTTTTGGATCATTGTCTTGTTGGAAGACAAATCTCGGTCCCAGTCTCAGGTCTTTTGCAGACTCTATCTATTCTTCCAGAATGGTCCTGTATTTGGCTCCATCCATCTTCCCATCAATTTGAACCATCTTCCCTGTCCCTGCTGAAGAAAAGCAGGCCCAAACCATGATGCTGCCACCACCATGTTTGACAGTGGGTATGGTGTGTTCAGGGTGATGAGCTGTGTTGCTTTTACGCCAAACATAACGTTTTGCATTGATGCCAAAAAGTTCAATTTTGGTTTCATCTGACCAGAGCACCTTCTTCCACATGTTTGGTGTGTCTCCCAGGTGGCTTGTGGCAAACTTTAAACGACACTTTTTATGGATATCTTTAAGAGATGGCTTTCTTCTTGCCACTCTTCCATAAAGGCCAGATTTGTGCAATATACGACTGATTGTTGTCCTATGGACAGAGTCTCCCACCTCAGCTGTAGATCTCTGCAGTTCATCCAGAGTGATCATGGGCCTCTTGGCTGCATCTCTGATCAGTCTTCTCCTTGTATGAGCTGAAAGTTTAGAGGGACGGCCAGGTCTTGGTAGATTTGCAGTGGTCTGATACACCTTCCATTTCAATATTATCGCTTGCACAGTGCTCCTTGGGATGTTTAAAGCTTGGGAAATCTTTTTGTATCCAAATCCGGCTTTAAACTTCTTCACAACAGTATCTCAGACCTGCCTGGTGTGTTCCTTGTTCTTCATGATGCTCTCTGCGCTTTTAACGGACCTCTGAGAATATCACAGTGCAGGTGCATTTATACGGAGACTTGATTACACACAGGTGGATTGTATTTATCATCATTAGTCATTTAGGCCAACATTGGATCATTCAGAGATCCTCACTGAACTTCTGGAGAGAGTTTGCTGCACTGAAAGTAAAGGGGCTGAATAATTTTGCACGCCCAATATTTCAGTTTTTGATTTGTTAAAAAAGTTTGAAATATCCAATAAATGTCGTTCCACTTCATGATTGAGTCCCACTTGTTGTTGATTCTTCACAAAAAAATACAGTTTTATATCTTTATATTTGAAGCCTGAAATGTGGCAAAAGGTCGCAAAGTTCAAGGGGGCCGAATACTTCCGCAAGGCACTGTATTTCCGTTTTTAATGTCCTGTTGGTAGGATAGTCTTGAACGGTACTCATCCAGTTTATTCTCCAATGATTGCGCGTTGGCCAATAGGACAGATGGTAGAGGCAGGTTACCCACTCGCAAACTAATTCTCACAAGGCACCCGGACCTGTGTGCCCTGTATCAGCGGATTCTCCTCATGCGAATAACGGGGATTTGGGCCTTGTCAGGTATCTGGAGTAAATCCTTTGCGTCCGACTCATTAAAGAAAAACCTTTGTCCAGTTCGAACTGAGTAATTGCTGTTCTGATACCCAGAAGCTCTTTTCGGTCATAAGAGCCGGTTGCAGAAACATTACGTACAAAATAAGTTACAAACAACGCGAGAACACACCAAGTAGCACAATTGGTTAGGAGTCTGTAAAACGGCAGCCATCTCCACCGGAGCCATTCATTATTCAAGCATAGTAAGGTGTAAAGAAGTAGCTCATCCTAGGACAATGTGACCAATTGTCCTGATGGTGGCATGGTGGGCCCACAGCTTGAACCCTGGCTACTCTGCTTGCAGCTGTAATTTTGATCTTGTTCTTGATAGCATATCTTGTTTTGAGGTGTTTTGACTTTCGTCACATCTATGCTAATATGGAAAATGGAAAAAAATTGTGCTTGCTAGCTAACCAATAACTGTGACTATGTATTTGAGAGACAACAAGTGCTCATTGTGCAAATGTATTTGTTTTCAACAAACATTGGAGACAAAATATAGTTTATATTTTGTCAACAATCCAAGCCAACCTTGTCTGTTTTGCCACATAACTGATGCGTGCGCAACTTTCTTTCAAGTATTTCACTAATGGGATATGCCCCCAGCGTATTCATCAGAAGCCTTTATTACACTTCGCCGGCTTTGATTGGATGGACGTCGAGACATGTGCGTCGGGGAAGAGTGTCCCTCCTACCCTATAAAAGGTCCAATGCAGCATCTCTGAGTCATTCAAACACCTCTTCTTGCTTTTCATCATAAAACTTACCTCGACACGACTGCATTTTCCAGAACTCGCTCACCGGGTGGTATTCTCGGGACTGTGTGGTGGTCACAATTTTCCTTTTCCTTCACCATAGTTAGAGGAAATTATTTGAGGGAGGAATGGGTACAGCTGTGACACGGCTAACCTGTTCACAACCAAGTTAGCTGTATCCAAACAGCAACAAGTCGTTAGCAAGCAAGCCACCACGCTAGCTAGCTTTTGTGGTTTTACTTCGACAAGAAACATTTTTGATAGCTACACCAAGCTATCTTTTCTAACCTGTTGTTTTGAAAACGGTATGCGGCCATCACACCGAGTGCCACCGTCGCACATAACCCACTAATCGCTAGCTATCGGACTAGCCTACAACTCTAGTTTTTTTCTGACAGCTAAAAACATAGCATCCAAGCTATGACAACAAAAGCATCTCCCACCCCAAACAAGGAGAAGCTCCTGGCACAAATCTGCTCTTGTGGAAACAAGATATCGCCCAAAGACACCCACTCGGTGTGCTCCGCTTGCCTTGGGCTGCAACATGCCCAGGAAGCCTTAGACTCACTGTGCCCTCTTCAATGTGAAGAGAATCCATCGCAGAGTCAACAGGTCCCTAACATGGAGGCCGGCGTCCCCGATGGCTCACCAGAGGCGATGGATATCCCCACGTGGAATCGTGGATCGAAGGCTAATGCTAGCTGGGGTGACCAGCTCGATGCCATTGCTCCCCTGTTGGAGGACTCCAGCAATGACCTTGAGGCCTCCCTGCCAGGCTTCCTGATTGGAGATGATAACGACTCCACAGGGTTTTGCGACAGCCTCCTTTCAGAATCATCAGATGGAGACAAAGATTCATTCATCCCCGTCAGGCCAGGCCATCAAGCCTCCTGCCGGTGAATCTGAAACCGGTCACGCAGGCGGGTGCCATCCCCACCAGTTCCTGGTGTGAACCTGCAGGACGTGTGCAAGCGCTCTGCGAATAAACTAGTGATTCCCTGGCCAAATGTATTAACAGAGATAACCACGTCCCGCTACGAGGTAAGCGGCTACCCAAAAATAAAATGGGAAAACAGGCAATTACTACCAGTCTTCCCAGAATGCCTGGAAGAGGTTACCCATACCTGGAGTACACCTTTCTCCTCCAAGTACCCTGTCCAAGGTGGGTCGGTGATGGACTGTGTTGACATGGTGGGGATTGGGCTTCCCATCTACACTCTAGCCAGAAGTCCTCCATGACCTTGACTGGCCCCACCTTACAAGTACAAGTACGAGTGCTTCCAGTCCTCTGCGACAGAGAAGGTCTACAGATCGGTCGCCACAGCGGTAAGGGCTCTCAGCACCGCCTCCGTGCTCTTGGCATACCAAGCTGAGCTACAGGAGGTGCTAGCAGTCACCGGAGCCAGGTCTGTGGGATGAGATCTATATTGCCACAGACCTCAACCTGCGTCTACTGAAAGCCGCTGGTTGATGCATCAGTAGTCATCACATTAGGACGTTTGCATATGAGAGGGTTTCAAGGCTGGGTCTATTCTCTAGGTCTGACCCCAATATGTCACAAACATCACCGTGTACAGATCTTATAGACTGCATGGTAGCACTGCCCTCCTGGAGACACCGTACGTTTCTGTCACAGGGTGCCCAGATAGCCACTGTTTTATCCAGAAACGTAGTCACAACAGATTCATCTCTTGGGTTGAGGTGCGACCCACTAGGGCAGAACAGTCAATGGGGTGTGGGGACCCCATCTCCGATCTACTCACATAAACGGCCTGGAACTCCGTGCAGTGTCCCTAGCATTAAAGTAATTCCTCCCATTTCTGGAGGGTCGTCATGTTCTAGTCAGAACAGACAATATCACTGTTGTGGCTTACATAAACAGACAAGGGGGAGTGCGATCCCCTCACTTACACACACTGGCACACAGACTGATTATGTCACTGGAAGCTACTCATGTACCGGGAGTACTGAATCTGGTTGCAGATTTACTTTCCAGGGGGAACCCTCTATACGGAGAGTGGAAGCTCCCCCCAGAGGTAGCACTTTGGCATGCCAGGAGATCTTTATGCATCAATGGAGAATACTCCATGTTCACTGTTCTTTTCCATGAGGGATCGGGATGCACCGATGGGTGTGGACGCATTGGCACACGGGTGGTCACGCATCCTCCTGTATGCACTCCCCCCACTAGCCCTGACTTCTCCCAGGATGTGGGAGAAGGGTCTATCTCTCATACTAATAACCCCACATTGGCCAGAGAAATACTGGTTAGTGGAGATCACTCAACTACTATGCGTTCATTCGTGCCACCCCCCTGCGTCGGGACCTACTGTGCCAGGCGCGAGGGTAGATTTTCCATCCTCAACCAGAACGGTTGGCGCTCTGGGCCTGGCCCGTGAATGATTCAACTTGAACAATGTCGGGCTTCCCTAAAATGTAATTTGACAATTCAGGGTGCTAGAGCCTCATCCACCAGGTCCCTTTATAATTGTAAATGGCTTGTATTTGAGGAATGGTGCATTAAAACACAGACAGTGTCATTCAAGTGCTCTGTCCCGATAATCCTGTCATTTGTACAGGAATTATTAGAAAAATGATATGCGTTTTCTACTATTAAAGTATATCTAGCATCTATTTTGGCTTGTAGTGTGGGTTTTGGGAGCACGGCAGTGGGACAACACCCCCTTGTCACCCGTTTCATGAAGGGTGCCTGTCGTTTGCGTCCAGTGTCCAAACAGCTTGCCCATCATGGGATTTATCAATTGTTTTGGATGTTCCATGCCAACACCTTTTTGAGCCCCTGGATCAGGTGGAACTGAAGATGCTTTCATTTAAGACCTTGCTATTACTAATATTGGCCTCCGCCAAGCATGTAAGTGACATTCACGCACTCTCAGTGCACTCGTCATGTGCACAATTTGCACCCAGTAACAATAGGGTATCATTGCGGCTGGTAGCTTTTTATGTCCCACTGTTTTCCTCTCCAGAACATCAACAATTGCATATGTTGTGCCCAGTACACACTCTGCCAATATCCATGGACAGACCTAAGGAATTCAGAAAATGTGAACAGGTAAAGCATTCACTAAACAACTATCCTACTGGATAGTGGGGGCTATTGCTTTGGCCTACACAAGTAAGGGTCTTCAGTCTCCTGCTGGCCTATAGGCTCATTCCACAAGAGAAGGCATTCCCAAACTGGGGTACGCGCAATGCCGTGGGAGTACGGCAAATAAAAATGTGATTAACATTTTTAACAAAAAAAATAATATATTTTTTAATTTCTTCACATTTTCAAACAGTCCATGTATATTTTCCAACGGGGCTATACATTTGGGTGAGTTTTATCTCTCGCCAAGTAGTGTCATTTCACTGCCAAAAAGAAAATGAAACCATCTAGTTTTCAGCAAAATATCAACACAATGTCAGATTTAAAAAAAAGACCTTTATTTAACTAGGCAAGTCAGTTAAGAACAAATTATTACTTTCAATGATGGCCTAGGAATAGTTCAGGGGCAGAACGACAGATTTGTACAGCTGGGGGATTTGAACTTGCAACCTTTCGGCGACTTGTCCAACGCTCTAACCACTAGGCTACCCCGCCACCCCATATAGGAAGACACAGGTAGCCTAGTCAAATAATTAACATCCAATCACATGAACCATTACTCTCTCGTGGGAATTCCACTAACGGTCTGTATGTAGCCAAACGTAGCTGCTGCTGCTCATGTTGGTATCTGCACTGATGGCGCAAAAGCAATGACAGGGAGACATAGTGGAGTGATAACGCGCGTGCAAGCAGTTGCTCCTGACGCCACTTGGGGACACTGCAGGATCCACTGAGTGGCTCTTGCTGCCAAGGGAATGCCTGACAGCTTGAAAGACGTTTTGGACACAACAGTGAAAATGGTTAACTTTCTTAAAGCAAGGCCCCTGAACTCTTGTGTGTTTTCTGCACTAAGGGCAGCGACCGTTTAATGCTTTTACAACATACATTTCCCCTTGGTTATCAAGGGGAAAAGTATTAACAGGTTTTTTGTTTTTTGAGAAATAAGCTTAAAGTTTTCTTTACTGATCATAAATTTCACTTGTCTGAACGCTTGCATGATGAAGAGTTTCTCACACGATTGGCCTATCTGGGTGGTTTTTTCTCACCTTATTGATCTGAATCTAGGAATACAGGGACTCTCCGCAACTACATTCAATGTGCGGGATAAAATTGTCTGCATTAACAAGGACAACACACAGTTCTTTCCATCATTGTATGATTTTTTTGTGTGTAAATTAACTCAAGCTTACGCACAATGTCAAATGAGATATAGCGAAGCACCTGAGTGAGTTGGGTGCGCAATTACACAGGTACTTTCCCGAAACAGATGACACAAACAACTGGATTTGTTATCCCTTTCTTTTTTTTTTTTTAATTTTACCCCCTTTTTCTCCCCAATTTCATGGTATCCAATTGTTAGTAGCTACTATCTTGTCTCATAGCTACAACTCCCGTACGGGCTCGGGAGAGACGAAGGTCATGCGTCCTCCGATACACAACCCAACCAAGCGCATCCAACCCAGAAGGAAACAGAGTGCACCTGGCAACCTTGGTTAGCGCATACTGCACCCAGCCCGCCACAGGAGTCGCTGGTGCGCAATGAGACAAGGATATCCCTACCGGCCAAGCCCTCCCTAACCCGGACGCAGCTAGGCCAATTGTGTGTCACCCCACGGACCTCCCGGTCGCAGCCGGTTACGACAGAGCCCGGGCGCGAACCAAGAGTCTCTGGTGGCCCTTAACCACTGCGCCACCTTAACCACTGCGCCAACCGGGAGACCTGATTTGTTATCCCTTTCATGCCCTGCCTCCAGTCCACTTACCGATATCTCAACAAGAGATCCTCATCGAAATTGCAACATGCGATTCTGGGGAAATTTAATTTAATCAGAAGCCACAGCCAGATTTCTGGATTGGGCTGCGCTCAGAGTATCCTGCCTTGGAAAATCGTTGCCCTTTGCAACCATGTACCTACAGTGGCTTGCGAAAGTATTCACCCCCGATGGCATTTTTTTCTATTCTGTTGCCTTACAACCTGGAATTAAAATAGAGTTTTGTGGGGTTTGTATCATTTGATTTACACATCATGTCTACCACTTTGAAGATGCAAAATATGTTTTGGGGGTGAAACAAACAAGAAGACTTGAATGTGCTTAATTATTCACCCCCCAAAGTCAATAATTTGTAGAGATACCGTTTGCAGCAATAACAGCTGCAAGTCTCTTGGGGTATGTCTCTATAAACTTGGCTCACCTAGCCACTTGGATTTTTGCCCAATCTTCAAGGCAAAACTGCTCCAGCTTCTTCAAGTTGGATGGGTTCCGCTGGTGTACAGCAATCTTTAAGTCATACCACAGATTCTCAATTGGATTGAGGTCTGGGCTTTGACTAGGCCATTCCAAGCCATTAAGTGTTTCCCCTTAAACCACTCGAGTGTTGCTTTAGCAGTATGCTTAGGGTCATTGTCCTGCTGGAAGTTGAACCTCCGTCCCAGTCTCAAATCTCTTGAACAGTGGTCCTATAAACAGATACTCAAATCTCCGCTGTGGAGCTTTTTAGCTCTTTTAGGGTTATCTTTGGTCTTTTTGTTGCCTCTCTGATTAATGCCCTCCTTGTCTGGTCCGTGAGTTTTGGTGGGCGGCCCTCTCTTGGCCAGTTTGTTGTGGTGCCATATTCTTTCCATTTTTTTAATAATGGATTTAATGGTACTCCCTGGGATGTTCAACGTTTAGGATATTTTTTTATAACCCAACTCTGACCTGTACTTCTTCACAACTTTGTCCCTGACCTGTTTGGAGAGGTCCTTGATCTTCATGGTGCCACTTGCATAGTGGTGTTGCAGACTCTGGGGCCTTTCAGAACAGGTGTATATCTACTGAGATCATGTGACAGATCATGTGACGCTTAGATTGCACACAGGTGGACTTTATTTAACTAATTATGTGACTTCTGAAGGTAATTGGTTGCACCAGATATTGTTTAGCGACGTCATAGCAAAGGGGGTGAATACATACGCAGGCACCACTTTTCAGTTGTTTCTTTTTTTAAACAAGTAATTTTGTTCATTTCACTTAACCAATATTGACTATTTTGTGTATGTCCAAGACATGACATCCAAATAAAAATCAATTTAAATTACAGGTTGTAATGCAACAAAATAGGAAAAATGCCAAGGGGGGTGAATACTTTTGCAAGGCACTGTATGTGAGAGTGGATTCTCGGCACTCTCTAGCATGAAAACGAAATACAGGCACAGACTGTGTGTGGGAAATTATTTAAGACTGAGAATCTCTCCAATACAACCCAACATTGCAGAGTTATGAGCATCCCTTCAAGCACACCCTTCTCATTAACCTGTGGTGAGTTATTCACATTTTTTGATTAACAAATAAGGTTTCATATGTAAGATGGTTAAATAAAGAACAAAATTATTTATGATATTATTTGTGTCCTGGTCCTATATGAGCTCTTTGTCACATTCCACAAGTTGGGTTGTGACAAAAACTCACTCATTCTTATGTTTAATAAATGTATCGTTTAGTGTGTGGCAGGCTTACAATGATGGCAAAAAAACACATTTTAGAATGCGCTGACCCTGGTGCTGGAGGGGGTACGCAGCTGGAGGTTGAATGTTTGAAGGGGTATGGGACAATACAGTCGTGGCCAAAAGTTTTGAGAATGACACAAATAAATGTTCACAAAGTCTGCTGCCTCAGTTTGTATGATGACAATTTGTATATACTCCAGAATGTTATGAAGAGTGATCAGATGAATTGCAATTCATTGCAAAGTCCCTTTTTGCCATGCAAATGAACTGAATCCCCCAAAAAACATTTCCACTGCATTTCAGCCCTGCCACAAGAGGACCAGCTGACATCATGTTAGTGATTCTCTCATTAACACAGGTGTGAGTGTTGATGAGGACAAGGCTGGAGATCACTCTGTCATGCTGATTGAGTTCGAATAACAGACTGGAAGCTTCAAAAGGAAGGTGGTGCTTGGAATCATTGTTCTTCCTCTGTCAACCATGGTTACCTGCAAGGAAACACATGCCGTCATCATTGCTTTGCACAAAAAAGGCTTCACAGGCAAAGATATTTCTGGCAGTAAGATTGCACCTAAATCATCCATTTATTGGATTATCAAGAACTTCAAGGAGAGTGGTTCAATTGTTGTGAAGAAGGCTTCAGGGTGCCCAAGAAAGTCCAGCAAGTGCCAGGACTGTCTCCTAAAGTTGATTCAGCTGCGGGATTGGGGCACTACCAGTACAGAGCTTGCTCAGGAATGGTAGCAGGCAGGTGTGAGTGCATCTGCATGCACAGTGAGGCAAATACTTTTGGAGGATGGCCTGGTGTCAAGAAGGGCAGCAAAGAAGCCACTTCTCTCCAGGAAAAAGGTACAGTGATTGGACTGCTGAGGACTGCGGTAAAGTCATTTTCTCTGATGAATCCCCATTCCCGATTGTTTGGGGCAACCGGAAAAAATCTTGTACGGAGAAGACAAGGTGAGCACTACCATCAGTCCTGTGTCATGCCAACAGTAAAGCATCCTGAGACCATTCATGTGTGGGGTTGCCTCTTGGCCAAGGGAGTGGGCTCACTCACAATTTTGCCTAAGAACACAGCCATGAATAAAGAATGATACCAACACATCCTTCGAGAGCAACTTCTCCCAACCACCCAGGAACAGTTTGGTGACGAACAATGCCTTTACCGGCATGATGGAGCACCTTGACATAAGGCAAAAGTGATAACTAAGTGGCTCGTGGAACAAAACATCAATATTTTGTGTCCATGGCGAGGAAACTCCCCAGACCTTAATCCCATTGAGAACGTGTGGTCAGGGTAGCCTAGTGGTTAGAGCGTTGGACTCGTAACCGAAAGGTTGTGAGTTCAAACCCCCGAGTTGACCAGGTATATATATATACAAATATGTTGTTCTGCCCCTGAACAGGCAGTTAACCCACTGTTCCCAGGCTGTCATTGAAGATAAGAATTTGTTCTTAACTGACTTGCCTGGTTAAATAAAGGTAAAAAAAAAAAAAAAATCCTCAAGAGGTGAGTGGAAAAATAAAACCTGACAAATTCCAAGCATTGATTATGCAAGAATGGGCTAACAGCATGCCAGGGCAGATTGCAGAGGTCTTGAAAAAGAAGGGTCAACACTGCAACTATTGACTCTTTGCATCAACTTCATGTAATTGTCAATAAAAGCCTGTGACACTTTTGAAATGCTTGTAATTATACTTCAGTATTCCATAGTTACATCTGACAAAAATATCTAAAGACACTGAAGCAGCAAACTTTGTGGAAATTAATATTTGTGTCATTCTCAAAACTTTTGGCCACGACTGTAAAGAGTTTGGGAACCACTGCACTAGAGGAATGGCTACGTTCTGCGATTTATTTTTGGGCATATCGATCCAAGATATTTGCTCTGCAGCGAGTTGGACTTCACCTCATACATTTGCGAAGTTTTATAGACTCGATGTCGCTGCACCGACCCTGGCGCATACTGTTTTACGTGTTGGGAATTCTGGTGGCAAAGCCCATTTTTGTGATATATCGCACAGGGCAGTCGGTCGTCAGGATAAGCTTGTCTGGCAATACAGGAGTCCGTTTTCCCATAAGTGAAATACCGAAACAAATACTTGAAAAATAACTTTAGGTCACTGGACACCCTCTTTGCATGTGCGAGGACTAGGTGTTGCTTATTTTTGAAAGACTCAAGGACGCTCACTTGGACCTTTTAGGGTAGGCCTCTTCTTAAAGACTTCTGACGAATACATACCTCACTCATACTATCAGAGAACAGGGTTACGGTCGTAACCTAAAGTTTTGTTTCTAAACAACCAACCAATCAACGCAATATCAGCTGGGTCTGGCCTACTTAGTCAATTGACTTTGATTGAACCAGAAGACGAAAACGCAGCCTGTGTTTTAAAAAAAAATGTTAGGGGGGGAAAAACGCAGTCTGTGGGGTGTCTCGCTTCCTCTTCCGTCTCTGATATCAGCATTGGATGATGCTGAAATATGTATGATTTCCGGTTGAAGGGTCGCTTTCGTTAAGGCTTCCCAAATTCGTTTCCGTGATTGTTTTGTCTGATGAGCTGCAGGCCATGGACGCAGTTATAACTGGTTAACATCTAATCGCACATTAAAGCAGAACTTAGAAACGCGTGAGAGAAAATCTAGGGCTGAACCTGTAAGTACCAAACCTGATTTTGTTATTTCTGTAAACCGACAGGTCTAGATCCGTTTCTAACCGTTAGCTTGCTAGCCACTGAGGCTAACTCGCTAGCCAGAACAGCCCCATGTTGTCAACACAGCAGTGTAGCTAGTAAAGCTCCGACAATTGCTTAAATTTATCTTGAAATGAATTACTGAAAACGGGTCCTTGTTAAAACATTTTTTTTGCGTTACGTTTAGAGTTTGTTGGATTGCTAATGGCGTGACATATAACGTGAACTAGTACGTTTTATCGTTATCTTGCTAGCTAGCCATAGAACCAACTAACGTTACCTAGCTCCAATTGTCATTGTCAGTATCCGATGATGAATCTATTCAACTTTTACTAGCTAGTTAATAAAAGTTTTTTATGGACCTGGACAGATTACAATCCACACTTGGGCACGTTTAATGTAAGTGAATGTATGGGCTGTGTTGACACTTCCCAATGCCACCAACCCCTAACATTAGGAGTTTTAAATAATACAAATAACAATGTAGAGTTGCTAGCTATGGACCGCTGGCTTTATCAGATTTGCAGCGGACAGTATTTTTCAGTGAAAACACGTTTCTGGCGGCCTTCTTCCGTTAAACACCGGTGTACGGGTACCCTCTGTAAATAGCCTCGCTATTGTTATTTTACTGCTGCTCTTTAATTATTATAATATTTTCTATTTTTTCTTATTTTTTTCTTTAAACTGCATTGTTGGTTAGGGGCTTGTAAGTAAGCATTTCACTGTAAGGTCTACACTTGTTGTATTCGGCGCACGTGACAAATACATTTGGATTTGTTCGGAGCATGCTAATTAGCACCTCTGTTTTCCGTAAACACGCACTGCAACATGGGTATATGGCCGTTTGGGAACACTAACCCTATAAAGATGTGTATCAATTGAACCTTTTTGTTTTTTGTTAAGGTTCTTATGCTACCAAAACCGCACTGCAAGCGATGCTTGTTGATGTTCCGACCGAGCGTCGCAGCTCTTAACAAAACTCCCCTTTACAGTAGATGCCTTCGTCCAATGACTCTTATGTGTAATGTAATAGAACTGAGCCATGATCAACGGCCAACCCAAAACTAACCATGTACCACGGTAGGTGCTTTTAGCAACGCAGGGGTATTTACATACTCTAGCGTTGCTTTCTATAGGATTGGGTTGCATAAAAACACTCCGTGGGAAGCCAGATGTTAAATGCAATGCTATTTCAACTTTGTGTCTGTAGGCAGGAAGGTTGGTCATTATGATTGGGGGAATTTGAGACAAAATATCTCAAGAATTTTGTTATTCAACAGACTTCCAAACATGAGTCTGTTGTAGACCCACTTCCTCTCTACTTACCACATGTCAAAAATAAGTTATCCTTTTTTTGTCCACATATGGCAGACATTCAGGACTTTTATTTTGACATGAGGTAAGCAGAGAGGAAGTGGGTCCCACATTTGGGAAGTCTAAGGGCCCTCACCTCCTGCCTGTAGGCTGTTTCTTTGATTTTGTGTCATCTGCCATTTTGGTGGTTGAGTTGAGACATGCTTGATCAAGTGAACATATAGTTCAGGAGAGGGCTGAGCACGCACCCTTGTGGGGCTGATGTGTTGAGGATCAACGGAGGTTGGCTACCTTCACCACCTGGAGTCGGCTCGTCAGGAAGTCGAGGACACAAATCAAATCAAATTTTATTTGTCACATACACATGGTTAGCAGATGTTAATGCGAGTGTAGCGAAATGCTTGTGCTTCTAGTTCCGACAATGCAGTAATAACCAACAAGTAATCTAACTAACAATTCCTAAACTACTGTCTTATACACAGTGTAAGGGGATAAAGAATATGTACATAAGGATATATGAATGAGTGATGGTACAGAGCAGCAAAAGCAAGATACAGTAGATGGTATCGAGTACAGTATATACATATGAGATGACTATGTAAACAAAGTGGCATAGTTAAAGTGGCTAGTGATACATGTATTACATAAGGATGCAGTCGATGATATAGAGTACAGTATATACGTATGCATATGAGAAGAATAATGTAGGGTAAGTAACATTATATAAGGTAGCATTGTTTAAAGTGGCTAGTGATATATTTACATCATTTCCCATCAATTCCCATTATTAAAGTGGCTGGAGTTGAGTCAGTGTCAGTGTGTTGGCAGCAGCCACTCAATGTTAGTGGTGGCTGTTTAACAGTCTGATGGCCTTGAGATAGAAGCTGTTTTTCAGTCTCTTGGTCCCAGCTTTGATGCACCTGTACTGACCTCGCCTTCTGGATGATAGAGGGGTGAACAGGCAGTGGCTCGGGTGGTTGATGTCCTTAATGATCTTTATGGCCTTCCTGTAACATCGGGTGGTGTAGGTGTCCTGGAGGGCAGGTAGTTTGCCCCCGGTGATGCGTTGTGCAGACCTCACTACCCTCTGGAGAGCCTTACGGTTGAGGGCGGAGCAGTTGCCGTACCAGGCGGTGATACAGCCTGCCAGGATGCTCTCGATTGTGCATCTGTAGAAGTTTGTGAGTGCTTTTGGTGACAAGCCAAATTTCTTCAGCCTCCTGAGGTTGAAGAGGCGCTGCTGCGCCTTCTTCCCGATGCTGTCTGTGTGAGTGGACCAATTCAGTTTGTCTGTGATGTGTATGCCGAGGAACTTAAAACTTGCTACTCTCTCCACTACTGTTCCATCGATGTGGATAGGGGGGTGTTCCCTCTGCATAGGGGGGTGTTCCCTCTATGCAGAGGGAACACCCCCCAATTGTACAGGGTGTGGTTCAGACCGGGCTTAGTGGTGAACTTGGAGGTCACTATGGTGTTGAAAGCTGAGCTGTAGTTGAACAGCATTCTTACATAGGTATTCCTCTTGTCCAGATGGGATAGGGCAGTGTGCAGTGCACTAGCGATTGTGTCATCCATGGATTTGTTGGGGCAGTATGTAAATTGTAATGGGTCTATGGACTGCCAGAGGACCGGACAGCATGCCCTCCGATTTGACACACTGAACTCTGTCTGCAAAGTAGTTGGTGAACCAGGCAAGGCAGTCATCAGAAAAACCGAGGCTACTGAGTCTGCCGATGAGAATATGGTGATTGACAGAGTCGAAAGCCTTGGCAAGGTTGATGAAGACGGCTGCACAGTACTGTCTTTTATCGATGGCCGTTATGATATCGTTTAGTATCTTGAGCGTGGCTGAGGTGCACCCGTGACCGGCTCGGAAACCAGATTGCACAGGGGAGAAGGTACGGTGTGATTCGAGATGGTCAGTAACCTGTTTGTTGACTTGGCTTTCGAAGACCTTAGATAGTCAGGGCAGGATGGATATAGGTCTGTAACAGTTTGGGTCCAGGGTGTCTCCCCCTTTGAAGAGGGGGATGACTGCGGCAGCTTTCCAATCCTTGGGGATCTCAGACGATATGAAAGAGAGGTTGAACAGGCTGGTAATAGGGGTTGCGACAATGGCGGCGGATAGTTTCAGAAATAGAGGGTCCAGATTGTCAAGCCCAGCTGATTTGTACGGGTCCAGGTTTTGCAGCTCTTTCAGAACATCTGCTATCTGGATTTGGGTAAAGGAGAACCTGTAGAGGCTTGGGCGAGTAGCTGCGGGGGGGTGTCGGAGCTGTTGGCCGAGGTAGGAGTAGCCAGGCGGAAGGCATGGCCAGCCGTTGAGAAATGCTTGTTGAAGTTTTCGATAATCATGGATTTATCGGTGGTGACCGTGTTACCTAGCCTCAGTGCAGTGGGCAGCTGGGAGGAGGTGCTCTTGTTCTCCATGGACTACAGTGTCCCAGAACTTTTTGGAGTTGGAGCTATAGGATGCAAATTTCTGCCTGAAGAAGCTGGCCCTAGCTTTCCTGACTGACTGCGTGTATTGGTTCCTGACTTCCATGAACAGGGAAAAAAAAACCTAAAGCTTTGGTTGTCTTCCTCTCAGGCTTCTATGTCTTCTCCCTGGACCTCCTCAATGTCCACCTCTTGAACATCAGACTCTGAGGTCTCATCTTCACTGTCTCTTTCCATCCATGTTGACGATGGCTTGTTGTCAGGCTCAAAACGCCTAAAATTTGCCCGGATGGCCATCAATTTTTCAACCCTTGTATTGGTCAGCCTGTTGCATGCTTTGGTGTGTGTGTTCCCAAACAAGGACCAGTTGCGCTCTGAGGCGGCTGATGTTTGTGGGATTTGGAGGATGATGGAGGCAACAGTGGAAAGAGCCTCAGATCCACAAAGTCCCTTCTACCAGGTGGCTGATGAGATATGTTGGCACGACTGTCATATTGCATCTCCATCCCAAAGCCCTTGCTTGGCAGTGTACTTCGCCAGACTGCAAAGAACCTTGCCCTCATCCAGGCCTAGGTGGCAAGACACGGTAGTGATGATACCATAGGCCTTGTTGATCTCTGCACCAGACAGGATGCTCTTGCCAGCATGCTTGGGGTCCAACATGTACACTGCGGTGTATGGGCTTCAGGCAGAAGTCTTCACGCTTTTTGATGTATTTCAGAACTGCAGTTTCATCTGCTTAGAGCAACAGTGAAGTGGGCAGGGCAGACTGTGATATGGCCATTTCTTGGAGAGACTCCTTCCCCTCCAGGTGACTGTCAAACATGATGACAATACCACCCCAACGGGTGTTGGTGGGCAGCTTCAATGTGGTGCTCTTATTCAAATCAAATTTTATTTGTCACATGCGCCTTTACAGAGTCAATGCGTGGGGCCACTGGCCAACCGAGGAAGTATGTACATGTAGGTAGAGCCAATTAAAGTGACCATGCATAGATGACAACAGAGTGGCGGTGTGGCAGCCACCTGACGAGATGTCCTGGAGTCTTATGGCTTGGCGGTAGAAGCTGTCCAGAAGCCTCCTGGACCCAGACTGGCTTGTTGTGCAGCAGCAGAGAGAACAGTCCACGACCAGGGTGGCCGGAGTCCTCGACAACCCCCTCTTCTCACTTTTCCTGGTGAGGTAGATTGCTGCTATAACTTGATGACCCTTCACGTACCTAACCATTTTCTTGGCTCTCTTGTAGGGTGTGTCCATTGTTTTCAGTGCCATGATGTCCTTGAGGAGCAGATTCAATGCATGAGCAGCACAGCCAATGGGTGTTATGCGAGGGTAGGACTCCACTTTAGACCAAGCAGCCTTCATGTTTGCAGCATTGTCTGTCACCAGTCCAAATACCTTCTGTGGGCCAGGGTCATTGATGACTGCTTTCAGCTCATCTGCAATGTAGAGACCGGTGTGTCTGTTGTCCCTTGTGTCTGTGCTCTTGTAGAATACTGGTTGAGGGGTGGAGATGATGTAGTTAATTATTCCTTCCCCACAAACATTCGACCACCCATCAGAGATGATTGCAATACCGTCTGCTTTCTCTATGATTTGCTTGACCTTCACTTGAACTCTGTTGAACTCTGCATCCAGCAAATGAGTAGATAAAGCATGTCTGGTTGGAGGGGCGTATGTTGGGCAAAGAACATTCAGAAATCTCTTTCAATACACATTGCCTGTGCGCATCAGAGGTGAACCAGTTGCATACACGGCTTGAGCAAGACATTCATCAGCATTTCTCTGTCTACATTCCTCTATTGCGTCAAAAACACTTCTGATTCCAGGAGGACCATGAGCTGTTGCTATTGATAAGGTGTCTGATTCATCATTTTCACCTCGAATAGAAGTAGAGGGACTTTTGTCAGAGGTTGCTTCTTGTGAGCGCTGAGGGAACTTGATGCACTTGGCCAGATGATTCTGCATCTTTGTTGTATTTGTCACACATGATTTGGCACAGTATTTGCAAATGTACACAGATTTTCCTTCTACATTAGCTGCACACATTAGCTCCACACATCAGATAGTGCCCGTGGCATTTTCCTGTAAAGATTGTAATTTTTTTGTTGTAAAAAAAACCCAAATACAATTCCATGTACAGATAAATAGTTAAGCAGTTAGATTAAACAAATCCTTTGTAAGATAAATGTTTTAAAATGAATTAACACCCAGTTAGCATGCTCAAGCAAGCTAAAACCCACATGGTAGCAAAAACTAACTAGCAGAAATGGGTAACAACTTCGAAATGATTTAAACACACTTTGCTGCAAGCTACTATTTAGTAGTTAACAAAAAACATGTATGTCATAAAATATATTCACCCCACCCAGTATTGTAATCAAAACTTACCAGAAAGCTGTCTTAGTCCTTGGCTAAGACGGTGTAGTAGTGTGGGCTCAATAGCATCTCATTAGTGTGCAAGATCTTGAGAATCAGCTGTACATGTGATGGAAGAGTGCACAACACATGTGATAGAAGAATACACTGTGCATGCAGAGGGTTGCAATTCCATTGAATTGGGGATTGTTCAAACAAAATATGCCAGAAGACCTAGAATTGCCTTGTGTATCCCACAAAAAAAGGTTCACTGTTATAAGCTAACATTTTGTTTGTTTGTTGATGAATTTAAGCAAGATTCCCAGGCTTAACTTCCCATGGAACATTTCCGGGAAAATTTCTGACCCTTTGCAACCCTACTTCCTTTCGATATTAATTGGATGGTTATGTTAATGTACTGTAGGCTATGTGAATGACCTCATTTAGGCCTAAAATATTAAGGCAGATCAACAAGCCTGACTAACCTCTGAATTGTAGAGTAATAGCCAAACATTCCTCACTCTGGTGATATATTTGTGTTGAGACATTAGAGGCATGTAGCATTGTCCTGAGTCACACATAGTTAGACCATCGCAGGAGAAAGGTTTTTCCCAAGTGAGTCGCTGAGCTGTGCCTCAATGAAGCAGGTCAAAGAACAATGGTGTGGAGATTTCTTCGGTATAGCAGTTTTTAGGGAATTGTTATGCGAAGTCTTGTTCACCCGGGATGTTAATGGCAGATTCTGTGCTGTTTCTCTGGCTTGTCCTTGTACGATAATCCTCTTTCATGCAGGGAATTTTCAGTCTGGTGTCAGTCTCCTACATATTCTAAAAAATGTTCTTCAATATGTCACGGTAGGGTTTTAGCTTTTGTTTCACACTGTAATGTTCCTTAAGATGATGGGCTTGTATTATAGTGACTGTATCAAAGAAATCCAATGTCTCTGTTTTAGGTTTCCAAATCTGGTTCAGGCTTGTTGGCCGGTTAATGCATAGAGTTAAGAGGGTGAAACTTGAAGACGAAACAGAAGGTAGTTGGAAAAGGTGCGTAACTAATCTTGCATTCTACAGTGCTCATTTGGTCAAATGTGGCTTAATGTGACATGTTGGACCTTTTTAACCTATACAACTAGCTGGTCTGTCTGTTCTCATCGTTTACTTGTATTCAATACTCAGTTACATGTATGAACTTATATTCAGCTTTGTGTCATGTTGTTGGTGACTTCTATTGTTATGGGTCAGTTATTCAGCTTTCAGAATGACTGCTGTAGATGAGCTCTCGGACAGCTCGGAGGTAGTGGAGATGGAGGACGTGCCCTCCCAGTTCTTTGTGGAGAAGCACTCGTGGGACGGCCTGCGGTACATCATCCATAGTAGCCGCAAGTACACGGGCATGGTCATCAACAAGGCCCCGCACGACTTCCAGTTTGTCCAGAGGCAGGACGAGTCAGGCCCATACTCCCATCGACTCTACTACCTTGGTGAGGTCACACCTCCACACCCTCATTGGAAATCCCATTATGGATTTTGAGGAGTCGTCATAATTTCTGTCAACAAACAGCACCGCAATGGTGACAGTACGGTGTATCATAATTAACTAATGTGAATAGGGGTGGGAAATGGAGGAATCTCATGTGTATATTTGATCTCTTCACTTGTGTTTGATTCCCTCTGCACCATTAATGTTAGAAGGTGGGCTATAGGGAACATTACAATGGGAAGAAACTCTTTAGGAACAACCTCAGAACAACCAATATCAGTGACAATATCCTTGAACTTTGTGGTTACACAGACAAAAGATAAACAGACTTAGCGATGCAAATATATTCTTTAACTCAACCCGTTTCTTCCGCTCCATGTTCATTTAGGAATGCCCTATGGAAGTAGGGAAAACTCATTACTTTACTCAGAGATTCCCAAGAAGATTCGGAAAGAGGCCCTTCTGGTGTTGTCGTGGAAACAGATGCTAGATCACTTTCAGGTAATGAACCCTCAGCCCCTTCTGCTGGGCTCCCTTTTGCCACTTGTCGGATTTCTGGGAAATCTAAATGTTGTTCACCTCAAGAAGTTTGTCACAAATTCACAAGGCATTTCTGCATGCATGTCCTCATCCACAGCACTGATGTGAACTATGTAGAGGACGACATACACGGGTCAGCTCAGTAGGCACCTAATGGAATACTACTGTAGTTCCGACCTTTGGGAATGCCTGTGTTTGTCTATGCTCTGTTTATGACACAGCCATCAATACTATGCCCCCCCAAAAACATTATCATTAATTTCCCCTTTAAACACGAGTGGCAAAATGAAGGTACCACTATTGTTGCCCAGAAAACCGCACTTTGGTTAAAGCCAAAACACGCTGGTGTTCATGCTAAGCTAACACTGCATCGCTGTCACACTGTCTGCTACGTATCTTCCCTGACCATCAGGCCACCCCTCATCATGGGGTGTACTCCCGGGAGGAGGAGCTGCTGAGGGAGAGAAAGCGTCTGGGGGTCTTTGGGATCACATCGTATGATTATCACGCCGAGAGCGGCCTTTTCCTGTTCCAGGCCAGCAACAGCCTGTTCTACTGTCGGGACGGAGGCCATAATGGCTTCATTGTGAGTATTATTTACACGACACAGCTCATACCTTCCTGTTAAAGTTTGGATCATACTGTTGTTAACACAATACAGTTATCTTGGCATCTTGGTTATTTAGGTGGTCATGAAAGCAAAGTGTCATGAAAGCAAAGTCCTTCAAATATATGTAAGGTAGTCCGAACTTGTACATTGTGAAAATGAAGAAGTGTGCAAAGTGCTCTGTACAGTCGAGGCCAAAAGTTTTGAGAATGACACAAATATTAATTTTCACAAAGTCTGCTGCCTCAGTTTGTATGATGGCAATTTGCATATACTCTAGAATGTTATGAAGAGTGATCAGATGAATTGCAATATCCCTCTTTACCATGCAAATGAACTGAATCCCCCAAAAACATTTCCACTGCATTTCAACCCTGCCACAAAAGGACCAGCTGTCATCATGTCAGTGATTCTCTCGTTAACACAGGTGTGAGTGTTGACGAGGACAAGGCTGGAGATAACTCTGTCATCCTGATTGAGTTCAAATAACAGACTGGATAATTCAAAAGGAGGGTGGTGCTTGGAATCATTGTTCTTCCTCTGTCAAACATGGTTACCTGCAAAGAAACACGTGCCGTCATCATTGCTTTGCACAAAAAGGACTTCACAGGCAAGGATATTGCTGCCAGTAAGATTGCACCTAAATCAACCATTTATCTGATCATCAAGAACTTCAAGGAGAGCGGTTCAATTGTTGTTCAGCTGCAGGATCGGGGCACCACCAGTACAGCGCTTGCTCAGGAATGGCAGCAGGCAGGTGTGAGTGCATCTGCATGCACAGTGAGGCGAAGTCTTTTGGAGGATGGCCTGGTGTCAAGAAGGGCAGCAAAGAAGCCACTTCTCTCCAGGACAACATCAGGGACAGACTGATATTCTGCAAACGGTACAGGGATTGGACTGCTGAGGACTGGGGTAAAGTCATTTTCTCTGAATCCCCATTCCCATTGTTTGGGGCATCCGGAAAAAAGCTTGTCCGGAGAAGACAAGGTGTGCGCTACCATCAGTCCTGTCTCATGCCAAAAGTGAAGCATCCTGAGACCATTCATGTGTGCGGTTGCTTCTCAGCCAAGGGAGTCCATGACCAGGAAACTCCCCAGACCTTAATCCCTCAAGAGTCGGGTGGACAAACAAAACCCCACAAATTCTGACAAATTCCAAGCATTGATTATGCAAGAATGAGTTTCCATCAGTCAGGATGTGGCCGAGAAGTTAATTGACAGCATGCCAGGGCAGGTTGCAGAGGTCTTGAAAAAGAAGGGTCAACACATCAACTTCGTGTAATTGTCAATACAAGCATTTCATAAGTGCCAAAGGATTTTAATTATACCTCAGTATTCCATACTAATATCTGACAAAAATATCTAAAGACACTGAAGCAACTAACTTTGGAAATTAATATTTGTTTCATTCTCAAAACTTTTGGCCACGACTGTACATTGCTAAAGTGAAGTTTACAAAGTGCCTTATACACTTCTAAAATAAAGAAGTGTACCAAGCAGTCACCTACAAGTGTTTGTGATAGAAAAGACTTTGACATGTAGGCACTCTGGTAACCAACCAGTCTGTTGCATGGTAACTTCTATGCCTGAAAGTCTGTGTGATGTTTAGCAGGCGTCCCCCATGAAGCCTGTAGAGATTAAGACCCAATGCTCAGGCACACGAATGGACCCCAAGATCTCCCCAGGCGACCCCACCTTCATGGCCTTCATCAATAGCAACGACCTGTGGGTGGCCAGCATCGAGACTGGGGAGGAGAGGAGACTCACCTACTGCCATAAAGGTTGGCACAAATGATGTATCGCAGTGGTCACCAAACTGAATCAAGATCACTTTCTGAGTCAAAATTCAAGCCGAGATCTACCTCTCAGATAAAAAAACAAAAGTTTTTGCAACATTAACCATATAAAAACAGTTATATAGCAATGAGGTTTGTGCAGTAGGCTATAGGCCCAATACAATATTCAACATTTTAGATATATGATCACACGTAATGGATCATTTGTTTGTATTACTTGTGAAGCACAGCTGAGTGAGCATATTTTTTTTTTACTGGACTGAAGGCCTGCATCTGATGGTCAGTGTGACGGGAGGGTAGTGATGGGCGTTCTGAGTCTTTTCGGTGAGCTGGCTCATTTGGCTCCATTCACGTAAAAGAGACTGCTTATTTGGCTCCCAAACTGCTCTTTGTTCAAAATGCTTAAAAAATGACCTAGAACCATGAACAAATGTGTACTATATGCAATGTAAAACCCAAAAGGTAGGAGACCATTATGTCAGATTGTGAAATGCGTGTTCAAGTACATTTTTACCTGGGCAAATCGTTAGATGGCCTGCCAAAAAAAATAGTTTTTTTTTTTTACGATAACAAAAAAGACTAATATTCACTGTTTGCAAAAAAGACCGTTCAATGCATGGCTGAGCACGTATAGCGTAGAGTAGGCCTAGGCTATATCAGATAGCCTACCTACCTTTCTTAGGACAGAATTTATTTTTGGGCTTTTTATAAACACATTTCCTGTAATTCTACTACACTTTACATGACTAGAGGCATTGGCAGAATCTTTTTTAGTACAACAAATTACCAATAGCCTACTTTACTGACAAACATATCAATAAAAATGATATCCATATAAATAGGCCTACAAGAAGGGGAGACACAAACAGAATATAACGTCCATCTAAACGGGAGGAGGAAATTGTCCAAAAACAGTCTTTGCACTGACCCAACAATGATAAAGAGTGAATATGTGTAGTGCACCCTCACCAAATTAATTTGAGAATTTGGATAACTCAGACAGATTTAGTATTTTCATTGCTTTCTCATTACATCAATAACCATTTGCTTTCCAAACTATGTCTTCCCGTGATTGTATTTTTAAATATTGCGACATGCCTGGCTGGGCCTCTACTTTTCACTGACAGTCACAACACAACAATCATCTGCCCATATTGTGCATGCTGCCTTTCCTTCTGACTGTAGCAATGCGATGTAAGAGTCTAATGATCCTCTGTGGCCAAATCATGCTTTAGTAGCTTATTTTGAATGATTTTATTTCTGTATAATAAACAGGAGTAGGCTAATCATGAGCTATATAATTTGGGCAAATTTAATTAAATTTATTTAGAGAGCTTAGCTTCCCCTAGCTTGATGAATGAGCCCCTTATGCATGGGATTATATACGTGTGTGTCTAAACTAAATAAATTGAGCCTAGGCTACAATGCAACACAGTAAGCATAACATTTTATATGTTTCATAATTATCACATTTAAAATCGGAGAGCAACATTAAAGTCCACAAAGCATATTATTACAGTTGCATAACCTAGGCTACACAGCATGGTCACAATATTGATTCAGGAGGACCATGGACAGATACCATCCAGACAGCCTACGCAAAGAAAACAAGAGCGCGGCCTCTGCCATTTCAGCACTACCAGCTGCCTGGACAGCCTCTTCAGCGGACAAGCGTTAGGCCTTATGCTGTTACAAAAAGTGGCATCATGGCTTATCTTAATGGTTTTGTTCCTAATTTTCCAAGCAGTGAAATCTGCAACTATGTCCTTGAAATCAAGTGATCTGAGTAGATCATTCCCAAGAGCCATAAGATTAAAATGTTTGTCTTTTCCTGTCCCATTGTTGATTTGTCTGTTTTTGACGAGCAAGCTTTGAAAAGCACCACTGGTCTGATGCATAGGTAACGGGTAAAGTCAAGAATATTCACAAGGCAATGTCAACATTGTGAAAGACTGCTTGTAGATTGCCCTGTTAGAACATGTGAAGCAATTTTTTCCCCCCTACTTTTAATACATTCTTTAAACATTCTTTTTTCTTGACATCATGTGAAAATCGAAAGAAATCAGCCAAGACCTCAGGAAAAAAAATTGTAGACCTGCACAAGTCTGGTTCATCCTTGGGAGCAATTTCCAAACGCCTGAAGGTACCACGTTCATCTGTACAAACAATCGTACGCAGGTATAAACACCATGGGACCACGCTGCCGTCATACCACTCAGGAAGGAGACGTATTCTGTCTCCGGGAGATGAATGTACTTTGGTGTGAAAATCACAAATCAATCCTAGAACAACAGCAAAGGACCTTGTGAAGATGCTGGAGGAAACAGGTACAAAAGTATCTATATCCACAGAAAAACGAGTCCTATATCGACATAACCTGAAAGGCCGCTCAGCAAGGAAGAAGCCACGGCTCTGCAACTGCACATGGGGACAAAGATTGTACTTTTTTGAGAAATGTTCTTTGGTCTGATGAAACAAAAATATAACTGTTTGGCCATAATGACCATCATTATGTTTGGAGGAAAAGGGGGAGGCTTGCAAGCCGAAGAACACCATCCCAACCGTGAGGCACAGGGGTGGCATCATGTTGTGGGGGTGCTTTGCTGCAGGAGGGACTGGTGAACTTCACAAAATAGATGGCATCATGAGGAAGAAAAATAATGTGCATATATATTGAAGCAAAATCTCAAGACATCAGTCAGGTAGGAAGTTAAAGCTTGGTCGCAAATGGGTCTTCCAAATGGACATTGACCCTAAGCATACTTCCAAAGTTGTGGCAAAATGGCTTAACCTGTTAAATCTATGGGGGCACATCAAGAACAAAATTACATGTATTTTTGTTGTAGTGGGGCCAGTAACATTAGATCTTTCAAAAATGAGGAGCATAGACTTTCCTACAGCCATGAATGTTGGCATGCTACTAAACAAGCAAACTATTTTGAGACTGATGCTTGTCAGCTTTCAGAGTTGTGGTATTTCTCAATTGAATAGATTTCTGTTAAATGCATGCTCTTCAATGTATCAGAAACGGGGTGCTCTTTTGGGGTAATACCAAAGATGCATACAGGCCTGGATTTCATTTGCATGACATTTTCATCACTAGGCAGGTAGCCTAGTGGTTAGAGCGTTGGACTAGTAACTGAAAAGTTGCAAGGTCCAATCCCGAGCTGACAAGGTGAAAATCTGTTGTTCTGTTCCTGAACAAGGCAGTTAACCCACTGTTCCTAGGCCGTCATTGAAAATAAGAATTTGTTTTTAACTAACTGGCCTAGTTAAATAAAGGTAAAAAAAATATATATTTTTAATTTTATTTCACCTTTATTTAACCAGGTAGGCTAGTTGAGAACAAGTTCCCATTTGCAACTGCGACCTGGCCAAGATAAAGCGTTGCAATTCGACACATACAACAACACAGAGTTACACATGGAATAAACCAAACATACAGTCAAAAATACAGTAGAACAAAAGAAAACAAAAAGTCTATATACAGTGAGTGCAAATGAGGTAAGTTAAGGAAATAAATAGGCCATGGTGGTGAAGTAATTACAATATAGCAATTAAACACTGGAATGGTAGATTGGCAGAAGATGAATGTGCAGGTGGAGATACTGGGGTGCAAAGGAGCAAAATAAATAAATAAATACCAGTATGGGGATGAGGTAGGTAGATAGATTGGCTGTTTACAGATGGGCTATGTACAGCTGCAGTGATCTGTAAGCTGCTCTGACAGCTGTTGCTTAAAGCTAGTGAGGGAGATGTGAGTCTCCAGCTTCAGAGATTTTTTGCAACTCGTTCCAGTCATAGGCAGCAGAGAACTGTAAGGAAAGAAGACCAAAGGAGGAATTGGCTTTGGGGGTGACCAGTGAGATATATCTGCTGGAGTGCGTGCTACGATATATATGATGTGCAAATATACTAGCAAGAGTTTTCTTTAAAATAGTATCCTGTAGTGTTGATGACCAATTTTGTTATTATTTTAATCTTTTAAATTAAGGTTGTTAATAAAAGGGCATCATCTTTTAATGTAAAATGGAAAGCAAAGAGCATTCTCCTGACAGTGCATCCTTCTCTACCTTTTCTTAGGGATGAATAATGTGAAGGAGGACCCCAAGTCTGCAGGCATTGCCACCTTTGTAATCCAGGAGGAGTTTGACCGCTTCACGGGCTACTGGTGGTCGCCAGCTGCTCCTGAAGGTTAGTCTTTTCTGGATGGTTTTTGTGATGCTTGTCCTTTATGTTTCCTTTCCCTCTACCAGAGATGTAGCTTTTGACTGAACAGGGACTCCTGATTTCTCTTTATCTTATCAATAAAATGCATTTTGTTTTTCATTACTACTGTACGTTTAATAATTTAAAAAAAGCTTAGTTAAATCTTACTGGATTGTTGAAGACACATTAAACCAGGTTAGGCTACTCAAAACACAAAGCACATAGTGGTGGAAAAAGTACCCAGTTGTCATACATGGGTAGAAGTAAAGATGCCTTAATGGAAAATGTCTCAAGTAAAAGTTAGTCACCCAGTAAAATACTACTTGAGTAAAAGTCTAAAAGTATTTGTTATTAAATATAGTTAACTATCAAAAATAAATGGAATTGGTAAAACATACTTTATCAAAAGTACAAAACATTTCAAATGTCTTGTATTAAACAAATAGCTAGGGGCACATTCAAATGAAGCATGTGTTTAGTGAGTCCGCCAGATCAGAAGCAGTAGTGATGACCAGGGATGTTCTCTTTTTAAGCGTGTGAATTAGACCATTTTCCTGTTTTGCTAAGCATTCAAAATGTTACGAGTACTTTTGGGTGTCAGGGAATATGTAAGGAGTAAAAAGTACATTATTTTCTCTAGGAATGTTGTGAAGTATAAGTTGCAAAAATATAAATAGTAAAATACAGATACCCAAAAACTTTAGCACATACTTGCTTTTGAATAAAATGGCCAACTGAATAAGTTTCTCTTTCAGACCCAGATGGGGGGAAGACCCTCCAGTTACTGTATGAGGAGGTGGATGAGTCAGAGGTGGAGTTAATTCACGTTCCCTCCCCAGCCCTGGAGGAGCGCAAGGCTGATGTTTACAGATACCCCCGCACAGGTCCGCTCTCACCCTCATCCCCACCCCAAATCGCCTTTTTTAAGTATTAGTAGTACTGATTCATAACTTTTTATTGAACTGTATTGGCTACTATCTACATTTTCATGTGACTATTGTGGCTAGGCAGAGTTGGATTTTATACTTCAATATACAGTACCAGTCAAGAGTTTGCAAACACCTACTCTTTCAATGTTTTTTTTTTATTTGTATTATTTCCTACATTGTACAATAATAGCAAAGACATTAACTATGAAATAACACATGGAATCATGTAGTAAGCTAAAAAGTGTTAAACAAATCAAAATATATTTTAGATTCTTCAAAGTAGCCACCCTTTGCCTTGATGACAGCCTTGCACACTCTTGGTATTCTCTTAACCAGCTTCACATGGAATGCTTTTCCAACAGTCTTGAAGGAGTTCCCATATATGCTAAGCTAGGGCTGGGCGATATGGCCAAAATATCATATCATATGGTATTCTTTTGTTTTTGAAAAGTAAAAGTTCCACATGATCCTAGGGTGGCAGCACATACATTCTAAGTGAGTCTTTCTCCATTCTGATTGTTTTATACTGTTCAATTCAACTTCAACCAAAACAAATTTCAGCACTTTTATAATTTCTGCATTTCCTGCACTCAATTGCAGTGGTGGAAAAAGTACCCAATTGTCATACTTGAGTAAAAGTAAAGGTACCTTAATAGAAAATGACACAAGTAAAAGTGAGTCACCCAGTAAAATACTACTTGAGTAAAAGTATTTGGTTTGAAATATACTTAAGTATCAAAACTACATGTAATTGATAAAATGTACTTAGGTAAAAATCATTTAAAATTCCTTATATTAAGCAAACCAGATGGCACCATTTTCTTGTTTTTTAAAAATATTTACAGATAGCCAGGGGCATACCAACACTCAGACATAATTTACAAACAAAGCATTTGTGTTTAGTGAGTCCTCCAGATCAGAGGCAGTAGATGACCAGGGATGTTCTCTTGACAATTGCGTGAATTGGACCATCTTCCTGTCCTGCTAAGCATTCAAAATGTAATGAGTACTTTTAGATGTCAGGGAAAATGTATGGAGTAAAAAGTACAGTATATTCTTTAGGGATGTAGTGAAGTACAAGTTGTCAAAAATAGTAAAGTACAGATACCAAAAAAATGATTTAAGTAGTACTTGAAAGTATTTTTACTTAAGTACTTTACACCACTGCTCAATTGACAATTTCACACTGCCACGTAGGGCTGCACGATATGGGCAAATAATCTAGGACTTATTTTTTACCAATTGCGATTTTGACTTGAGAAGTAGAGCAAAACTGTTGGAATCATGGAAATAGAATGTCTATTCTAATACTATAGTTAGACTATAATAGTGTGCACTTTGAATAGTGTTTGAGATGACGGCAAATTAAAATACCAGGGAGGTGTTATTGGGACAGGGTAGGAACCAAAGTGTTTATAAGTGTTTCCGAGGGGATCCTACAAGCTTTAAATACATTGCATGTTTTCTCTTAGCTACTTCATGTAGCTAACATATTCCTGCTTTGCATATTCCTCTTTGATTTGGAAGATAATATTGCACAAACAACATGCTGATTTAGGTCTACACCATCACTGGTATTATCAGGCCGTATTAGCTAGCTACATTTGCTCTTACTCAGTACATCTCACTAGCTAGCTATTAGTATTAGCGGCTAACATTTAATATCTCACAAGATTCAGGGCAACTTGCTAAGTGAAGACAAACTAGCTGTTTGTTGATGTAAGAAACACAAACTAATAGTGTCATTATAGAATGCTAGTGGATTTATATTGAGCTGCAAAGTGAAACCGGCATTCTTGTCATCAGCATTGTTGTATGTGCTGCATTGACCATGCAGACTGAGTGCAAGTGTGTCGTGGTTGAGGAACATCAAATGCGCTCCTTGAGTGAAAGGGGGCGTGGCTAAGTCTGTGGAAAGTGGCATGGAGAGAAAGAGCAGAGAGATGACTCAAGTAGCTAAGTAAACTATACAAATTGATATTACACATGGCGTATCACATTTAACAAACCAAATCACCGCAGAATGCTGTGGTAGCCATGTTGGTTAAGTGTGCCTTGAATTCTAAATAAATCATGACCTGTCACCTGCAAAGTACCATCACACCACCACCTCCATGCTTCATGGTGGGAACCACACATGCAGAGATCATCCGTTCACCTACTCTGCGTCTCGCAAAGACAAGACGGTTGGACCTAAATTCTCAAATTTGGACTCATCAGAGCAAAGGACAGATTTCCACCGGTCTAATGTCCATTACTCGTGTTTCTTGGCCCAAGAAAGTCTCTTCTTTTTGGTGTCCTTTAGCAGTTGTTTCTTTGCAGCAATTCAACCATGAAAGCCTGATTCACGCAGTCTCCTCTGAACAGCTGATGTTGAGATGGGTCTGTTTACTTGAACTCTGAAGCATTTATTTGGGCTGCAATTTCTGTGGCTGGTAACTAATGAACGTATCCTCTGCAGCAGAGGTAACTCTGGGGTCTTCCATTCCTGTGTCGGTCCTCATGAGAGCCAGTTTAATCATAGCGCTTGATGGTTTTTGCGACTGCACTTGAAGACACTTTCAAAGTTATTGAAATGTTATGTATTGACTGACCTTCATGTCTTAAAGTAATGATGGACTGTCGCTTCTCTTTGCTTATTTGAGCTGTTCTTGATGTAATATGAACTTGGTCTTTTACCAAATAGGGATATCTTCTGTATACCACCCCTACCTTGTCACAACACAACTGATTGGCTCAAATGCATTAAGAAGGAAAACAATTCCACAAATTAACTTTTAACTAGGCACATCTGTTAATTGAAATGCATTCCAGGTGACTACCTCATGAAGCTGGTTGAGAGAATGCCTTGACAGCTTTGCACACTCTTGGCAAAGGGTGGCTACTTTGAAAAATCTCATATTTTTATTTGTTTTAATAGTTTTTTGGTTACTACATGATTCCATATGTGTTATTTCATAGTGTTGATGTCTTCACTATTATTCCAGAATGTAGAAAAGAGTAAAAATAAATCAAAACCCTTGAATGAGTAGGTGTTTCTGGTACTGTACATTTGAGTAACTTGAGCTATTAGACAGGAGTGCCAGACAAGACGTGACGGGTAACTTGTATTGCCCTCCTCTCCATTTTTCTTTTCAGGGAGTAAGAATCCTCAAATTACTTTCAAACTGGTAGAAATCAGAACCGACCACCTTGGCAGAGTAAGAACAGCTTAAAAAGTTATCATGGTTTTGAACTGTATTGGTCTGTCTTCGTATTCTGCATGTCATCTTGTATGTTGCCTTCTGTTCACTTTTTGTGGTCTTTTATGTGTTCCATATGTTTCTGTATGTCATTCAATGCCTTTCTGCCTATTCTTATGAGTCCTTGTTATCACTAGATTGTAAGCACCCAGGACAAGGAGTTGGTCCTGCCTTTTACCACCCTGTTCCCTGGGGTTGAGTACATCGCCCGCGCCGGCTGGACAAAAGACGGCAAATAGTGAGTTCAAAAGACTGGAACAAACACAACGAAGCAAAGCTATCTGTGCCATGGAGCGGATTATATCTGTGATGTAAAGGTGTAATTATTCCTGTCATTGCGTAAAGTCCTTGTAAATATGAACCTCACCAAGCCTTGTGGTTTCATCTCAGATATTTTTTTATTTATCTTTTATTTTAACCAGGCGAGTCAGTTAAGAGCAAATGTGTATTTACAATGACAGCCCGATCGTGTTACGTAGGTCAACACCACCTAAAGTTCTATTCCATCCCACACTCACCAGAAATCTGGACTAGTTCTCACACCATTGTGCTACCGGCTGGGCTGAAATGGCAAGTTAACCACTCCTGGTGGGTGACAGTTGTCTTGAGGTCTCCGCTAAGGCAAACGTCACCGCATCAAGAAACCAATAGCCAATCAATCTTAATGCGGGCTGGTTATCTTTTGAACAGCACTTATCTCTTCTCTCCAGAGGGGTATATCACAGAGCATGACCAAAAAGTTAGCCAGCTACAGTAACTATGATTTGATATTCATATACAGTGGGGCAAAAAAGTATTTAGTCAGCCACCAATTGTGCAAGTTCTCCCACTTAAAAAGATGAGGCCTGTAATTTTCATCATAGGTACACTTCAACTATGACAGACAAAATGAGGGGAATAAAATCTAGAAAATCACATTGTAGGATTTTTAATGAATTTATTTGCAAATGATGGTGGAAAATAAGTATTTGGTCATTATTAAACTTTTGTTATCTCAATACTTTGTTATATACCCTTTGTTGGCAATGACAGAGGTCAAATGTTTTCTGTAAGTCTTCACAAGGTTTTCACACACTGTTGCTGGTATTTTGGCCCATTCCTCCATGCAGATCTCCTCTAGAGCAGTGATGTTTTGGGGCTGTTGCTGGGCAACACGGACTTTCAACTCCCTCCAAAGATTTTCTATGGGGTTGAGATCTGGAGACTGGCTAGGCCACCCCAGGTCCTTTAAATGCTTCTTACGAAGCCACTCCTTCGTTGCCCGGGCGGTGTGTTTGGGATCATTGTCATGCTGAAAGACCCAGCCACGTTTCATCTTCAATGGCCTTGCTGATGGAAGGAGATTTTCACTCAAAATCTCACGATACATGGCCCCATTCATTCTTTCCTTTACACAGATCAGTCGTCCTGGTCCATTTGCAGAAAAACAGCCCCAAAGCAGGATGTTCCCACCCCCATGCTTCACAGTAGGTATGGTGTTCTTTGGATGCAACTCAGCATTCTTTGTCCTCCAAACACGACGAGTTGAGTTTTTACCAAAAATGTATATTTTGGTGTCATATGGTCAGATGAAATTCTCCCAATCCTCTTCTGGATCATGCAAATGCTCTCTAGCAAACTTCAGACGGGCCTGGACATATACTGGCTGAAGCAGGGGGAAACGTCTGGCACTGCAGGATTTGAGTCCCTGGCGGCGTAGTGTGTTACTGATGGTAGGCTTTGTTACTTTGGTCCCAGCTCTCTGCAGGTCATTCACTAGGACCCCCCCGTGTGGTTCTGGGATTTTTGCTCACCGTTCTTGTGACCATTTTGACCCCGCGGGGTGAGATCTTGCGTGGAGCCCCAGATCGAGGGAGATTATCAGTGGTCTTGCATGTCTTCCATTTCCTAATAATTGCTCCCACAGTTGATTTCTTCAAACCAAGCTGCTTACCTATTGCAGATTCAGTCTTCCCAGCCTGGTGCAGATCTACAATTTTGTTTCTGGTGTCTTTTGCCAGATCTTCGGTCTTGGCCATAGTGGAGTTTGGAGTGTGACTGTTTGAGGTTGTGGACAGGTGTCTTTTATACTGATAATAAGTTCAAACAGGTGCCATTAATACAGGTAACGAGTGGAGGACAGAGGAGCCTCTTAAAGAAGAAGTTACAGGTCTGTGAGAGCCAGAAATCTTGCTTGCTTGTAGGTGACCAAATACTTATTTTCCACCATAATTTGCAAATAAATTCATTAAAAATCCTACAAATGTGATTTTCTGGATTTTTTTTTTCATTTTGTCTGTCATAGTTGAAGTGTACCTATGATGAAAATTACAGGCCTCATCTTTTTAAGTGGGAGAACTTGCACAATTTGTGGCTGACTAAATACTTTTTTGCCCCACTGTGTACTGTAACAAATTTAATTTTCATTTAATTAAAATAGTGTATATACCCTTTCAATTTCAAGGCCGTCTTTCTCTACGTCAACTAGGAAATATGGAATTCATGAGGCTATTTAGCAACGTTAGCCAGCTAATTATTCGACCCTGACAACCCACTGCTCCTCTGTGCAGTGCATGGGCGGTACTGCTGGACAGGAGCCAACAGAGGCTCCAGTTGGTCCTGCTGCCCCCGGCCCTGTTCATCCCTGTAACCCAGGACCAGGCCCAACGGGAGGAGAGTGTGGAGGCTGTGCCAGAGGGGGTTCACCCCTTCATCATCTACGAGGAGATCACCGACATATGGATCAACGTGAGTTAAAATAACTCTGGCTTCGGCTCTAAGGCTTAGATTTTGACTTGAGATCCAAGCATGGAACTCTATGTAATAGAAATCATCCTTTCTGCTTGCAGTGCCCTGATTTGCACAAAGTTGTAGTTACATGCCTTTGGTTGATGTTACTTGTACTGTAGTTTTTATTGGTTAATTTGTAGTCACATGAATGTTAAGTTAAAATTCTCTTCTAATTATACATTTTGAAATGAAAAGATTGTCTTAACCTTTTGAAACCAGAAAATGCTGTTTCTTCTAGGACTCATGTTATGGCAAGGCCTTTTCTTTGTTTCAGATCCATGACATATTTTATCCTTTCATTCAAACAAACGATGATGAGATCACCTTCCTCTGGGCGAACGAGTCCAAAACTGGCTTCTGCCATTTGTACAAAGTCACCACGCTGTTACAACAGGGCTGCTACCAGTGGACCAGAGACTACACGCAGACAGAGGGTAGCAGAATACACTGTTTATACTCTGATTTATGGATTAATGGTAAAGATGTGAATAGAGGTGCACCTTCCCATATCTATTTCTGATAATATTTTGGGAGGTCAACTCCATAGGAGGCTGCTGAGGGGAGGACGGCTGATGATAATGAATGGAATGGGTATCAAATGCATGGACACCACGTGTTTGGTTTGTTTGATACCATTCCATTTATTCCGTTCCAGCCATTACAATGAGCACATCCTCTGAAGTTAAGGTGCCTCCAGCCACCTGTGGTCAACTCATTTAGTCCACTGGTTGTTCCTTTCAGAGGACTTTAAGTGCCCGATCAAGGAAGAGGTGACGTTAACCAGTGGAGAGTGGGAGGTGTTGGCCAGACATGGCTCCAAGGTAAGCCCTAGACACACACCCCTTATCTAAAATGACTGCCTAAAGGGTTTTAGCATTTTAAGATGGCGACCATGGAAATCACCCCATTTCTTTTGTGCCACAGCCCTTTGTCACCGCTCATCAGCTATCACAGTAGAAAGGTGATGTGCATAAGTAAAACATCCCAGTCATTGTCCTCCCTCCCTACCATCTCAGATCTGGGTGAACGAGGCTACCCAGCTGGTGTACTTCCAAGGCACGCGGGACACGCCCCTGGAGCATCACCTATACACTGTGAGCTACGACTCCCCGGGGGATATGGTCAGGCTGACCAAGCCAGGCTTCTCCCACAGCTGCTCTGTAAGCCAGGTAGGTACATTACCTTAGCGACAAGCTCTGTCATCTTATTTTTTCCTTGAAATTAAGCTTGGAGGTTTTGGCATTTTTAGCTTTTTGAAGATTTAGTTGACCGCACCTGTTCTTATGTTTCTGCTCTATCTTTCTGTAGAATTTTGACATGTTTGTCAGCCATTACAGTAATGTCAGCACACCTCCCTGCGTCCACATCTACAAGCTGATGGGCCCAGAGAGTGACCCACTGCACAAAGAGCCTGAGTTCTGGGCTAGCATGATGGAGGCCACAGGTAAGTAAGAAAGGGGGCCAGTTAGGGCCGGGAATTGCCAGTGACCTCACGGTACGATATTATAACGGTACTTGGGTGCCGATACGATATGTATTGCGGTTCTCACGATTCTATATGTATTGCGAATCAATGCTGCAATTCTATTGCGATTTTAGTGCTGCAAACATATTGCTTACTATATGTCTGTCTCAGAGAGACGAGAGAGCATGAGAAAATTAGTTTGATCAGTTATGGAAATGAAAGTGCTGAAAACATGTTGGCTCACTATTTAAAAATATGGAGTACAAGCTCTAGGATGAAAAATACCAGAGTTTTGGCGTATGTGTGTGTATACATATGGACATGCATGCAAACATACAGACATGCATATACACACACACACACCACACAGTCTACCAGTCCAAAGTTTGGACACCTACTCATTCAAGACATTTTCTTTATTTTTACTATTTTCTACATTGTAGAATAATAGAGGACATCAACTATGAAATAACACACATGGAATCATGTAGTAACCAAAAAAGTGCTAAACAAATCTAAATATATTTTATATTTTGAGATTCTTCAAAGTAGCCAACCTTTGCCTTGACAGCTTTGCACACTCTTGGCTTTCTCTCAACCAGCTTTGAGGTAGTCACCTGGAATGCTTGTTAAGTTTGTTTGTGCCAATCAGTAGTGTTGGTAACAGAAGACTCCCCTATTTGGTAATAGACCCAAGTCCATATTACGGCAAGAACAGCTCAAATAATCAAAGAGAAACGACAGTCTTTCATTACTCTAAGACGTGAAGGTCAGTCAATCTGGAAAATTTCAAGCACTTTGAAAGTTCAAGTTTGAAAGGTCAAGGGGTCTGAATATTTTCTGTGTGTGAAAGTATTGATTTTATAATATCGTCCAAAATAATATTGTAATATCTAAGTATCCCGCTCATCACTAGGGTCAATGCATTGAAATCTTCTGTTGGCTTTTCACCTCTGACTACAAAACATGAATGTATCAATGAACTGGGTTACCATAAGCACGCTGTCGGCATCACACTTAACACACATGTTGAGACTACAGAATGTCCCTGCAAATTCAATGTTGCTTATTTATAGTTGAATGAGTCACTTTCCCAAGGGCTGTCACATCAATAGAATCTGCCCTTGCAATATAACTCCCCCAATGGAATGAACAGCTATAGTATCTACAGTTGACCTTGATAGTGATATGCATTTGACTTCATATTGGTGTTAATGTTATTTCTCAGGACGCCCAGGAGATTACATTCCACCAGAGATCTTTACTTTCCCAGGGAATTCAGGGTTCCACCTCTACGGCATGTTGTACAAACCACACAACTTGTTACCTGGCAGGAAGCACCCTACAATCGTCTTTGTGTATGGAGGCCCCCAGGTTTGTTCAATAAAAATATTTGAATTCTGTAATATAGTCTTGTTTGTGACAGTTTGGATTTCAAGGCTAGTTGTATAAAAAAATATTAATGTTAAAGGTTTTATCTCGTATGTTTTTAATCTTGAGGGGGGGGGGTTGTGTGCTCCAGGTGCAGTTAGTAAATAACACATACAAAGGAGTGAAGTACCTGAGACTGAATACGCTAGCGTCACTAGGCTACGCCGTCGTGGTCATTGACGGGAGAGGCTCCTGTCAGAGAGGCCTCAAGTTCGAGGGGGCTCTGAAAAACAAAATGGTAAACAGTAACACGATATTTTTGCATTGCCAGTTTGTGATCGATCTGTATTACCAGAGTTGTGTTCAGTTAGGCACAATGTAGCAAGAAGGGCATTCTTATTGGACCAGGTAGGTAGTGAAATGGGGATGTACTGTGTTTAAAAAAGTGTTCTCCTGTTTGCCTTCATGCCAGTTGTGACATTCCTTTCCCCATCTGTGGTTCTCAGGGCCAGGTGGAGATCGAGGACCAGGTGGAGGGGCTGCAGTACGTGGCTGAAAACTACACTTTTGTGGACCTGAGTCGCGTGGCCATCCACGGCTGGTCTTACGGAGGCTTCCTCTCCCTCATGGGCCTCGTCCACAGGCCCAACGTCTTCAAGGTGAGAGGAAAGTTCGAAGTCGCCGCTGAAGAACTTTAGGGGATTATTCTTTGGACTATGACACAACTTCACCTCACATGCATTCTGTGTAAGAAATTAATTGTGACGGCAGGCTGTCTAGTTCTATGGCTTTGAACCATGAAGGGGTAGTAATGTGGCCCAGCCCTGGTTTAAATCAACAAGCTCAAATTATTGACTCTAAAACTGAATTTAACACTCCAAAATCTTGACTGGTTGTACTGTACATATGGTTACTGTTCACTCAATCAGTTAAAATTAAGTAATTTTAGCATGAATTTAAAAGCCTGGTTGATTTGAGGTGTCCTTGTATGGTCCAGGTGGCCATAGCGGGTGCCCCTGTGACGGTGTGGATGGCCTATGACACCGGTTACACGGAGCGCTACATGGACCTACCTGAGAATAACCAGCAGGGATACGAAGCCGGTTCTGTCGCCTTGCACGTAGACAAGCTGCCCAGCGAGTGAGTCATCACCATTCATTACCGTTTACTGTCAACCTCAGGGTGCTTCACAGGCAATACGTAAAGGCAGCAGTAAAGACACTCCAAAGTGCAGCTGTCCTGCAATACTGTTCATCACTTGTTTTTGATATGGTCCTGATGGGACAGACTTGCTTTGAATGTATGCCTCAATTAGCCTGATCCCAGCTGTTTGTGCTGTATAGGCAACTCTTATGACAATGACCATAGGAGTTGGCTATACATAACGAACAGATCTGGGGCCAGGATAAGTTCTGATGCGAGGGGAAATTATTATTATTTTTCTTTAACTTTTCTAGGGATAATCTTTTATATTTTGTTTTCCTACCCAGGCCTAACCGGTTACTTATATTACATGGATTCCTTGACGAGAATGTGCACTTTTTCCACACCAACTTCCTGGTGTCTCAACTGATCCGTGCGGAAGCCATATCAGCTACAGGTAGGAGGGCAGTGGGTTTTAGTTGTGTACATGTGCCCCATCTTACACAGACCGACAACACCGTGTTCATTCAACTTCATTGTATAAAATGGCGCACGATGATGAGAATTGAATATGTGGAGTGGAACTTTTTCCCAGGCTTTAGCTGACACGTTGTTGAAAACAAACGCATTCGCTACAAAGAAGAAAAGTGTGGGACTCATTTATTTTTCAAGGCCTCTTTTCAGAGCACATTAAAATAAACATTTTATAAATGAGGAAGACAGGTGCTTCCTTTCTGGGGGGCTTTCTCTTTCCTCCATCTGTTCCTTTGTCTCCATCTCTTCAGATCTACCCCAATGAGAGACACAGCATCCGCTGCCCAGAGTCTGGAGAGCACTATGAGATTATGCTGCTGCACTTCCTCCAGCAGTACCTCTGAGGGCTGCAGTTGAATGAACAGAACCACTGCCCCCACCCCATTGCCCAATGTTACCATGCCCCTTCACATATACCACAGGAGGCTGGTGAGTGGAGGACTGGTCATAATAGCTGGAATGGAGTGAATGGAATGGTATCAAACATGTCTGATGTATTTTAAACCATTCCATTTATTCCGTTCCATCCATTACTATGAGCTGGTCCTCCCCAATTAAGGTGCCATCTGTGATAAACACACTGTGCCCCATCATCTGCGATTTGCGTCCGATCCCTCACACCACTCTTAAAAACCAAGATTTTTTATAACAGCCTGGAGAAGCCCTCCCATGCTACCAACCCCTTCCCACGCCTAGAGCAGAGGGTTGTCACCTGTCCGTTTTTAACTGGACAATGACTGCAAAGAAGGAGAGAAGTAGAAAATATAGAGCAAACATGAGCATTTGAGAAAAAGAGCTCATTAGCATCATGGAGTGATTTTCTGTTTTTATTTGGGATATTTGTGCCACACCCTGTTAGCAAGGGAGATCAGTATGAAAGTATATTTACTACTTTTGATCGCTCTGGATAAGAGCATCTGCAAATGACTAAAATGTAAATGATTTTTTTGTTCATACTTTGGACTGTGCTGTTGTAAGTCATGGTGGATTGCAGTGTTGTGTGGTGAGCCAAATGGTGTGGCCGCTGAGGACGGAAAACACACACTACCTGCAACTGGTATTTTAAGTGTGTATTAAAATAAAAAAAGTATTTTTAGGAATTCTTCTTTTATAACGAGTGTCTAAATTAAGACTACTATCTCCAATGCCATTTCACTCTAGTGATCAAGTCTTTGCTGAGCTTGTCGCCTCAGAAGACGCAAGCTTCTTTAGCTTTTGATAACTTTTACTGACTTTCATCTCAATCGCAATGTTAAATGTATCAATAGGGTCACATGTACAATGCACTCGGAAAGTATTCAGACCCCTTCACATTTTTAACATGACAGCCTTATTCTAAAATTGATGATTTTTTTTTCCCTCATCAGTCAACACACAATACCCCATAATGATAAAGGTAAAAAAAAAAATGTTTTATTTTTTTAACATTTTTGCTAATTTATTTAAAATAAACAGCAGTTACCTTATTTACATTACTATTCAGACCCTTTGCTATGAGACTCGAAATTGAGCTCAGGTGCATCATGTTTCCATTGATCATCCTTGAGATGGTTCTACAACTTGATTGGAGTCCACTTGTGGTAAATTCAATTGATTGGACATGATTTGGAAAGGCACACACCTGTCTATATAAGGTCCCACAGTTGACAGTGCATGTCAGAGCAAAAGCCAAGCCATGATGTCGAAGGAATTGTCCGTAGAGCTATAAGACAGGATTGTGTCAAGGCCAAGATCTGGGGAATGGTAGAAAAAACATTTCTGCAGCATTGAAAGTCCCCAAGAACACAGTGGCCTCCATCGTTTTTAAATGGAAGAAGTTTGGAACCACCAAGACTCTTCCTAGAGCTGGCCACCTGGCCAAACTGAGCAATCGGGGTCGAAGGGCCTTGGTCAGGTAGGTGACCAATAACCCAATGGTCACCGACAGAGCTCCAGAGTTCCTCTGTGGAGATGGTAGAACCTTCCAGAAGGACAACCATCACTGCAGCACTCCAACAATGAGGCCTTAATGGTAGTGGCCAGACAGAAGCCAGTCCTCAGTAATAGGCACATGACAGCCCGCTTGGAGTTTGCCAAAAGGCACCTAAAGGACTCTCAAACCATGAGAAACGGGATTCTCTGGTCTGATGAAACAAAGATTGAACTCTTTGGCCTGAATGCCAAGTGTTACATCTGGAGGAAACCTGGCACCATCCCTACGGTGCAGCATGGTGGTGGCAGCATCATGCTGTGGGGATGTTTTTCAGCAGCAGGGACTGGGAGACTAGTCGGGATCGAGGGAAACATGAATGGAGAAATCCTTTATGAAAACCTGCTCCAGAGCGCTCAGGAAATCAGACAAGTGTGAATGTTCACCTTCCAACAGGGGAATGACCCTAGCCACACAGTGCAGGAGTGGCTTTGGGACAAGTCTGAGTGGCCCGTACTTAACCCGCTCAAACATCTCTGGAGACCTGAAAATAGCTGTGAAGCGACGCTCCCCATTCAACCTGACGGAGCTTGAAAGGATCTGCAGAGAATGGGAGAAACTGCCCAAATACAGGTGTGCCAAGCTTGTAGCGCCATACCCAAGAAGACTTTATGCTGTAAGCGCTGCCAAAGTTGCTTCAACAGAGTACTGAATAAAGGGTCTGAATAGTGACAGTACCAGTCAATCATTCAAGGATTTTAAAATGTATTTTTTTTACTATAATCTGCATTGGAGAATATTAGTGAAGTCATCAAAACTATGAAATAACACATGGAATCATGTAGTAACCTAAAGTGTTAAAAACATCTACATATATTTGATATTCTTCAAAGGAGCCACCCTTTGCCTTGATGACAGCTTTGGACACACACTTGGTATTCACTCAACCAGCTTCATGAGGTGTCACCTGGAATGCTTTTACAACAGTCTTGAAGGGGTTCCCACATATGCTGAGCACTTGTTGGCTGCTTTTCCTTCACTCTGCAGTCCAACTCATCCCAAACAATCTCAATTGGATTGAGGTCGGGTGATTGTGGAGGCCAGGTCATCTGATGCAGCACTCCATCCCTCTCCTTCTTGGTCAAATAGCCCTTACACAGCCTGAAGGTGTATTAAGTCAGTGTCCTGTAGAAAAACAAATGATTGGCCCACTAAGAGCAAACCAGATAGCAGAGTTCTGTGGTAGCCGTGCTGGTTAAGTGTGCCTTGAATTCAAAATAAATCAGTGTCACCAGCAAAACACCATCACACCTCGTCCTCTATGCTTCACGGTGAGACACATGCAGAGATCATCCGTTCACCTATTCTTGTGTGTCTCAAAGACACGGCAGTTGGAATCAAAAATCTCACATTTGGACTCATCACATCAAAGGACAGATTTTCACCAGTCTAATGTCCATTGCTCGTGTTTCTTGGCCCTATCAAGTCACTTCTTATTGGTGTCCTTTTTAGTAGTTCAATTCAACCATGAAGCCCTGATTTCATGCAGTCTCCTCTGAACAGTTGATGTTAAGATGTGTCTGTCACTTGAAATCTGAAGCATTTATTTAGGCTGCAATATCTGAGGCTGGTAACTCCTAATGAACTTTTCCTCTGCAGCAGAGGTAGCTCTGGGTCTTCCTTTCCATCGGCGGTCCTCATGAGAGCCAGTTTCATCATAGCGCTTGATGGTTTTTGCAAATGCACTTGAAGACACTTTCAAGCTGTTCTTGCCATAATATGAATTTGGTCTTTTACTAAATAGCCCTATCTTCTGTATACCACCCCTACCTTGTCACAAAACAAATTGTCTCAAATGCATTAAGGAAATAAGTCCCACAAATGAACTTTTTACAAGGCCCACCTGTTACAGGATCGGTGCCCCCCCAACGCAGGATGGTTGAGCTTACATAGGCTTATGCGATTAGCAGTTATGAACTTGAAAATGTATCAATAAACCAGTTAGGCACATTTGGGCAGTCTTGATACATCAATTTGAACAGAAATACAATGGTTCATTGGATCACACTAAAATGTTGCACATACACTGCTGCCATCTAGTGGCCAAAATTGTGCCTAAACTGGACTAATGCATAGCGACCTTTTCTCTTGCATTTTCAAAGATGACGCAAGCATGTTCTTTTCTTTTGTGTTATCTTTTACCAGATCTAATGTTATATTCTCGTACATTAATTTCACATTTCCAAAAACTTTAGTGTTTCCTTTCAAATGGTATCAAGAATATGCATATATTTGCTTCAGGTCCTGAGCTACAAGCAGTTAGATTTGGTTGTTATTTTAGGCGAAAATTGAAAAAAAGCGGGTGTTAAGAAGCGCGGCTTGGCAGTTCATGTTTTGGGGGACGCGTGACTTGACCTTCGCCTCTCCTGAGCCTGTTGAGGAGTTGCAGAGATGAAACAAGATGGCAATTGGATATTATGAAAAAAGGGGTAAGAGTAAGGCTGTATCGTAAAACAAAATGTGGAAAAAGTCAAGGGGTCTGAATACTTTCCGAATGCACTGTAACTCCGTTATCAGTCATATGGTACAAAAACAACCCCTGGAATTCTTATGCCTTTATTGTAAGGATGTCTGTCATTTATGTTCTATGCACTGTGTTCTGTTTCTATGGGGCGTTGGCCATTTATGCAAATTAGACATGATAACCCTTAATTTATAACTTGGGGAATACTAAGCTTGGTTGTGCTTGTATCTGTCTGTAATTTGAAGTGAAGCGGTTGTATCGTTTTTTATTTCACTAGGGGAGCGGTATGTTTTATGATTCTTTGTGCCATCTTGAGTACAACTATAAACCTTAAGGATCCAGACAAAATAAGTCATAGATTTAAGGACTCATTTCACCCAAGCAATCAACCATTGCAAATATAACTCACTTTTACATTTCTTTAAGATATTTTGTTTGAAGTAGTTTCATTCAAAGAATTTTGAAAATGGATATTAATGTACAATATATTACTATTGGAAGTATAGAAGTGACAATATGACGTTGAGTTTCTCACATTCGACTGACAAAGTATAACAATTAAAATAAACAGTAGGACCCTTCCAAAGGGTGTAAGGTGCTACAATGTATCAGGTGATGTGACTGAAATAGTGTCCACTGAGACATTGATCCAAAGTGAATGAGATGTTCTTGCAAGTTTGCTACACAAAAGCAGATGTTATGAACAACAAAATTCATGGTAATTCTGCTAACATCTTGTTGACGGTGGGAAATTAAGTTCTTAAACTCAAAGGCTCAATATTGTACACTTTTTGTATACCATTTTTATACTGAAGGTCTAATAATAACCGTGATCCACTGTAGCTGGGGCAATCTTCAATACAGTGGTCCTCAGGGCATGGTTGGTCTTCCAAAATATCAGTTCCTTCCTTTGCTGTCGTCTTTGAAGTATGTTGGGTTTTCTACAGTACTTGCCATTCAGGTTGGATTGGCCGCAGTTGTTGAACCACCAGCCACATATGAGGAAACAAAACACTTGTTAGAAAACATACTTTTAGATAAGTTCAGTGAGGTAAAAAAAAAATAGGACATTGTTAGAGTAAAATGTTCAAGAAACACTAAAATACCTGAGAGTTGCTTGGCACAGTTGACGTCTGTGTTCAGATCGTTGTCTCTGTCAATAGTGGAAAAGGACAGACCTGAGGGTTCGGTGGTTAATCCACTTTCCAGTCTATCACATGAACTCTCGGGGAGGTAGAGGGTGTTGTTACTCTCTTCTCCATCCAATTGGAATGTATACCGCACAGACTGAGCCTCTCCCATCCAATCAGACAGCTCCACCAGCAATGTGAGCTCTTCCTGTTTGGTCAGAGTGTGGATGTTGTCCAGTCCCAGCCAAAACTCGCCTAAAAGAGAATTAGAATCCAGATTATTCACATGAACGTGTGCATTATTTAAACATGAATATTGGGTGTATTGAAAGGGTTTCCATATACATTTGCTCTAATGAAATAACACCTTTCAGGCTGCCAAAGCCTTTTTGATAGGCCTCCCATAATTGATTGAAATTTTGGGATCCATCTTGCCGTCTTTGGATGACTGTCCATCCACCTTGTGTAAAAGAAAAGACAGGAAGCGAAGGAATTAGCCAAGTAATGTTCCAATTGTTCCACAGCCGATGGGGTTTTCTCTGTGCAAAGCAACTTTTCCTGGAGAAGCCTGTATCCGCCAGGACAAATTCCAGCTATTGGCGATATTGAAGTTTAGAGCAACCAAGTTAGTTTTCCTTTCACTCAGCAGTAATTTCACAGAAGACGTCAAAGGGCTGAGAGTTGCGAGGCTGGATGGTGGTGCACACTCCATTCTTTCTCTCCCCCTTTCAGGAACAACTCATGGCAGTCTGTGGCCAACTCTGAAACAGCAAAAACGAAACATGTTGATCAGTAACCATTCATTAAACTTATTTGGTGGCTATTCGTCGTGAAGCAGTGTTGTTTGATGAAGTCATTGTATAGTTTTTTTGGCCTTTTCCTCCAGCATTGGCCCAGCCATATCTGCGGCTGCAGGAAGAATTTAGTCCTCCACAATAGCATGGGGGTTGCCTGTCCTAGACACTCGGTAGCTCACCATATAAGACGCTTCTAGCCCCTTCTTATTAATGGTATCTGTTGCTTTTATACATGTCTTACTACACAAATGTAGTCTTAATTCTCGCTCAAACTCCTCCTGTGGCTTATTTTTCAAATAGCACAAAAGTGAAGGTTTCATCGAGTTGTGCGAGAGTACTTTTGCACATATAACACACTGGGGCTGAGGAAAGACACTACTCCCAATATAAGTGAACCCCGAATCAATGTAATTCTCATATTTGAGCTTATTTGATGGTCCAACATCTCTATCTGTTGCTCGGTGCTCTCCCAGGTAAAGGGGCAGTTGGCTGCTGCCAGTGTCCATGCTAGCTGGGCAAACAACAAATGTAGAATTACTGATGCTAGCATTTGGATGTGCTCGTGGAAGCAGAATAACTTGATGTCGGCAGGTGCGGGTGTAGTACTGCTGGTAATAGCAGTACTACCAGTATTCTGGTATTTGTCTCTTATGAACGCAGACCCCACTTAATTATTATATATATTTTTTTTACCGTTTATCCATTTTCGAGCAAACGGAATGAGCAGCAGCGACCTTTGGCTACTTACGGACCGTTAGTGGAATTCCCGCGAGAGAGTAACGGTTAATGTGATTGGATGTTAGTTATTTGACTAGGCTACCTTTTTTATTGTTGTTATTTCGTTGAATACTAGATGTTTCACTTCCACTACTCTGCGAGAGGGGGGCTGCTGTTTTTAAAAATGTGAAGAAATGAAAAAAATATACACTGCCTAAAAATTAAAGGGAACACTAAAATAACACATCCTAGATCTGAATGAATTAAATATTCTTATGAAATACTTTTTTCTTTACATAGTTGAATGTGCTGACAACAAAATGACACAAATTATCAATGGAAATCAAATTGATCAACCACACTACAGGCGGATCCAACTTTTATGTAATGTCCTTAAAGCAAGTCAAAATGAGGCTCAGTAGTGTGTGTGCCCTCCACGTGCCTGTATGGCCTCCCTACAACGCCTGGGCATGCTTCTGATGAGGTGGCGGATGGTCTCCGAGGGATCACCTCCCAGACCTGGACTAAAGCATCCGCCACAGTCTGTGGTGCAACGTGGCGTTGGGACATCATGTCTCGCTCCACCACAGACTGTCCAGGAGTTGGCGGATGCTTTAGTCCAGGTCTGGGAGGAGATCCTCAGACCCCTTGTGAGACCATATGCTGGTGCGGTTGGCCCTGGGTTTGAAGGCATTGATGCTATGGACTGGCCCGCCCGTTCCCCAGAACTGAATCCAATTGAGCACATCTGGGACATCATGTCTCGCTCCATCCACCAGATGTGCTCAATTGGATTCAGGTCTGGGGAACGGACGGGCCAGTCCATAGCATCAATGCCTTCCTCTTGCAGGAACTGCTGACACACTCCAGCCACATGAGGTCAAGCATTGTCTTGCATTAGGAGGAACCCAGGACCAACCGCACCAGCATATGGTTTCACAAGGGGTCTGAGGATCTCATCTCGGGACCTAATGGCAGTCAGGCTACCTCTGGCGAGCACATGGAGGGCTGTGCGGCCCTCCAAAGAAATGCCACCCCACACCATGACTGACCCACCGCCAAACCGGTCATGCTGGAGGATGTTGCAGGCAGCAGAACGTTCTCCACGGCGTCTCCAGACTCTGTCACGTCTGTCACATGTGCTCAGTGTGAACCTGCTTTCATCTGTGAAGAGCACAGGGCGCCAGTGGCGAATTTGCCAATCACCTGCACGGTGTTGGACTGTAAGCACAACCCCCACCTGTGGACGTCGGGCCCTCATGGAGTCTGTTCCTGACCATTTGAGCAGACACATGCACATTTGTGGCCTGCTGGAGGTAATTTTGCAGGGCTCTGGCAGTGCTCCTCCTGTCCCCACCTGCAGAACCACTCCTTTATTGGGGGTGTCTTGCTAAATGCCTATAATTTCCACCTGTTGTCTAATCCATTTGCACAACAGCATGTGAAATTTATTGTCAATCAGTGTTGCTTCCTAAGTGGACAGTTTGATTTCACAGAAGTGTGATTGACTTGGAGTTACATTGTGTTGTTTAAGTGTTCCCTTTATTTTTTTGAGCAGTGTATATTTTGCTTAGCCCAAATGGCATTGCACGTACCCCACTTTGGGTATACCTGGTCTAGGGCAATGCACATATTTATCAATGCCTATATACAAAGGACTGAAAGATAAATGTCTGCTGCCGTGGCCAAAAGTTTTGAGAATGACACAAATATTAATTTTCACAAAGTCTGCCTCCGTTTGTATGATGGCAATTTGCATATACTCCAGAATGTTATGAATAGTGATCAGATGAATTGCAAATCATTGCAAAATCCCTCTCTGCCATGCAAATGAACTGAATCCCCCCCAAAAAACATTTCCACTACATTTCAGCCCTGCTACAAAAGGACCAGCGGACATCATGTCAGTGATTCTCTCGTTAACACAGGTGTGAGTGTTGACAAGGCTGGAGATCACTCGGTCATGCTGATTGAATTCGAATAACAGACTGGAAGCTTCAAAAGGAAGGTGGTGCTTGGAATCGTTGTTCTTCCTCTGTCAACCATGGTTACCTGCAAGGAAATATGTGCTGTCATCATTGCTTTGCACTAAAAGGGCTTCACAGGCAAGGATATTGCTGCCAGTAAGATTGCACCTAAATCAACCATTTATTGGATTATCAAGAACTTCAAGGAGAGTGGTTCAATTGTTGTGAAGAAGGCTTCAGGGCACCCGAGGAAGTCCAGCAAGCGCCAGGACCGTCTGCTGAAGTTGATTCAGCTGTGGGATTGGGGCACCACCAGTACAGAGTTTGCTCAGGAATGGCAGCAGGCAGGTGTGACTGCATCTGCACGCACTGTGATGCAAAGACTTTTGGAGGATGGCCTGGTGTCAAGAAGGGCAGCAAAGAAGCCACTTCTCTCCATGAAAAACATCAGGGACAGACTGATATTCTGCAAACGGTACAGGGATTGGACTGCTGAGGACTGGGGAAAAGTCATTTTCTCTGAATCCCCATTCCGATTGTTTGGGGCATCTGGAAAATAGCTTGTCCGGAGAAGACAAGGTGAGCGCTACCATCAGTCCTGTGTCATGCCAACAGTAAAGCATCCTGAGACCATTCATGTGCGGGGTTGCCTCTAAGCCAAGGGAGTGGGCTCACTCACAATTTTGCCTAAGAACACAGCCATGAATAAAGAATGGTACCAACACATCCTCCAAGAGCAACCTCTCCCAACCACCCAGGAACAGTTTGGTGATGAACAATGCCTTTTCCACCTTGCCATAAGGCAAAAGTGATAACTACGTGGCTCGGATCAAAACATCAACATTTTGTGTCCATGGCCAGGAAACTCCCCAGACCTTAATCCCATTGAGAACTTGTGGTCAATCCTCAAGAGACGGGTGGACAAACAAAAACCCAGAAATTCTGACAAACTCCAAGCATTGATTATGCAAGTATGGGCTGCCATCAGTCAGGATGTGACCCAGAAGTGAATTGACAGCATGCCAGAGCAGATCGCAAAGGTCTTGAAAAGGGTCAACACTGACTCTTTGCACCAACTTCATGTAATTGTCAATAAAAGCCTGCAGAGGTCTTGATGTCCATATTCTATTATGATGTATTAGGCTCACCAGTTAGAAGTGACTCCTTTAGTGTAATCCTTCTTTTGCTATTTCCTGATGTTTCCGCCTGACAACGGACTTCACTCTCCTCTGTTTAACCTGAGGGAAAAGACAAACATGTTCCATCAGATATTGTACACACACCTACACGCAATAGGGGTTATTGTACACTACATACCTCGCCCTGGAGTGCCTGTAGGTGCATGTTCTGTTTGTCCTGCTGTTGCCTTATTCTGTCCACCAGGTAATCTATCCGTTTATTCTGTGCTTCCAGTAACCTCTGAGGAAAGAAGTGACACAAATGAGATCTGTTTTTCGTTATTCCCAATCTCTTCTTCCGACTATATTGATAATGTGATTTTTTTTTTAAACAACTAGATAATGTACTTTTTTTTTAAACAACTAGAAATTAGAATGTAGTTGGAAATACACTTTGAAATTACTCAAATACACAGTATTTATAGAAATATAAAAATACTCATGCATGTGAACCAGGTCTGTTTGGTACTGAAATTTGAATTACGTTTTTTGAAAATACTTTCAAATAGTAGGCTATTTATAGGAAAGTATTTGAAATTACTTTAAAATTCTTCCATAGTAGTAGTTGATTCGGGCCACATTTATTTGAAAATATTTAAATACACAAAAGTATCGGAACCCTATGATGTGAGTCAGCAGCTAACTTTATATTTTGGATCTCTAACGTTTTTGTTTTATTCCGTTTAGCATGTTATTAATCATATTTAATTAAGTAATGGAAGATTTACTCCCCGATAATATTTTAGATATCACCCACAGTGTATTGTGAAAAAGTGGCAGATTGTTATCTTACCTGGATGAAGTTGGCATCATCACTGTGGTTGTTACTGCTGTTGTTCAGCTTCAGCCCCCGTCCTTGCTGCATTCCATCCACCCGCTCTTCTGGCCTGTCCATCCTGGTGTGGATTCTCTGGCGCTCTGCCCTCAGCTCCTCAGCACTCGCATGCACCTCAGCAGACATGTTCACCACCATCTCCTGGGCTCTGGTCTTCAGTGCCTCTCCACCCTCCTGCAGGCTCTTGGTCTCCTTGCCCAAGTTGGCCACTGTGCCATTGAAGGCTTTCAGCTTGATGGAGATGTCACTCATCTGGCTCTTGGTTTTCTCAATGTGTTCTTTGAGGCCCTGGCCCAGCTGGAGAAGCCAGTGGGCCACCATGTTCACGTCATCCCAGGAGGCGTACTGAGCCCTGTCTCTCCCAAATGAGAAACTGGTCCCCATATGGACCAAGACGGCCACTAACAGCAGTAGGAATGCCAGTGTTGGCTTCATCTCTGTTTTCACTAGTGTCTTTGGTCGAAGCAACAATGCTGATCTTGGTTCAGCTCAGCTGGAAAAGTCTTTCTTCTGTTACATAGCCTCAGAGGTTTATATATCCTGTTGGTCACATGCTGCTGATTACTAGGCAGTTCTGATTGAATGCTCCTCGGGTAGTAGGGGTGTAGCAAGCAAAGTCTAACTCTCCATTGTCCCTCTAGTCACATTCTTTTAGGGAACATGGACCTTGATGAGCAGTAAGCTGTCTAATACATCCTCATAATGCATAATGGTCCTGTCAATAATGTACTATGTGACGTTATAAAAAATAAAGTGAGTAGCTTTGGCTTGTGTGATCCAGAATGGCTCAAATGAGTTTCAGTAGCCTGAGGCAGCTTGATGTACAAGTACACCCCCTGGATAGGATGCTGTTCTATCTCAATGCTGAGTGCCAAGCAGAGACTCCGCAGGTCCCATTTTCCCAACCTCCCAATCTCTGGGCCATATTCAACAAAAATGTTGTATATGCTGAAAGTATTTTGGGAAAGAAGATATGAGATGTGTTTATCTATCTTGATTTTTCATTTTAAGGAAGTTAGTTTTCACCTCATCTCTCATCTCTAAAGGAAGTTGCTGTTAAACTAAATTATGTTTCACATTCATTATTGTTTGTTTAGCAGTGTTGCACAACAGATATAGCCTATCCTATTAGATCATGTTATTCTGGTGCACTCAAGCTAGCAGGACAGTCATGATCATCATTATGTGATTTGGAAAGCTGATTCAAACAGAGGCCGTGTGTGAAGTAGGGGAAAGTTCAAGCTCAGAGAATAGTGGTATTTTGGGGAATATCAATTTGACGAAGCAAGTGGTGACAGCCTTTGATTTGCATTGTTTTGATAGATCCATTATGCCAAACATTTGAGGATATTTATTTAATTAATACTATTGTTTTTCTGTTCCATCAATGGTACTTTTGACTAATAATTTTACTTGAAGTACTTTTATGAAATGGTTTTATACATATTACTGTGTATTTGTGCAGTTGGCTAATTAAAATTAATATGATGCTTAAGTTACTTATGTCAGTGAATGGTAGCATTTTGACAGCGTCTTCAGTTGTAGACAAGTTGCATAACCTTTTTCTCAAGAGGTTATATTGACTAGAAACCTTTGTGTGGAACAAGAGACTGAAGAGAACATAGTGCTGTATTGAAACCTGTGGGGAATAAAAAAACACTTATGTTTATGCAACGTGATAAGCATCCTAAGAGTGTTTCCAAAACTGAGGGAAACTTTAAAGCAGGGGTCCACTATTCCATTCAGCCATTTTTCCCCCCCTTGAATGGGTGGTCGGGGCCAGAACATAGTTATAAATCATTTGTGCGCTGAAAATTCACGGAAAGGATTCTAAACAGATAAACGTATTTGAGAAAAACAGAGTAATTTAAAACCTTGATTACATTGTGATATGATCACATGCCTCTATGTGGGGGAATATTTGGGAACAAATATTCTTAATTAAAATCACTGAGCTCGTTTCCTGGTGATTTTACAGTCATTTATGTCCAAGAACAAAATATATATATATAAAATTACCTTTAGGCTGAAATTGGGGAATCGTGCTTTTAAAGACACATATTCTGGACTGCCATCCTGCATGTCACCTTGTACTGTTAGGATACTGTAGGTCAGGATACTGTGGTTGTTGACCTCTAATCCACTAGTGTCCAGGAAGTGTTTTTTTTAAATGCACACCAGAACACAATGGTCAACTTTGTGATGCAACTTAATTGTAATTAGATGAACTTACGCTTTTCCTGACCCAGTAAAAACAATTGCTTCCTGCAAGTTTGAGTAATTTATCATAGTTAAAAATAAAAAAAGAACATCACACAAACTTATGTAAATCTGAACATGTTTGCAAATTGTATGTTTTGCACACTAGTTTGCAAAATGTTTTTTTAAGTCAAGTCATCCAAACTATACTGGACAAAAATATAAACGCACATGTAAAGTGTTGGTCTTTATGTTTCATGAGCTGAAATAAAAGATCTCAGAATTTTTCTGTACACACAAAGCAGATTTCTCTCAAATGTTGTTCACAAATGTGTTTTTTAATCCCTGTTAGTGAGCATTTCTTCTTTGCCAAGATAATCCATCCACCTGACAGGTGTGGCATATCAAGAAGCTGATTAAACAGCATGATCATTACACAGGTGCACCTTGTGCTGGGGACAATAAAAGGCAACTCTAAAATTCCACAGATGTCTCAAGTTTTGAGGGAGTGTGCAATTGGCATGCTGACTGCAGGAATGTCCACCAGAGCTGTTGCCAGAGAACGTAATGTTAATTTTTCTAGAGATTTTTTTTTAGAGAATTCAGCAGTACGGCCAACCGGCCTCACAACCGCAGACTGTGTAACCATATCAGCTCAGGAACTCCACATCCAGGTTCTTTACCTGTGGGATCGTATGAGCCAGCCACCCTGACAGCTGATGAAACTGAGGAGTATTTCTGTCTGTAATAAAGCCCTTTTGTGGGGGCAAACTATTTCTGTTTGGGTGGGCCTGGCTCTCCAGTAGGTGGGTCTATGCCCACCCATGGCTGTGCTGTGCCCACCCATGGCTGTGCTGTGCCCCTGACCTGTCATGTGAAATCCATAGATAAGGGTCTGAGTTTATTTCAACTGACTGATTTCCTAAATATGTATGAACTGTAACTCATTGAAATTGTTGTATGTTAAGCAGTGCGGCTTGGTGGGGTAGTGTTTCAGAGGGCACATGGCTCTCGACCTTCGCGTATTCCGAGTCCATACGGGAGTTGCAACGATGGGACAAGACTGTAACTACCAATTTGGATATCACAAAAATTGGGGGAGGAAAAAGGGGTAATTTGCATTTTATATTTTTGTTCAGTATAGATAAAGGTACTTAAAATGTACAGTGCAACATTGTTTCAAGGTCATTGCATTGGTTATTCAAATCAAATGTTATTTGTCACAAGCTCTGACTACAAGTGTAGACCTTACTGTGAAATGCTTACTTAAAAGCCCTTAACCAACAATGCAGTTCAAAAAATGGAGTTAAGAAAATATTTACTAAATAAACTAAAGTAAAAGATACTTAAAAAAAAAAAATGTAACGCAATAAAATATGCTATATACAGGGGGTACCGGTACTGAGCCACTGTCGTTACTCTGGTATAAGGCCTATGTAGCTAATAATGATCAAATTAATTTCATAAGCAGTGTAGGAAACCTTCACAAGATGCAAACGCTTCCAACCATAGGTTTAAATGTCACAGCATTCTAAAGAATAAGTGGGTCATTCTACGAAATGAGTTCCTTCTAGATATTTTAAGTAGAAATTGTGCACCAATGTTCTTATATGAAGTGCCCTTTAATAAACCAATAGAGAATTCCCCAAAAAACATTTGCTGTTTCACTTCTAGGAATATTTTTAACACACGTCTCCAAGTTTCACTATCATTGTAGGGCCCTATTTAGTTGCTTTGACAAAGTTATTTCATGTGATTAGTGATTCATTTATGTCTGTCCCTCATTTTAAGGATAACACAAGTGAACTGAAGTCTCGTTTTAATATGGTGAAACTATTCCTTTTAAAAAAACAAATTCAATATGAGCTGGTTTTAGTCTTTTTTATGTTTTCTGGTGTTTTGTGGTGGAAAATGGGGTGGGTCTAGCATAACACTACAACTCTGTTACACATAGATGGACCAGCAAAACAATCAATATATATATTGATTGTTTTGTGTGTGTAAATCTTGCGTTCCTGTTGTACATAACAAGCTTCCATTCCCCCTGTCACAAGGGGATTTATGGCTGGTTTAAGAAAAAATTGTCATCTGTTACTTCTAGTATTTTAATTTTTTTTAAAATATAAACTCTTGATGAGAACTTGTTTTTTTATGAAGTTGAACATGTGCTCTTTGTCTGAATGTTAAAATTAGGTGAAATCAAGCGTCTCTTTTGACCAAGTTACACTTCTCAAAAGGCACCGAATTGGTGGAGAGACCCAAATATTGTGCAAAGCCATGTACATTTAAATACCATATGGCCCTGGTATGGTGTGGGATTGTGAAGACTAGATTTCTACCACAGCAATAATAACTATAATTATTGTTTTTCCTTTGCAGGTTTGTGTGTGAATGGTGAAGACTGTATCATGTGGCAGGAGTCTTGTATCAGCATCTTGAGGCAGAAAAGAAAAAGAAATGTCCTCCTGTCACTGTCAACTGCGTTTATTTTCAACAAACTGAACATGTGTAAATATTTGTACGAACATAAGATTCGACAACTGAGACACACTGAACAAGTTCCACAGAAATGTGACTAACAGAAATGGAATAATGTGTCCCTGAACAAAGGGTGGGTCAAAATCAAAAGTAACTCAGTATCTGTTGTGGCCATCAGCTGCATTAAGTACTGCAGTGCATCTCCTCCTCATGGACTGCACCAGATTTGCCAGTTCTTGCTGTGAGATGTTACCCCACTCTTCCACCAAGGCACCTGCAAGTTCCCGGACATTTCTGGGGGGAATGGCCCGAGCTCTCATTCTCCGATCCAACAGGTCCCAGACGTGCTCAATGGGATTGAGATCTGGGCTCTTCGCTGGCCATGGCAGAACACTGACATTCCTGTCTTGCAGGAAATCACGCACAGAATGAGCAGTATGGCTGGTGGCATTGTCATGCTGGAGGGTCATGTCAGGATGAGCCTGCAGGAAGGGTACCACATGAGGGAGGAGGATGTCTTGCCTGTAACGCACAGCGTTGAGATTGCCTGCAATGACAACCAGCTCAGTCCGATGATGCTGTGACACACCGCCCCAGATCATGACGGACCCTCCACCTCCAAATCGATCCCACTCCAGAGCACAGGCCTCGGTGTAACGTTTATTCCTTCGACGATAAACGCGAATCCGACCATCACCCCTGGAGAGACAAAACCGCGACTCGTCAGTGAAAAGCACTTTTTGCCAGTCCTGCCTGGTCCAGCGATGGTGGGTTTGTGCTCATAGGCGACGTTGTTGCTGGTGATGTCTGGTGAGGACTTGCCTTGCAACAGGCCTACAAGCCCTCAGTCCAGCCTCTCTCAGCCTATTGCACACAGTCAGCACTGATGGAGGGATTGTGCTTTCCTGGTGTAACTCGGGCAGTTGTTGTCATCCTGTACCTGTCCCGCAGGTGTGATGTTTGGATGCACCGATCCTGTGCAGGTGTTACACGTGGTCTGCCAGTGCGAGGACGATCAGCTGTCTGTCCTGTCTCCCTGTAGCGCTGTCTTAGGCATCTCACAGTACGGACATTGCAATTTATTGCCCTGGCCACATCTGCAGTCCTCATGCCTCCTTACAGCATCCCTAAGGCACGTTCACGCAGATGAGCAGGAACCCTAGGCATCTTTCTTTTGCTGTTTTTGAGTCAGTAGAAAGGCCTCTAATGACCGTTCCACAGGGGAATGTTCATTCATTGTTTATGCTTCATTGAACAAGCATGGGAAACCGTGTTTAAACCCTTCACAATGAAGATCTGTGGAGTTATTTGGATTTTTACGAATTATCTTTGAAAGACAGGGTCCTGAAAAAGGGATGCTAATTTTTTGTTGTTGCTGAGTTTACTTCCATGGCTTTTTCTCATTAGACATGCACAGCTGGAGTGTTCTATGACTGATTAGTTCAGATCTATAAACCCACAAACAGGCTTCTAAGTGTAAATGTGTTAATCCTTGATTATGATTTTTGATTAATGTACGCTCACATTGTTAGTTTTGATTTAATGGGATCATTCAATATCTTAACATCAAGTTGCACAAATTGTTATTTAGCTGAAGAGTAGAGGACAGTAGATATACCATTACTACAGTGAGGGAAAAAGTATTTGATTCTCTGCTGATTTTGTACGTTTGCCCACTGACAAAGAAATGATCAGTCTATAATTTTAATGGTAAGTTTATTTGAACAGTGAGAGACATAATAACGACAAAAAAATCCAGAAAAACGCATGTCAAAAATGTTCTAAATTGATCTGCATTTTAATGAGGGAAATAAGTATTTGACCCCTCTGCAAAACATGACTTAGTACTTGTTGTTTTTCTGTCTCTCACTGGTCAAATAAACCTACCATTAAAATTATAGACGGATACATTTCTTTGTCAGTGGGAAAACTTACAAAATCAGCAGGGGATCAAATACTTTTTTCCCTCACTGTATATACGCCATTCCATGAAACACATGGTTACACTTGTTATATTTCAGGGGGTGTGGTGGGGGAATTGACATTTTATGTTAAATCAAATCATATTTTATTTGTCACATACACATGGTTAGCAGATGATAATGCGAGTGTAGCGAAATGCTTGTGCTTCTAGTTCCGACAATGCAGTAATAACCAACAAGTAATCTAACTAACAATTCCAAAACTACTGTCTTATACACACAAGTGTAAGGGGATAAAGAATGTACATAAAGATATATGAATGAGTGATGGTACAGAGCAGCATAGGCAAGATACAGTAGATGGTCGAGTACAGTATATACATATGAGATGACTATGTAAACAAAGTGGCATAGTTAAAGTGGCTAGTGATACATGTATTACATAAAGATGCAGTAGATGATATAGAGTACAGTATATACGTATGCATATGAGATGAATAATGTAGGGTATGTAAACATTATATTAGGTAGCATTGTTTAATGTGGCTAGTGATATATTTTACATTTCCCATCAATTCCCATTATTAAAGTGGCTGGAGTTGAGTCAGTGTGTTGGCAGCAGCCACTCAATGTTAGTGGTGGCTGTTTAACAGTCTGATGGCCTTGAGATAGAAGCTGTTTTTCATTCTCTCGGTCCCAGCTTTGATGCACCTGTACTGACCTCGCCTTCTGGATGGTAGCGGGGTGAACAGGCAGTGGCTCGGGTGGTTGTTGTCCTTGATGGTCTTTATGGCCTTCCTGTAACATCGGGTGGTGTAGGTGTCCTGGAGGGCAGGTAGTTTGCCCCCGGTGATGCGTTGTGCAGACCTCACTACCCTCTGGAGAGCCTTACAGTTGTGGGCGGAGCAGTTGCCGTACCAGGCGGTGATACAGCCCGCCAGGATGCTCTCGATTGTGCATCTGTAGAAGTATGTGAGTGCTTTTGGTGTCAAGCTGAATTTCTTCAGCCTCCTGAGGTTGAAGAGGTGCTGCTGCGCCTTCTTCACGATGCTGTCTGTGTGGGTGGACCAATTCAGTTTGTCTGTGATGTGTATGCCGAGGAACTTAAAACTTACTACCCTCTCCACTACTGTTCCATCGATGTGGATAGGGGGGTGTTCCCTCTGCTGTTTCCTGAAGTCCACAATCATCTCCTTAGTTTTGTTGACGTCGAGTGTGAGGTTATTTTCCTGACACCACACTCCGAGGGCCCTCACCTCCTCCCTGTAGGCCGTCTCGTTGTTGTTGGTAATCAAGCCTACCACTGTTGTGTCGTCCGCAAACTTGATGATTGAGTTGGAGGCGTGCGTGGCCACGCAGTCGTGGGTGAACAGGGAGTACAGGAGAGGGCTCAGAACGCACACTTGTGGGGCCCCAGTGTTGAGGATCAGCGGGGTGGAGATGTTGTTGCCTACCCTCACCACCTGGGGGCAGCCCGTCAGGAAGTCCAGTACCCAGTTGCATAGGGCGGGGTCGAGACCCAGGGTCTCGAGCTTGATGACGAGCTTGGAGGGTACTATGGTGTTAAATGCCGAGCTGTAGTCGATGAACAGCATTCTCACAGGTATTCCTCTTGTCCAGATGGGTTAGGGCAGTGTGGTTGAGATTGCATCGTCTGTGGACCTATTTGGGCGGTAAGCAAATTGGAGTGGGTCTAGGGTGTCAGGTAGGGTGGAGTTAGCAACCACACAGTTGTTATTTTCAATGCAGGAACTGAAATTCCATTCACCTTCATGTTGACCCATCACCCAGATTCCAAATGTATAGTACCTGTGTTCTGCATGTTGTCTGTCTTCCTATAGGCCTTATATGAACTGTGTCCTAGATTATCTTCTCTATATCACTGTTAATTGACCTGTTGCCTCTTTTAATTGAAAAATCTATTTTGTGATGTGACCAAATGGTATCAAGTTGGTGCTGTCCAGGGTTATTGGGAAATCCCTAACCTAAAGCCTAACCTTAACCACTACCCTTACCTGTTACCCTTACCCCGACCTTAACCCTTACATGGTCAATTGGTAACATATACCATACATGCACTTGTCCACAAATCAATGTACACCCCAAGTTAATTGTAGATTTGGTAAGAAATACCTTGTGTCTACTGAATTCAACTGGAATTTTCTTATTTTTAAAAGATAAGTGTCATGAGTGGAATGCCTGTTGGAGCAAACATTGACCATTACTTAAAACTTTGTTATACACACATGTTCAACCCTTGCTCAGCTAATCAAATAGATTTTCCCATGATGTTGCAACTGTGGCGTGACATGAAGATACTCTCCTACATTCTGCCCAATTTCAGTCACTGTATCCTGGAAATGTATGAAACTCTTACCCCTGTTGCATTCAACTTTAGTTCACTGTGCCTCAGTCCAGACATCTATTTTTCTCAGGTGAAGTTCATTGGTTCATCGCTCAGTCTGATGAGCCAGGACTTGTGGTAAAACAGTCATTTGATTTTTCATTCACCTTTTCTCCAATCCCAACTCAAAGAGATTTCCACAGGGTGAAATGGACTGGACATAACTAATATTTTGACTTTCATCCTTCTAAATTGTTTTATATGCCTGGTACCGGGCTACCTTCAGTTGAGTCTTGTGAGGCTTGTGGGTATCCTACAGCAAAACAAATTACATGTTTTTTTTTGTGAAAGTCACTTCCATAGAGGGGTCATATTAGTTTTGTTGGACAAACTGTTCAGACGCTAGACGTTTTCGTGAGAATACTGATTTTTGGGATGTCTCATGGTCTGACAAACCCTGTTGTAGCTCGGCCACCTTCCACCGCAGATGCGGAAGGCTGCCATTGGTGGATGTGGTGGATTGAGACGCAGCCCGTGCAAGATAACAGATATCTCTTAAACAGACAGATTTTGATGGGGCTTTTTATATTATGCTAATTAGATTTCAGAGGGTATGACTCTAGTTTTTTTTTAACATGACTATGTTCAACTCATTCAGGTATTTAAAATAACTTTCTGTCTGTCAAATCCAATACTCTCAGTCCTTTTTACCAGGACAACAAATATAACATGTTTTTCTCTCCATTTTGGACTTTCGCATGTCCTTAAAAATGACTGGTTTCTTGTCTTACAGTAGATAGGATATGACACAATTTCTCTTGCCAGTACACAATATCCAATGGATTTTATGACTTATTGATGCCTTTAGGCTTCAACTTTAATCAGATGAAATTATAACTAAGAACTCCCCTGAATTGATAGAGTAATATACGTATATCCCTTGTCATCCCTTTGGCTAATTTACAGGCCATATGGAAAATATATTTTCTGAAGAAGAAGTTTGGACCATAGTTGTTGGTGGTAGTTTAGAGTCTGGAATCTTATGACAGAGCAAGCTTGGTTGCTGCCTATGGCGGGGGAGAGTGTGATAATCCAGTAATTGCTCAATTTGGTTTCCTTACAAGCAGTTTCAGTATTACATAGCTGAGGATAGCGCACTCATGGAAAATCTGAGTCAGTTAGGAAACAACAATGCCAACTTTTCCCAATGGTCATCCTCTTACTGTTTTTTGCTGGCAAAATCAGCTAGATAATCAACATTTATGTGTATATAGTGGGGCAAAAAGTATTTAGTCAGCCACCAATTGTGCAAGTTCTCGCACTTAAAAAGATGAGAGGTCTGTAGTGTTCATCATAGGTACACTTCAACTATGACAGACAAAATGTGGGAAAAAAATCCAGAAAATCACATTGTAGAATTTTTTTATGAATTTATTTGCAAATTATGGTGGAAAATAAACTTTTGTTATTGACCAAATACTTATCTCAATACTTTGTCGTTGCCAACAAAGGGTATATAACAGAGGTCAAACGTTTTCTGTAAGTCTTCACAAGGTTTTCACACGCTGTTGCTGGTATTTTGGCCCATTCCTCCATGCAGATCTCCTCTAGAGCAGTGATGTTTTGGGGCTGTTGCTGGGCAACACAGACTTTCAACTCCCTCCAAAGATTTTCTATGGGGTTGAGATCTGGAGACAGGCTAGGCCACTCCAGGACCCTGAAATGCTTCTTACGAAGCCACTCGTTGCCCGGGCGGTGTGTTTGGGATCCTTGTCATGCTGAAAGACCCAGCCACATTTCATCTTCAATGCCCTTGCTGATGGAAGGAGGTTTTCACTCAAAATCTCACGATACATGGCCCCATTCATTCTTTCCTTTACACGGATCAGTCGTCCTGGTCCCTTTGCAGAAAAACAGCCCCAAAGCATGATGTTTCCACCCCCATGCTTCACAGTAGGTATGGTGTTCTTTGGATGCAACTCCGCATTCTTTGTCCTCCAAACACGATTAAATGTAATGTAATGTAATGAGTTGAGTTTTTACCAAAAAGTTATATTTTGATTTCATCTGACCATATGACATTCTCCCAATCTTCTTCTGGATCATCCAAATGCTCTCTAGCAAACTTCAGACGGTCCTGGACATGTACTGGCTTAAGCAGGGGGACACGTCTGGCACTGCAGGATTTGAGTCCCTGGCGGCGTAGTGTGTTACTGATGGTAGGCTTTGTTACTTTGGTCCCAGCTCTCTGCAGGTCATTCACTAGGTCCCCCCGTGTGGTTCTGGGATTTTTGCTCACCGTTCTTGTGATCATTTTGACCCCACGGGGTGAGATCTTGTGTGGAGCCCCAGATCGAGGGAGATTATCAGTGGTCTTGCATGTCTTTCATTTCCTAATGATTGCTCCCACAGTTGATTTCTTCAAACCAAGCTGCTTACCTATTGCAGATTGTCTTCCCAGCCTGGTGCAGGTCTATAATTTTGTTTCTGGTGTCCTTTGACAGCTCTTTGGTCTTGGCCATAGTGGAGTTTGGAGTGTGACTGTTTGAGGTTGTGGACAGGTGTCTATTATTCTGATAACAAGTTCAAACAGGTGCCATTAATACAGGTAACAAGTGGAGGACAGAGGAACCTCTTAAAGAAGAAGTTACAGGCCCTCCCCAACCCGAACAACGCTGGACCAATTGTCCAGGGTCTGTAGTGATGCCTCTAGCACTGAGATGCAGTGCCCATACAACCTTCACCCACATTAAGCTTTATATCCTTTAGATAGGACATTTGAGCCTATCTCTGTCTTCTGCAGAGTATAGACAATAAGGTACTTACATAACAGAATAATGTTTCACATTCCATTCCTGAGGGTGCATATTTGTGTTCTAGTCTAGCACTAACACAACTGAATCAACTCATGAAATTGGCCTGGTGAAACAAACATGCAACCTCCTACAGGATCGTAATTTGAGCGAGTTTGCTACAGCATGACAATAATCCTGCAGCAACAGGAAATGTGAATTACTATGTGGATTTTAATTAATGGAAATATTTTGTTGGGTAGATCCATTTTTCGTTATGGGTAAATCAAGTCTGACATTTTAAGTGTAAATTGCAAACTTTGAAGTCTTTTAAAACCTTGAATACACTACAAGTTTGTATCGCAAATTATCAGCAAAAAAAAGTGATCAAATTAAGATCCTACATCTGTGAGGAGGGTCTGCTTGCCCTGAGACATGGTAGACTCCTACAGACATCTCTCAGAGCAAGGGAGCCTGTCATGCCAAATATTGTCCCCATTCAAATAGTGTCCCCCACTGCGTCAGAACTTATAGAATCCCATTGTGACGTAGAGGGGGACACTATTTGGCATGACAGGCCCCCAGGAAGGGAAAAATAAATAGAGAGGTCAATGATGACGTTATTATGACTAGTAATTGTTGTAATTTAGCCTCTCAGTGAACAGTAGCGTGGAAGCTAACTATGTTATCATGGCTCACTGAAAGGTAATCAGTCAGAAAGTGACCTCCGCTAAATGTCTAACAGTAACCCCAGGACTCTTCATCTCCTGGAGGTTCTCTATTCTGCTGTGGCCATCAACCGGGGGTCAGCTTCTGACCTGGAGGAAAACCCACAACACTCATCCTGGCCCCATTCTCTGGCATCCTCCACTCCACCACAGAGGTCAATGAACTAAGGATCTGGGAGAGAAATATTATGTTAGTATTTTTGCATTCAAAACATGTCAATCTGAGCATAGATGTAAGAATAAACAGACATGGACTTTTAATATCTATGGCTCAAAATGAAAATGTGAAACGCAACTAATCTAAATGCTTGGCAGAAGGAACACTGGAAATAAAAAACCATAGGAAACTAGTCCGTGGTCTTCATTGACACCTAGCCTACATTAATTGCATTACTCAACTGGCACACATAACAGTGATTAAACATGGAAGGGACATTTTAAAATGAGATCTGGGAAACTGTAGAAGTTGGTAGCTGAAGTGATTGATCACTTATGCCATTCTCTCATGGATCTCGAAGGTCTCTGCCAGTGTCTGTTGTTGTTACATTGTGTCAATGTCATGTTGTGCTCCTCAGTTTTACCCCTGGACCCATACCAAGGGAGGGTCAACAGTAACCTAGAATTGGAGCAATAAAAACCGTCTCCTCTTCCTCCTCAGGATGTGGACACAACAGCAAAAAAAAGTGATCCCAAGGGATTTTTTAATGTTTTATTAATTATCTCAATATTAATCAGTGCTTGTTTTCCCCAGCCCCACTGCCTGTCCTTTTGTTGTACGACTAATGAACCATGAGGTTTCCCATATGATGGATGTTGGGGTGGTGCTGGAGATTATGAATATGAAGTTGAAAAATGGTGACATTTTTCTGTAACTTATCTCCCGTAAGTGTCACTGGCTCGGTTTCTCTGGTAAATCACAGAGAAGGAGCGCTATCTGTGTGCTCACCCTGGTATCCCCTTTCCCACTTTTAGCCTTCTCCTTTGCAGTCTATTTCCGCAGTAAAAACCCTGTTATAAAATAGTGGCTATGTCAGAGATTCGACGTGACGGCAGACTGAATGATCTATAAATCACCTTTCATCCTAAATAACTGCTCATTATTATTTGTAGATCAGCCAGTCCGCTCAATCATTGATCAGCAACTGCTCTCAAACACGGCTGATGTCTCTCTTGAAGACACATTCTGCTGATTCATCAAAGTAAAGATATTTTCAATGTACATGACAGAGCAGGGAAGCCATTACAAAACTTTGGTCAGATATGTGTGTGGTTAGTCAAGCACTGTTCCCTCTGTCACGCTCTTGTAAAATGGAACAATATTTTATTCAGTGACCAGATTTATCTTAACCCTTCCCTTAGAGGCTTTACTGGTCAGTAAGTAGTGCTTTGTACTATCTGAAATAACAGTGACTGTAATGCAATAGTGCCCTCTACTGTTAGGCCATATGGTTGCAGCCAGGTCAATAGGAGAAATTGTGAGACGTGTTGACATGATACGTGAAGGCATTGAAGATGACCCTCCCACTTTACGAAGCATAGACTTGGTTAATTCTTACTCTGCGAAGCCTAGATTTGTTTAATACTTTATAGATTATAGTTCAGTTTACATTTTTTTTAACATATCCTAGCAGACTGCATTTTTTTTTATTCCCACTTGAGTTTTTGTAACTAGCACTGAACAATAAAATAGTAACTGCTGTCTGGAAAACATAACATCTGTAGTCGCTGTTTCTGTTTGTAATTTAAAAAAACTGCTGGTCAGCAGAAAGGAACAGCTGCAAGTACAAGAAGGATGCTCATAAAAAAAGCAATTTCTCATTTTACTGGCTTCCGCTATACACACACACAATGCTGTCCAGGCATTGTAGGAATGGTAAATATTAAGGTGACTTTCCCCATCCAACATCTTTGCATTCTCAAGTGGGAAGTATTTCAATTGCTTTTATCCAAAACACTCCTGCCCTCCATGCGCTTTCCACACACACAAGCATCACTTACCTCATTACATTACCTCACATTGGGGACATTCCTGTGAATGTATTGTGTAAATGGTGGTTTCTACAGTGTTATATTGTATATCTGTATTGATGTTGATCTGATGATTTTTTTTTTGTTCTGAGCCAACACACAAAGATAAATTCCTAGTATTGTTTGTTGCATGGCTGTAATGTTTCCTGATTCTGATTCAATGTCCTATTAAAGTCACCTCAAAATGACTTGCAATAGAGCAGACATCCTATGAATGCTTTGAAGTTAACACAATTGAATCACATAGAATAAAAACATCATGCAAAAGTAATTCATAGCAACAAAACCTTACTGTTCAGTGTATTATTTTTCATTATGAAGGCATGATCGTTCTAAATAGATAATGCTATTGAGCAGAACATATTAAACGTCACTGACATCCTTTTCATGGCAAATCAAGGCAATATCCTTTCCTATGCAGGCTTTCCAATGTGTTCTGATTTACATTGGTATTTGACCAGATAACTATATTCTTCATAATTATTTTCATACAGTTATCACAAGCTAACTTAATTCCAAAACATTCCACTATGCACTAAATAGCTTGAAGGCAAACATGAACATATCTTTGTTCAAATAAATAAAGTATATTTTACGCTTCAGAGACTACATTTATGAATTAGAGCAGTAGTGAAACTTTCGCCATTTTTATAAAATTTAGAAACATCTGTTGGTAAAACAATAACTTATTTATCATTACTTACTGAATTTATTATCCCCAAGGGGAAATTTTGTTGCAGTGTCATGTACACGTTTAAAGTGTACATGACACTGCAACAAAATTTCCCCATTGACAAATGGCACTTGTCTAGGCCAACTACAACATGACAAAAAATGTTTTGCTCAATCATGACTCAATAATTTTGGCCACAAACTTATTTTTTAGATATTGTGATAAATATGCAAAGTTGGTTTTAATTTCGAAACATATTAAAAAGTATTTATATTATGTCTAAAACATCATAATGCATCAGTCACTTCCGCTGAGGTTTAAAGTACTTTCCACCGTTTCTGTCCCCTACTACTTCTATTGGGCACACATCCCCTTGCACGGATTGGTTGATTCGCCTGTCTATCATTGACTCATAAACCTGTTGAAGAGTGGGAAAGCGCAAGGGGTGGCATGTTTTTCCAGCCTAACTTTATTACCAAGAATGCTCGGAGAAATTATAGTGAAAGTTAAAAGAAAGCCTTAGGAAGTCTGAAAGGTAAGACAAACACATTTCAATGATACATTATTGCATGCACTACATATTCCTCGAACGGTAGCCTATCAAATGGGCTCAACATTTGCGTAAAAGCAAAGAGTACAGGTAAAGTTGCCGCTCTATCAGCTGTATGGACCATGCCTTGATTGATTTCTATCTCGTTTCCTTTTTACGTAGACCTACATAACATATTGTGTGCGCTTCTTATTTAGTGCATTGAAAATAGTGCTCAGATAGTTGTGAATGTTACCGACCCGTACGAAGCCCATCATATGCCTACGATACATTTGTTCCGTAACCAACTGTATTCTGAAAAGTCTGTAGCGAACCATCTGCCATAGTTTAAAACATAAACTGTACGGTTATATTTGTGTATAACCAATCTAGTAACGTTATATACGAATAAATTGTCCATAACATTTATTTATTTAGCATTTATTTAGTTTACTGCTCAGAGACAGCACATGAAAAGCCACAAGTAATATCCTGTGTGCATAAAGACAGTATCGTCAGGTCCACAAAGACCCCCATTTGAACAAAACTGGGCTAGTCCAAGAACATCTGTTTGAATTTAATTCAAATTAATTAAACATTTTTAGAGTGAGTTTAGTCTTGAGAAGAGAGAGAAATTTACACACCCCATGCAAGATAACTGTTAAAGTAGTACTTCATCGATGTATAGGCTACTGAACGCATAGAATGGCGTTATAAAGGTATTACATGAGGTTGGATGTCTGTTGATTGGTGACATTAGATTTAGACACGTACATTCAAGATTATAATCCACCCAGGAAGTAAAAAAAGAACTTTTTTACCCCAAGCAAAAAATATTTGGAGTTGTAGCTAAACAAAGTCGTCATCATCAAACAAACTGAAAGACATGACATGGTATGAAAATACTCCATTGTCAGTGAAATCCCCCCCCCCCCCCCCCACCTCTCTGCACATCCCCCATTAGGGCAACAATCTGTGGTGCTGTCAATTGTATTCACTCTGTGGAGGACAAGAAAGTTGTGTCTTGCTTCATAATAACACACATAATCACATTGTGATATGGGGATTACTAAATGAATCACAGCTTCGTGGAATTGGCTTGTTGTGATCACAATTGATTCTCCTATTGTGGGGTGAGTTGTGCTCCAGACATGGCTTGTCCAGACTGTAATTCATCCACTTGACTGCTAACCATCCCCATGTTGTCTGTCATGTGATTCTATGCTATAAACTGTCTTATTGCCAGCTCGAATTCATTAAATCATTGTTTTGTAACGTCCATATGCTTTCATCCTGAATTCACATGTTGTGAACCATCTGGCTTTCTTTGAAATGTGGATGTTAATTGTAAGATGACAAAATGTTGTGCATCTACAAGAACATACTGGTTCATGATGTACATTTCTAAATCTGTTTGTTTATATTTTAATGGAACATAAACCATTGATACAGGCTAGATAATTTCTACAACAATATACAGATAAACACAATTAAACCTTTCACTGGTTACGTGGGAAAGAAATTATCTAAGCTAAGGTTGGATGTAAAACAGAATTAATCATATTTGAGCAGCAAATATCTGTCCAAACAAGAGGCCTCTATTGTACATAGGATAATTGCATTGACTTGTTGTGCCCTTAGACAGTAGCCTCCATAGTTAAAAAATAAGTGGCTTTTTTTCTGTTGTCTCTTAGAAAAGGCAAACAGTTTTATGTTAAGTTTTTGAGTGTGATTATTTATGTTTAAGCATGAATTCACTGCCTCCGCATTTTCACACCATCAATGCAATGCTTTTCAAACTGTTATTGAAAACAATATTTCCTCCTGAGATCTATTTGAACAACCCCAAAGTTTTAGTAAAACGTCATATTTAACCTTTCTTGTTGTAAGTAAGTATCCATATGAAACGGCTTCATAACAATGTGAACATCCTCCTATCCAATAAAATATTAATGGTAAAAAGTTGGCAGTTGACACATTTGTATTCAGTTAGATTTTTTACCAAAACGCAATGTGGGAAAAAAACTAAAAAGTGGGTTTAAAGGCTTTAATAGGAGATGAAATTGCCTTTCTCAGATTGACAGTAGCTAAAGCACTTGCTCATGGCTGTTGTCAACCCGTTTGAGGAGCAGTGACTGATGTCTTGTTCTGCTATATATGTCTTGAGATTCATTGTAGCAAATCACAACAATTAAGCGTGTTGGACGGTAACATGTTAAGCTTTCAACAACATTGAGCTCACAGGGGGGATATGGTCGGGTTCCTGCAACTGTACACTTGAGTATGACTTACAGTGTCTGTCTTCAAAAATAGAACCACCATAATGTAGTGACGGGTGTTGTGGGGGCAGTGAAACTGTCTGATGCTGAGGACGTTCTCAGCATCTAACAAAACAAGAAAATATATATTACATTCTGTAATATATCGGTCTATATTCCAAAACCTTGATGCCATCATAGTAAATTTACTATGTTTCGTTTTCTTCTCTGCCTGTTCCCTTTACCTTTCATTCACCTTGAATATCCAATCTGCAGAGAGATTTGTTCATTGTTTGATTGAGTTAGATTATTGACTTATTCATTCAAGGCCACTTGAGGTTTGACCGTTCCCTGAACACTAGTTGTACAATCATCTCCTTTGATCAAGGCCTTCAGTGGATTTGATGTCTGCATCCCCATGGTTAAGTTGGCTCCATCTGCCATAGAGAGGTCTTTATATTGCATCTCTATCAATGAATCAATCAAATATATTTACAAAGTCCTTTTTACATCAGCCGATGTCACAAAGTGCTGTACAGAAACCCAACCTAAAACCCCAAACAGCAAGCAATGCAGATGTAGAAGCACGGTGAAAGGCCAGAACCCTAGGAAGAAACCTAGAGAGGAACCAGGCTCAGAGGGGTGGCCAGTCCTCTTCTGGCTATGCAGGGTGGAGATTATAACAGAACATGGCCAAGATGTTCAAATGTTCATAGATGACCTGCAGGGTCAGATAATATTAATCACAGTGGTTGTAGAGGGTGCAACAGGTCAGCACCTCAGGAGTAAATGTCAGTTGGATTTTCAAAGCCGATCATTCAACGTTAGAGACAGCATTTGTGGTAGAGAGAGGGTCCAAAACAGCAGGTCCGGGACAAGGTAGCGCGTCCAGTAACAGGTCAGGGTTCCATAGCCGCAGGTAGAACAGTTGAAACTGGAGCAGCAGCATGACCAGGTGGACTGGGGACAGCAAGGAGTCATCAGGCCAGGTAGTCCTGAGGCATGGTCCTAGGTCTCAGGTCCTCTGAGAGAAAGAGAGAGAGGAAAAAAAGAGAAAATTAGAGGGAGCATACTTAAATTCACACAGAACACCGGATGAGACAGGAGAAATACTCCAGTTTTAACAGACTGACCCTAGCCCCCGACACAAACTATTGCAGCATAAATACTGGAGGCTGAGACAGGAGCGGTCGGGAGACACTGTGGCCCTCTCTGACGATGCCCCCGGACAGGGCCAAACAGGCAGGATATAACCCCACCCACTTTGCCAAAGCACAGCCCCCACACCACTAAAGTGATATCATTCACTACAGCAGCCATATTGTTTATTGTTGATGATGCAAATGGCTCCAATATTCCGCAAAGAAGGCCTCTACTTGGATGTTTCTGACATTGGAGGAGTTATCATTCAAATAAAATAAAATGTTATTGGTCACAAACACATACAGTTGAAGTCGGAAGTTTGCATACACGTTAGCCAAATACATTTAAACACAGTATTTCACAATTCCTGACATTTAATCCTATTAAAAATTCCCTGTCTTAGGTCAATTGGGATCACCACTTTATTTTAAGGATGTGAAATGTCAGAATAATAGTAGAGAGAATGATTTACGTAAACTTCTGACCCACTGGAATTGTGATGAAGTGAATTATAAGTGAAATAATCTGTCTGTAAACAATTGTTGGAAAAATTACTTGTGTCATGCACAAAGTAGATTTCCTAAATGACTTGCTTTAGTTTTTTAACAAGAAATTTGTGGAGTGGTTGAAAAACGAGTTTTAATGAATCCAACCTAAGTGTATGTTAACTTCCGACTTCAACTGTATTTAGCAGATGTTATTGCGGGTGTAGCGAAATGCTTATTTTCCTAGCTTCAACAGTGTAGTAATATCTAACAATTCACAACAATGCACACACATCTCAAAGGAAAATAATGGAATTAAGAGGGTGCAGGGTTGTATAACCGATGGTAGGCGGCTAGTGATGGCTATTTAACAGTCTGATGGCCTTGAGATAGAAGCTGTTTATCAGTCTCTTGGTCCCAGCTTTGATGCACCTGTACTGACCTCGTCTTCTGAATGATAGTGGGGTGAACAGGCCGTGGCTCGGGTGGTTGATGTCCTTGATGATCTTTTTTTTTCTTCCTGTGACATCAGGTGCTGTATGTGTCCTGGAGGGCAGGCAGTGTGGCCCCGGTGATGCATTGGGCAGACCGCACAACCCTCTGGAAAGCCCTGCGGTTGCGGGTGGTGGCGTTGTCTTCACCACACTATTTGTGTGGGTGGACCATTTCAGACTGTCAGTGGTGTGTATGCCTTCTCCACTGCGGTCCCGTCAATGTGGATAGGGGCATGCTCCCACTGGTTTTTCCTGAAGTCCACGATCATCTCCTTCATTTTGTTGACGTTGAGGGTGAGGTTATTTTCCTGGCACACTCTGCCAGTCCCCTCACCTCCTCCCTGTGGGCTGTCTCATCATTGTTAGTAATCAGGCCTACTATGGTTGTGTCGTCTGCAAAGTTGATGATTGAGTTGGAGGTGTGTGTGGCCACGCAGTCATGGGTGAACATGTAGTACAGGAGGGGTCTCCAGGGCCCCGATCTTGATGATGAGCTTGCAGGGTACTATAGTTAATGAACAGTATTCTTACATAGGTATTCCTCTTGTCCAGATGGGATAGGGCAGTGTGCAGTGCAATGACGATTGCACAGTCTGTGGATCTATTGGGGCAGTAGGCAAATTGAAGTGGGTCTAGGGTGTCAGGTAAGGCAGAGGTGATATGATCCTTAACTAGCTTCTCAAAGCACTTCATGATGACAGAAGTGAGTGCTACGGAGCCGCGTTGATGGCACTGTGTTATTCTCAAACCTGGCGAAGAAGGTGTTTAGCTTATCCGGGAGCAAGACGTCGTCGTCCGCGACATGGCTGGTTTTCCCTTTGTTATCCGTGATTGTCTGTAGACCCTGCCACATACAGTTGAAGTCGGAAGTTTACACACACCTTAGCCAAATACATTTAAACTCAGTATTTCACAATTCCTGACATGTAATCCTATTAAAAATTCCCTGTTTTAGGTCAGTTCGGATCACCACTTTATTTTAAGAATGTGAAATGTCAGAATAATAGTATACAGAATGATTTATTTCAGCTTTTATTTCTTTCATCACATTCCCAGTGGGTCAGAAGTGTACATACAGTGGGGCAAAAAAGTATTGTATCAGCCACCAATTGTGCAAGTTCTCCCACTTAAAAAGATGAGAGAGGCCTGTAATTTTCATCATAGGTACACTTCAACTATGACAGACAAAATGAGGGAAAAAAATCCAGAAAATCACATTGTAGGATATTTTAAATGAATTCATTTGCAAATTAAGGTGGAAAATAAGTATTTCTGAGTCAGGTTTGTCGGCCTCTTTGCTCACACATGCTTTTTCAGTTCTGCCCACAAATTTTCTATAGGATTGACTTCAGGGCTTTGTGATGGCCATTCCAATACCTTGTCTTTCTTGTCCTTAAGGCATTTTGCACAACTTTGGAAGTATGCTTGGGGTCATTGTCCATTTGGAAGACCCATTTGCGACTAAGCTTTAACTTCCTGCCTGATGTCTTGAGATGTTGCTTTAATATATCCACATAATTAACCTAAGTGTATATAAACTTCCGACAACTGGACATCTCGTGTCTGAGCCGTTGAATTGCGACTCCACTTTGTCTCTGTACTGACTGTACTGTTTGATTGCCTTACAGAAGGAATATTCAACCATATTCCAAGTCACCTTGCCATGGTTAAATACGGTGGTCGGTGCTTTCAGTTTAGCGCAAATGCTGCCATCTGTCCACGGTTTCTGATTTAGATATGTTTTAATAGTCACGGTGGGAACAATATCAACATCTCCTATACACTTCCTGATGAACTCAGTCTCCTTGTCCGTGTATACATCATTGTTATTCTCCGAGGCTACCCGATACATATCCCAGTCTGCGTGATCAAAACAATCTTGACGCATGGATTACGTTTGGTCAAACCAGCGTTGAATAGACCTTAGCACGGGTACTTCCTGTTTGAGTTTCTGCCTATAGGAAGGGAGGTGCAAAATGGAGCCGTGATCTGATTTGCCGAAGGGAGGGCGGGGAAGGGCCTTGTAGGCATCCCGGAAGAGAGAATAGCAGTGGCCGAGTGTTTTCCCAGCGCGAGTACTACAGTCAATGTGTTGATAGAACTTCGGTAGCATTTTCCTCATATTTGCTTTGTTAAAATCCCCAGCTACAATAAATGCGGCCTTATTTGGCCAACTTGGAGATTGACACACCATCCTAAAAAGGACTGGTTGTCCTAGAGAGAAGATTTTATTGATATGAGTAGGAGCATACTAGAGGTCGACCGATGATGATTTTTCAACACCGATATCGATTATTGGAGGACCAAAAAAGCTGATACCGATTAATCGGCTGATTTAAAAAAAAAAATATTTGTAATAATGACAATTACAACAATACTGAATAAACACTTATTTTAACTTAATATAATACATCAATAAAAATCTATTTAGCCTCAAATAAATAATGAAACATGTTCAATTTGGTTTAAATAATGCAAAAACAAAGTGTTGGAGAAGAAAGTAAAAGTGCAATATGTGCCATGTAAAAAAGCTACCTTTTAAATTCCTTGCTCAAGACATGACAACATATGAAAGCTGGTGGTTCTTTTTAACATGAGACTTCAGTATTCCAAGGTAAGAGGTTTTAGGTTGTAGTTATAGTTATAGTATTTATAGAACTATTTCTCTCTATACCATTTGTATTTCATATACCTTTTGACTATTGGATGTTCTCATAGGCACTTTAGTATTGCCAGTGTAACAGTATAGCTTCCGTCCCTCTCCTGGCCTCGAACCAGGAACACATCGACAACAGCCACCCTCGAAGCAGCGTTACCCATGCAGAGCAAGGGGAACAACTACTCCAAGTCTCAGAGCGAGTGACGTTTGAAACGCTATTAGCGCGCACCCTGCTAACTAGCTAGTAATTTCACATCGGTTACACCAGCCTAATCTCGGGAGTTGACAGGCTTGAAGTCATAAACAGCGCAATGCTTGAAGCATTGTGAAGAGCTGCTGTCAAACACACAATAGTGCTGTTTAAATGAATGCTTATGAGCCTGCTGCTGCCTACCACCGCTCAGTCAGACTGCTCTATCAAATCATAGACTTAATTATAACATAACACACAGAAATACGAGCCTTTGGTCATTAATATGGTAGAATCTGGAAACTATCATTTCGAAAACAGAATGTTTATTATTTCAGTGAAATACGGAACTGTTTGGTATTTTATCTTACGGGTGGCATCCATAAGTCTAAATATTGCTGTTACATTGCACAACCTTCAATGTTATGTCATAATTACGTAAAATTCGGGCAAATTAGTTCGCAATGAGCCTGGCTGCCCAGACTGTTGCATATACCCTGACTCTGCGTGCAATGAACGCAAGAGAAGTGACAAAATTTCACCTGGTTAATTTTGCCTGCTAACCTGGATTTCTTTTAGCTAAATATGCATGTTTAAAAATATATACTTCTGTGTATTGATTTTAAGAAAGGCATGGGTGTTTATGGTTAGGTACAGTCCTGCAAAGATTGTACTTTACTTTAACTGTAAGGTTGCAAGATTGAATCCCGGAGCTGACATGCATGTTTAAAAATATATACTTCTGTGTATTGATTTTAAGAAAGGCATGGGTGTTTATGGTTAGGTACAGTCCTGCAAAGATTGTACTTTACTTTAACTGTAAGGTTGCAAGATTGAATCCCGGAGCTGACAAGGTAAAAATCTGTCGTTCTGCCCCTGAATAGGCAGTTAACCCACTGTTCCTAGGCCGTCATTGAACATAAGAATGTGTTCTTAACTGACTTGCCTAGTTAAATAAAGGTGTAAAAAAAAAACATTGGCCAAATACCGGCCCAAATTAATCGGCCATTCCTATTAATCGGTCGACCTCTCGAGCATACTGCTTAATGGGCTTTCATTGCACTGAAACATTATTAAATTGAATCTATCTTGGATATTAGATTGAGTCTCTACAACACAATATACAGTGTGTGAGAATAAATGAGCTAAAAATACCCATGTAAACTCTAACAAGGTCTGGGGGAGAGAGCCTATTTACTAATTGAATCTAGTGCCTTGAGATGCTGTTTATTCCCGCTTAAAGTGCAATCAGCTGCTTCTAACAATTTCCCCAAGGCCACTTTTTGAAACACCTAAAGGGATAATTTGGGATTGTGCCTCGATATATTTTAAGGCTCCCGAGTGGCGCAGGGGTCTAAGGCACTGCACCTTAGTTCTAGAGGTGTCACTACAGACCCTGGTTCGATCCTGGGCTGTATCACAAGCTGTGATCGGGAGTCCCAATTGGCCCATTGTCGTCTGGGTTAGGGGAGGGTTTGGCCGGGGTAGGCTGTCATTGTAAAATAACAATTTGTTTTTAATCGACTTGCCTAGTTAAATATACAGTAAATATACAGTATGATTCTCAGCTTTACTTTGAGGTGAGCAGAGCTTACGCATTGCCATTTTTGTTAAGTCTTGGATCTGGAGAAGGTTTTCCCACAAAACAGCTGTCCCTATCCTCCTTTATAAACTTGAAGTAAAGATGTTGGTGAATAAGTGTAATTTGCATCAGTAAAGGAAATAACTGACTAATAAACAGGTTTTGGAGTGTGGTTTTAGACAACTGCGGCAAGCTGACATCTGGTCTTTTTACTGGAGGTATGAAAATAAAACATCTGGCGGCTTCATTTGCTACTGTTGTGAAGAAGGCAAATGGTTCAGTCTCAAATGGTTCAGTCTCTATGCTGCATGCAGCTCCTAGGCTTGCCAAATGGGTCAATAAGATCATGTTTCCAGAGACCTAGACATTAGGCTATGTTTTTATTGCATCATTTATTGGACCATTCCAAGTCCAGTCAAGTCGTTTTCTTAGTTGACAATATAACAGTTTGAAAATAAACCATTTGAAAAAGTAAAGTAGTTAATTCAATCTCAGTACAGTGACTTGGGTTGAAGTTGAACAGTAAGATGTTGCAGAACCATGGCACTAATTTTAATTTGATCCACTTTCTCCCCAGTGACATTACAGACAGTACATGTCAGAATGTCTTACCATTTCTGTTTTCCACTAAGGCCTATATGAGGACCCTTGCTGATGAGCTAGACCTTCAGACCATTTTAGAAAGGGCTTTGGCAGTACATTGACCATTGTAAAATCTGCATGCAAATAGCTCCACTTTGAGTGTGGTGCTTGGAGCCAACATGGTTAGACTGGGTTTTGTACTTGGCCTTCCAAACACCATTCAAAGCCACGGACTTCCCCAATGCCTGATTGAATTCACTTTGTGACATTTTGAACCCTTTGGGGAGGGAGAGTGAGGGGGAACGGGAATGGGAGATTGAACAAGGAACAAGGAGACCTCAGAAAACTTTTGCAAACAGCCTCACCACCGAAGTGGCATAATGCCTCATTGTGGGGCTTGAATGTGTGTGGGGGAGGGGGGGATGCATGTGATGTTTGATACCCAAGTTGATAGTTAAAAGATTGGGTTTTAGTCTAGAAGCGTATTTAAGGCTGTAAGGGCAAAACTTTGGACTGCAATGTGTTTGTGTATCTCGAAATCCCTCATTGACATCAACGCATGATTTACGAGACAGAATTACGGATACGGATGTGGCCCTAAATACCTGGGGAAACATCTGGTGGCAGGGGTTATTTCTGTGAACTTCCCAGGCACTTCATGCTGTGTACACATTTGCATGTCTAATTTCTGCATTATGTGTCGTGATGGGATGCTTGGATGCCAGGAAAAGACCAGGAGCTGTAGTGGATTTGCGTTAATGTGTGTTTGCGTTAGAGGTCGACCGATTAATCGGAAAGGCCGATTAATCAGGGCCGATTTCAAGTTTTCATAACAATCGGAAATCGGTACTTTTGGGCGCCGATTTGCAAATTGTTATTATTATTATTTTTTTATACCTTTAATTAACTAGGCAAGTCGGTTAAGAACACATTTATCACACACTTATTTTCAATGATGGCCGAAGAACGGTGGGTTAACTGCCTTGTTCAGGGGCAGAACGACAGATTTTCACCTTGTCAGCTCGGGGGATCCAATTTTGAAACCTTACAGTTAACTAGTCCAACGCAATAACGACCTGCCTCTCTCTCTCGTTGCACTCCACAAGGAGTGCCTGTTATGCGAATGCAGTAAGCCAAGGTAAGCTGCTAGCTAGCATTAAACTTATCTTATAAAAAACAATCAAACATAACCACTAGTTAACTACACATGGTTGATGACATTACTAGATATTATCTAGCGTGTCCTGCATTGCATATAATCTGACTGAGCATACAAGTATACAAGTATCTAAGTATCTGACTGAGCGGTGGTAAGCAGAAGCAGGCGCGTAAACATTCATTCAAACAGCACTTTTGTGCGTTTTGCCAGCAGCCCTTCGTTGTGCATCAAGCATTGCGCTGTTTATGACTTCAAGCCTATCAACTCCCGAGATGAGGCCGGTGTGACCGAAGTGAAATGGCTAGCTAGTTAGCCTGCGCTAATAGCGTTTCAAACGTCACTCGCTCTGAGCCTTCTAGTAGATGTTCCCCTTGCTCTGCATGGGTATCGCTGCTTCGATGGTGGCTGTTGTCGTTGTGTTGCTGGTTTGAGCCCAGGGAGGAGCAAGGAGAGGGACGGAAGCTATACTGTTACACTGGCAGTACTAAAGTGCCTATAAGAACATCCAATAGTCAAAGGTTAATGAAATACAAATGGTATAGAGTGAAATAGTCCTATAATAACTACAACCTAAAACTTCTTACCTGGGAATATTGAAGACTCATGTTAAAAGGAACCACCAGCTTTCATATGTTCTCATGTTCTAAGCAAGGAACTGAAACGTTAGCTTTCTTACATAGCACATATTGTACTTTTACTTTCTTCTCCAACACTTTGTTTTTGCATTATTTAAACCAAATTATTTACTTTAGGCAAAATTGATTTTATTGATGTATTATATTAAGTTAAAATAAGTGCTCATTCAGTATTGTTGTAATTGTCATTATTACAAATAAAAAAATTAAAAAATCGTCCGATTGATAGGTATCGGCTTTTTTGGTCCTCCAATAATCGGTATCGGTATTGAAAAATCATAATCGGCCGACCTCTAGTTTGCGTTCCTGTGTGCACGTGTTCTTGTTTTGCAGAAACTTAGGCTGCTTTTCGACAGTAAAAGCAGTGTTACACTAGTGTACATCTCCTTTGTTTATACTAGGGAAATTGTGTTTCCAAAGCTAGGGCTGACAGTGAGAACTTGTGAAGAGCAGAATCAACAACCTCTTCATAATCAAAATAGTTGCTTTGTGAGAAGGTGTTAAAGTTCACAGTTAGACAGTGTTATGTAAATTACAGCTGAAAAGTAACAGTAGCCTGGCTTTGGCTCAGTGAGACACGGGTAGATGGAAACAGAAAAGTGAGTCTTTTTGGTAAAACAGGGGTTAATCCTGTATGGCAATACACAAGTAGCGTGTTTGTTCAGCTCCTCGTTTTTGCTTGTCTTCTCCCTGGATTTTTCTTCTGGTGTCACAGGAAGCAGCTTTTTGGCCTTAGCGATGGGTTTCCTGTCAGGATTGGAGCGGCCCTGAGTTCCTACTGCGAGACAATAGGAGGTTTCCCCTGTGGGCCGGGTGCTGTTCTCAGACCTGCTTCCCTTCAGGAAACTGCAGATTTATCCCAGCAGCTGAGCTGTACTGAGCTGAGCCACACTGACTCAAACAAGGATTAGAGTGAGGCACTACCCTATGAGTGTGTGTCTCTTCTGAATGGGGCTTTTGTTATGTTCAGTAGTCTGATGGTAAAGATGAGCCTGTAGTTGTGGTGGGGTGGGGTGGGCTGGAAGGATGAAGGAATAGCCTTGCCCAATAAGACCCGAATCTCGGTTAATAAGTGTGGGCTGATCTGGAGTGACTATCGTCTATCTATGGAGCTAGAAGCCTTGCTTTCTCTATTGTCAGCCGGATTTGCTGTTGACCCTCTCCTTTGAGGGAAAAGGGAGGTGGTGGCCGGGATGAGGTCACTTTTCCAAAACATGGCTCCTACCATGTAGCCAGCAGCCCTTGGCCAGAACACTTCCTGTTGAAAAGCAGCGCTGGAAAAGTATTCTTCAGTGTTAGAATTATGGTGAATGCCGGGGAAACAGTCACCTCAGTGATAATGGTAGAGAGTCGTTATGTTAAACAGGATATCAAATCTCTATAGAAACCCTCAACAGCTATTGGAAATATGTGCAATTGCTTAGTTTATAGTAGCTTGGCTTCAATTTGTAGAGTATTCCAGTGTGTCCGAATCCAATGACGGCTTTACAAAGTTAAACCCTTCTATTAGTTTTATATTGACTTACAGCCATAGGCATTTGTTTTTGTCATTTATGGGATCATATGACATGATCTACAAGATTGCAACAACAACATAGAACATTGTGTAACAGGCAGTTGCGCTTGCATGTGTCTGTGTGTGCGGTCACATCATGCGGGTGTATGTGTGTGTGACATGGCTGTGGCTGTGGCTCACTGCTGTTGATGAAACAAAGGGGGATACCTAGTCAGTTGTTCAACTGAATGCCTTCAACTGAAATGTGTCTTCCACATTTAACCCTACCCCTCTGAATCAGAGAGGTGCGGGGGGCTGCATTAATCGACATCCACGTCCTCGGTGCCCGGGGAACAGTGGGTTAACTGCCTTGCTCAGGGGCAGAACGACAGATTTTTACCTTTACAGCTCGGGATTTGATCCAGCAACCTTTCAGTTACTGGCCCAACGCTCTAACCACTAGGCAGAGGGATGTGGCTTCTCCCGCTGATTGTGTGTTGTAATTTGGTGCCTGTCATCAGGACCTGGAAAAACATCTTGAACGGGCCTGTTTGTGCTGAGTGGGAGCTGGTGACACTAAGTAAGGAGGAGTGAGGGAAGGAGTGGGTGGCATAGAGGCTCGGCTTCATGTCTATTTTACACTCCTCTAATCTGAGGAGAGGGAGTGGGTGGGATGGAGGCTACGTGTCTATGTTAAACTCTTCTGATCTGAGGAACAGGCATCTGGGGCAAATCTGAGACACTTGGAATTTGGCGGTTGCTAATACCTGACTAAGGGTTTCTTTGTGTTTATCTAAGTGTGGTCAATCCTGCCTCGTTACCCCTGGCTTTTTCACAAGGTTGGTTATGAGTTTGTGGCTGTGTAGATAACCTAATCCTTCCAACATGATGATATGTGCAACAGTGGCAATTGTTACTGAGTGGACTATCCTGGCTAAATAAAATAAATTAGTTGTTTGGAAGTTGAGATGATTTAGAGATTGGTTAATATGCGCAGCACCTTGACTAATTTGACTGGATGTTGTGAAGAAGGCCTTGGAGTTATACCAGACTGGGAATTGAAATCCTGGCCCTAGTAAAGTTATAGGCTATAACTAAGGCCCAGAGTTTTCCCTAGCCAGGAAAATGTTTTTGCTAGATGGCCTTAGAACCCTGTGTTTGAAGGAGAGGGTTTTCCCTCTGGCTGGAAGAACGAAGCGGTGACAGCAGGCATGTCTGAAGCTAACCAGAGTCCCCCAGACACCTCTATTTTTTTTGTGTTTTATTTTAATCCAATGCCTCTCTTTGTGGAATATTAATGTAGGCTACGCTGGGCTTTGCTGTCAGTGTCATCATTTTGTGCATAGCTTCTCCTTGAATTACAACGAGAGATTACAGAAAATCCATGTATTTGGAGATGTTTTTTAAATTTATCCTTCTATGTTATCACAACTGCCATGTCGGTCTACATGTCCCAGCCTGGTCCATGCCAGAAAGTTGTGAGAGGGAAGTGTGGTGGAATGTGCCAGAGGCTATAGGGAAACAGAATCTGTGTATTTGTGTGTTAGGGTGCTCTGACCCTGTGTCGATCTCTCTTTCTTAGTCTAGTTGTCTAAGGAAATGTGACCCACAACTCTGGACTCTGTATATGTGTTGGTGTGTATGTTAGCTTTTCTATAAGAGTTGTCATTCTGGGTCGGTGAGAGAAATAACATACTACTTTAGCTACGAAGGCTTTAAAAACCCCACCCCAGACCAATGGAAGAAATTGCTTTTCAACAAGGGGTGAATTCAGAAATATTGCTAAATGGATTCTCTCTACTTGTAATTTGCCCAGCAGGCTGTCTTGTAAGCCATGTGAGAACATATGTGACCGACTGGCTCAATTCGGTCTTCTGTAGCAAAATTTGAAATTGTGTTTTTTACATTGGATAAAAGTAAAGACTCAGAGCTAGAAAGTATATATTGAACACAACAGTTGAGGAACAATGGGAAAGTAATTCTGCTTTGAAAGTTGATAAACTTGTAACCCCACTTTTGAGAAAATGTTCCTTGAATGTTTTGGTACACCTACTGGAAAGCTCTTCGTTGTCTACACTCATTCAGCATCGTCACACCCTCTTAAGCATTAGCCCCACCAGTCTCTTTATGGATTCACTTGAGGCCATGTGCTAAACAACCAAAGATTTCAATACTGGTTTATACTACGTCTATTGACATGTCTGTAGACAGTTGTCGCAGTGACATCATGAACATTCTATTGTTGTTCGACATCAAACTTGTCGTTGTTCTTATGAAAAAGTATAAACACAAAAATGACAGGCTGCATGACATCAGCAGCCTGGTGGTCCAAAATAGCATAACTGGTTTATTTTAACACCAATAAACCCATCTGTTTAAAAATGAATTTAGTATATGTCAATCTAGCAAACCAGGCAACTAAAAGCAACTTTCTCAACAATGTTTTGGTTCGTTTCTAGCTTGTTAACTGGCTAGCTAAAGTTAAGTTAAGTTAGCTGGCTAGCCAGTTCAAATAATTACCATATCATATAGCTGACAATGTCTCAACTTTAGCTAATTTGTATTCATTATTACAGGAAAATAAACTCACAACAAGATCATTATTTGCTAGTTAATGGCGAGCTAATTTCAGAAAATAGCTTATGGTTGTGAGTGTGACGAAATAAAAGTCGGGCATTCTACCGGAGAATTTTAGAACTTGGTCTCGTTGGCCTAACGTTTATAACCTAATTTTGACTTTGGTGCAGGTCATGTTGATCTTCACATTACTGTCTCTGGTAAATGCACACTATATCAAATAAAAGACAGGTTTATTTGTCACATGCACAGGATATAGAAGGTGTTAGCTACCAGGCTATAACTATATATATATATTTTTTTACATTTTAATTTAAGCAGGTAGGCCAGTTGAGAACAAGTTCTCATTTACAACTGTGAACTGGCCAATATAAAGCAAAGCAGTGGGCCAAAAACAACAACACAGAGTTACACATGGGATAAACAAATGTACAGTCAATAATACAATAGAAAAATCTGTATATAGTGTGTGCAAATGAAGTAAGGAGGTAAGGCAATAAATAGGCCATAGTGGTGAAGTAATTACAATTGAGTAATTAACACTGTGGTGAGAGATGTGCAGATGAAGATGTGCAAGTAGAAGTACTGGTGTGCAAAAGAGCAGAAAAAACAAAGACAAATATGGGATGAGGTAGGTAGTTGGTTGGATGGATGGGCTATTTACAGATGGGCTGTGTACAGTTGCAGCGATCGGTAAGCTGCTCTGACAGCTGATGCTTAAAGATAGTGAGGGAGATATCAGTCTCCAACTTCAGGGATTTTTAAAATTTGTTCCAGTCATTGGCAGCAGAACTGGAAGGAAAGGTGGCCAAAGTAGGTGTTGGCTTTGGGGATGACCAGTGAAATATACCTGCTGGAGCGTGTGCTACGGGTGGGTGTTGCGATGGTGACCAGTGAGTTGAGATAAGATGGAGCTTTACCTAGCAAAGACATATAGATGACCTGGAGGCAGTGGGTTTGGCGACAAATATGTACAGCCATAGCCCAAATTTTTGAGAATGACACAAATATTAATTTCCACAAAGTTTGCTGCTTCAGTGTAATTAGATATTTTTGTCAGATGTTACTATGGAATACTGAAGTATAATTACAAGCATTTCATAAGTGTCAAAGGCTTTTATTGACAATTGCATGAAGTTGATTCAAAGAGTCAATATTTGCAGTGTTGACCCTTCATTTTCAAGGCCTCTGCAATCTGCCCTGGCATGCTGCCAATTAACTTCTGGGTCCCATCCTGACTGATGGCAGCCCATTCGTGCATAAGCAATGCTTGGAGTGGTGCTCCATCATACTGGAAAAGGCATTGTTCGTCACCAAATTGTTCCTGGATGGTTGGGAGAAGTTGCTCTCGGAGGATGTGTTGGTACCATTTTTTATTAATGGCTGTGTTCTTAGGCAAAATTGTGAGTGAGCCCACTCCCTTGGCTGAGAAGCAACCCCACACTTGAATGGTCTCAGGATGCTTTACTGTTGGCATGACCTTGTCTTCTCTGGACAAGCTTTTTTCCGGATGCCCCAAACAATCGGAATGGGGAATCATCAGAGAAAATGACTTTACCCCAGTCCTCAGCAATCCAATCCCTGTACCGTTTGCAGAATATCAGTCTGTCCCTGATGTTTTTCCTGGAGAGAAGTGGCTTCTTTGCTGCCCTTCTTGACACCAGACCATTCTCCAAAAGTCTTCGCCTCACTGTGCGTGCAGATGCACTCACACCTGCCTGCTGCCATTCTTGAGCAAGCTCTGTACTGGTGGTGCCCCGATCCCACAGCTGAATCAACTTCAGGAGACGGTCCTTGTGCTTACTGGGCTTTCTTGGGCTCCCTGAAGCCTTCTTCACAACAATTGAACCGCTCTCCTTGAAGTTCTTGATAATCCAATAAATGGTTGATTTAGGTGCAATATTACTGGCAGCAATATCCTTGCCTGTGAAGCCCTTTATTTGCAAAGCAATGATGAGGGCACATGTTTCCTTACAGGTAACTATGGTTGACAGAGGAAGAACAATGATTCCAAGCACCATCCTCCTTTTGAAGCTTCCAGTCTGTTATTCAAACTCAATCAGCATGACAGAATTGTCCTTGTCAACACTCACACCTGTGTTAACGAGAGAATCACTGACATGATGTCAGCTGGTCCTTTTGTGGCAGGGCTGAAATGCAGTGGAAATGTTTTTTTTGCGATTCAGTTAATTTACATGGCAAAGCGGGACTTTGCACATTACAGCCCTATTCTTAAATTGATTAAATAAAACATTTTCATCATCAATGTACATACAAAAACCCATAATGACAAAGCAAAAACTGTTTTTTAGAAATGGTTGCAAATAATTAAAAAACAAAACAGAAATACCTTATTTACATAAGTATTGAGACACTTTGCTATGAGACTTGAAATTGAGCTCAGGTGCATACTTTTTCCATTGATTATCCTAAAGACTCTCAGACCATGAGAAACAAGATTCTGTGGTATGGTGAAATTAAGATTGAGATCTTTGGCCTGAATGCCAAGCGTCACGTCTGGAGGAAACCTGGCACCATCCCTAAGGTGAAGCATGGTGGTGGCAGCGTCATGCTGTGGGGATGTTTTTCAGCGGCATTGACTGGGAGACTAGTCAGGATTGAGGGAAAGATAAACGGAGCAAAGTATAGAGAGATCCTTGATGAAAACCTGCTCCGATCCTAAGCACACAGCCAAGACAATGCACGAGTGGCTTCGGGACAAGTCTCTGAATGTCCTTGAGTGGCCCAGCCAGAGCCTGGACTTGAACCCGATCAAACATCTCTGGAGAGACCTGAAAATAGCTGTGCAGCGACGCTCCCTATCCAACCTGTACAGAACTTGAGAGGATCTGCAGAGAAGAATGGGAGAAACTCTCCAAAAGAGCTTGAATGCCAAGCGTCACATCTGGAGCAAACCTGGCACCATCCATAAGGTGAAGCATGGTGGTGGCAGCATCATGCTGTGGGGATGTTTTTCAGCGGCAGTGACAGGGAGACTAGTCAGGATTGAGGGAAAGACGAACGGAGCAAAGTACAGAGAGATCCTTGATGAAAACCTGCTCCGACCCTAAGCACACAGCCAAAACAACGCACGTGTGGCTTTGGGTCAAGTCTCTGAATGTCCTTGAGTTGCCCAGCCAGAGCCTGGACTTGAACCCGATCGAACAACTCTGGAGAGATCTGAAAATTGCTGTGCAGCGATGCTCCCCATCCAACCTGTACAGAACTTGAGAGGATCTGCAGAGAAGAATGGGAGAAACTCCCCAAATACAGGTGTGCCAAACTGAATACTTATGTAAATGTGATATTTCCTTTTTAGAATAAGGCTGTAACATAACAAAATGTGTAAAAAGTCAAGGGGTCTGTAAACTATCCTCAGAAACACACATACAGTACACAGGTATCTGAGTCTCTGTGTCCATTCTCTGCCCAGGTTGTGAGTAGATTCTCTGGGGGCTTCTGCTGAAAGGTGTCAGTCCACAACCATGACTCAGTCTGTGCAGGTCAACCCAAAGCTGCCTGGTAAGCACATTTCACCTCTATTTTTTTCATTAGACGTTCAGTTCCAGCTGGTATTTACCAAGTCATTATGTGGTAACAAATTATGGATATAGTCTAATTGCTACCTGTTATTATAATGTTTTATTGCGACTTGCAGATCTGGGCGCACCGTTTCTATACTCCAGTCGGGAAGAGGCGGATCAACAGGGCTCTTATTCGGTCCAGACACCGTATGGCTTCCAGCTGGACCTGGACTTCCTCAAGTATGTGGAGGAAATAGAAAGCGGCCACCACGTCCGACGGGCACCCGTAAACTCCCGCAGGTCATCCCGGGGGGTCAAAGTCTCCCAGCGGAGCCCGAGTGTGGGGGGACGCGCCAGCGGCTGGACCTCCACAGAGTCCCTCTCCTCGCCCGCCAGTGAAGATGGTCGAGTGCCCCCTCCCCCACCCCCACGGAATCGCATTGGCTCTGCTCCCAGTGAGGGGCAACCCCTGTCCTCGCTATCTGTCCTCAGCCCTCCTCTCTCTGCCGGCGCCAAAGTGCCACCACCACCTCCACTACGTAACTCCAGAGTAGAGAGGACCCTCCTGGAGACCAGCCTGAGACTGCAGCAGGAGCAGAGCCATCAGCACCAAAATGGCACCCGTTTCCAGCTCTCAGACCCACCAAAGCAAAACTCTAGGACTGCCCCTATCCATGTCACCCCAGCTAGTGCAGCAGCCAGCGTGGATGGACAGCTCTTGCACCTGTCCTCTGCCTCTCCCAGCCCATCTCAGAGTAGCCTGCACAGACCCAGTCCCCACACCTCCGGTAAGAGCACCCCGGCCTCTAGCACCGGAATGGCTACTCTGCCCCCCAGCCAATTGCAGACGGTGAGAGAACAGATGGCCACTGCCCTGAAGCAACTGAAGGAGATGGAGGAGCGAGTAAAGGGTGTCCCAGTGCTGGAAAGAGAGGTGGCCAAGCTACAGGCTGAGAAAGACATGCTCCTACTGGCACTGCAGGAGAAGAAGACCTTGGTGGCCCAACAACAGGCTACAACAGTAGTCAGCAGTACTAATACCACCACGTTGGACTCAGGCACACAGAGTCAGGAACGTCCTATTTTATCCCCGAAGAGTCCCAGATGTCCAAAGAGTCCCAGTAAATTAGAGGACCTCAGAAAGCTGACAGAGAAGTTCGAAGGCAAGACAGAAAAAGATGGAGCACGTTCTGAGAAAGTTCTGGAAAAGGTTGTGGAGAAGAAGTCTGTGGCCATCGGGGACGACATGTTGCTGGATGCTGGGGTCTTCTACTACAGCCTGGGCACCAAGGACGCCTCAGAGGGCACGCTGCAGATGGACGTCTGCGAGAAAGGAATGGCCACGGAGGCGCCGGCCATCCGCGAGGAGGGGGTGCAGGCTGTAGTGGAGACAGAGGAGGCCTCAGTTTGGGTGATGGAATCCCAGCTGGGCCTAAGCAGCGATGCCCAGAGGGAGATCGACACCCTACAGGACAACATCAAGTTCCAGCAGGAGTCCATCTCGGTTCTGGAGGGGCGACTTGGCCAGGCTGACGAGGTCCTGGCGGTGCTCAAAGCCCAGGAGAATGAAAGGAAGTCCAAGGCAATGTCCGAAAAGGGCGTCCTTGTTAAACCAGACTCTGCCCATGCCCAAGTGGGGACTGAAGCCTCTACAATGTCCGCACCAGCTTCACAGAATGTCGCAGTCTCCTGTTGTCCTGAGGTGGTTGACGCATGTGTAGGTGAGGATTTGAGAGCCAGATATTACGACCAGAGCACTCAGACTGACTCTGTGGAGATCCCTGCAGAAGCGGAATCAACCCCAGTAGTACTGGTCAGCACTGGAAGTCAATGGGAGAATCTGTACAAGGAGGAGGACATAGAGCAGAAAGCTCCAGTCACTGCGCTGAAGAGGAGACAGACGACCATCGCGGAGTACAAGGTCAACCCTGGCAAGGAGACGGTCAGTTTACCCAAAGGAAAGGGAGTAAAAGAGGAGGAAATGGCGCCCAGCACTCCAACAACTGCAACAACGGTTGGAAGTGAGTGCCAAGTGTATTTATTTAACTGTTATACAATAGTACTTCATATAGAAGATAAATGATTCCCCCACACTAATAAAGCAGGTATAAAAGTAATATAGAATTCCATGTACTAGTATACTGGTTGGGTCACTCGCCACATCCGTTGTGGCCACAGGTCTGTTGAAATCAATCATGAAGAAGAAGGATGGGAGTAGTTCCAGTGAATCACGCAGCAGCGGCAAGAAAAGCTTGCAGTTTGTTGGCATTCTCAATGGGGGGTAAGTGGTGCTTTGCCATCAATGAATGTGTCAAGTAGCACATATTACCATTACACTGACAATACACGGGCCATATTCGAAGGAAATTATGATCAATCTTAAAGATAACTAACTAGACATGTGCTTCTGTCCAGGTATGAGTCGACATCTAGTGAAGAGGAGGAGGATGATGATGAGGAAGAGGGGAGTTCCTCAGGTGGCAGTGAAGTAGGTGATTGCTCAGACGGTAGTGATGATGAAGATGCAGCGGCCGCTCTGGAGGAGACCTCCGATGAGGAGAGGAGCATGAATATGGATGACACCGATAGTGATGATGTGGCCTTAGCAGCAGGGACTGGAGCCACTGAGGAGATTCCAGATAAAGTGAAAGAGAAGTATGTTTGATTATGGCTACAGCTCATAGAAGTCAGTGGTAGCAGATACAGTGCCTTCAGAAAGTATTCACATCCCTTGATCCCTTGACAAAGTGGGATTCAAAGGGATTGCATTTTTTTTTCAACGATCTACACAAAATACTCTATCATGTCAAAGTGGAAGAAAAATTCTAACATTTGTAAAAAAAAGAAAAAAAAAGAAATAAAACACTAATATCTTGATTAGATAAGGATTCAACTCTCTGAGTCAATACAGTAGAATCACATTTGGCAGCGATTACAGCTGTGAGTCTATCGGGATAAATCTCTTAGAGCTTTCCACACCTGGATTGTGCAATATTTTCCCATTATTCTTTAGCAAATTCTTAAAGCTCTGACAAATTGGTTGTTGATCATTGCTAGACAACAATTTTCAGGTCTTGCCATAGATTGTCAAGCAGATTTAAGTCAAAACTGTAACTTGGTCACTCAGGAACATTCACTGTCTTCTTGGTAAGCAACTCCAGTGAAGTTTAGGCCTTGTGTTTTAGATTATTGTCCTACTGAAAGGTGAATTCATCTCCAGTGGCATGTATTCATGAATGCCAAGAGAAACCAGGCTGCCCAAAAAAAATGTACCAAGAAAAAAGAAAACAAATTGTCTCTGTGTTTCATAAATTTCCTTCAATTCGAAGAGGCTGAATGTATCTCACTGGAGAAAGCATCCGAGAGAACAAAACAGCGCCCCTCTGTCTCAGTATGTCACGTGTCTATCTGATGCTGTCTGGTCAGAAACAGTATGACATTGTTGCTGCCCATAGCATTAAATTTAAGGTAAGCCAGCGAGTGTTTGGTCTCCCTTGATATAAAAATGAATAAATAAATAGACAATCGGCGTTGAGATAAAATCAGTGAGCTCAGCTGTGAATGGTCCTGGCATACCAAAAAAGGGGTCAAGGGACGCCAGTTTAGATTTGGCTAGAGGCCAATCCCATCACAAGCCAAACTTCATTATTGACAGACAAAAACTTGAATTGTTGCGTCTCGTTGTGTTGTTGTCCTCGGTGGCTAGCTAGCTAACTAAAATCATCCCTTTCCTAAATTAGCCATCGGTAGGGATTTGGACTTGTGGCTTTTAATTCATTTTCCGTACTGGCCAATAATTATAACGATGATTATGATCCAACCATAAATTCATACATTGTGCCCCTGGCCTGAGAAGATGGAAATTCTAGATGTAGTATGCAAATGTTAACTAGTTGGCCTGGTTGCCCATGAAAGGAAGCTAGCGAGCAAGTATTTTAGCCAGGAAGCCTAGGACAACCAAAACTAAAAGTGGGTACTGTATGACAGAGTCATACACCGTTTAGGCAACATGAATGAGGAGGGTGGCATTTTTCTACAAGTGGGGTGAGTCAACATGTTTTTTTAGCACAACTCTATACCATGGATATCCACGTCATATTTAGCTTATGTTGATTTGAGAGATTATATATTTTAGAGATTAGATGTGGTTGAAGTTGAAATGGTGCTGGAATAGTGGCGGCAGTTCCTGTTTTCTTTGCGACTTGCGGTAAATCTCCATGGTTCTAAATCAATAGTTGTTTAATAGTCCGAAATGTCGGAAACATTATCTTGCTTGTGTGGTTGAATTAATGTGTGGTTGAATTTATTCTGCCACTGTGTCTTCTTATTGTCTCGGTCTTAGGCCTATATATCACGATGTCAAGGCATATTAACTAACTGGTTATAGAGCAAACAATGCAATTATCACAACACATAGGTTGTAAATATGGCTTTTTTTTGTTCTGGATTTGCTTCCCCGGTGATTTTACCCATGCACTGTTCATCTCCCGGTGTCTGATGGAAAGCAGACTGAACCAGGTTTTCCTCAACGATTACAAACACCCATTTCATAATGCAACTACCACTATGCTTGAAAATATGTAGAGTGGTACTCAGTAATGTGTTGTACCGCCTCGCAGCACTCACTTCCGTCATCATGAAGTGCTTTGAGAGACTAGTCAAGGACCATATCACCTCCACCCTACCTGACACCCTAGACCCACTCCAATTTGCTTACCGCCCCAATAGGTCCACAGACGATGCAATCGCAACTACACTGCACACTGCCCTAACCCATCTGGACAAGAGGAATACCTATGTGAGAATGCTGTTCATCGACTACAGCTCAGCATTTAACACCATAGTACCCTCCAAACTCGTCATCAAGCTCAAGACCCTGGGTCTCGACCCCTCCGTGTGCAACTGGGTACTGGACTTCCTGACGGGCCGCCTCCAGGTGGTAAGGGTAGGTAACAACATCTCCACCTTGCTGATCCTCAACACTGGGGCCCCACAAGGGTGCGTTCTGAGCCCTCTCCTGTACTCCCTGTTCACCCACGACTGCGTGGCTATGCACGCCTCCGACTCAATCATCAAGTTTGCGGATGACACAACAGTGGTAGGCTTGATTACCGACAACGACGAGACGGCCTACAGGGAGGAGGTGAGGGCCCTCGGAGTGTGGTGTCAGGAAAATAACCTCACACTCAACGTCAACAGAACATGGGAGATGATTGTGGACTTCAGGAAACAGCAGAGGGAGCACCCCCCCTATCCACATCGACGGAACAGTAGTGGAGAGGGTAGTAGTGGAGAGGGTAGTAAATTCCTCGGCATACACATCACGGACAAACTGAATTGATCCCCCCACATAGACAGCGTTGTGAAGAACGCGCAGCAGCACCTCTTCAACCTCAAGAGGCTGAAGAAATTCGGCTTGTCACCAAAAGCACTCACAAACTTCTACAGATGCACAATCGAGAGCATCCAGTCGGGCTGTATCACCGCCTGGTACGGCAACTGCTCCGCCCACAAACGTAAGGCTCTCCAGAGGGTAGTGAGGTCTGCACAACGCATCACTGGGGGCAAACTACTTGCCCTCCAGGACACCTACACCACCCGATGTCACAGGAAGGCCATAAAGATTATCAAGGACAACAACCACCCGAGCCACTGTCTGTTCACCCCGCTATCATCCAGAAGGCGAGGTCAGTACAGGTGCATCAAAGCAGGGACAGAGAGACTGAAAAACAGCTTCTATCTCAAGGCCATCAGACTGTTAAACAGCCACCACTAACATTGAGTGGTTGCTGCCAACATACTGACTCAACTCCAGCTCACTTTAATAATGGAGATGGATGGAAATTGATGTAAAAAATGTATCACTAGCGACTTTAAACAATGCCACTTAATATAATGTTTACATAACCTACATTACTCATCACATATTCTGTATCCCTTTACACTTGTGTGTATAAGGTAGTAGTTGTGGAATTTTTAGGTTATATTACTCGTTGGTTATTACTGCATTGTCGGAACTAGTAGCACAAGCATTTCCCTACACTCGCATTAACATCTGCTAACCATGTGTATGTGACAAATAACATTCGATTTGTATTGGATATGCCCCAAACATAACACTTATTCAGGTCACATTTTTGCAGTATTACTTTAGTGCCTTGTTGTAAACAGGATGCATGTTTTGGAATTATAACGACACAGGGCGAGACCCAGATGCAGACACAGGAGGCAGATTGTTAGAGTCTCTGATATTTATTAAAGGGGCAGGATATTTATTAAAGGGGCAGGCAATAGACAGGTTGAGGACAGGCAGAAGTTCATTAACCAGGTCAGAGTCCGAAGGGTACAAGCAGGCTCGAGGTCAGGGCAGGCTGAATGGTCAGGCAGGCGGGCTCAGTGTCAGGGCAGGCAGAATAGGTCGGAAGTGGGAGGGCTAGAAAACGGAGACTAGGAAAACAGAAGCACGGAAAAACACGCTGGTAGGCTTGACGAGATAAGACGAACTGGCAACAGACAAACAGAGAACAGGTATAAATTCACTGGGGATAATGGGGAGGATGAACGACACCTGAAGGGGGGTGGAGACAAGCACAAAGACAGGTAAAACAGATCAGGGTGTGACAGTACCCCCCTCTAGGGGCGCCACCTGGTGTGTTACCTGGGTGCATACCTGGTTGACCGGGGTGCATGTGGGGACAGTCGGCGATGAGGGCCGGGTCCAGGATGTCCTTAGGGGGGACCCAGCACCTCTCCTCCGGGCCATAACCCTCACAGTCAACCAGGTATTGGAAAACCCAGCCCCTATGTCGAACACTCAGTAGGCGCCTTGCCGTGTACGACGGATGGCTGTCGATGAGACGGGGAGAAGGGGTGGGTCTGGAAACAGAATACATAGAGCTGTGAGACAAGTGCTTAATCCTGGACACATGAAAGTGGGATGTATATGGGGGGTACGGGGCAACAGAAGATGAACAGCAGTGAGACTAAGGACTTTAGAGATGGGGAAAGGACCAATAAAACGGGGAAAGTTTACTGGACTCCACCCAGAGAGGCAGGTCCCGCGTAGACAGCCATACCCTCTGCCCGAGACGATAGCGGGGAGCTGGAGTTCGGTGGTGGTCGTCTTGTCAACAATACCTGGAGGTGGTCTTGAGAAGAGCAGACCGAGCTCTCTTCTTTGTATGCCGACAGTGGCAGACGAACATCTGGGCCGGGGGTATGTTGATCTCTTCTTCTTGCTCTGGGAAGAGCGGGGGCTGATACCCTATGGACTCGATGGGTGAGAGCCCAGTGGCCGAGCAGTGAAGAGTGTTCCGGGCGTACTCCACCCACACAAGTTGCCGGCTCCAGGTGGTGGGGTTGGTTGAGACGAGGCACCAAAGCGTCGTCTCCAGGTCTTGATTGGCATGTTCCATCTGGCCGTTGGCCTGGGGATGAAACCCAGAGGACAGGCTGGCCGACGACCCAATGAGGGTGCAGAGCTCCTTCCAGAATCGGGACGAGAATTGAGGACCACAATCAGACACAATGTCGACAGTGACTCCATGGATTCGGAAGACGTGCTGCACCATGAGCAGGGCCGTCTCCTTGGCTGAAGGTAACTTGGGGAGTGGGATGAAATGGGCAGCTTTAGAGAACCTATCCACTACTGTCAGGATAATGGTGTTGCCATCAGACGGAGGAAGCCCAGTGACAAAATCCAGGGATATATGGGACCAGAGGAACAGGGAGTGACTGAAGAAGGCCAGCCGGAGCTTGCCGCGTAGTCTTATTCTGAGCACACCGTGCATGCGGCGACGAAGGCTGAGACGTCAGGAACCTTAGTGGGCCACCAAAGCATTGTCGGAGGAAGGCCAGGGTTCGACGGGAGTCGGGATGGCAGGTGAGCTTGGAGGGATGAGCCCATTCCAGGACCTGAGATCGGACCAAATCAGGGACAAACATCCGGTTAGCCTGGCTCTCGATACCCCAGACAACTGTAGTTGCAAGACATGAGGTAGGGAGGATGGTCTCAGAGTCAGAAGGTGTGGCAGCGGGACTGTACAGGTGAGAGAGAGCATCCGGCTTCACATTCTTGGACCCTGGGCAGTAGGAGATGGTGAAATTGAACCTGGTGAATAGCAGAGCCCAACGGGCCTGCCTAGAGTTACTGCCTAGAGTTAAGGTGCTTGGCGATGCGAAGATATTCTAAATTCTTATGGTCGGTCCACACCAAAAATGGATGTTCCGCCCCTTCCAGCCAGTGCCTCCACTCCTCCAACACCATCTTGACAGTCAGAAGTTCCCGATTTCCTACGTCGTAGTTTCTCTCAGTGGGGTTGAGACGATCGGACATGAAGGTACAGGGATGCAGCTTTTGGTCCTGGGCAGACCTCTGGGACAGGACGGACCCCACTCCAACGTCAGAAGCGTCGACCTCAACCACGAACTGATGGATGAGAATGGGGGCTGTAGTAAACCGATGCTTAAGGTTCAAAAACGCCATGTCTACAGCTGGGTACCATGTGAACGACCCCTTGGGAGAAGTGAGTGCAGAGAGGGGAGCAGCCAGGGTGCTATAGCCCTGAATGAAGCGGCGGTAGAAATCCCAAATCCACCACCTCTCTCACCTTTTCATGATATATCTGAACATTCCCTTCAGCGATGACATATCCCAGAAAGGAGACAGTGGAGCGGTGAATTCACACTTCTCTGCTTTCATGAACAACTGGTTCTCTAGGAGGCGCTGAAGAACTTGTCGGACATGGAGAACGTGTTCTTGAGCAGAACAGCAGAAAACAAGGATGTTGTCGAGGTAGACAAACACAAATCAATTCAACATGTCACGAAGCACATAGTTGACCAGGGTCTGGAACACTGCGGGAGCGTCCAAACGGCATGACCAGGTACTCATAGTGTCCACTAGCTGTGTTGAAGGCCGTCTTCCACTCCGTGGTTGCCCCCTGGAGAGGTTTGAAAGTAAAGGAGAGGAGTGGTGTCATTGAGGCCCCGGTAGTTGATACATGGACGTAGGGTCTTGTCCTTTTTTTCCACGAAGAAGAACCTTTCGCTGGCAGAGAAGGCAGAAGGACGAATGCTCCCAGCAGCCAGAGAGTCCTCAGTGGTCTCAGGGCCAGACAGGGAATATTGTTATTCTGTCCAGGCATCCTTATTTTTCACCCGTCTACTAATAGGTGCTCTTCTCTGTGAGGCATTGGAAAACCTTCCTGGTCTTTGTGGTTGAATCTGTTTGAAATTCATTGCTCTGCATTTCAGATAATTGTATGTGTGGTACAGAGGTTAAAAAAATCATAAACACTATTATTGCACACAGAGTGAGTCCATGCAACTTATATGACTTGTTAAGCACATTTTTACTCCTGAACTTATTTAGGCTTGCCATAACAAATACATATTGACTCAAGACATTTCAGCTTTTTTTTTTTATTAATTAGTTAAAATTTTGAAAAAGATTTGACATTAATGGGGTATTGTGTGTAGGACAATGACAAAAAAATCAGGCTGTACAACAACAAAATCTGGAAAAAGTCAAGGCGCGTGAATACTTCCTGAAAAAATGTAAATGAGATTCAACATAATTTTAAAGGGATAATTAACAGAATTTTCATATTTTGTTGATAGTTTGCTTTCCTTGAAAGAAGTCTGTTGGGAGTAAAACTTGAATCCTTTATTTTGGTTTGTAGCCTATAGGTAGCCTGAATTTGTAAAAGTTAGCATAAATGCCAAATAAGTAATGGGAGCAAATCAGTCCTGAATTAACAAATGAAACCCTAATATCTCAAAGTTATTTCGCAACATTATCATCTGTGAAGCTATGCATCTGTATAATATTGCCGAGCAATTATAGCCAAGGTGTTTACAAAAATGAGTTGAATACTTTTTATAGGAGCCTCATCCATCGGCTAACTGCACAATTGTTAGATCCCCGTTTGTCACGGCCCATAGATATCTTCCACATCTAATTGCAGTAATCCTTTGTCCTAGGTTTGAGCTGAGTGCAAAAATGCGTGAAGCTTGTCTCATTTTGAAGAACCATCTGAATGATGATGTCAAAACACTGAAGAGTAAAGAAGTGGTGAGTTTCAGCATGCCTCTAATTTCTCTGTTTGATAATATTCTGGAAATTTTACATTTCCCATACAATTTCCGGTTAGTTTTTTTCCAAAATGCACACAATCTCTCAAGTGTTCCCTTTCAGTATTAAGAGTGATATTTTAAAGTTCCATGACTTGAAGTGTTTATAATCATATTAGTATGATAACTTTTATGTATTTGTATTCCATCCTTGATCTTATCCCACATCCTCTCTTCTTCTCCCTTGTCTTGTCCTATAGATCTCCAGCACTCACACTGTGCAGCTGGAATGGTTCCGCATCTCCAGTGCCAAGCTGGCCCAGCAGCCCCGTGTCTCAGACTACCTGATGGCCTTCACAGAAGTCTCCTCTTCCTTGCTGGCCCACGTCGTCAACATTACCGATGGCAATGGCAACACAGCCTTGCACTACAGCGTCTCCCACTCCAACTTCACTGTGGTGGGGCTACTGCTGGACACAGGTTAGTTGGAGTGAGGAGTCTTCACTTATCTTTGGGAAGTTGTGTTAGGGTCAAGGTTTATGACCTTAGTGAAGAGGGCCTATTATAATGAATATTCAGAAGTTTGGTTATTTATAGTTTAACTACAGGCATAAACTCACATTAGTTATGCCGGGGTTTCAACAAGGTGTGTGTGTGTGCTCTGTGCAGGCATGTGTTGTGTAGATAAGCAGAACAAGGCAGGCTACACTGCGATCATGCTGGCGGCCCTCTCAGCTGTGAAAGAGGAGGATGACATGGTGGTGGTCAGGAAGCTCTTCAGTCAGGGCAACGTCAACGCCAAGGCCAGCCAGGCAAGTCCTTCTCAATCACTTCACATCCACTCTATCCCCTCTGTCAATACTGCTTATGTGTTTCTCTAACACTATGCTAACTGGGCTAAGTTGTGTTTAGGCTGGCCAGACGGGGCTGATGCTAGCTGTTAGCCATGGACGACAGGAGATGGTGCGGGCATTGCTGGACTGCGGGGCTGACGTGAACGTGCAGGATGACGAGGGCTCCACGGCGCTCATGTGCGCCAGTGAGCACGGCCGTGCCGAGATTGTCTCGCTGCTCCTGGACCAGCCGGGCTGTGACATCTCCATTGTGGACAATGTGAGTTCCTTTGCTGTCTGTCTGTCTGTCTGTTTACCCTGTACACTCACAGAGTGTGTCTTGATATGCTTACCTGGCTTCCTCTTCCTGTCCACCTTCCTCATCCTCTACTTCTTTTCTGTTTCACGCTGAACTGAAAAAACTAAGCAGATCAAAGCAAGTGCTCTGATAGGCTTTAGCCATATTTCCCATCTTAACATCAGAGCTGCAGATGAAGGACAGGAGAGCAGAGGAGGAAACCACAATAGATTATTTGAGATGCACCCAAGAAGTGAATACAAAAACACATATTCAATTTATTTATTTGATAAATTCTTGTTTGTATGAACACTTTTATTTTCACAATAAGAGAGAATCATTTTAGAGTCTATACACCAAGTGTTTTTATACAGTAGGACTTTACAATACATTTTTCTCAGACTACTTTGAACCTCCAGCCCAGACTCATATCTGGGGGAAAATGTGTTAGCTGTGCAGCACATGGATTGGGTTTCAGTAGGACACAGCTGGACTGAGAGGGGCTGGGAAAGTATTTGGGAACATGCTTTTTTTTCCCAAGCCTGTGACAATTGGATATAGCTAATTGTTGAGGACTGGGAGACAGACAGAGATGTGGGTTAACCTTTGCTGGTGTGTAACCTAGAGCGAGGGTTGGGGGTTGGGGGACGACATTAAGAGCCAGTGTGGGTGCAGGGTTTCGTTCCAGCCTGATTCCAGCTTCACTTAGTTGGTATGTTGCTTAGCTGCCTAGAAGAAAACCCTGTACCCACACCGGCCCAGCAGTTTAAAACCTCTACAGGATCAGTGGGTTCCCCGTGGGACGGTTGAGCTAACGTAGGTCAATGCGATTAGCATGAGGTTGTGTGTAACAATTTATTTTACCAGGACATAGACATATCTGATATTGGCAGAAAGTTTAAATTCGTTTTAATCTAACTGCACTGTCCAATTTACAGTAGCTATTACAGTGAAAGAATACCATACTATTGTTTGAGGAGAGTGCAGTTATGAACTTGAAAATGTATTAATAAGCCAATTAGGCACATTTGGGCAGTCTTGATACAAAATCTTGAACAGAAATGCAATGGTTCATTTAATCAGTCTAAAGCTTTACACACACTGCTCCCATCTAGTGGCCAAAATCTAAATTGCACCTGGGCTGGAATAATACATTGTGGCCTTTCTCTTGCATTTGAAAGATGATGGAACAAAAAACATATTTAAAAAAAGTGCTTTTTTTCTTTGTATTATCTTTTACCAGATGTGATGTGGGGCGGCAGGGTAGCCTAGTGGTTAGAGCGTTGGACTAATAATCGAAAGGTTGCAAGTTCGAATCCCCGAGCTGACAAGGTACAAATCTCTCGTTCTGCCCCTGAACAGGCAGTTAACCCACTGTTCCTAGGCCGTCATTGAAAATAAGAATTTGTTCTTAACTGATTTGCCTAGTAAAATAAAGGTTAAAAAAAATGTGTTATATTCTCCACAAACTTCAACGTGTTTCCTTTCAAATGGTATCAAGAATATACATATCCTTACCTCCTGAGCTACAGGCAGTTACATTTGGGTGTGTCATTTTATTGGCCAAATTTGGCTCGCAGGTGATTTTATTTGGTGCCCTAAGTTTTCTGAGGATAACATATATATACTGTGCCTTCAGAAAGTATTCACACCCCTTGACTTTCCCCCCCAAAAATGGTGTTACAGCCTGAATTTAGAACGGATTTACATTGAGATTTTGTGTCATTGGATTACAGACCCCATAATGTCAAAGTGGAATCATGTTTTTAGAAATGTTGTCAAATTAATAACAAATGAAAAGCAGAAGGCCTCCCGAGTGGCGCAGCTGTCTAAGGCACTGCATCATAGTGCTTGAAGCGTCACAGCAGACCCGGGCAGAGAAATGTGGCAGAGAAATGAACGTTATGTCCTGAATACAAAGTGTTATGTTTGGACAAATCCAACACATCACTGAGCATTATTCTTCATCTTTTCAAGTATGGTGGTGTCTGCATCATGTTATGAATATGCTTGTCATTGGCAAGGACTAGGAAGTTTTTTGGATAAAAAGAAATGGAGTAGAGCTAAGCACAGGCAAAATCCTAGAGGAAGATTTGGTTCAGTCTGCTTTCCAACAGACACTGGGAGACAAATTCACCTTTCAGCAGGACAATAACCTAAAACACAAGGCCAAATACACACTGGAGTTGCTTACCAAGTCAACACTGAATGTTTCTGAGTGGCCTAGTTACAGTTTTGACTTAAACCAGCTTGAAAATCTATGGCAAGACTTGAAAATGGCTGTCTAGCAATGATCAACAACCAAGTTGACAGAGCTTGAAAATATCAAAATAGAATAATGTGCAAATATTGTACAATCAAGGTGTGCCAAGCTCTTAAAGGACTCACCACTGTAATCGCTGCCAAAGGTGATTCTAACATCTATTGACTCAGGGGGTTGAATACTCTAATCAGAAAGTATTCATACCCCTTGACTTATTCCTCATTTTGTTGCTTTACAGCCTGAATTCAAATGGATTAAATAAAAATAAATCTCACCCATCTACATACAATACCCCATAATTACAAAGTGAAAACATATTTTTTGAAATTTTGGGAAATGTCAAAGTATTCACACACCTCAATACTTTGTCGAAGTATCTTTGGCAGCGATTACAGCTTTGAGTCTTTCTGGTTATGTCTCTTGAGAGCTTTCCATGCCTGGATTGTGCAACATTTGCCCATTATTCTTTTCAAAATTCATTAAGCTCTGTCAAATTGGTTGTTGATTATTGCTATACAACCGTTTTCAGGTCTTGCCATAGATTTTCAAGTCAATTTGCGTCTACAAATGATTTGTAATTACGTTCTGGCATATAGCTTATTAATCTTCCTAAACTGTGTGTTGTGGCTATGAATGTGCAGGAGTGCTATGTGTATCCTCAGAGGATTTATAGCTAAGCCTGCTCTCCCTTTCGTGTTCCCCCCTCTCTAGGACGGCAGTAATGCTCTGTCCATCGCCCTGGAGGCCTCTCACAATGACACAGCTGTGCTGCTTTACGCCCACATGAACTACGCCAAAGCCCAGACAGCTGTGAGTTCCCCAGACTGGTCTGGAGGCCTGCCTTTTTTTATATGACAAACAGCCAGTTAGACCATGAATCCAGTATAGGTCGCACTCACAACATATCTGTGTCATGCGCAATGTTGCTACTATTTGAAGTGTGTAATTTTAGCGCTTCGGCTACACTCCAATGTTTAGTTTGGGTGTGGTATGTTGGCTGCTAGTTGAAAGATCCTGTCTTGACATGTGTAGCAGTAGTGACCCATAGAGCACATTCTATAAAGCACTATGTATTTTCCCCCTCCAGTTTATTACTGTTCATTGTGATTTTTGCCCTGTTTTATTACTATCAGGCTGAAAACGTTGGTATATTTCTTTCAGGGGACAACCAAGACTCGAAGCCCCACTAGTCCTCAAAAGACATGGCCTGCTGCGGAGTAACGGGCCACCAATATGGAAAAACAAACATAACTGGACTTGAGCATTGAAAATACGCCACTGCAATACTACCGCTGTCTACGTAAATATATGTATTTATATAATGGCATACGTCATTCATTTATTTGTATTGTTAATATAATATTATTTTTTCAATAAATGCCTTAAACCGTTATTATATAAGCCAATTATCTGCATTTGCAACATTTCTGACTAGGTCAAGGTCTGCAGCATATTTTTCTATGATACAGTAAAGCAGACCTCACATATATTTGCACTCATTGATTGTGTTTAGTTTGAGTTCCCCTCCCCCTTTTAAAGGCGCACTCCAGCTATTAAAAAAAAAAACTTTTCCTGTTGAAAAACAATATCCCACGTATAAATACAGTAATGTACACACACTTAAGTGTACAAAAAAAATGTTTTGAGCAAATTAGTGTTTTTTAGACACAAGTGCAAACTTCATGGAGTAGGCCATTCGACAGGTTGGTCTGATGGTGCCCTCTGATGTCGGCCTCCCCCCCTGCTTGTAGTAACAATAGAGAACACCTGGACCACCTATTTATATGTTTCTTTTGTTAAGTAAATCAGATGATAAATTAACTGAATATGAGACGAGTAGTAGTCTTCTCAATCTTCATGCCAAAATAGTTCCAAGTTTGCACTAACTGTCTATGCCTTGTATATCCATGTATCTATTTTCATGTAAAAAAATAAACATATATTTACATAACATGTGACTCTGTTAAATTTTGTACTAAGCTGATATACCAGAAGGTTGCTGTTAATGTTCATTAAATAAGATGATGTAAGGCAGGTATTCCCAAACTGGGGTACGAGTAATGCCTACGAGTAATGCCGTCCGGGGTATGCCAAATATAAATATGATTCACATTTAAAAATAATAATAATAATAATATTTGTTTTCTTTTTTTTCTTCACATTTTCTAACAGTATATTTATGTTTTCCAACGGGGCTATATATTTGGGTGAGTTTCTCTCTCTCGCCTAAGTAGCCTCATTTCACTGCCAAAAATAAAATGAAACCCTCCAGTGTTCAGCGAAATAACAATACAATGTCAAATACAGGTAGCCTAGTCAAATAATTAACATCCAATCACATTAACCACATCAACAGCTACCATTAATAAGAATGGGCTAGAAGCGTCTTATATGGTGAGCTACCGAGTGGCTAGGACAGGCAAGCCCCATACTATTGTGGAGGACTTAATTATTCCTGCTGCCACGGATATGGCTGGGACAATGCTGGAGGAAAAGGTCAAACAAAACCATACAGACAATGACTTCATCAAACAACATTGTTTCATGACGCATCAGGAGATGTTATGAAACAATTCCTGCTTTGCATACAAGCCAGTGAATTATATGCGTTACAGCTGGATGAGTCAATAGACGTGGCAGGCCTGGCACAGCTCCTGGTATATGTCCGTTACGTTTATGGGGGGTCAATTAAGGAAGACATCCTCTTCTGCAAACCAGGACAACATGAGAAGATATTTTTAAAGTACTGTACAGCTTTGTGACATCAAATGGACTTTGGTGGTCAAGATGTGTTGGTATATGTACTGATGGCACTAAAGCCATGACAGGGAGATAGTGGAGTGGTAACGTGAATGCAAGCATTTGCTCCCGGCGCCACTTGGGTACACTGCAGCATCCACCAAGAGGCTTTTGCTGCCAAGGGAATGCCTGACAGCTTGAAAGACGTTTTGGACACTACAGTGAAAAAGGTTAACTTTGATAAAGCAAGGCCCCTGAACTCTCGTATTTTCTGCATTATGCAATGATATGTGCAGTGACCATGTAACGCTTTTACAACATACATGCGCTGTCCCAGATGCTAATATATGCATATTATTATTAGTATTGGATAGAAAACACTCTGAAGTTTCTAAAACTGTTTGAATGATGTCTGTGAGTATAACAGAACTCATATGGCAGGTGAAACCCTGTGAAAATCCAACCAGGAAGTGGGACATCTGAGGTTTGTAGTTTTTCCAAGCTTGGCCTACCGAATACACAGTGTCTATGGAGTCAAGTTGCACCTCCTACGGCTTCCACTAGATGTCAACCGTCTTTATAAACTTGAATGAGGATTCTACTATAAAGGAGGGACTCATGAGACCTCTTTGAGTCAGTGGTCTGGCAGAGTGCCTTGGTCTCATGATGAGCGCTCCCGACAGAGTTACCTCTCGTTCCAGTGCTTTTCTTCAGACATAGGAATTCTCCGGTTGGAACATTATTGATGTTTTATGTTAAAAACATCCTAACGATTGATTCAACACATCGTTTGACATGTTTCTAAAGGACTGTAATGGAACATTTCGAGTTTTTATCTGGACAAAGTGCCAGCGCCTCATGAAGATTACTGGGCTGAACACGCTAACATGTGGCTATTTGGACATAAATGATGGACCTTATGGAACCGTTCAGTAATTTATTGTCGAACTGGGATTCCTGGGAGTGCCTTCTGATGAAGATCATCAAAGTAAGTGAATATTTATGGTGTTATTTCTAACTTCTGTTAACTCAAAAATGTTGGATGTTTCTCTGGCTGTTTTGGGCTCTGAGCGCCGTTCTCAGATTATGCCTTTTCCGTAATTTTTTTTTGAAATCTGACACAACGGTTGCATTAAGGAGAAGTCTATCTTTAATTCTGTGAATAACAGTTGTATCTTTTATCAATGTTTATTATGAGTATTTCTGTAAAATCACTGGATGTTTTGGAATCACAACATTACTGCACGTAACGCGCCAATGTAAACTGAGATTTTTGTATATAAATATGCATATTATCGAACAAAACATACATGTATTGTGAAGATCATCAAAGGTTAATGATTAATTTGATCTATATTTCTGCTTTTTGTGACTTCTATCTTTGGCTGGAAAAATGGTTGTGTTTTTTTTGACTTGGCTGTGACCTAACATAATCATATATTGTGCTTTCACTGTAAAGCATTTTTTTAATCGGACTTGATGGGTAGATTAACAAGATGTTTATCTTTCATTTGCTGTATTGGGTTTGTTAATGTGTGAAAGTTACATATTTCTAAAAAATATTTTTCAATTTCACGCGCTGCCATTTCAGCGGAATTATGTGGAGGGGTTCCGCTAGTGGAACGCCTGCCCTAGAAAGTTTAACCTATGGTGACAGTTTTTCATGAACCAATAAGGTTTTATATGTAAGATGGCTAAATAAAGAGCAAAATTACACCTATCTTCCCCATTATTTATACCTGTGTTTTCTGTCTGTGCCAGTTCAACCAAGACAACCAGTGTTTTCTCTTAGCCTCTATTTTTTTTCTCTCATCTTCCTTTGCCTTGCCTGTCCTGACTCTGAGCCCGCCTGCCTGACCACTCTGCCTGCCCCTGACCTTGAACCAGCCTGCCGCCCTGTACCATTTTGGCCCTGGCTATGAACTCTTGCCCCTCCCCGACCTGCATTTTGCCTACCACTTGGATTATAATAAATATCAGAGTTCAGACCATCTGCCTCCTGTGTCTGCATCTGGATCTCGCCTTGTGTTGTTATACCCTGGTCCTATATGAGCTCCTTGTTTACTTCCCACGAGCCGGGTCGTGACAAAAACACTAATTCTTATGTTTAATAAATGTATTGTATAGTTTGTGTGTGGCAGGCTTACAATGATGGCAAAAAACAACATTTGAGAGTACGCTGACCCTCGTGCTAGAGGGGGTACGCAGCTGGACGTTGAATGTTTGAAGGGGTACGGGACTAAAAAGTTTGGGAGACATTGATGTAAGGTATTCTTCTGTCAAACATGATCAAGCCATAAAGGTGAAATTTAGTTTAAATAGTATTTCAAGCAATAACCATCCTGCCAGACATCAAGACATCTTTTAATGCAAATTCGTGTAATAAAATGACATATTATATTGTTTATACAATTTATCACCTGACACAGAACCGTGTCTCTAATCTGTGTCAGAGAATCTTGCCTCATAAAATAGGTCTGACTGTCTGTATAGTCTACGGGCCAGTCCAGAGCCTTCTGTTGCAATAAATGGCTCTCATGGCCATAACTACATATGAGGACAACGAGGTCCGGATTTCGTATTTTTTTTCTAATTTGAAAAATGAATGAATAGTGCAAAATATACATTTGGTAAACAAAATCACTTACGTGTCAACATCTAAATATTACTCCCAGCATTGATCAAAGCTCAGAACACTTATATTCTTGATCTGACAGTTCTAATCACACTTGCCTTCTTTGCGAATGAGTGGAATCATGAACAGTGTTTGTTCTTTATGTTCGCCCGGATTGGCTTTTTTTAGCAGCACATTCACCCAGTGGCACATATTCATGGATGACAAGGTTTCCTCAAGAAATGTACCAAGAGAAAAAGGAATTCTTTCATCTCTGTGTTTTTATAATTTTACTTCTGTACTGCCTGGTACGGCAGCTGCACCGCCCGCAACCGCAGGGCACTTCAGAGGGTGGTCTGTCCAACGCATCACCGGGGGCAAACTACCTGCCCTCCAGGACACCTACAGCACCCGATGTCACAGGAAGGCCAAAAAGATCATCTAGGACAACAACCACCCGAGCCACTGCCTGTTCACCCCGCTTTCATCCAGAAGGCGAGGTCAGTACAGGTGCATCAAAGTTGGGACCGAGAGACTAAAAAACATCTATCTCAAGGCCATCAGACTGTTAAATAGCCATTACTGGCACATTAGAGGATGCTGCCCTATATACATATATTTTAAATCACTGGCCTCTCTAATAATGGAACACTAGTCACTTTAATAATGTTTACATATTTTGCATTACTCATCTCATATGTGTATACTGTATTCTATCCTATTCTACTTTATCTTAGTCAATGCCGCTGACACTGCTTGCCCAAATAATTCTATATTCTTAATTCCATTCCTTTACCTTAGGTTTGTGTGTATTGTTGTGAAATTGTTAGATATTATTTGTTAGATATTACTGTACTGTTGAAGCTAGAAACACAAGCATTTTTCTACCCCCGCAATAACATCTGCTAAACATGCGTATGTGACAAATAAAAATTGTCTCACCAGAGAAAGCATCCGACCGAGTGAAACATCGCCCCTCTGTCTCTGTCTCTGTATGTGTACATTGATTTAGGAAAGTATTCAGACCCGTAGGCATTTTTCACATTTTGCTACAGCAATTACAGCCTTGAGTCTTCTTGGGTATGACACAACAAGCTTGGCACACCTGTATTTGGGGAGTTTCTCCAGTTCTTCTCTGCAGATCCTCACAAGCTCTGTCAGGTTGGATGGGGAGTGTCGCTGCATAGCTATTTCAAATCAAATCAAAGTTTATTTGTCACGTGCACCGAATACAACAGGTGTAGAACTTACAGTGAAATGCATACTTACAGGCTCAAACCGATAGTGCAAAAAAGGTATTAGGTGAACAATAGTTAGGTAAAGAAATAAAACAACAGTAAAAAGACAGGCTATATACAGTAGCGAGGCTATAAAAGTAGCGAGGCTACATACAGACACTGGTTAGTCAGGTTTTTTGAGGTAGTATGTACATGTAGATATGGTTAAAGTGATTATGCACATATGATGAACAGAGAGTAGCAGTAGCATAAAAGAGGGGGTTGGCGGGTGGTGGGTGGGAAACAATGCAGGTCTCTCCAGAGATGTTAGATCGGGTTTAAGTCTGGGCTCTGGCTTGGACATTCAGAGACTTGTCCCGAAGCCACTCCTGCGTTGTCTTGGCTGTGTACTAAGGGTCGTTGTCCTGTTGAAAGGTGAACATTTGCCCCAGTCTGAGGTCCTGAGCTCTCTGGAGCAGGTTTTCATCAAGGATCTCCCTGTACTTTCCTCCAGATGTGACACTTGGCATTCAGGGCAAAGAGTTCAATCTTGGTTTCATCAGACCAGAGAATCTTCATCAGATCAGTCACTGTCAGTCCTTTTTAGTTTTGAGTCAGTCTCTACCGGACAAAGTCATGTTAGGATACATCAGTTATCCTGTTAGAGCTTTTGTGTCGAATCCACTGCGCTGCTTCAGGTGGAACATTTATGGTCATGTTGCAGCAGTGTCTCGGAGGGAGATTCCAAGATGTGGGAAGGGCATGGGACAGAGGATTGTGTAGTTTCGGTGGATAAAGTTGTGTGTGTCAACTGTAGGGGTGCCCGTGTTGCTGGGGTTCGAAGTGCTAGAGGCAGGTTGAAGTGGCCAGAGTCAGAGTATAGTGCAGAAGGTGTCATATGCTGGGTTAAGGTTGGGAGATCCTGAGAGGATCCCACTGAGGAGTGGATTTAAGCCAGCAGAGGGATAGAACAACGAGTGATATATGCTTCATTATAAACTGGGTGGTTGAAGCCCTGAACGCTGATTGGCTTAAAACCTGTTAAGGCTCGGGACAATACTGCCCCCTTTGGATGAATTGCGTGCCCATAGTAAACTGAAAAAAAATCTGTCCAAAATTGCTAATATATGCATATAATATTTAATTATTATTGGATAGAAAACACTCTAAAGCTTCTAAAACCGTTTGAATTATGTCTGTAAGTATAGCAGAACTCACAGGGCAGCCAATCTCCCAAACTAGTTTTGGAAACATGAAAGTTGGGCCAACTTTGACGTCATCGCCCCCACCCTTCCCAACCAGCTATGGATCTGGAAACACTTTCTATGTCTTCCACTAGATGTCCTCATTCAATAGAGCGTTTAATTGTGCAAATCCCGCGAGCTTTGACCCTTTGGGAGGCAAAAGAGTGGGTGTTTTGCGAAAAAATACATGCGCGTTAGGGCGCGAATTGTACACAGTCATTCCTCTGTTCCAGATTGTCTGAGAAGAATTGCTTTTGTCCGGTTGAATCGCCAATTGTTTTGTACGTTTATAACATCCTAAAGCTTGATTCTGCACTTAGTTTGACCAGTTTAGTCGACATATAATATGTAATTTTGAAGTTTTGATGCGCAACTGTTCGGGACCAGAAGTCATTTTGGATAAATTTCAGCTGAAAGTGGTAGCATATGCTAATACAAAGACACACGACTTGAAACAAAACGATGTATTGGGTAAATATGACTCCTTCCACTACATTCTGATCGAAGACCATCAAAGGTAAGGGAATATTTATGTTGTAATTTTGTATTTCTGTTGACTCCAACATAGCGGAGAAATATTGCTTACGTCTGAGCGCCGCCTCAGATTATTGCATAGTGAGCGATTTCTTTAACGTTAAAAATAAATGTGACAAAGCGGTTGCATTAAGAAGCAGTGTATCTTTCTAACTATATGTAGAACATGTATATTTAGTCAAAGTTTATGATGTGTATTTCTGTTATCTGGCGGAGCTATCTATAATTTCTCCGGACATTTTTGAGGATTTTATGAACATGGCATCAATGTAAACGGAGATTTATGGATATAAATTGCATATTATTGAAAAAAAACATAAATGTACTGTGTAACATGTCCTATTACTGTCATCTGATGAAGATTTTCAAAAGGTTAGTGAATTATTTTTCTTTTAATCCTGCATTTGTGATTGCATCTTTTGTTCGACATAATGGCTGTATATCGTCTGTGTCTTTGTGGTGGTTTGACATAAAAATGTGCTATGTTTTCGCCGTAAAACATTTTAGAAATCTGACTCGCTGGGTAGATGAACAAGGTGTTTATCTTTCATTTGAGCTATTGGATTGTTAATGTGTGGAGGTTAAATATTTCTAAGAATATTTTTGCATTCTGTGCGCCACCTTTTGAGTTGAGCGGAGGGGGGGTGTGGTGCCCTTGGGGAACCTGTACCGTGAACACGTTAAAGCCATGGTATATCAGACAGTATACCATGGATATGACAAAACACTTATTTGTATTCTTCTAATTACGTTGATAACCAGTTTATAATAGCAATAAGGGACCTCGGGGGGTTGTGGTATATCGCCAATATACTACGGCTAAGGACTATATACAGGCACGCCGCAACATAAGAACGGCCCTTAGCCGTGGCATATTGGCCATATACCATATACCGTTCATAGCAATGGTTATCAACTGTACTGCAGAAATGGAACGTAAATCACAGAAAATGTATGTTGTGGTGGCAGCTGCAGAGAAGTATTTGGGTATATGAGATTTGACAGAAGAGTTACAGGGTGTGTTGTGGGGTGATGTCCCATCCTCCCAGGCCATTGGCATGGTGAAGGGTCAAAGTAGTGGAATGGGGTAGTGGGTTTTTAATGAGTGTAGGTGGCAGCTGCAGAGAAGTACCTGGTTGTTTGAGGATTTACTGCAGATGAGTTCTAAGATGTTTTGAGATGTTTCTTTTTTTAAATAGTGTTATATAGGTGTAGGGTTGGTTGGGTGTGCAATTTTTTAAAACAATTGTTCCCCTTTTATATCACTAATGTCAGAGGATTGAACAAACACTACCACACAGTAAGTGGGGGCATGCACAAACAAAATGTGCAAACGCCATGATACCAAAGAAGAAGGCAGTAATGTTGAAGGGTTATGCCCTGCTTACATCGTGACGCATTTCATTACGTCGTACGTCTTCTTCATGCAATCTCGTTCCACTACTGGACGGAGAGCATAGGATACGGTTCACAAGATAGTACAAGATGGAGGAGAGCCTAGTCTCTCATCAGAGATTGCATTTATAAATGTCAGAATTCCACTTTTGTCCAAACCACACCATAATCCTGCATTGTTAGACAGTTAGACAACGGGCTACCATTAGACCACGCACTTCACGTGAGAATTCCTACCACAAAATCTACCACTGTTCACACAGCAGGAATATGGTGCGGTTTGTACAAAAGTTGGATTTTGACGTTTATTTTAAATGTTTTTTTTATTGAGCCTTTATTTAACTAGGCAAGTCAGTTAAGAACACAAACTTTTTTTTACAATGATGGCCTCCCAGGGAACAGTGGGTTAACTGCCTTGTTCAGAATGACAGATTTTTACCTTGTCAGCTCAGGGATTCGATCCAGCAACCTTTCGGTTACATGCCGCCTCAATAAATTGATAGCATTTCATTTTAGGTCTGGTAAATAGAGTTCCGAGAGATTATACATATGCTTTTGTTCACAGGAAAAAAAATGTTGGTGAAGCCAGACGGTTATATTGTGGTATGGTTATTTTCAGTCGCAAACCACCACCATGCACAACTCAGGGATTCCAACCAATACACAGACTCCTGATGTTGTGCCCCAAGGCTATCAAAATGCAAACAATACAGTTCTAAAAATGTCATGTTTTCATTCGTTGTTGATGCTACGTGTTAATGTGAATAATTTATCATATTTCCCCCTGTATAACGTTACAATTGTACAGCTAATAGGCAATAGCAACAGCACAACTTCAGATCAATAGAACACATTCACCTATCCAGTGGTGTAGTGGTGCCTGGAGAAGTGGGTATACTCTAATTATGCCCAAATATTAACAAACGGCTCACCAGGTGACGGAAAGGCCCCCTGTGTCAAAAATTCTATGAGAAACAGGGACAATGACCTACAATTATAAATCCCATATTGGTCTTTCACAGTCAGGCTAAACCAAGCTGTACTGTGCAAATAGTCTAATAGTAGGCCTTCTATTGAAACAGATACATTCAGAGTTTTCCATTTTTTTCAGGTTTTTGATCTCCAAGTCCCTTTTTTGATAGTAAAACAACAACATTGGATGTTGTAAGTCTATAACAATGCTTAACCACATCAGGAGACCACACAAACAAGTGAGTGTAGTTACCCTTTAATTAAAGTGTGCAGCCACTTAGCACTGTTGTTTGGTTAGAGGTGCTTCTGTAGCACATGAAATAGAGTTAGCAAAACAAATGGTCACTGGATTGATTGAAATAATCACGATATCATTCTGCCATTTAGCAGTGGTGTAAAATATTTTGGTAAAAATACTTGAAAGTACTACTGGGGGCAGCATTTTCACTTTTGGATGAAAGGCGTGCCCAGAGTAAACTGCCTCCTACTCTTTCCCAGATGGGAATATATGCATATTATTATTACTGGTGGATAGAAAACACTCTGAAGTTTGTAAAACTGTTTGAATTATGTCTGTGAGTTTAATAGAACTCATATGGCAGACAAAAACCTGAGAAGAAATCCAAACAGGAAGTGAGAACTCGATTTTGAAAACAGTGCCATTTGAAGTCCATTTTAGATATGGATGTTTATGCACTTCCTAGGGCTTCCACAAGATGTCACCGTCTTTAGATTATGGTTGTAGGATTCTACTATAAAGGAGGGGCTCATAAGAGTTCTTTGAGTGAGTGGTCTGGCAGAAAGCCTCAGTCTCATTGCATGAGGTCAGGAGAGAGTGTTCTTCCGTTCCAATGCTTTTCTTCAGACAATGAAATTCTCCGGTTGGAACCTTATTGCTGATTAATGTTTAAAACACCCTAAATATAGATTGCATACATCATTTGACTTGTTTCTACGACCTGTAACGGAACTTTTTGAGTTTTTATCTGGAGGAATTGCTCGTGCTTTTTGAGGTTTGAACGCTGGGCTGAACAAGCGATCAACAAGTGGCTAAATGATGGGCTTTATGGAACAAATCAGTAATTTATTGTTGAACTGGGATTCCTGGAACTGCCTTCTGATGAAGATATTCAAAGGTAAGTGAATATTTATAGTGTTTTTTTTGTAGCTTCTGTTGACGCCAAAATGGCGGCTATTTCTTTGTGTTCTGAGCGCCGTTCTCAGATTATTATTTTTCCGTAAAGTTTTTTTGAAATCTGACAGCGGTTGCATAGAGGATACGTTTATCTTTAATTCTGTGAATAACACTTGCATCTTTTATCAATGTTTATTGTGAGTATTTCTGCAAAATCACCGGGTGTTTTGGAATCAAAACATTACTGCACATAACGCGCCAATTACTCAAGTAGTATTTTACTGGGTGACTTTCACTTTTACTTGTGTCATTTTCTATTAAGGTATCTTTACTTTTACTCAAGTATGACAATTGGGTACTTTGCCCACCACTGCCATTTAGGCATATGCTAAGAGCCGGCTTTTGTAGGTGAACGTTGGGAGCCGGCTCTCATATCAGAAGAGCCGAATCTATTTATAAAAAAATAAAGATATGAATAATCAAAAGATTTAAATGAATAAAATTAACTATTTCAAAGAACGAAAAAAATAAAAATAATAATATAGGCCTAAATGCACAAGTGCACACACATTCATCCTGACTGTTGTGCTCAGACTAACAGACTCACCTGTTGTTCCTGTCAGACACGCAGTGTCAACCAATGAACTAAAGATGCATGTGGGAGGGCAAAGCCAACTCACTCACATTCACACACTTAGCAGCCGAGGAGAGAGAGTAACGACAGCTGTGAAAACAACAGCTGGAAAATTAGTCGGAAGCACAGTAGCATTTGGATGCATTTTAATAATGTAGACAATGTTAGAGCACAGTGTAGAATTTGCCAAAACAAAATCTCATATAAAGCAGGTTCTACCCACAACCTACACCGGCATATGCAAACTGTGCACCCAACTGTGAACTATAGTGGAACTTTGAGAAACTAGCTGGCCTGCTAGTGATAGTGGTGGAGCCAGCACCTCCACACGTGGAGATGTATCCACTCACTCTCGTAGGCCTACTCCGTAACCCACAGCAACGCAGTCTTCTATGGACCAGTTTATACCAACGTCTGTCTGTAGCAAAACAAGGCCAAATTGATATTGCATTGGCTAAAATGACTGCCACCGATTTCCAGCTATTTTCGATCGTGGAGAACAGAGGTTTTAGAAATTATAGCAATAGTCTAAATCCAATGTACACATTTCCAAGCAGGAAAACCCTTTCAAAATCACTTACTCCACAACTATACGAGAGTCCAAAAGCTACTGCAGTTTGCCTTACCACTGACTGCTGGACAGCAAGGGTAACCACTTCTTTCTTGTATGTCGGTTACATGTCACTTCATTGAAGATTTTTTGATGTTTAGCTGTCTTCCAAACTGCTTTGAGTTCAGCGACAGACACACCTCAGTGAACTTGGCAGATGAACTGTTGAGAGTGGCCAGAGAATGTCAAGTAGATGGAAAAGTGGTCTGTTGTGTTAGTGACAATGCAGCTAACATAACCAAAGACATGAACATTTTAAAATGGATCCATCATCCATGTCTTACCCAAACAATCAACCTGATTGTAAGAGATCCTCTGAGCTGGTGGAAGAACAAGTCCTCTGTCTACCCGTGGCTTCCTAAAGTCATGACAGGGAGACTCTGCATAGTGGCCACATCCGTTCCCTCTGAGAGGGTCTTCTCGAAAACTGGACAAATAATTACTGAGCGAGGAAACCGCATCAGCCCCTCAAGTGAGGCAGCTTGCATTTCTGAATGCAAGTCTCTCATGAAAGCAAAATATGGTCAGCATTGCTGTGTGCTGCTGGTTATAACATGGCAATCAAGAAGAGAGAGAAAAGTGGGACCAGTTTTGCACATTGCTGTGTCGCTACAGGCAGCAGAAAACACACACCCTGGTCCCAGGGTCTGCTGGGGATGTGGCCAGCCAGGCCATCTGCGCCGAGATTCCCCATGCCCAGCAGAGCTCAGGGAAACGGCTCGGGGTCCGCATAGACCGGGTAGTGCGGACCCCTTGCTTTCTATCCCAAACACCATCTTCTTCAGGAGGAGCCCACCGGCACAGATGGCGAAGCAAGGCTCCACTTCCCCCAGAAGCAGACGAGGGCAAGCGGATGGAGCCTGTTGTTGTGGTGGGCCGTACCTGTGTTGGGGACTTTTGTCATGTCACTGTAGAAGGGTGCCCTGCTCTGCCCTGGTGGACACTGGGTCCACAGTATCCCTGGTGAGGCCAGATATTGTGCCAGGTTGAACTCAGTGTGAGCCCACAACTGTGCAGCTCCGCACAGTCACAGGTGAGCTGGCACCCATGAAAGGGAAGGGATTAATGACTCTGACAGTAGGGGGCAGGTCTGTGCGTCATCCTGTGTGGGTGGCGGCTGTGCAGGACCCTTGTATACTGGGGTTGGACTTTCTTAGGAGCACAGGCTGCCAGTTAGACCTAAATGAGGGCACACTGAGCTTCCAGGGAGGGCCGACAGTCACCATGGCCCCCCCTAATCTCACATTCATGCAACCCAACAAACACTTTACTCCAAAAGTTAAAGCAGCAGAGACTCACGGCTGCCCCCCCCCCCCCACATCCGTGTGTGACTTTTCCCCAGCCCCCCTGTCACCTACAGCTGTGTGTTACATTCCCCCAGTTCCTCCACAACACATCTCTCCGTGAGTCCAGGCCGCGCCCCCCAGTCCAGCTACCCAGATGGGAGAGGAGAAGACACGGTCTGCAGTGAGGGAGATATGGGGGAGGAGCTGTGTTGGTCTTAACCCCGAGCAGCAGGAACGGTTGTGGCAGTTGCTGTTTGAATTCAGAGACAGCTTTGCGCTGAGTGAGGAAGAGGTGGGTCAGACTCATCTGGTGCAGCATGAGATTGACACAGGTGATGCTCGACCCATCAAGATGCGTCCCCGCCGTATCCCGCTGGCACGCCAGGAGGCGGCAGACAAGGCTGTGTTGGAGATGCAGCGGGCAGACTTCATTGATCCCTCAGACAGCCCCTGGGCGGCGCAAGTCGTCATGGTTCCTGAGAAGGGGGGCAAGCTGAGGTTCTGTGTGGACTACAGGCGGCTGAATGAGGTAACCAGGAAGGACTCATACCCCATACCACGTATCGATGAGTCGCTGGACCTAGTTAGGGGGTCCTGGTTTTCCTCACTACACCTCCGCAGTGGCTACTGGCAGGTACCCCTCTCGCCAGAGGCCAGAGCCAAAACTGCATTCTCCACTAACAGAGGACACTGGCAGTTCAAGATCCTGTGCTTCGGCCTGTGCAACACTCCAGCTACTTTTGAGCGTTTGATGGACAGGGTGCTGGATGGCATCCCCCGACAGCAGTGTCTGGTATACCTCGACAACATCCTGGCCCGTGGCAGCTCCTTCCAGTCAGCCCTGGGGGCGCTACGGCGTGTGCTGGAGAGGGTGGCTACCACGGGTCTGAAGCTCCACCCCGAGAAGTGCCACTTCATGAGGAGAGAGGTGTTCTTCTTGGGCTACCAAGTGGGGAAGGAGGGGATCAGCACCATGGAGGACAAGGTGGGGTCTGTCAGAGACTGGCCCACCCCCACGACCAGCGTCAGCTGAAGAGCTTCCTGGGCCTGGCCTCGTACTACAGGAGATTTGTACGGGGCTTCTCAAGCGTCGCTGCTCCCCTGAACCGCCTGCTGCCGAAGGACAAGGCTTTCACTTGGACCGTGGAGTGTGAGGAGGCGTTCAACACCCTCAAACGTGCACTGATCGAGGCCCCCGTGCTCGCCCCCCTGACCTCACCTTGAGCTTTATCCTGGACACAGACGCAAGCAATGTGGGCATGGGTGGGGTGCTGGCCTAGGTGGGGCCAGAGGGGGAGAGAGTGGTGGCGTACTTCAGCAAAACATTTGACAAACATGAGCGCCGCTACTGTGTCACCTGGTGGGAGTTCTTGGCTGTTGTGGTCTCCGTCAAACACTTCAAGTACTACCTGGGTGGCCTGCCCTTTACTGTAAGGACTGACCACTCTGCTCTCCAGTGGCTCATGTCTTTCAGAGAGCCAGAGGGGCAGGTGGCAGGCTGGTTGGAGGAGCTTCAGCCGTATGACTTCGCAGTGGTGCACAGGGCAGGGGCACGCCACTCCCAACGCCGACGCCATGTCCCGTTGGCCCTGTACTGCAGACGGCTGCCTCCACTGTGAGCAGAGAGAGGGACGGGAGAGAGCTGTGTGCAGAGGAGGGGGTCTGTGCCACAGTGTGTCGGGCGTGCGGCCTGTCTGCTGTGAGCTGCAGACTGTCTAAGTGGCTGAATGGGGGCAGCAGCAGGGGCGGGACACAGTCTTACAGCCAGTGCTACAGTGGGTAGAGGCGCAGGTGAGGCCACCATGGGAAGAGGTGACAGCGCTCTCACTTGTGACCAAAGGGTTGTGGTCAAAGTTTGAGAGACTGCGGCTGGCTGATGGCGTGCTGCAGCAGGCATGGAAGGAGTCAGCTATGGGAGAGGAGAGGTGGCAGGTGGTGGTCCCAAAAGCATTGCGGGAGGCTGTGCTCCAGAGTACTCATGGGGGGGATGGGGACTGGACACGTTGGGGTCACAAAAACACTCCGCCGCCTCCGTCAGTGCTTTTACTGGGGGCAGCACAAGAGGGATGTGGAGGATTTTTGTCACCGCTGTGACCACTGCACAGCGAGAAAGGGCCCCCCAGGCCGCTCTCATGCTCATCTCCAACAGTTCCCAGTGGGGGCTCCCATGGAGAGGGTGGGAGTGGATGTAGTTGGGCCGTTCCCCACCACAGACAGTGGAAACCTCTGGGTGCTCACGGCCATGGACTATTTCACAAAATGGCCCGAGGCCTATGCTCTGCCTGACCAGGAGGCAGAGACCATTGTTGACGCCCTGACAGCGGGGATGTTCAGCAGGTTTGGAGCTGCAAAGTCCATCCACAGCGACCAAGGCAGAACCTTTGAGTCCCGTGTGTTCGCCACCATGTGTGAGAGGCTGGGTCTGCACAAGAACCCCACTACTCCTCTCCATCCTCAAAGTGATAGCCTTGCGGAGCGTTTCAACAAAACGCTTGGACAGCAGCTAGCCATCATCTCTGCCAAACACCAGCGTGACTGGGACAAGCACCTGCCCATGGTCCTCATGGCATGCCGCTCCGCTATCCAAGACTCCACCTCCTGCACGCCTCCTCATGCTGGAGAGAGAGATCCGCACCCCTGCGGAGATGGCGTTTGGTCGGCCCCTGGATAGCCCTCATGTTCCCCCGGGGCCGGAGTATGCCCGGAGACTCCAGGACCGCCTGGAGACAGCCCACACATTCACCAGAGAGCAGCTGGTGAATGCAAGTGTGAGGCAGAAGAGGAACTATGACATGCACACCCGGGGAAGGCACTTTGTGGCTGGGGAGCTGGTCTGGGTCTACAGCCCCCTAAGAAAAAAAGGCAGATGCCCCAAGTTGGACAGTCACTGGGTGGGACCCTGCAGTGTCCTGGAGAGGGTAGGGGTAGTTGTTTACCGGGTGCAGCTTCCTCCCAGGGGGAGAAAGGTGACACTGCACCTGGACAGGTTAGCCTCATACAGAGGGGCCTCTTCTCCCCAAACCCCAGGAACCCCACATAATTCCCCTCTCTGGCAATGACATTCTCCAGGCACCCACCCCCAGGTGCCACAGACAAGGCTTCAGACAGCCCACTCCCCCTGTCTCCCCCCTGTGTCACCGCGTGGTTCCCCCGGAGCCACGGACTGTATTACCCGATTCCGCTTCCTTGACCCCCATATCCCTGCCTTCATCCCCTGGTTCCCAGAGGGGCACTCTGCGGCCATCACGGCCACGCAGGCAAAGGAGACCTCCGGGTCGCTTCAGAGACTTTGTTTGTCCCCTCGGGGATGAAGGACTTTGTGGTGGGGGGGGTTGTGTAGCGACCCGCACAGACAGCTGTGTGTTATGTGTTAGGCTAGTAGGTGGTTGTGTTGTACTTACCAGTACCCAGTGTTCGCGGGGTCTGAAATGCCAATCAACCTGGTATCTGACAATCACTTGAATGCCTGGAATGTTCTGATGCCGGGCATCCTGGCGGTTGGCGGAGTGGCGTGGAGGGGGGTTGGGCAGGGGGATGGAGCATTGGAAGTTAAGACCAGGTTTAGCCTTTGTTCTCTCTCTTACGTCTGGGCTTCACAAGAGAAGGTCACGATTGGCTTGTGGGTTATCTTTCATTTATTTGGCGTGGGCTACGACCAAACAGTAGCCTGTGTAAAGTTGGTTTAATAAACCGTCAATTCGTAAACTCAATCCTCTGTCTGGACAATTGTTCCTTTATGATCAGGTCAGGTCATTACAATACTTTAAATGCAAATGTTTAATATTTATTTATCAAAACAAACCGATGCATTTTTAAATACATTGTGGTTAAGGTAGAGTATGATGTCATTTAATAATTTAATTATAATTGTTTTAACACCAATCATTGTCAAACTATCACAAACTGTTTGACTTGAAAAACTACAAAACATTTTTTTTTAAAGAGCCGTTTGGGAGCCAAAAGAGCCGGTTCTTTTTGTTGAGCTGAGCTGAACGAGTCTGCTCATTGAAAAGAGACGGAATGTCCGTCACTAATTTGACATGTGACTACAGCTTGTATTGAATTGTGGGTAGTATCAACCCCGCAAATGACCATGTTGTTCACTTGTTCCCTCGAGCTAAATCTAGGGCCGAGGGGCAACGTTAGAGCAGGTAGCCTAGTGGTAAGACCGTTGAACTAGTAACCGGAAGGTTGGAAGATCGAAAGCCCCAGCTGACAAGGTACAAATCTGTCGTTGTGCCCCTGAAAAAGGCAGTTAACCTGTTGATGCTCTGGGGGCGCTATTTCATTTTTGGATGAAAAACGTTCCCGTTTTAAACAAGATATTTTGTCACAAAAAGATGCTCGACTATGAATATAATTGATAGCTTTCGAAAGAAAACACTCTGACGTGTCCAGAACTACCAAGATATTTTCTGTGCGTGCCCTAGAACGTGAGCTTCAGGCAAAACCAAGATGAGACGGCATCCAGGAAATGAGCAGGATTTTTGAGGCTCTGTTTTCCATTGTCTCCTTATATGGCTGTGAATGCGAGAGGAATGAGCCTGCCCTTTCTGTCGTTTCCCCAAGGTGTCTGCAGCATTGTGACGTATTTGTAGGCAGATCATTGGAAGATTGACCATAAGAGATCACATTTACCAGGTGTCCGCCCCGTGTTCTGCGCCGAAATTGGTGCGCAAAAGGCAGCTGCCAGTATTTTTCCATGGGATACAGAGAGGAAAGCAAGCTTCCACAAACTGCATATCAATGAAGAGATATGTGAAAAAACACCTTGAGGATTGATTCCAAACAACGTTTGCCATGTTTCGGTCGATATTATGTAGTTAATTCGGAAAAAGTTTCACGTTGTAGGTGACTGAATATTCGGTTCGTTTCGGTAGCCAGACGCAATGTAGAAAACGGAACGATTTCTCCTACACACAGACGCTTTCAGGAAAAACTGCGCATTTGGTATGTAACTGAGAGTCTCCTCATTGAAAACATCAGAAGCTCTTCAAAGGTAAATGATTTTATTTATTTGGTTATCTGGTTTTTGTGAAAATGTTGCGTGCTAAATGCTACTCAAAATGCTATGCTAGCTTTGCATACTCTTACACAAATTAGTCAATTTCTATGGTTCAAAAGCATATTTTGAAAATCTGAGATGACAGTGTTGTTAAGAAAAGGCTAAGCTTGAGAGCAGACGCATTATTTTCATTTTATTTGCGATTTTCAGAAATCGTTAACGTTGCGTTATGCTAATGAGCCTGAGGCTTTAGTCACGATCCCGGATCCGGGATGGGGAGTTCCAAGAGTTAAACCCACTGTCATTGAAAATAAGTATTTGTTCTTAACGGATTTGCCTAGGTAATAATGCACAATGGCAGCACATTCTGATTTCACACCAGAACAGTAGGTGTCAGTAATGCCCATTGCCTGTCTTGAAAATAAAGTATTCTACCGTTGACAACAATGCTACAAAAATGATCCAGAGGCTCAGAAATCTTTTATCGGGGGTAAGCCACAGCTAGATCTCATCACATTGTGTATTTAGTGCAAGTGTCACTTATTTCAAGTTGCCAACACATTTGAAGAGTTTGCAGCCTGTCGAACTGTCTAAGGACATTGCTAACGTTAGCTAGCCAGGTGGCTTGTTACTATAGTTTGCTGACATTGTATGTTGGAAATGGAAGACTCTTTAAAAGCAAGTTATTACTCTTAATTCACCTTATCAAATGTCCACAGCATGACCTGCAAGCAAAGCTACAGTTGCGTTACGGTGAGATTGCAAAGAGGTTAGTGGCAGCTCATTCATGTCTTTAATGTTTGATGATAGCTAAGAATCAATTTAGGCAGAACGTTTTCAGCAGGTTTTGCATGACACTCAGATGGGAGGGGAGGAAAGGATGGTGTTTGTACACTTTGTAAATGCCACAATCTTTGTTACAATCTTTTCTGCAGGACCCTAACACCACCCAAACTTCCTGTTGGGCCCAGCCACAAGTTTGCCTTCAATTACTATAATGGCAGAGATGGGCGTAGAGAGTCTGCACCAGCAATGGTTGTGATGTCGTGTCAAAAGGCCTTGACTGCTTGGTAAGTGGTACATAATAAAGACTATGACAGTGGAACAAGTGTTGGGATTCCTTCTCTGGCAAACTGGGTGGAAGTTGAGTGCATATGACTACTTTACTGCAGTCCCGCTTAGATTAGACTGCATTAGTCTCTTGTGAAAAATGTCTCACACAGTCACACTACTCACTCACACAGACAGACAGACTACTCATACAGACAGACTACTCACACAGACTACTCTCCCTCACACACACTCCTCACTCTCACACACACAGACGACTCACACACACACACATACACTCACATACACAGACTACTCACTCACACACACTCCTCACTCTCACACACACAGACTACTCACACACACACACATACACTCACACAGACTACTCACACACAGACGACTCACTCACACACACTCCTCACTCTCTCACACATACACAGACTACTCTCACACACACACAGACTACTCACACACACACACACACGCAGACTACTCACACACGCACACACACACGCAGACTACACACACACACACACACACACACACGCAGACTACTCACTCACACACGGATGACTCACTCACACACACACAGACAACTCACTCACTCACACACACACACCTCTCACACACACACTACTCCCTTCATTGGCTCACACACTCTCGCATACAATCATCATATACTCTGCTGCTACTCTTATCATATATCCTGATGCGTAGTCATCTTACCCCTATACATATATAACCCTCCAGTATCCCTCCACATTGTAAATATGATATTGGCACTGACCCTGTATATAGCTTACTTACTTTCTTGTGTTCATATTTCTTGTGTGTTTTTGTTCTATTTTACTTTATAGTATTATGGATATTGATTACTGGATTGTTGTAAGAAAGTCCTTTCACTGTACTTGTGCACTTGACAATACAACTTAACTTGCCTACGCAGACACCTAAATCTGTAAATGGCAAATCAAGCAATATTTTTGGATCATAGTAAATATTTTGGACAGTATTATACAATATCGGTGTGCATTTGATTTAGCTAGAGAATTAACTTCCTACTGTATCTTCTGAGTGATGTAACAACATTAACTTATGCTTTCATTCCCTTACAGCCAAGTTCTGGAGGTGCCAGCAAAGCGTCCAGTCACACCTGGAAATGTTCGCAGTGAGCTAACGCTGCCTACAGATCAGCCATACCTCTGAACAACATTGTTTTTTTCCTGACTTATTGTAGGTCTGACAGCAGAGCACGATGTTGCTATCACTATTGTTCAAATCTTTTAAAATATTAAATTGTTAATAAATTATGTAATGTTTGAAGAAATGTTTTGTAATGACCAATTGCTCATGTTACTAGCATATTTACTTTGAGGGTCAATCACAGTTTTGGGTACCTGGTTAAAGGTAGACAGCGATATGGCGTAGATGCAGAAAGTAAACAGCATAGTGGGTCAACTTCCGCAACAACTAAGAGCGTTGAAGCGCGAAGCTCAACTTCTCTGCTGTTTGGTGCCCTGGCTACCACACTGTGAACTGTGTTATGCGAACCCATGCACAGATGCTGTGTGATAGCGAAGTGTTGCATCTCGCTCATCTCTCTCCGGTGCTGCTCTGTGGCAACTTCATTTCACTGAGTCTACCTTTAATATCCCCAAAGTAGCTCATCATTATCAGGATTCGACTCAACCATTCATGCATGTAGTCTGCTGCATATTTTTCACTCCCCCAACCTATAGTACCAGCATGTTCTCTCATTGTGACAGCTTCATGTTTTCCCCCCCTGTACTCTTGCTGGATTTATTTACATGATCAAGTGTAGCAACTTTGAACCTCCCAACTTTTGCCCCAAATAGCCTTATGAATTGTACTTTGTTTTGCATTTGTTCTGGCTTTGAAGTCAACATGATCTTAACTGTAACTATATTTTTCCTCAATGCCAAGTCAGCTCCTGCAAGCATCTGGGTTCTCTTAAATTGTTCAGTGGAAGGTGCAGAATAGGTTCGTTAGGACCAAACTCTGCAATATTACATGCGAATGGACCTTAAGGAAATTAATTGAGGATTGATTGAAGTGGCCACAAATAGATAATTGTTCTAACCTGACCCAGACTACATAGTCTGACATACTATAAAAGGCTTAAAGGTTTAATCTGTTGAATCTGACAATTAATCTTAATGGTTGTACAGTCGTCTCAAATAAAACTGTGAAGGACCTCGGCGTTATTCTGGACCCTGATCTCTCTTTTGAAGAACATATCAAGACCATTTCAAGGACAGCTTTTTTCCATCTATGTAACATTGCAAAAATCAGAAACTTTCTGTCCAAAAATGATGCAGAAAAATTAATCCATGCTTTTGTCACTTCTAGGTTAGACTACTGCAATGCTCTACTTTCCGGCTACCCGGATAAAGCACTATATAACCTTCAGTTAGTGCTAAATACGGCTGCTAGAATCCTGACTAGAACCAAAAAAATTGATCATATTACTCCAGTGCTAGCCTCCCTACACTGGCTTCCTGTCAAAGCAAGTGCTGATTTCAAGGTTTTACTGCTAACCTACAAAGCATTACATGGGCTTGCTCCTACCTATCTCTCTGATTTGGTCCTGCCGTACATACCTACACGTACGCTACGGTCACAAGACGCAGGCCTCCTAATTGTTCCTAGAATTTCTAAGCAAACAGCTGGAGGCAGGGCTTTCTCCTATAGAGCTCCATTTTTATGGAACGGTCTGCCTACCCATGTCAGAGACGCAAACTCGGTCTCAACCTTTAAGTCTTTACTGAAGACTCATTTCTTCAGTGGGTCATATGATTGAGTGTAGTCTGGCCCAGGAGTGGAAAGGTGAACGGAAAGGCTCTGGAGCAACGAACCGCCCTTGCTGTCTCTACCTGGCCGGTTCCCCTCTTTCCACTGGGATTCTCTGCCTCTAACCCTATTACAGGGGCTGAGTCACTGGCTTACTGGGGCTCTCTCATACCGTCCCTGGGAGGGGTCCGTCACCTGAGTAGGTTGAGTCACTGATGTGATCATCCTGTCTGGGTTGTGCCGTGGCGGAGATCTTTGTGGGCTATACTCAGCCTTGTCTCAGGATGGTAAGTTGGTGGTTGAAGATATCCCTCTAGTATTGTGGGGGCTGTGCTTTGGCAAAGTGGTGGGGTTATATCCTTCCTGTTTGGCCCTGTCCGGGGGTGTCCTCGGATGGGGCCACACAGTGTCTCCTGACCCCTCCTGTCTCAGCCTCCAGTATTTATGCTGCAGTAGTTTGTGTCGGGGGGCTAGGGTCAGTTGGTTATATCTGGAGTACTTCTCCTGTCCTATTCGGTGTCCTGTGTGAATTTAAGTGTGCTCTCTCTAATTCTCTCTTTCTTTCTCTCTCTCGGAGGACCTGAGCCCTAGGACCATGCCTCAGGACTACCTGACATGATGACTCCTTGCTGTCCCCAGTCCACCTGGCTGTGCTGCTGCTCCAGTTTCAACTGTTCTGCCTTATTATTATTCGACCATGCTGGTCATTTATGAACATTTGAACATCTTGGCCATGTTCTGTTATAATCTCCACCCGGCACAGCCAGAAGAGGACTGGCCACCCCACATAGCCTGGTTCCTCTCTAGGTTTCTTCCTAGGTTTTGGCCTTTCTAGGGAGTTTTTCCTAGCCACCGTGCTTCTACACCTGCATTGCTTGCTGTTTGGGGTTTTAGGCTGGGTTTCTTTACAGCATTTTGAGATATCAGCTGATGTACGAAGGGCTATATAAATAAATTTGATTTGATTTAATCCGCAGTTGAAACGATAACAAATTGTTTTCCTTGCTGTTACGTATGCCTCTAGGAAAAGGGAACGCAACACCCTGCTCCAACTCATCTCCCCGTGGAGTGAAAGAGGTATGGGATTGTAGGTGCGAGTAAGGATGAAAGGCAGAGAATTTACCGTTTACTGGGAATTTATTCCTTCACACGGCAAATTTGGGGAAAAGGGGCTGAACGGTATCAAAGCAAAGAAAGTAAATGTCAAAGCCCCCTCCTACCTTACCTGCCTACCCACTACTTACCTAACTTAGCACCACCTGGTGTGCTAACCAAAATACAGGGGGTGGTCCGCCCAGGTCTTACCTAGTGTGTATAGACAGTAAATACTACTGGCTATGTATGCCGCAGGCCTCTTGCCTAAGCACTCCCTAGGTGCCTCCCCCCTGGGAACAAATGAAACAGAAGAACACAAACAACGTCAATAATAAAAAAAAAACTGCATCCTATTGACCAACACAGGACATATTAATAAGTTCTCTCAGCAACAACCAACATTGGACAAACTAATCATCTCTCTCTAACAACGGAACACTGGCTTTTTCTCGCTGGAGAAGGAGTCTGTAATGGGATACAGCTGTATCCTCTGACTAGAGGGCGTGGTCAGCTCCAATTAGTAATGGGGCCGACCAATCAGCTGCTTGGGGGAATTTCAGGAATCCATCCTGAAACATACACAAACAAACAAAACCACAACACAGAAACTGGGGAACGTAACACTTGCCCCTGTTTTAGTAAAACACTGATGGATAGGGCTGGAGAAATGTAACCACTCAAATTCATATTCATTGCATGCATAGCTCTGTCTGACCATCCATGATTTAAAAAATTATAGTTTTAACCATGTTTCGAGGCTACATGTTTGTTTACATTTATTTTTTCACAATTTGTTTAGAAAAATAATTGTATATTTTGGGTTCTGATGGTGTACGACAGTTGAACTAAGCTCAAGAGGCTTTTATAAATAATCAATATATATCAAGTCTAAGAATGGAAGTAGCAACTGCAGATTTACCCTTTTAATATCCGAAGTTACAATGTATGAGAAATCAGTTTAGTAGAGTGTTGAGTCTCATTCTCTAGTGACATGGGAAAGATCTCAATTGCATACTCCTCTTACCCTCTCCTCAAATCCCATTGGAGGTGGTCAGAGGGGCGGGACCTCTGGCTTTCTCATCCAATAGGTTTTGAGGAGAGCAAACGTGAGGCGTATGCAATTGAGATCTTTCGTTATACTCTGCTAGCTGATGTCATGGGAACATTGCATTAAATGGTGTCCTGCCTTGTTCATTGTCCGCCCTGGCTCAGTTGATGTCACGGCACATGAATGCAATGTCTAACTGAAAAACCTTATCTGAAACTTAAGCCTATATTAAACTTAAACAAAAAAAAATGCTTTTGCGGCACCGCCATTGGTTATGTGGTGGTTTATTTACATAGCGATTTCCCCAAAAAACAGTACTGCCGCAAAAGTATACTCAAATGATGGGGGCCGCTAACTAGTAATGTCCCATCAATGGAAATATCCCCATTTTGAACTGATAGGGGCTCCTTATGTAGGGGGACTTTCCAAACTCATTAATTCATCAAGCCATTACACACAAAACATATATTTTCCACTCAGATAATTCATTATATGATTATCTTAATTGTACATTTGCAATCGACTTCTCATAACTCCATATAGCACCATAATATAATACATTTACATAACACCACCACTACTGTCATGGTGTTTTCCAATACATCCATTCACATGGGTGTTCAATTCGGGACAGGCACTACAAAGCCAGCCCAATTGCCATAGCTTGCGTCCTTATTCCAGCATTCTCGGAAGCTACAGAGACGGAGAGAGAGAGGAACAGAAACAAGCAAACAAAGTACTCAAAAACATTGATAAGTACAATAGACATCACTTAAATTAAACATGAAATCTTATCTGTATATTCTTTATACCATACCAAACTGTATCTGTAAGAAGGTAAGAATGTGTGTAATGTATGAACTGAAATCGCTAGATTAACTTGTGTCGACCCACATTGCTAACGTAGCTGAGTAGGTGTGTTAGCTTACTAAATGCTGCCCGTGATGGACTTCTTCATCACATACCTTCCTCCTCTCCTGCGGCGACCATGTTTGGGAGCCGTTTCTTTTCCTGCCTTGTGACAGACACAGAACCAGAAGGGCTAGAGTTTCAGATACTGCCTGGTGATGAGAGCATTCCAGTCCTTCATAGTCTGGATTCAGGTCAGGGATCTGGTGGGCGCTTGGACTCATATCTCCCTCACTAGCTTTAAGCACCAGCTGTCAGAGCAGCTCACAGATCACTGCACCTGTACACAGCCAATCTGTAAATAGCCTATCCAACTATCCACGTTTTGAAGCAAGGTTGGTCAGGGGAACCGCAATGGTGGAGAACTGGGAAATGAATCTCTGGTACCACCCTCCCAGACCTAGGAAGAACTTAATCTGTATCTTGGTTCTGAGTTGAGGGCTGTTCCTGATGGCTTCCACTTTGTCCACCTGAGGCCGAATTTCACCCTTACCCAGCTGGTAACCCAGGTACTTTGTCTCTTGTTTTGCACACTCACACTTCAGGAGGTTAAGCATGAGGCTTGCATCAGGGATCATCTCCAGGACTCTGCTAAGATACTGTATGTGCTCCTCACAGGAGTCGCTGTAGAGTGTCCAAGTAGGTAGCACAGCAGTCATCACAGTCCTGGAGGACCTTGTCCATCAGCCTCTGGAAAGTCGCAGGACCCCACAAAGCCCGGGAGGCAGTGTAGGCCTTAGACTGTTTGTCCAGGGGAACCTGCCAGTGCCCTTTGCAGATATTCAACCTGGTGATGTAATGAGCTCTACCTATTTTCTCCAGTATGTCATCAATGTGGGGCATGGGGTAGGCATCAAACTTGGTGGTGGCATTCACCTGCGGACACGCAAAGAACCATCCTTCTTTGGGATGTTGACAATGGGGCTCCTCCATTCACTTGACGATGGCTCAACAACAATCTTTATCAAATTGTGGACCTCTTCCTTGAGGGCTACCAACAGCCTCTCAGGCACACGGTAAGGATGCTGGTGCACAGGGTTCTGGTCAGGCTTAAAACTGATGTGTTCCAGGGTCTTGGTTCTTCCTGGCTTTTGACTGAAGAGGGACGGATTCTCGCCAAACAGCTGCTTTAGCTCATCTTGCTTGCCTTCTTCCAGGTGAGCCAGTATGACCTCTGCTCGTTCCTTTCATGCCTATGTGACCCCCTCTGACTCATTCTCTTCTACTCGACAAACCAGGAAGAACGTCCCCTTGGAGAGTTCCTCTCTCCTCCCAGGCCTTGAGGTTCACATGGTAGGTTTGCTTCTCCTTACCCTTGTCTGGGTGCAGCACAGCACCTCATAGGTCACCGGGCCCATCTTCCTCCCGATTAGGTACGGCCTTTGCCACTGCGTGAGGAGCTTGCTGGTGGTAGACGAGGGAAGGAGGAGCAGGATTTCTGTCCTGACTCAAACTCTGTGGCGAGCGTGCTGGTCATAACCTCCCTTTTGGGCCTGCTGAAGGTACACCCTGGCTTACTCTCTGTACCTCTCTAGCCTGTTACGCATCTGGATGACGTACTGGACAATCCCCTTTCCTGAGGTAGCTGCTTGTGGACCATTCCAGCACTTCTTCGGCAGATCCAGTGGTCCCTGCACCGGCCACCCATAGAGGACTTTGAATGGCGAGAAACCTGTGGACGCCTGAGGCACCTCTCTGTAAGCAAAAAGCAGGAAGGGTTACCACTTATACCAGTCTTTGCCAGTGTCAGCCACAAATTTCCTCAGCATGTTCTTGAGCATTTGATTGAACCTCTCTGCGAGCCCATGTTTTTGGGGATAGTAGGGAGTGGTCCTCAAGCTTTTGTTGCTCAGCTGTTGGTGGAGCTGAACCGCCAGTCGCAAGATTAAGTTTGTCCCTTGGTCGTCAGGATTTCATCTGGGATTACTACACAAGAGAAGAGCTGAACAAGAGCACTGATTATTTTTGGAGTGGTTTTGGAACGGAGTGGTAAGGATTCAGGGAACCGGGTGGCATAGTCACAGATCACCAGTATGTACTCGTAACCTGTGCTACTCTTCTCCAAGGGTCCAACAATGTCCATTGCAATTCTCTTGAATGGGGTAGAGATCACTGTCAGTGAACAGAGGAGCTCGGTCCGACCTACGGCCAGCACTGGTTTTCTGGCATGTGGGGCATGTTTGCAGTATGTTTGCATATCAGTATAAATGGAGAGGGCCAAAAGAAACAGGAGCCTGAGGTAAGTCTTAAGTTCCCTAGTGGTTCCCAAACTTTTTAAAGTCCCGTACCCTTCAAACATTCAACCTCCAGCTGCGTACCCCCTCTAGAACCAGGGTCAGTGCATTCTCAAATGTTTTTTTGCCATCATTGTAAGCTTACCACACACACTATACAATACATTTATTAAACATAAGAATGAGTGTGAGTTTCTCTTCCCACAAGCCGGGTTGTGACAAAGAGCTCTTATAGGACCAGGGCACAAATAATAATTATTATTATAATGATAAACAAATCAATAATTTCTCTCTTTATTTAACCGTCTTACTTAATAAAACCTTATTGGTTAATTGAAAATGCTGAATAACTCCCCACAGGTTAATGAGAAGGGTGTGCTTGAAAGGATGCACATAACTCTGCAATGTTGGGTTGTATTGGAGAGACTTTCCGTCTTAAATAATTTTCCACCCAGTCTGTGGCTGTATTTAGCTTTCTGAGAATCCACTCTCACATAGGTACATGGTTGCAAAGGGCATCAGTGTCTTAAAACATTTTATGGCTGCAGGGGCAGTATTGAGTTCCTTGGATGAAAAGGTGCCCATTGTAAATGGCCAGCTCCTCAGTCTCAGTTGCTAATATATGCATATTATTATTAGTATTGGATAGAAAACATTCTAAAGTTTCCAAAACTGTCAAAATATTGTCTGTGAGTATAACAGAACTGATATTGCAAGCGAAACCCTGAGGAAAATCAAAACAGGAACTGGCTTCTATTTTGAAAACTCCATGTTCCATAGCCTCCCGTTGCTGGATTTAAAGGGATATGAACCAGATTCCTTTTCCTATCGCTTCCTCAAATTGTCAGTCTTCAGACAGTTTCAGGCTTTTATTTTGAAAAATGAGCCAGAACGATAACATCGCGTCAAGTGGTCACATGAGTTTTGCTTGCGCAACAGAGTTTGGATAGGTATTGCTTTTCCCTCTCCTACTGTGAAAGACATTTGCGGTTGATATATTATCGATTATACATTTTATAAACAACCTGAGGATTGTTTATAAAAACATTTGTCATGTTTCTGTGGACATTATGGAAACTATTTGGAATTTTCGACTGCGTTGTTGTGACCGCTCTTTCCTGTGGATTTCTGAACATACCTGCAATTTGTTTGTCACGTTATTTTGGATCTAAAAATAATCTTTATGGAACAAAAGGAACATTTGTTGTGTAACTGGGAGTCTCGTGAGTGAAAACATCCGAAGATCAAAGGTAAACGATTAATTTGATTGCTTTTCTGATTTTCGTGACCAAGCTACCTGATGCTAAGTGTACTTAATGTTTTATCGTGCGATCAATAAATTTACCCAAATGCTTGGATTGCTTTCGCTGTAAAGCATCATTTCAAAATGACACGACAGGTGGATTAACAAAAGGCTAAGCTGTGTTTTCCTGTATTGCACTTGTGATTTCAAGAATATAAATATTCATAGTAATATTTATTGTATGTAGCGATATGCTATTCAGCGGTTGTTGATGACACTTATCCCGATATCGGGATTGCAGCCATAACAAGTTTTAACAGCTCGATTTGCCAAGGCAGGATACTCTGAGTGCAGCCCAATCCAGAAATCTGGCAGTGGCTTCTGATTAAATCACATTTTCACAGAACCGCTTGTTTCAATTTCGATGAGGCTCTCTTGTTCAGATATCGGTAAGTGGACTGGAGGCAGGGTATGAAAGGAATAAGTCGTTTGTGTCATCTGTTTCGGGAAAGTACCTGCGTAATTGCACACCCAACCCACTCAGGCGCTTTGCTATATCACATTTGACATTGTCCGTAAGTTCGAGTTCATTTGCACACAAAACAAATCATACAATGACGGAAAGACCTGTGTGTTGTCCTTGTTAATGTAGACAGAGAAGAGCTCCAACTTCTTAATCATAGCCTCAATTTTGTTCCGCACATTGAATAGTTGCGGAGAGTCCCTGTTATCCTCGATTCAGATCATTCAGGCGAGAAAAAACATCACCAGATAGGCCAGTCGTGTGAGAAACTCGTCATTACTCAAGCGGTCAGACAAGTGAAAATTATGGTCAGTAAAGAACTTTAAGCTTGTTTATCAATAAGAAAACATGTCAATACTTTGCCCCTTGATAACCAGCGCACTTCTGTATGTTGTAAAAGCGATACATGGTCGCTGCCCAGATCATTGCATAGTGCAGAAAATATATGAGAGTTCAGGGGCCTTTCTTTAACAAAGTGAACCATTTTCACTGTAGTGTCCAAAACGCCTTTCAAGCTGTCAGGTATTCCCTTGGCAGCAAGAGCAACAATACATACTCACATAATAACGGACAAATGTGACATGTAGGTGCATAACGCGCGAGCGGTGCATCGAGCGAGATGTGTGTATCTCGAGAGAGTGAGATGTATAGAGAGCGAGATGTATCGAGATATATATATATATATATAATATGACATTTGTAATGTCTTTATTGTTTTGAAACTTCTGTATGTGTGATGTCTACTGTTAATTTTTGTTGTTTACCTTACTTGCTTTGGCAATGTTAACACATGTTTCCCATGCCAATAAAGCCCCTTGAATTGAATTGAATTGAAATTGAGAGACTTATCCCCGTACCATTCAGAAAGTCAACGCTGACATCACCAGAGGGTGTGGCCTACTCCCGAAGAGAGAGAGAGAGAGACATCAAGAGAGAGAGAGAGGGAGGCATCGGGAGAGAGAGAGAGAGAGAGAGGGAGGCATCGAGAGAGAGAGAGAGGCATTTCGAGAGAGAGATGCATCGAGAGAGAGAGATGCATCGAGAGAGAGAGAGAGGCATTTTGAGAGAGAGAGAGGCATTTCGAGAGAGAGAGATAGAGAGGGGGAGAGAGAGAGAGAGAGAGAGAGGGGGGGGGAGAGGGGGGAGAGAGAGAGAGAAGGGGAGAGAGCGAGAGAGAGGGAGAGAGGGGGAGAGAGAGAGAGAGAGAGAGTGGGAGAGATGCATCGAGAGAGAGAGAGAGAGAGAGAGACGAGAGATGCATCGAGAGAGAGAGAGAGAGAGAGGCATCGAGAGACAAGAGATGCATCGAGAGAGAGAGAGAGAGAGAGAGGCATCGAGAGAGAGAGAGAGGCATCGAGAGAGAGAGAGAGGCATCGAGAGAGAGACAACAATGTCTTTATTGTTTTGAAACTTCTGTATGTGTGATGTCTACTGTTAATTTTTATTGTTTACCTTACTTGCTTTGGCAATGTTAACACATGTTTCCCATGCCAATAAAGCCCCTTGAATTGAATTGAATTGAATTGAATTGAGAGGCATCGAGAGAGAGAGAGAGGCATCGAGAGAGAGGCATCGAGAGAGAGAGAGAGAGAGAGAGAGAGAGAGAGAGAGAGAGAGAGAGAGAAATGATGACAGGGGAGGTAGAGACAGAGATGCACTTTCTCCTTTACTGTGATAAATATTCATCACAAAGAGATTATTTATTCACAGAAATGACTCCATATATTCCACATTTTTACAAATTGAACCCAGAGGAAAAACTAAGAATACTCATGGGCGAAGGAGCAATGGCTCCTCTTGCAGCCAAATATGTATTTTCCTGCCATAGCCTGAGGGACACTGAATAATAACATCTGCATAGTAAACAGTAACTTACTTATTATTGCTATTATTGTTATTACTATAATTATTAATGTTTATCATTCCAAATATGGGTGGTAATGGTAGTGATAACAGTTTAGTGATGGTAGTAGTAGTCGTAGTAATGATGATTGGAGTTGCAGTACTGATATAAAGAAGAAGATGACCGTTATTTAGTTATAAGTTAGTTATAGTTACATTTTCCATAATTTGATTTTATATTTATTACATTTCTACTATTGACTGTTACCATTTTATTATTATTATTCTTGTATTTAATTTTGTATTATTATTTACTACACTTTTATATTTTATATTTGCTATCATTTATAATTTTGTTACAATGTATATTGTATACATTGTTGCTTTGGCAATATTGACACAATGTTTTTCATGCCAATAAAGCAGCTTGAATTTGAGAGAGAGAGAGAGAGAGAGAGAGAGAGAGAGAGAGAGAGAGAGATGCATCGAGAGAGAGAGGGAGACAGGGAGAGAGAGAGAGATGCATCGAGGGAGAGAGACGAGAGATGCATCGGGAGAGAGAGAGAGAGAGAGAGATGCATCGAGAGAGAGAGAGGCATCGAGAAAGAGAGAGAGAGAGAGATGCATCGAGAGAGAGAGAGGCATCGAGAAAGAGCGAGAGAGAGAGAGAGAGAGATGCATCGAGAGAGAGAGAGGGAGAGAGGCATTTCGAGAGAGGCATTTCGAGAGAGAGAGAGAGAGAGAGCGAGAGAGAGAGAGAGAGAGAGAGAGCGAGAGAGAGAGAGAGAGAGAGAGAGGGGCATTTCGAGAGGCATCGAGAGAGAGGGAGAGGAACCAAGGACTGATCACCCCAATCCACAAAAATGGAGACAAATTTGACCCCAATAACTACCGTGGAATATGCGTCAACAGTAACCTTGGGAAAATCCTCTGCATTATCATTAACAGCAGACTCGTACACTTCCTCAATGAAAACAATGTACTGAGCAAATGTCAAATTGGCTTTTTACCAAATTACCGTACAACAGACCATGTATTCACCCTGCACACCCTAATTGACAACCAAACAAACCAAAACAAAGGCAAAGTCTTCTCATGCTTTGTTGATTTCAAAAAGCCTTCGACTCAATTTGGCATGAGGGTCTGCTATACAAACTGTTGGAAAGTGGTGTTGGGGGTAAAACATACGACATCATAAAATCCATGTACACAAACAACAAGTGTGCGGTTAAAATTGGCAAAAAACACACATTTCTTCACACAGGGTCGTGGGGTTAGACAGGGATGCAGCTTAAGCCCCACCCTCTTCAACATATATATCAACGAACTGGCGCGGGCACTAGAAAAGTCTGCAGCACCCGGCCTCACCCTACTAGAATCTGAAGTCAAATGTCTGCTGTTTGCTGATGAACTGGTGCTTCTGTCACCAACCAAGGAGGGCCTACAGCAGCACCTAGATCTTATGCACAGATTCTGTCAGACCTGGGCCCTGACAGTAAATCTCAGTAAGACCAAAATAATGGTGTTCCAAAAAGGTCCAGTCACCAGGACCACAAATACAAATTCCATCTAGACACTGTTGCCCTAGAGCACACAAAAAACTATACATACCTTGGCCTAAACATCAGCGCCACAGGTAACTTCCACAAAGCTGTGAACGATCTGAGAGACAAGGCAAGAAGGGCATTCTATGCCATCAAAAGGAACATAAATTTCAACATACCAATTAGGATTTGGCTAAAAATACTTGAATCAGTCATAGAGCCCATTGCCCTTTATGGTTGTGAGGTCTGGGGTCCGCTCACCAACCAAGACTTCACAAAATGGGACAAACACCAAATTGAGACTCTGCACGCAGAATTCTGCAAAAATATCCTCAGTGTACAACGTAGAACACCAAATAATGCATGCAGAGCAGAATTAGGCCGATACCCACTAATTATCAAAATCCAGAAAAGAGCAGTTAAATTCTATAACCACCTAAAAGGAAGCGATTCCCAAACCTTCCACAACAAAGCCATCACCTACAGAGAGATGAACCTGGAGAAGAGTCCCCTAAGCAAGCTGGTCCTGGGGCTCTGTTCACAAACACACCCTACAGAGCCCCATGACAGCAGCACAATTAGACCCAACCAAATCATGAGAAAACAAAAAGATAATTACTTGACACACTGGAAAGAATTAACAAAAAAACAGAGCAAACTAGAATGCTATTTGGCCCTACACAGAGAGTACACAGCGGCAGAATACCTGACCACTGTGACTGACCCAAAATTAAGGAAAGCTTTGACTATGTACAGACTCAGCGAGCATAGCCTTGCTATTGAGAAAGGCCGACGTAGGCAGACATGGCTCTCAAGAGAAGACAGGCTATGTGCTCACTGCCCACAAAATGAGGTGGAAACTGAGCTGCACTTCCTAACCTCCTGCCCAATGTATGACCATATTAGAGAGACATATTTCCCTCAGATTACACAGATCCACAAAGAATTCGAAAACAAATCCAATTTTGAAAAACTCCCATATCTACTGGGTGAAATTCCACAGTGTGCCATCAGAGCAGCAAGATTTGTGACCTGTTGCCACGAGAAAAGGGCAACCAGTGAAGAACACGCACCATTGTAAATACAACACATATCTATGCTTATTTATTTTATCTTGTGTCCTTTACCATTTGCACATTGTAAAAACACTGTATATATATATATATATATATATATATATATATATATATATATATATATATATATATATATATATATATATATATATATATAATATGACATTTGTAATGTCTTTATTGTTTTGAAACTTCTGTATGTGTGATGTCTACTGTTAATTTTTATTGTTTATTTCACTTTATATATTATATACCTTACTTGCTTTGGCAATGTTAACACATGTTTCCCATGCCAATAAAGCCCCTTGAATTGAATTGAATTGAATTGAGAGAGGCATCGAGAGAGAGAGAAGGAGTTAGATAAACTTGGATTTTTTGTCAGGAACACATACTGGATTCTACCCTCTACAACATAACCCCCACTTCAAATCAAAACTTAAAACCTACAACCTGATTTTGGACGGAATTACGGAATCACCTGGAAGTTTTACAACTACCAAGGATTATTACTCTATACAGCAAATTCTCTGGAAAACAACATAAACCTGAAAACACCATCCAACCTGGAACTGAGTGAGTAATGTTTAGTCGGAAACTATATTTTATTTCCAAAAGCCAAGAAGAAAAATATACAACATTACTTTATAAGGACTGAATTCTAACATAATTCTGCCAAGCTTGATACAGCTTCAACGAGCACTGACGTGTCAAGTGAGAGGTGTCAAAGCCCATTAGCCCAACAATGGCAGGAGATTCAAACAGTCTACCCCAACCAAATGGAGAGGCCTTAGAAGCTCCCTCCCGCTGTTCAGAGGTAATTCAAATACAGTACCCTGTGCATGTAAAGAATGATAAGGCAAGAAAAGATTACAAAATGAAGCTCCTTATGGAAAATCAAGAGACAATTTTTGCTGACTATTACAAAAATGGGAACATCAGCAACCTTATCTTCCACACAAACCATCCTCTGGCATGGCATAGTGCTATATTAGCACATTAGACCTTTGTTAAGAGAGGGGGAGTTAACGAGGGGTGGAAACTCAGAATACTTGACAACGAGGACTCTGAGTCAGCTAATATAAACCTCTATAAATCCGGAACAGTAATGGTACAGGGTAACCCCAAACAGTTTCAGATGGACTTTCACCAAATTAAAGAATCAGCCCAGCAGGAGAAGCTCTCCCTTGATAAAGATACCCCCACCACGAACGGGTCAGACCAGACCTCTTCATTATATAACCCCACAGATGAGCAATCCCCAGCGATTAGTCAACCTCCCAGCACAGATTACTACTCCCTCATTGAAATGAAGGATAAATTCACCCAGCTGGAGGTAAGGCAGGTGGAGCTGGAACAGCAGGTGATTACACTCCAGTCAGCACAGACCCAGACAACAGTCCAGCACAACAACACCCCCTTAACCAGACCCGGAGAGCTGGAGGTGGACAGAGACATATCTGCACTCTGGACAGTGGTGAGACAACTACAACAGGAGACAGAGGAGCAGAACAGAGGACTAGAGGAGAGGATCAGACTGCTGGTGGAGGAAAGGTTGAGGGGAATGGAGGAGAGGATGAGGGGGATGGAGTGTGACAGAGAACATCCCCCACAGAGAAGCCAGCAGAACAGCCCACCTCAGCACCCGACAAAAGTCTTGACACCGCAGCAGAACAGTCCACACCAGACCCTGACCATAGAGTCGACATCACAGCAGAACAGACAAATGAAGAACCCCAAGCCCAGCGGCTCTCACCCCCTCTGAGCACCCCCCCTGTCAGCCACCCTGATAGCCCTTCTGACCACCCCCCCACACTCACTGAGGACAAACACAAGACACAGATTGTACTCCTTATGGACTCAAATGGGTAATGTATAGAAGAAAAAAAAACTTTTTCCCAAACACAGTGTGTCTAAATTCTGGTGTCCAAACACCTAGCGCGCCTTCGACCTTCTGTCTGAGGACCAACTAGGTTCACCTAGCCACATAATAATACACACAGGCACAAACGACCTGAGAGCACAGCAGGAAAGGGTGGCCACAGCATTGAAGGGAGTGATTGAAAAGGCTTCTTCTACTTTCCCCAACGCACAAGTGGTTAACAGAGAAAAATGTCCTCCTGTGTGCTACCTATATCCCCCTACTAAAATCCCCATACTTTAATGAAGACAGCTTCTCCATCCTGGAGGGGGAAATCAATCATTTCCAGGCACAGGGACATGTACTAGTCTGTGGCGACCTAAATGCCAGAACCGGACAAGAACCTGACACCCTCAGCACACAGGGGATAAACACCTGCCTGCAGGTGACAGCATTCCCTCCCACATATGCCCCCCTAGGCACAACTATGACAACATAACCAACAAAAACGGGTCACAACTCCTGCAGCTCTGTTGCACGCTGGGTATGTACATAGTCAATGGTAGGCTTCGAGGGGACTCCTATGGTAGGTACACCTATAGCTCATCTCTTGGCAGTAGTACTGTAGACTACCTTATCACTGACCTCAACCCAGAGTCTCTCAGAGCATTCACAGTTAGCCCACTGACACCCCTATAAGACCACGACAAAATCACAGTCTACTTGAACAGAGCAATACTCAATCACGAGGCATCAAAGCCAAAGGAGCCGAGTAACATTAAGAAATTCTACACTAAATGTACACTAAAAACAAATGTGCGGTTAAAATTGGCAACACGCAAACAGACTTCTCTCAGGGACGGGGAGTGAAACAGGGCTGCCCAATAAGTCCAACACTATTTAACATGTACAATAATGAAGTGGCAAAAACTTTAGAAGAATCGGCAGCACCTGGTATCAACCTACACAACACTGAAATCAAGTGTCTGTTGTACGCAGATGACCCTAAAGAGGGGTTACAGCAGCACCTAGATCATCTTCACAGGTTCTGTCAGACCTGTTCTCTGACCGTTAACCTAAAAAAACAAATAATGATGTTCCAAAAAAGGTCCGGAAATAAGGATGACAAATATTAATTCTATTTGGACACAGTTCTATTAGAACACACCAAAAACTACACATATCAGCAACACCGGTAGCTTTCACATGGCTGTGAATGAGCTGAGAGACAACGAAAGAAGAGCATTCTATGCCATTAAAAGGAACATCAAAATTGAAATTCCAATTAGAATCTGGCTCAATTTTTCAATCAGTTATATAACCAATTGCTCTATATGGCAGTGAAGTATGGGGTCCAATCTCTAATAAGGAATTTACCAAATGGGACAAACATCCAATCGAAATACTGCATGCAGAGTTTTGCAAGACTATTGCAAGTGAAAAGAAAGTCCAAATTACACATGTAGAGCAGAATTGGGCCACTTAAAAACATGTGACCCCAAAACAATCCATCACACAGTGCTACAATGTCAAGAGATGAAAAAAGAGAAGAGTCCCCTCAACCAGCTGGTTCTGAAGCTCAGTTCACCAACCCAAACCAACCCCATAGAGCCTCAGGACAGCACTCAGAAAATCTGGCCCAACCAAATCACCACAAAAGAAAAAGAAAAATGTATCACCTATTGGAAAGACACCACAAAAAGTAAACTTCAATGCTATTTGGCTCTAAACAAACAGTACATGGTGGCAGACTATCTGACCACTGTGACTGATAGAAAGCTGAGGAAAACATTGACTAGGTACAGACTCAGTGAGCACAGTCTGGCTATAGAGACCTGTCATCACAGACAAACCTGGCTGCCCAGAGAGGACAGGCTCTGCTCACTCTGCTCCAGGGGAGAGGTAGAGACAGAGCTGCATTTCCTATTACACTGTGACAAATACTCAGACCTAAGAGATTATTTCTTTCCAAAAATTATAATTCAATACAAAGAATTTGAAACGATAAAATAAGAAAAAATCTAATATTTATTGGGTGAAAAGCCAAAATGTGCAGTTTTGGCAGAGAGAGCTCGAGCAAGCGAGAGAGAACTGACTGGGTTTGGGATCAGCTTCCCAGAGGGAGCACACAACCCATCCTCCAGATCAAACTCTTTGAACAGAACAGGGTTCGAAAAATCTATCACGTCACCCACTTGTCGTGCCTGAGCACGAGTGACAGCACAAGCGGGGAACACGTGGATAATTCTGTGCCAGCTCATTGGAGAGAGAGTGGTCACTTTGATCCAATACTTCCAATAAGCGTACCACCTTTCCTCCGGCAATATCGTTACCAATTATAAAGGTCACACCTTTTACTGGCAACATAGGACGTACCCCCACTCTGAATATTCCACTGATTAACTCAGTGTACACTCACAAAGTGCAATGGCACAAAACCCATTTCAATACCCTGAACTAACAAACTGGAACCACAGTAGGTATTGTCGGAGAAGGGCAACAGACAATATAAATGACTGCGCCACACCAGTATCACTAAGGATTCTTAACCGGATGCTGAGATGCTTCGTCATTCGTTAGGGAAACAAACCTCTCGAAAATGAACGGTTCATAACTGCGGTCAGGGACTGGGACTTTCAAATTACATTTCCCTTGAGGCACCTGTTTAGTTTTAGACTTCACAACTGTACGAATTAGCACGAACGGCTTGGCATGAAGAAGCATCCCTTCTTTGCATATTAGTAGGAAGCAATCATTAATCATATGTCCCATCTTATGACAATAGAAACAGGGATGCTCATTTTTCGGGCGTGCTTGATGTACTGCTGGCCGACTAGGGCTAAAAGTAGGCAATTCATTGGCTCTACTCTCAATATGAGCCGAAAACACGCTCGTGTCAAAACAAACTCGTCTGTGTGACGCTTCTGACAGGGAGGATACTTTGTTGGTTTAGGTAAACTACAATGTGTTCGGGTAAGCAATTTTTCAACAAGATTAACCCCGGAGAGAGTTGAAATCAGTTACCTTGCTAGCAGCATGCCATTTATCAAACAGATTTCCCTTGTCTCTAGCAAATTCCACATTCTTACTAGAAGAATATCTATGAGACCTAAATTTCTGTCGGTATGCCTCAGGAACAAGCTCATAGGCTCGAACAGTAGCTTTGACCACTTCATAATTCAACTGTCTTCAAGAAGTAGCGCTGACAAAACCTCTTGGGCTTTATCAGTTAATTTACACTGAAGTAATGGGCACCATACCTCATTAGGCCATTTCAAAGCTACGTCTATACGTTCAAAAACACTAATATAGGAGTCAACCTCTTACTCTCTGAACAAAGGTACTAAGGAAATCTGCCTACTCATGTCAAAAGTGTTGGAAGACATGTTGGGGAATAATCAGAATTAGTTGGTAACATAGGTAAGATGTTTTATATTCATCATATGTTTGTATATCTGAATATCTGGACTTGTCCAGTGACTGCTGAGAAAGATCAGCTGACAACAGGGGAAAGTCCTTGTGGCGGCACGGAGAGACGGCTGACAGGAGGGAATAGACCCCACTGGGACAGTCATGGGGTAGCTTCCCATTTCTGTAGTTTCCCATGCTTCGCAGTATGTTGGAAACACCCGCTTTAGCTACAGAAAGTCAACATACGAGAATACCCCTAGAGTCTGCGAGAGCGGGGGCGGAAGATGACTCATTGGCTGACAACATGGTAACGACTGGACTGGAAACGACTACGAGTTATGAGAGCACAGCACAAGAGAACACCACAGCAACTGTCACAAGTTCTGCTGCAACAGTGGGCCACAAACAGATGCAGGTATGTGTCTGTGGTTGGAGGAAAGTTACATCACACCATGGGCTGAGGATCCACCAGGGGAAAAAGGGGTGTTTGGGTAAAGAGAGACAGAGAACTCGCATTGATTACTTTCTGCGAAAGCGATCAAATCAGTCGAATGAAGCACAGCAACTGGACGCAAACCATAGTTTGCAGTGCATCAGTACCACTGTCATGGAGGACATAAACTCAAGCACCGAAGTAGCAACTGAGGTGGAACCAACAACAGGAGTGGAACTCACCCAGCCTCCCAGACCTGCAGTCGAGAGGAGACTACCAGGGCACAGACCGTATATGAAGTGGCCTGGCGCCAGTGACAAGAAGTTGTGGGAAACAGTGAATACTGACCTTACCTTGACCCTCGAGAGACTTCGAGGCACAGTGGAGAAGAAGTTGGAGAGGATGGGGGACATCATCTATGAGTACGGGACAGAAAGATTTGGAGTGGAAGAGGCAAAAGGCGGGAGAAAGGTTCCAACCCCACCAGTTTCCAGGAGGCAACAAGAAATCAAGCGCCTCGTTCAAGAAAGGCGGCAGCTTAAGAAACAGTGGAAGAAGGCCTCGGAAGTGGAAAAGGAGGGCATAGAGGCACTTCAGGCTGACATCAAAACCCGGTTGGCATCCCTCCGTAGAGCAGAGAACCTACGGAAATGCAGAAGGAAGAAAGAACAAACTAGAACTCGATTCTACAAAGATCCCTTCAAGTTCCTTAAAAGTCTCTTCACAAAGGAAAAAAGTGGAGCTCTAAAAACAACAAAGAAAGACCTAGAGGAGCACCTGAGAACAACAAACTTTGACTCAAAGCGACATGAACATCTGGCCATCCCATCAGATATCCCCCCATTGAACCCCCGGAACATCATATTGAGATCAGCCCTCCGACATGGAAAGAGGTGGAAAACACAGTTCGACGGGCAAGAACAGCATCAGCCCCGGGGCCAAATGGAGTCCCGTACAAAGTGTATAAGAACGCACCAGACGTCCTGAGGTTCCTCTGGAGGCTTATGAGAACAGCTTGGCAGAAGAAGATAATACCCAAAGTGTGGCGTAGGGCAGGCGGGGTCCTGATCCCTAAGGAGAAGGATGCAGTGAACATCAGCCAATTCCGCCCAATCTCCTTATTGAATATCGAGGGTAAAATCTTCTTTAGGGTCATTGACCAGAGGATGGCCGAGTACCTGCAAAGGAATGCGTACGTCAATACATCTGTACAGAAGGCAGGAATATCAGGGTTCTCTGGCTGCTTGGAACATTCCAGCATGATCTGGCACCAGATCCAAATGGCCAAGGTGGAGAAAAGGGACCTCCATGTAGTCTTCCTCGACCTCGCCAATGCATTTGGCTCTGTGCCCCATGAACTCCTGTGGTCTGCCTTCAGATTTTTCCACATACCGGACACCATCACAAACCTGGTGAAGTCGTACTTCCAGGATCTGCAGTTCTGCTTCACCACCTCAGAGTTCACCACCTCATGGCAGTGCCTAAATGTAGGTATAATGGCGGGATGTACCATTTCTCCGTTGGCATTCACAATGGCAATGGAGGTTATCATCAGATCCTCAAAATGGGTTGCTGGTGGACAGCGAGTCGACTCTGGTTTCCGCCTCCCTCCACTCAGAGCCTACATGGACGACATCACAACATTGACCACCACTGTCCCATGCACCAGGAGACTGCTCAGAAAACTTGAGGAGAACATCAGCTGGGCCCGTATGAAGATTAAACCATCCAAGTCATGCAGCATCTCAATTGTGAAGGGAGTACTCTCTGACCTGAAATTCTTCATCGGAGATGACCAAATCCCAACAGTGTCTGAGCAGCCAGTAAAAAGCCTTGGAAGGTGGTATGATGCAAGCCTGAAGGACAAAGACCAGGTGCAACAGCTGCGCAAAGACATCAGTAGTAGCCTACAGTCCATCGACAACACCCAGCTACCTGGAAAGTTAAAGGCCTGGTGTCTGCAGTTTGGTCTCCTACCCCGGGTGTTGTGGCCCTTAGCACTGTATGAGGTTCCAATCTCAACAGTGGAGAAGATGGAAAGAGGAGTCACAGGCTACTTAAAGAAGTGGCTTGGAGTTCCACGATGCCTTACCACCATAGGCCTCTATGGAGATGGTGTCCTCAAGCTGCCCCTCACCAGTCTAACAGAGGAATTCAAGTGTGCAAAAACCAGGCTCCAGATGACACTGAATGAATCTCGAGACCCAGTGGTGAGCAACAACGCGCCGACCTTGGCAACTGGGCGCAAATGGAGGCCAGGAAAAGCAGTCCAGGAGGCAACAGCAGCCCTCAGACATGCTGACATTGTGGGTCATGTTCAGCAAGGAAGAGGAGGCCTTGGGCTAACTAGCCGTGCTGCTTGGAGTAAGGCCACTGCACCAGAGCGGCGGAAGATGGTAGTGCAGGAAGTACGCCATCAGGAGGAGGCTGCAAGGAGGGCCAAGGCAGTCTCTCTTGCCAAACAGGGACAGTGGACTCGATGGGACAGTGTGGAGAAGAGGAAGATCAGCTGGAAGGATCTGTGGGCCATGGAAGCGAGGCGGTTGAGCTTTTCAATCAGAGCAACATATGACGTCCTTCCAACACCAGTTAATCTTCACCAATGGTATGGTGAAGATCCAGACTGTGCCCTCTGTTCCATGCCAGCCAACCTCAGGCACATTCTCACAGGGTGTAAAACAAGCCTCACCCAAGGACGCTACACTTGGCGTCACAACCAAGTCCTTAAAAACCTTGCGTCCGCCCTGGAGGACAAGCGAGCTGCCACCAACTCCCTACCACCCACAGCAGCATCACACTCCTTACGGACAAACTTTGTCCGCGAAGGGGTTAAACCACCGAAGAGCGGCTCTACACCATTAGAGCGAGACCAGCTGCGCTTGGCCCGCGACTGGAAAATGCTAGCTGACATTGGCCGGCAACTTGTGTTTCCTCCGGAGATCGCAACCACCACCCTAAGACCTGACATGGTGCTCTGGTCCCGTTCACTTAATAAGGTCTTCATCATTGAGCTCACAGTACCCTGGGAAAACTCAGTAGATGAGGCTTATGAGCGAAAACATCTGCGCTATGCTGATCTAGCTGCCGAAGCACGGCATCATGGCTGGAACACAGAAGTCCGACCAGTGGAGGTGGGCTGCAGAGGTTTTGTGGCAACATCTACAACCAGACTGCTTAGAGACCTGGGAATTAAGGGCCAGAGCCAGCGTTCGGAAATCAAAGCTGTATCAGAGGTGGCAGAAGGCAGCAGTCAGTGGCTCTGGATGAAGAGGAAAGACCCCAGCTGGGCCCCGAAGTGAGAGGGCCAGGAGGTATGCGGTCAACAATGCTTGACTCAGGGAGGAGGACGCCCCTGCCATGCATAGTCCCATGGGATGCTGGCTATCAACAACAAGGCAACTCCTATGACTAATTGGGAATGGGACGCAAGCGTAGGATTGATCACCCTGTCGCTGGCCGCCTTTGGGGAGGGTGTATAGTGTGAAAGGCCGAAACACCCTAGGAACCAAAGGTACACTACTGACGATGCGCTCCCCAAATTTCACCACGCTCACTGTTCATTAACTCTTGGAAGTGCTTGCACAAAGGATAGTAACATCTCATCCTGTGTTCTTGGAATCAAATTTGTAAGTTACTTCTCATCAGAATGTTATTTTTGTATAATACTGTGGCCGGGTTGCAGTATCTGTTCTATGTCAAGACTAAGTTACTTGGGCCGGAGAGAGGGGAGAGGTCAAGCGTGTATCTCTTGGCTCCACAATGTCTGTGTGCCAGTCAGTGTGTCTCTGTGATCTTGTCAAGATAGGATGGATTTGATACAAAGCTGAACGATAAATTATGCCTATGCTGTCTGGCTATGTGTGTCTTTGCTATAAAGGATCTCAGCTGCAATATGTAAGGGACTCTCAGAGAATCCATTGATAGACACTGAATTGATCCGAGAGTCACAGGGTTGTGATAGAGCTCATATAATTAAATATTGACTTTGTGATACAAAAAACTGACTTGTGTGTGGTTTGCTCTCATGACTTGGTAAATACAGGAAATTTCCACGACGGACACAGCTGGTGAGGATGGCTCACTAACAGGCAAAGCAGGAACGGAGGCTAGTCTCGCTGTCTCTGCCTCCAGTTCCATCAGGCGCATTTTGATCTCCAACTGCTGCTATTATCTTCCTTTTTCTGCCTCAAGTTTACACATTTCCAACTGGAGATTTGCCTAATTTGGGCTCTCTTCCACCTCCAGTTGGAGCCGTGCCGAACGGACATCCCTCATGGCCTCACCGTTTGACAGTGGGGAGAGTGAATCAAAATGGGGTAATGTGGCTGGAGTTTTAGCCTCGCCCTCGTTCTGACACCAGCAGGCTTACAGGAGCAGCAACATCCCCTACATGGGAAGTAGGCTCAGGCAGCGGTAACACAAGCACTTGATGTTCCAACAAAAGATTTAACATCAGGTGTTTAACCTCTGCTTTAACTAAACTCTGCGGAATAGATAGAGAATAATGTTCAGCCAAGGTCAGTAAATCAACTCTACGACATTTGTCAAAGACTGCCCAACACTGAACTAGACCACCACAATAATTTGCACGAGCGGCATGGGTGTCAGTAAAGACATATCCTGGACGAGCCCCCACTTATGTAACGAACCCCACTGAAACTGCAGTCTGGGGGGGATGGAAACGAGACTCGTAACATATCTCTTGAAAATCAAAACAGTGAAAAGGAACAGTGAGAACTAAAAACAGACAACCTAACTCTACCGTCAAACACTTAAGGTTTATTGTTTAAACACACGGTAATGGGGGGGGGGGGGGGAAGCTGGACCCAAGGAAAGAACTAATAAATATCCCCTAAAAACCTAAAGCTAGTCTAGCCTGCTTCATGAACAGTGGGTGGTCCGCCCAGTTCTAAATAGAGTACTTAGACAAAGTTTTCCTACGGGTAATGTATGCCCATGGGTGGCTTTGTACTCCCTTTTCCCACCAACAAACAGTCGTACACCACAACAATACATACTCGCATAATAACAGACAAATGTGACATGTAGGTGCAAAACAAAAGAGAGATGTATAAATCCAAAGAGAGAGAGAGTGACAACTGACTGGGTTTTAAACCAAGGGAAAGGGGATGTGATTGGGTAAGGGAAAAGGAGCAGCTGTCTTCAGTGGCGACTGATTGGCGACTGATTACTGCCACATGTGACTAGGGCAGAAGGAGAGAAAACAAATGCACACAGGATACCTGTATCCGTAACAAGTGTAGTCAGCTCAGCTATCCCCATTGAGACCGTGTCTTTGCCTCGATCTAGGTTGGGCAAAACTAAACATGGCGGTGTTCGCTTTAACAATCTCACTGGAATAAAGACCTCCTCTATTCCTATCATTATTGAAAGAGATTGTGATGTATCACATCTCAAAATAGGGCTACTTAATATTAGATCCCTCACTTCCAAGGCAGTTATAGTCAATGAACTAATCACTGATCATAATATTGATGTGATTGGCCTGACTGAAACATGGCTTAAGCCTGATGAATTTACTGTGTCACCTCCTGGTTACACTAGTGACCATATCCCCTGTGCATCCCACAAAGCCGGAGGTGTTGCTACCATTTCCGATAACAAATTTCAATTTACAAAAACAAAAACGACTGCGTTTTCATCTTTTGAGCTTCTAGTCATGAAATCTATGCAGCCTACTCAATCACTTTGTATTACTACTGTTTACAGGCCTCCTGGGCTGTATACACTGTTCCTCACGGAGTTCCATGAATTCCTATTGCACCTTGTAGTCATGGAAGATAATATTCACATTTTTGGTGACTTTAATATTCACATGGAAAAGTCCACAGACCCACTCCAAAAGGCTTTTGGAGCCATCATTGACTCAGTGGGTTTTGTCCAATATGTCACCGGACCTACTCACTGCCACAGTCATACTCTGGACCTCGTTTTGTCCCGTGGAATAAATGTTGTAGGTCTTAATGTTTTTCCTCATAATCCTGGACTAACGGACCACCATCTTATTATGTTTGCAATTGCAACAAATAATCTGCTCAGACCCCAACCAAAGATCATCAAAAGCCGTGCTATAAATTCTTGGACAACCCAAAGATTCCTAGATGCCCTTCCAGACTCCCTCCACCTACCCAAGGACATCAGAGGACAAAAATTCAGTTAACCACCTGAGGAACTAAATGTAACCTTGCGTAAATACCCTAGATGCATTCACACCCCTAAAAACAAAAAACATTTGCCATAAGAAACTAGCTCCCTGGTATACAGAAAATACCCGAGCTCTGAAGCAAGCTTACAGAAAATTGGAATGGAAATGGTGCTACACCAAACTGGAAGTCTTCCGACTAGCTTGGAAAGATACTGTGCAGTACCCTCACTGCTGCTCGATCAACCTATTTTTCCTAACTTAATTGTGGAAAAAAAGACATATCCAAAATGTATTTATGGTACTGTCGCAAAGCTAACTAAAAAGCAGCATTCCCGAAGAGAGGATGGCTTTCATTTCAGCAGTGATAAATTCATGAACTTCTTTGATGAAAAGATCATTAGAAAGCAAATTACCGACTCCTCTTTAAATCTGCGTATTCCTCCAAAGCTCAGTTGTCCTGAGTCTGCACAACTCTGCCAGGACGACACTCAAGTTTTTTAATACTATATCTCTTGGCACATTGATGAAAATAATCATGGCCTCTAAACCTTCAAGCTGCATACTGGACCCTATTCCAACTAAACTACTGAAAGAGCTGCATCCTGTGCTTGGCCCACCTATCTTGAACATAATAAGCGGCTCCAACAGATGTGTACCAAACTCACTAAAAGTGGCAGTAATAAAGCCTCTCTTTAAAAAGCCAGACATTGACCCAGAAAATATAAAAAACTATCGGCCTATATCGAATCTCCCATTCCTCTCAAACATTTTTGAAAAACCTGTTGCGCAGCAACTTACTGCCTTCCTGAAGACAAACAATGTATAAGAAATGAAAAAGGAGGACCAAGGCACTCTTCACATAATTGATTAAAATGCCTTTATTAGTATGGCATGTTCAATAGAAACAAAGTTTCTTTTTTAAACCGACGTGTTTCGGCTGGATGGCCTTTGTCAGGGAGTACAAAAAAAGGAATACTAGGTCCTCTTTTAAACAGCTTATCAATTAGCCCTAATTGGAAGAGGGAGTAGTTACACAATTGGACACACCTAGTAAGCAATACTATACACATTGAAATACTGTAGCTATGTTATCATAAAAATACAACTCCAAACTAGAAGTATCAGAACACTAAAAGGTAGTTCTAACCTTAAATATGACTGGGAGAAGTGTCAAAAATAAGAAAGCTAAATATTCCATAGTACACTAGAACACAGCAAAACATGAACAACAACAGTCTAACCAAAGCTGAGGGCAATAGAGCAAAAATGTCCACTAGATGACAGCAAATGGACCCATCACGACCCTACAGGAAGGGTGAGAAATCCCCATCTTCATTTAAACCAGGGTATTTAGTGGCCTGTAGTTTGTAAATCCAAAAACTTTCCCTTTGGTTTAACTGTTTAAGACGGTCCCCTTTTCTAATAGAGGCCGGAATATGATCAATACCCATAGCTTGTAGAAGGTCAGCATCCCGGTGTCGCCTCTTCACTATTGACGTTGAGACTGGTGTTTGTGAGGTACAATTTAATGAAGCTGCCAGTTGAGGACTTGTGAGGTGTCTGTTTCTCAAGCTAGACACTCTAATGTACTTGTCATCTTGCTCATGAGAATTATGGTCAGATTTGCCAAATGGAGGGCGAGGAAGAGCTTTGTACGCGTCGCTGTGTGGAGTAAAGGTGGTCTAGAGATTTTTCCCTGTTGTTGCACATGTAACATGCTGGTAGAAATGAGGTAAAACTGGTTTAATTTCCCTGCATTAAAGTCCCTGGCCACTCGGATGTTCTTGTTTGCTTATGGCCTTATAGAGTTGGTTGACTGCGCTCTTAGTGCCAGCTACGAAATATATAGATAACTCTCTTGGTAAATAGTGTGGTCTACAGTTTATCATGAGATACTCTACCTCAGGCGAGCAAAATCTAGAGACTTCCTTAATATTTTATTTTGCGCACCAACTGTTATTTGCAAATGGACACAGACCGCCACCCCCTTGTCTTACCGGAGGCAACTGTTCTATCTTGCTGATGCATGGAAAAAACAGCCAACTGTATATTATCCATGTCGTCGTTCAGCCACAACTTGGGGAAAAATAAGGTATTACAGTTTTTAATGTCCCTTTGGTAGGATAGTCTTGAACGGAGCTCATCCAGTTTATTCTCCAATGATTACATATTGGTCAATAGGATGGATGGTAGAGGTGGGTTACCCACTCACTCGCTGACTAATTCTCACAAGGCACCCGGACCTGCGTTCCCTGTATCGGTGTCTTCTCTTTGTGTGAAGGACAGGGATTTGGGACCTGTTGGGTATCTGGAGTAAATCCGTTGCGTCCGACTCGTAAAAGAAACAATCTTCATCCAGTTCGAGGTGAGTAATCGCTGTTCTGATATCTAGAAGCTCTTTTCGGTTATAAGAGACGGTGGCAGAAACATTACGTACAAAATAAGTTACAAACAACGCAAAATAACACACAAAATTGGTTAGGAGCACGGAAAACAGCAGCCATCTCCTCCGCCGCCATTATCTGTTGTGAGCATAGCGTAGTCAAATTGTACATGCTTCAGAAAGTTTTTATCATCACCGTAACTGAACTTCTAATTGCTGTAACAGACAACCATATGGCATGGTAATGAGAAATTAGAATTACGGTAACGAGAAGCCCTTAGCAAATTTAGCAAACAATGGCAGAAGCCATTATGACTCAACAAAAAAATAAGACATCCATTCATGCTCTTTCTAATCTATTATACTGTATATAGTTTAATAAATAATTTTGCTCAAACAACATAGGTAATGATATTCTAAAATGGGTAAATGGAGTGTACGGGGACAATTATCAAATTTAAACATAATAAACGTGAAAAGACTAGTTTACTTTGTAGAAAGCCATCTTTGATCTTCTCTTCTTAGTAATGCAGTATGGGTGGAATGTATATATATATTTAAAACACTTTACTTTGTATATGAACTTGAAGAAATGGCTACAGTAATGAGAAACTGTTTTTGTTTAAAATATGACTACTTTGTAATGTGAATACCCTGAAATTATAACTGTCTTTGAATATGTACTACTTTAAACAGTATTTCATTGGTTTCAATTAAATATGTTAGATATTTTTTATAAATTAAATGTATGTAAAGTCCTACAAAATTGACTGGACATATTACAGTAATGAGATATTCAGTAGTAAACATTTTATTTAAAAAACACAAAAATAAGATTTAAGGCCAAAGCAAGTTAAGAAACCAAGCAAACTGTAGAGAGCCTTAATATGATAGTGAATTCAGGCTATATAGCTGAATTCATCACAGACATGGTTTCAGTTGGTTTCATGAGAATCACGCAGTCAGGTGGGGTATGTGGGCAAGGTGTGAAGAAGCAAAGTCACCATGATAATCTATTGTAAATGTAATCCATATAATAATTGATTAAATGTAATGGTTGTTCAGGAACCAGACAGAGGGATTCTATGGGCAATGCAGATGGTCAGACTTGTGTTGTGTCCCCACTCCCCAGGATTGCTCTTCATCTCCACTCAACAATATCAAGCAAATGTTTAGACACAGACTCGATAAACCAGATAAGTCTACATTCCTAGATGATAAGACCTGTCCAGCAGAGACTGTCTGAAACTATTGAAGACTGCATTGCTGATCATTATAGAATATCAGGGTAAGTATAAAACTAATTGAGACAAGACAACCATTGATAAAATATATTTGCCAAAATGATTAATCGCAGACAAAGTTATGTCAAGGACAGTTTCCTAAACTCTGTTATTTCCCCACCGTTAACCATGGTATCAAGGGCGCCCACTTAGTCATGGATAACACTTATGCTACACCCATCGCTGCTCATCCAACCACTTATTTTGCTTCACCAGAGGAAAAGGCGAAGCGAGATGGATAGCTGAGCCCAAAATCTGTCTTCTCCAGCAGGTGGCGTTTTTCAGTCACCAAGCAAGGAGTTTTTGTATGAAGGTCAATGCGAGAGTGTTGATGAGGGTTGTTGACGTATTCAATGGAATATCCATAGCCATCTCGAGGCAATTTCGATATAAAGTGTTTTTTTCTCAAAGTTACCGGGATGTCCATGTCCTACTTATATCAGTATATTCCTAACAATATAAGAATTACAAAACGTATATTCTATCAAATAAACCTTACGTAGCAAATAAGCCATACACATTTTTGTTTACCATTGACCTCCATACAAAAACTCCTTGCTTGGTGGGCGAAAAAATAACAAAAATGCCACCTGCTGGAGGGAGACAGATTTTCCGCCAAGTTGGGTCTCTCTTCCTCTTCCTCTGTGATACACTACATGACCAAAAGTATATGCATATTATAAAATGTGTCCAGCTGCAGGTGGTTTGTTTGAATTAAGAATTAATTTCTACATGAAGTAATCCAATAACGGGTACACTATTTATTTGGTATCATAGCGTTCACACATTTTGTTTGTGCATGCTTCCACCTACTGTGCGGTCAGTTACGTTTTTGATAAATAAAATAGGGAGGGGAGGGTAAATTTTGCACCACCAACTAAGCCTACACACATACATTAATACATTAATACAAATTAAATCCACTGTACCGCAGACACACTTCGCTACCGGAGTAATCACTAGTTTCAAAGGCGCCCTGCTCTAGTGCGCAAAGCAAGTTACAGGTCTTGTCCCTAGAAGTGCCCTCTCCTTCTGAATGACTTCGCGCTATCTTTGCCGATTTTAACAGTACCTAATTTATTTTCTACCCAGCCTGAAACTACACATGGATCGGATTTGGAGATTTGCACCACACCTGCCACCACAGGTAATTAATCCTCTCTCGTCAGGTTGAATTTCTGAGTCTGCAGAATATGGTTTGTACTTGGCACCGTTCTTCCTCAAAACATATATTCCCACTGCACTCGGCTGTTCGCATTCCTCGCTGTCCATGACCATGTCTATCCGTTCACCACACATAATCCATTGTATTGCTTGCAGACTGAGCACACACTGATGCCGTTTCCCATGTAATTCCGGCGCAGACAGAGATGGCCGCCTAGCTTCGCGTTCCTAGGAAACTATGCAGTTTTTTGTTTTTTTACGTGTTATTTCTTACATTAGTACCCCAGGTCATCTTAGGTTTCATTACATACAGTCGAGAAGAACTACTGAATATAAGAGCAGCATCAACTCACCATCAGTACGACCAAGAATATGACTTTCGCGAAGCGGATCCTGTGTTCTGCCTTTCACCCAGGACAACGGAATGGATCCCAGCTGGCGACCCAAAAAAACAACTTCGTAAAAGAGGGAAACGAGGCTTTCTTCTGGTCAGACTCCGAAGACGGGCACATCGTGCACCACTCCCTAGCATTCTTCTCGCCAATGTCCAGTCTCTTGACAACACGGTTGATGAAATCCAAGCAAGGGTAGCATTCCAGAGGGACATCAGAGACTGTAACGTTCTTTGCTTCACGGAAACATGGCTCACTGGAGAGACGCTATCGGAGTCGGTGCAGCCAGCTGGTTTCTCCACGCATCGCGCCGACAGAAACAAACATCTTTCTGGTAAGAAGAGGGGCGGGGGCGTATGCCTTATGGCTAACGAGACGTGGTGTGATCACAAAAACATACAGGAACTCAAATCCTTCTGTGCACCTGATTTAGAATTCCTCACAATCAAATGCCGACCGCATTATCTACCAAAAGAATTCTCTTCGATTATAATCACAGCCGTATATATTCCCCCCCATGCAGACACATCGATGGCTCCGAACGAACTTTATTTGACTCTTTGCAAACTGGAATCCATACATCCTGAGGCTGCATTCATTGTAGCTGGGGATTTTAACAAGGCTAATCTTAAAACAAGACTCCCTAAATTGTATCAGCATATCGATTGCGCAACCAGGGCTGGCAAAACCTTGGATCATTGCTATTCTAACTTCCGCAACGCATATAAGGCCTTGCCCCACCCTCCTTTCGGAAAAGCTGACCACGACTCCATTTTGTTGATCCCTGCCTACAGACAGAAACTAAAACAAGAAGCTCCCACGCTGAGGTCTGTCCAACGCTGGTCCGACCAATCTGATTCCACACTCCAAGACTGCTACCATCACGTGGACTGGGATATGTTTCGTATTGCGTCAGACAACAACATTGACGATTACGCTGATTCGGTGTGCGAGTTCATTAGAACGTGCGTTGAAGATGTCGTTCCCATAGCAACGATTAAAACCAGAAACCGTGGATTGATGGCAGCATTCGCGTGAAAATGAAAGCGCGAACCATTGCTTTTAATCAGGACAAGGTGACCAGAAACATGACCGAATACAACCAGTGCAGCTATTCCCTCCGCAAGGCAATCAAACAAGCTAAGTGTCAGTATAGAGACAAAGTAGAATCTCAATTCAACGGCTCAGACACAAGAGGTATGTGGCAGGGTCCACAGTCAATCACGGATTACAAAAAGAAAACCAGCCCAGTCACGGACCAGGATGTCTTGCTCCCAGGCAGACTAAATAACTTTTTTGCCCGCTTTGAGGACAATACAGTGCCACTGACACGGCCTGCAACGAAAACATGCGGACTCTCCTTCACTGCCGCCGAGGTGAGTAAAACATTTAAACGTGTTAACCCTCGCAAGGCTGTAGGCCCTGATGGCATCCCCAGCCGCGCCCTCAGAGCATGCGCAGACCAGCTGGCTGGTGTGTTTACGGACATATTCAATCAATCCCTATCCCAGTCTGCTGTTCCCACATGCTTCAAGAGGGCCACCATTGTTCCTGTTTCCAAGAAAACTGCCCCGTAGCACTCACTTCCGTCATCATGAAGTGCTTTGAGAGACTAGTCAAGGACCATATCACCTCCACCCTACCTGACACCCTAGACCCACTCCAATTTGCTTACCGCCGAAATAGGTCCACAGACGATGCAATCTCAACCACACTGCACACTGCCCTAACCCATCTTTACAAGAGGAATACCTATGTGAGAATGCTGTTCATCAACTACAGCTCGGCATTTAACACCATAGTACCCTCCAAGCTCGTCATCAAGCTCGAGACCCTGGGTCCCGACCACACCCTGTGCAACTGGGTACTGGACTTCCTGACGGGCCGCCCCCAGGTGGTGAGGGTAGGCAACAACATCTCCACCCCGCTGATCCTCAACACTGGGGCCCCACAAGGGTGCGTCCTGAGCCCTCTCCTGTACTCCCTGTTCACCCACGACTGCGTGGCCACGCACGCCTCCAACTCAATCATCAAGTTTGCGGACGACACAACAGTGGTAGGCTTGATTACCAACAGCGACGAGACGGCCTACAGGGAGGAGGTGAGGGCCCTCGCAGTGTGGTGTCAGGAAAATAACCTCACACTCAACGTCAACAAAACTAAGGAGATGATTGTGGACTTCAGGAAACAGCAGAGGGAACACCCCCCTATCCACATCGATGGAACAGTAGTGGAGAGGGTAGTAAGTTTTAAGTTCCTCGGCATACACATCACAGACAAACTGAATTGGTCCACCCACACAGACAGCATCGTGAAGAAGGCGCAGCAGCGCCTCTTCAACCTCAGGAGGCTGAAGAAATTCGGTTTGTCACCAAAAGCACACAAACTTCTACAGATGCACAATCGAGAGCATCCAGTCGGGCTGTATCACCGCCTGGTACGGCAACTGCTCCGCCCACAACCGTAAGGCTCTCCAGAGGGTAGTGAAGTCTGCACAATGCATCACTGGGGGCAAACTGCCTGCCCTCCAGGACACCTACACCACCCGATATTACAGGAAGGCCATAAAGATCAACAAGGACAACAACCACCCGAGCCACTGCCTGTTCACCCCGCTATCATCCAGAAGGCGAGGTCAGTACAGGTGCATCAAAGCTGGGACCGAGAGACTGAAAAACAGCTTCTATCTCAAGGCCATCAGGCTGTTAAACAGCCACCACTAACATTGAGTGGCTGCTGCCAACACACTGACTCAACTCCAGCCACTTTAATAATGGGAATTGATGGGAAATGATGTAAAATATATCACTAGCCACTTTAAACAATGCTACCTTATATAATGTTTACATAGCCTACATTATTCATCTCATATGTATACGTATATACTGTACTCTATATCATCTACTGCATCTTTATGTAATACATGTATCACTAGCCACTTTAACTATGCCACTTTGTTTACATACTCATCTCATATGTATATACTGTACTCGATACCATCTACTGTATCTTACCTATGCTGCTCTGTACCATCACTCATTCATATATCTTTATGTACATATTCTTTATCCCCTTACACTTGTGTGTGTATAAGAGTAGTTTTGGAATTGTTAGTTAGATTACTTGTTGGTTATTACTGCATTGTCGGAACTAGAAGCACAAGCATTTCGCTACACTCGCATTAACATCTGCTAACCATGTGTATGTGACAAATAAAATTTGATTTGATTTGATTTAAACCCAATTTCTGTTCCTTCGCCCAATTTACAATTCTATCAATCTTTGGCGCCACCATACTTCTTTTCTATCGTTACCACTTTTCCTGCAACAGCTCTCATCGAAATGTCTGTCAATACCCAACAATGTTTACTTCGCCACCTTGTCTATTTAAAATGTTTTCTCGTTGATTGGGTGTTTTCGATTATGCTGAGCCGTCACGTCATCGGGTGAATGCAGGGAGGGATTAGCTCCATTCTCACAAATGGAACGGTAATCTGTGCCTCTATCATTTTGTCCAGAAACATGCATCTCATTCCCATAAAATAAATGTTTTGAATTTGGTAAAACATTTTCTTTTGGAAGGCATATGTAGTGTTGTTTTCCCAAAACAATCACTTTTGCATCGGAAATCGGAATCATACTATACCGAACAAAAATATAAACGCAACAATTTCAAGATTTTACTGAGTTCATATAAGGAAAACAGTAAATTGAAATAAATAAATTAGGCCCTAATCTATGGATTTAATGTGATTTGGCAGGTGTGCAGCCATGGGTGGACCCTGGAACAAAAACTGGGGAGCCAGGCCCACCCAATCAGAATTTGTTTTTCCCCACAAAAGGGCTTTATTACTGATAGAAATACTCCTCAGGACACCCCAGATGATCCCGCAGGTTAAGAAGCTGTATGTGGAGGTCCTAGGCTGGCTTGGTTACTCATGGTCAGTTGTGAGGTCGGTTGGACGTACTGCCAAATTCTCTAAAATGACGGAGGCCGTTTATGGTAGAATATTAAATTCTCTGGCAACAGCGCTTGTATTCCTGTAGTCAGCATGCCAGTTGCATGCTCCCTCAACTTGAGACATCTGTGGTATTGTGTTGTGTGACAGAACTGCTTATTTTAGTGGCCTTTTATTGTGTACCACCCTTTGGTGGCAATGACAGAGGTCAAACGTTTTCTGTAAGTCTTCACAGGGTTTTCACACACTGTTGCTGGTATTTTGGCCCATTTCTCCATGCAGATCTCCTCTAGAGCAGTGATGTTTTGGGACTGTTGCTGGGCACAACGGACTTTCAACTCCCGCCAAAGATTTTCTATGAGGTTGAGATCTGGAGACTGGCTAGGCCACTCCAGGACCTTGAAATGCTTCTTACGAAGCCACTCCTTCGTTGCCCGGGCAGTGTGTTTGGGATCATTGCCATGCTGAAAGACCCAGCCACCGTTCATTTTCAATGGCCTTGCTGATGGTAGGCTTTGTTACTTTGGTCCCAGCTCTCTGCAGGTCATTCACTAGGTCCCCCCGTGTGGTTCTGGGATTTTTGCTCACCGTTCTTGTGATCATTTTGACCCATTTTGGAGCCCCATATCGAGGGAGATTATCAGTGGTCTTGTATGTCTTCCATTTCCTAATAATTGCTCCCACAGTTGATTTCTTCAAACCAAGCTGCTTATCTATTGCAGATTGTCTTCCCAGCCTGGTGCAGGTCTACAATTTTGTTTCTGGTGTCCTTTGGCAGCTCTTTGGTCTTGGCCATAGTGGAGTTTGGAGTGTGACTGTTTGAGGTTGTGGACAGTTGTCTTTTATACTGATAACAAATTCAAACAGGTGCCATTAATACAGGTAACGAGTGGAGGACAGAGAAGCCTCTTAAAGAAGAAGTTACAGATCTGTGAGAGCCAGAAATCTTGCTTGTTTGTCGGTGACCAAATACTTATTTTCCACCATAATTTGCAAATAAATTCATTAAAAATCCTACAATGTGATTTTCTGGATTTTTTTTTCTAATTTTGTATGTGATAGTTGAAGTGTACCTATGATGAAAATTACAAGCCTCTCTCATCTTTTTAAGTGGGAGAACTTGCACAATTGGTGGCTGACTAAATACTTTTTTGCCCCACTGTATAACAAACCATACATTACAGCAAAATACTTTTACATTTGACATACATTTAAAAACATTAATATGTTGTGTGTTTGTGCATCTATCAGTTACAAATACATATCAGTACATACAGTGCATTCGGAAAGTATTCACACCCCTTCACTATTTCCTCATTTTTGTTACATTACAGCCTTATTCTAAAATAGATTACATTAACCAAGTACTGAGTAAAGTGTCTGAATACTGATGTAAATGTGATATATCCAGTTATATACTACCGTTCAAAAGTTTGGGGTCACTTAGAAATGTCCTTGTTGTTGAAAGAAAAACACTTGTTTTTTTGTCCATTAAAATAACATCAAATTGATCAGAAGTACAGTGTAGACATTGTTAATGTTCTAAATTATATTTAATGGAATTTCTACATAGGCGTACAGAGGCCCATTATAGGCATTTATCCATTTGTAGGCACTCTAGGTAACACCCTGCCGACCAGTGAACAGTGCCAGTTCAAGTGCAGGAATGGAAGATGTATCCTCGGCCTCTGGGTGTGTGTGACAGGGACGGTGATTGTGAGGATGGCAGTGATGAATTCCGCAGCAGGGAGTGACAGTGGAGGGGGTTTACCTTGTTAAAGACCAGTGGATCATAGGGGAGACTGAATGCCCCAGTACAGCGTGTATCTGTACTAACTTGATATTGTCCAGTAACGGGGATGTCAAAGTCCAGGGTTTGAGTTTGCTGATTTTAGTGCTTGGCCATATCAGTTGTGACATTTCTGCTGGAGCATACTGTAGGGCTGTACACCTGTGTCGTCACTGTACGATCTGGATTGGGTTCACTAGACATCAAACAGACCAAAACGGGGAGAGACTACATGAACTTGTCAAATAAGAAATTATCTTTTGTTTTCCATTCCAAAACGTTTTGCTACCGTGCACTATGATCCAGATCACATGTATATACAATTTATTGAGGGAAGGTAATAATTGCGTATGACAATTTTGTAATTGTGACAAAACAAGAGTATTTTGACTGTTTCAGGGAACTGCCCAGGGTTTCTGTGTACAGATGGCGGTTGCATTTCCCAGAGTGCTCTTTGTGACGGCACCACGGACTGTCATGACGGCTCTGACGAGTTTGAGGACACCAGTGGTAAAGCTAAGGAAAAGAGGATACCTCTGCCACCTGGGTTGGGCTCAAGTTACACATGCTCAACGTCAGTGTATGAACAAAGTGCACATTCCGCCCATCAATCCAATTTTAAGAGCCTCTTTCATAATCATAAACACAGGGCCACATTCAATAAGCCGTTGCACAAATGAAACATTTGCTTAAATTCCGGAGGGATTAATCAGAAAAGTGTACAAAAGGAAAAATGACCCCATCGGAAAGTTAGTCAGTTTAATGTGATCATTTATTTTCATTCCCCTCTGAAAATAAGAGATGCAGACTTTGTAAAAATGTAGTAAGTCCCTTTTTATTTAAAGTACATGACCACTAATTGCCCTCTGCGCTTTTATCTTTTCCAGGTTTGCTCCAATGTAAGAAGGATGAGTTTGCCTGTGACAGTAGGTGACGTGTATCCCTCCTCTTCCGCTGTGATGGCACTGACGACTGTGGAGATGGCAGTGGAGGCCTCCTGTCATAAGAACTGTACAGCCGAGTCCTTCCTCTGTGAGCGGACAGGGAGCTGCGTTGCCAAGGCCAAGCTGTGTGACGGCTGGCCGAACTGCCCCGTTGGGCAGGACGTGGGTGCCGACGCATGTCCCTCTGGCCAGACCCGGGCCCCTCACACTTGCTTCAGCTCTGACTTCAGTTGTGGGGACGGCCAATGTATGCCTCATTCCTGGAGGTGTGACTGCTCGCGGGACTGTGCTGAGCGACGAGGACGACTGTGGTGAGAACTATTGACACTTTGTTACATCTATATCATTAGGCAGAAAACTGAAGAATACAGACTGAAACAGGGACCCCCTGGACTTGTCTAATTTGAACACAACCATGCTCTGCTGCTCTCATCCTTATAGACCAGCAGAGGGCAATAGAACTTCACTCCTACTTGTTCCTTTTACAGACACAGTGGACCTATGATTATTTCCTTTAATTATGGTTTCAGTAATTAAATAAATAGTAAGAATTCAGTGTGTTGCGTGTGTGTGTGTGTATATAGTAAACACTGATCTCTTTACTGTTGCGACTAATAGTCTTTTGAGGTGGTTTGTTGCCCATAAAAATGTAATGCTTTTGATAAGGGTGTCACGGTTTTCTGTAGGTGAAAGAGAGTCGGACCAAAATGCGGTGTGTCTATTGCATCCATGTTTAATAAAACTGAAGAAACAGGAATCAATACAAAAAACATAACGAAAACCAAAACAGCCTAATACTGGTGCAAACTAACACACGCCAGACCTAAGGACAATCACCCACAAAACCCAACACCAAACAGGCTACCTAAATATGGTTCCCAATCAGAGACAATGACTAACACCTGCCTCTGATTGAGAACCATATCAGGCCAAACACAGAAACCGACAAACTAGACACACAACATAGAATGCCCACTCAGATCGCACCCTGACCAAACAAAACATATAAACATACAAAGCAAACTATGGTCAGGGTGTGACAAAGGGCTTGTGTCCCGGACACAGACTGAGTCAAGCCCTTGACTAAAAGCACTTAAAATATCTGCTCGATAGAGAATTTATTGATCCGTGTGCTATGAAAGTACAAACGAGCTCTGTTTCACATCCTGTAATGCATTCCCTTATAGACAGTAGTCAGTTTTCCATTTGGATAGGTAATTTCTCTTCTCACAATCTTTAAATATGTGTGTGTCTAGCTGCTATAGCAAACTGTTGGTTGACTAATTGGAATGATTGATTTATTTTTATTTCATCTTTATTTAACCAGGTAGGCAAGTTGAGAACAAGTTCTCATTTACAAATGCGACCTGGCCAAGATAAAGCAAAGCAGTTAGACACATACAACAACAGAGTTACACATGGAGTAAAACAAACATACAGTAGAAAAATAAGTGCAATGTGAGCAAATGAGGTGAGATAAGGGAGGTAAAGGCAGAAAAAGGCCATGGTGGCGAAGTAAATACAATATACCAAGTAAAACACTGGAATGGTAGATTTGCAGTGGAAGAATGTGCAATGTAGAAATAATGGGGTGCAAAGGAGCAAAATGAATAAATACACATGGATTGGTCCTGTATTCACTCTTCCCTGTCACTGACCCTATCTCTCCCTATGTAGATCAGAATGAATGTCTGGTGCACAATGGCGGCTGTTCTCACCTGTGTGTAGACTTGCCGATTGTCTTCCTCTGATTGTCCCGCTGGCATGAGGTTGGTGCACGACACCAAATGTGAGGGTGAGTGGCATCTCCGAGAGTCATTGATAGGGCCCAGAGTTTTTCCTGACCATGTGATGTGACCAAGTTAAATTCAGAGACCAAAAGTTGGTCCCAGGTCATGTGTTTGTTGAAAAACTAATGGCCCAAGTCATTGGTCGCACCAGTGCACTACAATGAATCTGTGATAATTGGTTGATTTTAATGTCTCAAATTAAGCTTGTGATAAACTGTACTTCAAAGTATGTGACATTGTATTTACATTTGTGTTCTATCTATGTCTGCGTTTAGACAGGCAGCCCAATTCTGACTTTTTTTTCACTAATTGGTATTTGTACCAATCGGATCAGCTCTGAAAAATATCTGATGTGATTGGTCAAAAGACCTATTAGTGGAAACAATATCAGAACTGGGCTGCCTGTGCGAACGCAGGCATAGAGGGTGAAAAGTAGATGTTTTCCACAGACATATCCTATTAAAATTATTAAGAAATACCCACTCTTTTGTCAGAAATTGACACATGCCTCGACACTGACATCTGCAATCAACTATCTGTACATGTCAACGGAACTTTCTCCTGCGACTGCCATGAGGGCTACCTGATGAGCCCAAGGACTGGTATGAATGGCGTGAGTACTAGAGGTCAACCTATTATGGTTTTTCAATGCCGATACCGATTATTGGAGGACTAAAAAGCCGATACCGATTTTTATTGATTTGTAATAATGACAATTACAACAATACTGAATGAGCACTTATTTTAACTTAATATAATACATCAATAAAAATCCATTTAGCCTCAAATAAATAATGAAACATGTTCAATTTGGTTTAAATAATGCAAAAACAAAGTGTTGGGGGAGTAAAAGTGCAATAAGTGCCATGTAAAAAAGCTAACGTTTGAGTTCCTTGCTCAGAACATGATAACATGAAAGTTGGTGGTTCCTTTTAACATGAGACTTCAATATTCCAAGGTAAGAGGTTTTAGGTTGTAGTTAATATAGTATTTATAGGACTTTCTCTTTATACCATTTGTATTTCATATACCTTTGACTGACTATTGGATGTTCTTATAGGCACTATAGTATTGCCAGTGTAACACTATAGCTTCCGTCCCTCTCCTTGCCCTTAACCAACACAAAAACATCCTATGGCGTTCTGCATTAGCATCGAACAGCCCCCGTGATATGTAACTTTTCAGGGAAGCTAGAAACCAATATACACAGGCAGTTAGAAAAGCCAAGGCTAGCTTTTTCAAGCAGAAATTTGCTTCCTGCAACACTAACTCAAAAATGGTCTGGGACACTGTAAAGTTCATGGAGAATAAGAACACCTCCTCCCAGCTGCCCTCTGCACTGAGAATAGGAAACACTGTCACCACCGATAAATCCACTATAATTGAGAATTTCAATAAGCATTTTTCTACGGCTGGCCATGCTTTCCACCTGGCTACCCCTAGCCCGGTCAACAGCACTGCACCCCCCACAGCAACTCGCCCAAGCCCCATTTCTCCTTCTCCCAAATCCAGTCAGCTGATGTTCTGAAAGAGCTGCAAAATCTGGACCCCTACAAATCAGCCGGGCTAGACAATCTGGACCCTTTCTTTCTAAAAATTTCTGCCGAAATTGTTGCCACCCCTTTTACTAGCCTGTTCAACGTCTCTTTCGTGTCGTCTGAGATTCCCAAAGATTGGAAAGCAGCTGCGGTCATCCCCCTCTTCAAAGGGGGACACACTCTAGACCCAAACTGCTACAGACCTATATCTATCCTACCCTGCCTTTCTAAGGTCTTCGAAAGCCAAGTCAACAAACAGATTACCGACCATTTCGAATCCCACTATACCTTCTCCGCTATGCAATCTGGTTTCAGAGCTGGTCATGGTTGCACCTCAGCCACGCTCAAGGTCATAAACAATATCTTAACCGCCATCGATAAGAAACGATACTGCAGCCGTATTCATTGACCTGGCCAAGGCTTTCGACTCTGTCAATCACCACATCCTCATCGACAGACTCGACAGCCTTGGTTTCTCAAATGATTGCCTCGCCTGGTTCACCAACTACTTCTCTGATAGAGTTAAGCGTGTCAAATTGGAGGGCCTGTTGTCCGGGCCTCTGGCAATTCCTATGGGGGTGCCACAGGGTTCAATTCTTGGACCAACTCTCTTCTCTGTATACATCAATGATGTTGCTCTTGCTGCTGGTGATTCACTGATCCACCTCTACGCAGACAACACCATTCTGTATACTTCTGGCCTTTCTTTGGCCACTGTGTTAACAACCCTCCAGACGAGCTTCAATGCTATACAACTCTCCTTCCGTGGCCTCCAATTGCTCTTAAACACAAGTAAAACTAAATGCATGCTGTTCAACCGATCGCTGCCGGCCCGTCTAACATCACTACTCTGGATGGTTCTGACTTAGAATATGTGGACAACTACAAATACCTAGGTGTCTGGTGAGACTGTAAACTCTCCTTCCAGACTCACATCAAACATCTCCAATCCAAAGTTAAATCTAGAATTGGCTTCCTATTTCACAACAAAGCATCCTTCACTCATGCTGCCAAACATTCCCTTGTAAAACTGACTATCCTACCGATCCTCGACTTTGGCAATGTTATTTACAAAATAGCCTCCAACACTCTCCTCAGCAAATTGGATGCAGTCTATCACAGTGCCATCTGTTTTGTCACCAAAGCCCCATATACTACCCACCACTGCGACCTGTACGCCTTCTTTGGCTGGCCCTCGCTTCATACTCGTCGCCAAACCCACTGGCTCCAGGTCATCTACAAGACCCTGCTATGTAAAGTCCTCCCTTATCTCAGCTTGCTGGTCACCATAGCAGCACCCACCTGTAGCACGCGCTCCAGCAGGTATATCTCTATGGTCACCCCAAAAACCAATTCTTCCTTTTGCCGCATCTCCTTCCAGTTCTCTGCTGCCAATGACTGGAACAAACTACAAAAATCTCTGAAACTGTAAACACTTATCTCCCTCACTAGCTTTAAGCACCAGAGCAGCTCACAGATTACTGCACCTGTACCTATGCCCATCTATAATTTAGCACAAACAACTACCTCTCCCCTTACTGTATTTATTTATTTTGCTCCTTTGCACACCATTATTTCTATCTCTACTTTGCACATTCTTCCACTGCAAATCTACCATTCCAGTGTTTTACTTGCTATATTGTATTTACTTTGCCACCATGGCCTTTTTTTTGCCTTTACTTCCCTCATCTCACCTAATTTGCTCACATTATATTTAGACTTATATTTCTACTGTATTATTGACTATGTTTTTTACTCCATGTGTAACTCTTGTTGTATGTGTCGAACTGCTTTGCTTTATCTTGGCCAGGTCACAATTGTAAATGAGAAGTTGTTCTCAACTTGCCTACCTGGTTAAATAAAGGTGTAAAAAAACAACAACAATTGGTGTCCAAAAATACCTATTACCGAAAACTTGAAATCGGCCCAAATTAATCGGCCATTCCGATAATCGGTCGACCTCTACCTGCAGTAGAGTATCTCATGATAAGCTGTAGACCACACTATTTACCAAGAGTTTATCAAAAAATTTTGTGGCCGTCTATTTACCACCGCAAACCAATGCTGGCACGAAGACCGCACTCAATGAGCTGTTTAAGGACATAAGCGAACAGGAAACGCTCATCCTGAGACGGCGCTCCTAGTGGCCAGGGACTTTAATGCAGGGTAACTTACATCCGTTTTACCCCATTTCTACCAGCATGTAACTATGCAACAAAAGGAAGAAAAGAAAAAAACCTCAACCACCTTTGCTCCACACACAGAGACTCGTACAAAGCTCTCCCTCGCCCTCCATTTGCCAAATCTGACCATAATTCTATTTTCCTGTTTACAAGCATATACTAAAACAGGAAGCACCAGTGACTCGGGTCAATAAAGAAGTGATCAGATGACGCAGGTGCTAAGCTACAGGACTGTTTTGATAGCACAGACTGGAATATGTTCCGGGATTCTTCCGATGGCATTGTGGAGTACACCACATCAGTCACTGGCTTCATCAATAAGTACATCGATGACGTCGTCCCCACAGTGACCGTACGTACATACCCATAAGCCATGGATTACAGGCTACTGAGCTAAAGGGTAGAGCTGACGCTTTCAAGGAGCGGGACGCTAACCCGGAAGCCTATAAGAAAGCTCGCTATGCCCTCCGACGAACCATCAAAGAGTCAATACAGAACTAAGATTGAATCGTACTACACCGGCTCTGACCTTCGTCGGATGTGGCAGGGCTGGCAAACTATAAGACTTCCAAGGGAAGCACAGCCACCAGCTGCCCAGTGATACGAGCCAAATGACTTCTGTGCTCACCTTGAGGCTAGCAACACTGAAGCATGCATGAGTGTCAGCTGTTCCCGACCCGTAGCACGCACGCCTGTAGCCACGAAGAGCTCTGAAAGGTTGATCATGGCTCACGTCAACATCATTATCCCAGAAACCCTAGACCCACTCCAATTTGCATACCGCCCCAACAGATCCACAGATGATGCAATCTATATTCCACTCCACACTGCCCTTTACCACCTGGACAAAAGGAATACCTATATGAGAATGCTATTCATTGACTACAGCTCAGTGTTCAACACCATAGTGCTCTCAAAGCTTCTCACTAAGCTAAGGATCCTGGGACTAAACACCTCCCTCTGCAACTGAATCCTGGACTTCCTGATGGGCCGCCCCCAGGTTGTAAGGTTAGGCAACAACACATCTGCCACGCTGATTCTCAACACGGGGGCCCCTCAGGGATGCATGCTCAGTCCCCTCCTGTACTCCGTTCACTCACAACTGCATGGCTTGGTACGACTCCAACACCAAGTTTGCCGATGATACAACAGTGGTAGGCCTGATCACTGACAACAATGATACAGCCTGTAGGGAGGAGGTCAGAGACCTGGCTGTGTGGTGCCAGGATAACAACCTCTCCCTCAACGTGATCAAGACAAAAGGGATGATTGTGGACTACAGGGAAAGAGCACAAGCACGCCCCCATTCTCATCAATGGTCTGTTGTGGAGCAGGCTGAGAGCTTCAAGTTCCTTGAGGTGTCCACATCACCAGCAAACTATCATGGTCCAAACACACCAAAACGGTTGTGAAGAGGGCACAACAAAGCCTACCTCCCCCCCTCAGATCCTCAAAGTTCTACAACTGCACCATCGAGAGACTGGTTGCATCACAGACTGGTATGGCAACTGCTCAGCCTCTGACCGCAGGGCACTACAGAGGGTAGTGCGTACGGCCCGTCACCCAAGTCATAGACAGTTTTCTCTGCTACCACAAGCAGAGCGGTACCGGAGCGCCAAGTCTAGGTCCAAAAGACTTCTTAACAGCTTCTACACCCAAGCCATAAGACTCCTGAACAGCTAATCAAATGGCTACCTAGACTAGTTGCATTGTTCCTATTTGCCCTTTACATTTTTCTTACCTAACACTTTATTTTTCTTAAAAAGAGCGTGTGAATTTTCTCAGCTTTTTGTTAAAAATCGCGCACAATTTCAACGTCCTGCTACTCATGCCAGGAATATAGAATATGCATATGATTAGTATGTGTGGATAGAAAACACTCTGAAGTTTCTAAAACTGGTTAAATCATGTATGTGACTATAACAGAATGTTTGTAGCAGGCAAAACCCCAAGGAAAACTGTTCACAAAAAACACACAAAAAATATCACTCCGCCAGTCTCTGTATTGTCTATGGCAAGAGACAATAGATAGGGCTCAGTTTACAGTTCCTACATCTTCCACACGATGTCGCCAGTGTTGGGAATTGGGTTGAAGTTAATCCTTGGTGAAATGAGAAATAGGCACTTCCTGTCATCGAGTACACCGGAGGACGTTATGGAAGAGAAAATGTGGACCACGATTTCAAGACTTGCTGCTATTGAATACAGATCGCTCCGTGATCAATTTGATCGATTATTAACGTTTACTAATACCTAAAGTTGGATTACAAAAGTAGTTTGAAGTGTTTTGTCAAAGTTTATAGGCAACTTTTTTAATTTAAAAAAATGACGTTGCGTTTTGAAACTGTGTTTTTTCATGGATCAGACTGTCTTCATAAATGGACATTTTGGGTATACATGGACCGATTTAATCGAAAAAAAGACCCAATTGTGATGTTTATGGGACATATAGGAGTGCCAACAAAGAAGCTCGTCAAAGGTAATGAATGTTTTATATTTTATTTCTGCGTTTTGTGTAGCGCCGGCTACGCAAATTATTTTGTTTACGTCCCCTTCGTGTATTTCGGGGGGTTGCATGCTATCAGATAATAGCTTATCATGCTTTCGCCGAAAAGCATTTTAAAAATTTGACATGTTGGCTAGATTCACAACGAGTGTAGCTTTAATTGAGTACCCTGCATGTGTGTTTTAATGAAAGTTTGAGTTTTATCGAGTACTATTACTTGTCACTCTGAAATTTCCCCTGATGTTGATCCCTGTACAGGGACAGCAGCCATAATTAACTGCATTGTTGGTTAAGGGTTTGTAAGTAAGCATTTCACTAAGGTCTACACCTGTTGTATTCAGTGCGTGTGACAAATAACATTTGATTTGATTCTTGTTTGCACCAAGACTTAGGGTTCAAAAAAGATCTTTGAATATTTTCCCTTTGGATCTGGTTCCTGTCAAATTGTAACCCAGCTCAAATATTTACCAACCCACCTGCCCAAGGTGGGGAATTTGCGCCACTTGACAGCTTCCTTTATCTAACATGATTTTATGTGAATGTCAATGCTTACTGCAAGTAACTTTTTTCTGACCTTGTGAATGTGTACGGAACAGAGGGCTTGAACAAGGGGTGTGTTGAGCGAAGCAGTAATTTTTTTGGGATCAGGGTTAATGGAGTTAACTATTTCTCTAGTGAATAGGAAGTATAAGAAATCCAAATGTATTGTTCTCCAACACCAGATCATGGAAGTTAGTCCATTACCCTGGCAATGATTACCAGGCCTTTCATCTTTGTGAAGTGAGAATCAAGTATTTCCTTAAAGCTACAATATTTAACTTTTTGTGCGATCCGACCAAATTCACATAGGAATGTTATTTATGGATCTTTCATTCTCGTGGTAAACAATTTGTGCTATTTCTTTTTTTCCCCCCTTTTTCTCTCCAATTTCGTGGTATCCAATTGTTTTAGTAGCTACTATCTTGTCTCATCGCTACAACTCCCGTAAGGGCTAGGGAGAGACGAAAGTTGAAAGTCATGCATCCTCCGATACACAACCCAACCAAGCCGCACTGCTTCTTTACACAGCGCCATCTAACCCGGAAGCCAGCCGCACCAATGTGTCGGAGGAAACACCGTGCCCCTGGCAACCTTGGTTAGCGCGCACTGCGCCCGGCCTGCCACAGGAGTCGCTGGTGCGCGATGAGACAAGGATTTCCCTACCAGCCAAACCCTCCCTAACCCGGACCACGCTAGGCCAATTGTGCGTCACCCCACAGCACCCTTAACCACTGCACCACCTGGGGGGCCCCTTCTGTGCGCTATTTCTATGCTTCCTGTTCCTAAGTTTCGTTTCTGCGTCTTTTATATTCAATTTTGTTGACCAGCTGAAAATACAGTAATTTTGGTTATGGAAAAGATTTCAGTGGCTCAGATGTTAAAATGATTCTCTACACAATGAATGCTTGTTTTGTCACAAACTGAAATTAGGTGAACTTTTGTTATTGACCAAATACTTATTTTCCACCATAATTTGCAAATAAATTCATAAAAAATCCTACAATATGATTTTCTGGATTGTTTTACAGGCCTCATCTTTTTAAGTGGAAGAACTTGCACAATTGGTGGCTGACTAAATACCTTTTTGCCCCACTGTGTGTGTGTGTGTGTGTGTGTGTGTGTGTGTGTGTGTGTGTGTGTGTGTGTGTGTGTGTGTGTGTGTGTGTGTATATATATACATACATACATACATACATACATACATACATACATGTGTATACCTGCGTCATGTATGTATATACGTGTATGTATACGTGTATAAATGTATGTAAAATGTATATATATGTGTATGTTTTTTTTTTTAGATTAGAAATAATGTAGAGGTGTGAGGAGGGTCTATGTTGTACACTGCTTTATGGCAAGCTCCAGAACCCTATCAATGTGTGAAAGACAGGGTGCAAGACAGGAGCCAGTGCGCGTGTGTTTGTGTGTGGCAGCCAGCCACTGGAGCAAACAACTATAAACAAGTAAGGCCAACTGCAGGCAGGTACACCCACTCCTGTTAAAGAACAAAATAAAGATACAGGTGTTCTTCCTAACTCCGACACCAGAGAGGAAGGCAACCACTCAGGGATTTCACCATGAGGCCAATGGTGCCTTTTTAAAAGTTAGAGTTGAATGGCTGTGATAGAACACTGAAGATAGATCAACATTGTACTTACTCTACAATACCAGTGGTGGGCCGTCAGGGCCAGCAAGGCCTTCTCTGCTGGCCTAAACATTATCAGAATATAATAAAAAAAAATATATATTTTCCCACAAATATGTATTAAATTATTCCCCAGAGTAAGAGTTACACTCTTCATTTCATAGCGTTGCACTGCTTCCAGCCCCAGGTTGAGATTCGGAGGGCTGGTCTTTGTTAGATATTTTATCCAATTATATTCAGCCATCATGTGTTGCCAGGGGTCTAAAATCTGCCCTCAGGCCTTCAGAATCAACAGTGCGGGCGCTTATAGCTTAAAGTGAATGGAAATTAAAATTTATTGTCAACCAATCAGCTTTAGAGTTGGCTATTGTACGCCTGCTGGCTGGCTCCAGTGTTACACAGGAGCCAGCTAGCAGGCGTAGTGCGTGCACGTCTTTTGATTGGATTACCAATATTGAGAGGCAGGTCCTATATGGGCAGGTCTCAGAACTAGGAAACTGAAATTGATCAACAAATTAATTTGCGTATTACTAAGCTGTTTTTTCAACCCACAATGGCGGAAGGAGATGATATCGATTTGGTCGAGGATATAATTATAACGCCATTCTCAAGACAAACTTTTCAAGAAAAGTTTGACATTGTCAGGAGAGGTAGACGCCGACGCTACAAAGCCTGTCACAGGCGGGAAAGGGGTTAGTTCTCCACTTTCAATTATGGGGGCTATCAATGACTCACAGGCTCCGAGAAGCAATGCAAACTGCTGGGAATGCCTATTAATAAAAATAAAAAAATATATAAAAATATTCCGAAACATGCACCCTGTTTGCAACAAGGCACTAATGTAATACTGCAAAAGAATTGGCAAAGCAATTAACCCTTTGTCCTGAATACAAAGTGTTATGTTTAGGGCAAATACAATACATTACTGAATACCAGTCGCCATATTTTCAAGCATATAGTGGTGGCTGCATCATATTGTGAGTATGCTTGTAATCGTTAAGGACTTGAGTTGGAGCTAAACACAGGCAAAATCCTAGTGGAAAACCTGGTACAGTCTGCTTTCCACCAGACACTGGGAGATTAATTCACATTTCAGCAGGGCAATAACCTAAAACACAAGGCCAAATATACACTAGAGTTGCTTACCAAGAAGACGGTGAATGTTCCTGAGTGGCCTAGATAAAGTTTTGGCTTAAATCTACTTGAAAGTCTATGGCAAGAACTGAAAATGTTTTGTCTAGCAATAATCAACAACCACAGAGGGAAAAATGACTTACTACGACTGATGTGGTTGTCTCCCCTAGCTTTTTAGAGATGAATGCATTAATTGTAAGTCGCTCTGGAAAAGAGCGTCTGCTAAATGACTGAAATGTAAACGTTAATACACTCTGAAGTGTGGTATTCTGGATGTTGCCAAATGTTTTCACTGCTCTCTCACTTCTCTATCAGGGGCATGTATACTGGAGTGAACAGGCCACCCACTCAATCTGTAGTGCTGACAAGCACAATGGCAGTCTCTTCAGAGTCATCCTGCCCAATATCACTTTCTCTGGTGCCTTGGTTCTCGTTCATCCAGTTCTTCAACCAAAAGGTTTGCCTTTCAGGACATGGAGTGAACTGTGTGATGTTTCCAAGGCACAAACGCTTAGTCAACCCCAGTGTGTCATGTTATTTGACTGATGGTATATCACTTATGTTTCCAGGCTCTGCTGTATGTGGAAATACCGGTAGAGTTTGTCCATATGAGTGTGTGCCATACCTTTTCTCTGGAACAGGCTCTCCCAGCTTCACCTGCGTTTCTCTAACAGGTGATGGTGGGTATGCGGAAGTGGAATGAAGGGTGGTTATTAACTAAAGGTTCAGTGCAGCAGTTTTTATCCCAATAAAATCATTTTTGGGTAACAATTAAGTTCTTTACTGTGTTTTTTGTTTTTAATAAATGGTCAAAAAGAAACATGGCTTCTTGGCAAAGGGCAATTTCTCAATCCAGAATGTTTCTATGACTGTCTGGCAGTGGTCTAAGTCAGGTGGGGAAAACTGAAAATTAGCTGTGGATCATAGCTTTCACCTAGTCTGTCATGGGAAGAGCAGGTGCTCCTAATGTTTTGTACACTCTGCGCATATTGCTTTTTTGCTTATGAAGCGCTTTGAGATTTCTTTCATAAAGGCACTAATTTACTTTATTATTGTGTGTACAACATCTAGTATAACAATTGACTCTTGTTCGAGGTTAGTAACAACGGCAAAACATGAGCAGTACAAAACATTTTCCATTTAGTATATTTTATACAATATATTTCATTGCAGAATTGTTATTTTTGGTGTTTATGTAGATGTTTCTCACCCACTTCCAGACCCAGCGGTGTCTGATACAACATATGCTGGAATCCTTTCACTTATAGGTGGGTTTTTAGCAATTAATCCAACATATTTACATCTCTTATGGTGTATGTATATATCTCATCTGTGGAACTGTACAAAAGATCATATCAATCAGATGTAAGGAAAGATTCAAATGATATGTGATATAAATGTGTCAGTGCCTTATGGTTTATATAGACACAGCAGTTGTTTATATGCAAAACAACTGTAACCCTTTATTACCTAGGATAGGATAAAGCAATCCTTCTCACCCCCCCTTAAATGATTTAGATGCACTATTGTAAAGTGGCTGTTCCACTGATGTCAGAAGGTGAATTCACCAATTTGTAAGTCGCTCTGGATAAGAGCGTCTGCTAAATGACTTAAATGTAAAAATGTAAATGTATTTTAATTTTAAGGTACACATTGGCCACTAATTTGTAGTTTATCAGTCTATATAAGTAGCTAATACAGCATTTTACAGTGCCTTTGTAAATTATTCAGACTCCTGACTTTTTCCACATTTTGTTACATTACAGCCTTATTCTATAATTGATTAAATCGTTTTTTTCTCAATTTCTTCTTTTTTATTTATTTTTTATTTTTTACAAATGTAGTTCAAATAAACTGATATCCCATTTCCATAGATATTCAGACCCTTCACTCAGTACTTTGTTGGCACACCTGTATTTGGGGAGTTTCTCCCATTCTTCTCTGCAGATCCTCTCAAGCTTAGGGTCGTTGTTCTATTGGAAGGTGAACCTTCGCCCCAGTCTGAGGTCCTGAGCGCTCTGAAGCAGGTTTTAATCAAGGATCTCTCTGTACTTTGCTCTGTTCATCTTTGCTTCGATCCTGACTAGTCTCTCAGTCCATGCCGCTGAAAAACATCCCCACAGCATGATGCTGCCACCACCATGCTTCACTGTCGTGACGCTTGGCATTCAGGCCAAAGACTTCAATCTTGGTTTCATCAGACCAGAGAATCTTGTTTCTCATGGTCTGAGAGTCTTTTGGTTCCTTTTGGCAAACTCCAAGCGTCTGTCATGTGCCTTTTACTGAGGAGTGGCTTCTGTCTGGCCACTACTATAAAGGCCTGATTGGTGGAGTGCTGCTGAGATGGTAGTCCTTCTGGAAGTTTCACCCATCTCCACAGAGGAGCGACATATCACTGCCAAAGGCTGTAATTGCTGCCAAAGGTGCTTCAACAAAGTACTGAGTAAAGTGTCTGAATACTTATATAAATGTGATATTTAAATTTTTTGTTCTTAATAAATTAGCAAACATTTCTGAACTAGTTTTGTCTTTGTCATTATGGGGTATTGTGTGTAGATTGAGGGGGGGGGGACTATTGAATCAATTTTAGAATAAGGCTTTAATATAACAAAATGTGGAAAAAGTAAAGGTCTGAATACTTTCCGACTGCACTGTACAAATTTTATATCTTAACTTTTTGACAACCAAGGTAACATTTTCTGAAGGCTACAGCATTGACCGTTGAACCGAAACTGCCGTTAGTGCCGTTAGTGACATGATACAGCGCAATACAAATCACTTCGTGGCCAGATAGAAATGTCACGGGCCGAATTCGACCAATGGCCCTTGTTTGACACGTGCCTTCGTTCTACATTGAGACAGCGTACTTAGTCTGTTTCTTGTAATAAAGAAATGTACACACCAAACAAAAATATAAACGCAATATGTAAAGTGTTGGTCACATGTTTCATAAGCTGAAATAAAATATCCCAGAAAATATCCCAGAAACGTTTCAGAAATGTTTATGCATGTTTCATATGCATAAAAAGCTTATTTGTCTACACAAATTTATTTACATCCCTGTTAGTGAGAATTTCTCCTTTGCCAAGATAATCCATCCACCTGCCAGGTGTGGCATATGAAGAAGCTTATTAAATAGCATGATCATTACTCAGTACACCTTGTGCTGGGGGCAATGAAAGGCCACTCTAAAATATGCAGTTTTGTCACACAATGCCACAGATGTCTCAAATTTTGAGTGAGCATGCATTAGGCATGCTGACTGCAGAAATGTCCACCAGAGCTTTTGCCAGAGAATTGAATGTTCATTTCTCTAGCATAAGCCGCCTCAAGTCATTTCAGAGAATTTGGCAGTATGTCCAACCGCAGACCGCGTGTATAGTATCACCTGGACGAGCGGTTTGATGATGTCAAAGTTGTGAGTACAGTGCCACATGGTGGCGGTGGGGTTATGGTATCGGCAGGCATCAGTTACAGACAACAATTTTATTTTATCAATGGCAATTTGAATGCACAGGGATACGGTGACCAGATCCTGAGGCCCATTGTTGTGCCATTCATCCGCCGCCATTCAAAATAATAACGCACAGCCCCATGTTGCAAGGATCTGTACACATTTCCCGGAGGCTGAACATTGTCCAGTTCTTCTATGGCCTGCGTACTCACCAGGCATGTCACCCATTGAGCATGTTTGGAATGCTCTGGATTGACATGTATGACAGCGTGTTCCAGTTCCTGCCTATATCCAGCAACTTCACACAGCCATTAAAGAGTGGGACAACATTCCACTGGCCACAACAGGCTGATCAACACTATGCGAAGGAGATGTGATGCTGCATGAAGTAAATGGTGGTCACACCAGATACTGATTGGTTTTCTTATCCACGGCCCAATTTTCTTTTTGGGGGGGGGGGTCCATAGATCAGGGCCTAATTTATTTATTTCAATCGACTGATTTCCTTATGAACTGTAACTCATTAAAGTCTTTGAAAGTCTTGCATTATATTTTTGTTCAGCATTAATGTCTATATTAAGGATTGGCCAGTAAATCATGATTTTGAATATGAACACAATTAAGGCCTAATATATCGATCGCTTGGGACTGACTATGATCTATCTGTATTTTGGTCAGAATTTCATTATCGACAGTCTTGTTCTGTTAAATTTTCTCTACCAATATAGTACTCAAAATACCCCTGTTAATGTTCAAAAGAATACAAGATAAAAATCTGACAATATTCAAACCAACAAAAGTTTCTGAACTTTAAAGCCAATTATCTCAATCATCTTTTTGCAGATAGTACCTTAAAATCCAAAGCTCTCAATGGCTAATAAGACATATGTATAACATATTTAAACGCATATTTAAACTATACATTAGTGGTAGTACTTTATTATTGTTTAATATAAAATCTTACCTCAAACAAACCACTCTATATTCTGCCCAGTGGTGGTGGTGGAGGGATGCGTTCAAGCCCTCCAGGACACTCGCCTTCCAAGATTTCTCCCTGAAAGAGTCCTAGGATCCACTCATACATGGCCCCTGAGACTTGTCCTGTCAAGGTAAGCCCTGCAATTGAACAGGATGAGTCAGTGGGCTTATTCACGGCAGTATCAAGGGGGGACAATTTCCTCAGTGAAGCATCTAATATGGTTAATTTTTACTTTTAACTGATGTAGCACGTGAAGGAATTTTAATACAATGTATTACTTGACATTATGCGCAATGTCTCAGTTTTAATGACATTCCATCAAGTTGAGTTTTAACTTCTATTTAAGGGATTCTTGTTAAAACCGATATAGATCTCAATGGGAATGAAGAATAAATGAAATAATTTGATATTAATTTAAGGAAACCCAATTTTAAAGGATGAATTAAATGAATGTAATCTAATTGACTCCAAGGCCCCTGGTGTCTCGTAACCGTGCCTCACCTGACAGACTGCCCTCTGTTAAAGGGCTTAAGTGAAGAATGTGATCTATATGCTTAGTATACAGCCATCTCCTCCCTCAGGACACTCTGCTAAAGCTGGACTTGGACTGCAACTGAGTGTCCCAAGCCACTTGCGTAAGAGAGACCGGTGTCCAGCAGTGCTCCCGCTTGACTGTGGCTTTCCACTTCAGTTTCAATGAAGGCTAGAAAATGACTTGTACAATTGACTTGACCAATATTTTCTGTGAATTTTTTTCCAAGTTATTGATTTTCCTGACTTGACTGTAATTTTATTAGAATTGTCCCTAGCCTTGACGGACCTCATGCCTATCAGTTATTTAGCTACAGATTGACACCTCCGCCTATCTGGGGTACTGTATCCCTTATGCATACAGTTTCATTGTGACATCTCAATGTACCTTTGCACTCAGTTGACTACTCTGTCCAAAGAAAGTTTTGTAATTCATATTTGGACTAATATGTAGATACATTGTGTGTGTATCTATCACTCCACATTTGATAGTGTATGCAAAACAATGTACCAGCCTTACAACTGAACCAGCCATACACAGAGACATAGGTTGTACATTCTGCTCCTAGTTACATGCATCTCTGCTCTTATCTGGTGTTTGGGGATCAACTGAAGTTGAGGTGTGTTTTAATATAAAATGACAACAAAGGGGTAGAATGTGGCTCTGATGTTGAAGTAGAGTATTTACTTAACACTGTAATCGAGTCATTTTTTTGTACTGGTCTGCGTTGTTTAGATCAGTTGCTATGCCTTCATTGAAAAACAATTGTTTGCCTTTTGATTATTGTCAATTATTTGTTGTCCTGTGTTTAATCTTAGGCATTCTTCTTTGTTTTTTCTTTAGATTCTTAACTACTGAGTGAGCTGTATTTATGTTTTGAATGGAGGTTCTATTTATTTTTGGAAGGACTGCCGTTATTGAAACCTGACCATTTTTGTGGTTACTTTTGAATAGTCTTTCAGTTCATCTTTACTTGTTGACAGTTGAGTTTATTTAATTGAAATGAAATAAAATAGTTTTCTCCATAGTCATGAGGTGATTTCATTAACTAATATGCTATCTTTCATAGTTGGCAAATAATATATCTTATCACCTTAATTGATAAAAGGCTTGATCCTGCAATTGCAATAATGACGATACATTTTGAATGTACAATTGCTTTGTACAGTGAGTAATGTGGTTGCCTTTAAACCAGACACGACAAGAAATATGAGCAGAGAGGAGAGCTGCACCTTAATTCCCTTACTTCCTTGTTAATTTCCTTGATCTGAACTAATAAGGTAATAAAGCAGCTTTGGATTACTATTGTGATAGATGTCATCGGAAACGAGATACAGAAGCACTGTAAAGCTATCACTTAGAGTAATACTTTTTATTATCACAGGGCAGTTGAACATCAACCTGTCAAACATTACCATAGTTAAGCCCATTTGTGCATGGCTGTCTTCTAAATGTATAGCCTTAGGTGACTGTTGGACTTTTGACCTCAAGTCTTCTGAGGCGAAAGGGTATCCAGGTTAAGTAGTTTTCTGATGATGCACAATCAGGTCCAGTAGAGTGGATTACGGTGGCAGGGATTACTGAATGATTGAATGAATTATTGACCTCATTGTTCTTAATTAATTTACCTGTATAAATAAAGGTGAAATAATAAACAAGTAACAAATTGGCACCAATGACTGCTATGCTATCTATGGCTGCATTCTGCCCCTCATCTTGCCACAAACGGAAACTGTCAACTACAATGTTCCCAGTAAGAATTAAATTAGAGCAGATTATTATACGATTTCCATAATTCAAATCTGAATAAAGAAAATTTATCAGCCATTGTTTGAGGAAGATTGGTTAACTGGTTCAGGATGTGAAACGTAATCGGTGAGAGAACAATACAGTGAGTGTAAGAGAAATGACTTGTGGCCCCGTTCAGACACAACCCCTAGCCCCTACACTTGGCTCTGGGATCTGACTGGCCCTGTTCAGATACAACTCCAAGTCCCTACACTAAGAACTTGTGTATATCTGAAAGGAATGGATATGTTTCAGCAAGAAGGCACATTTCTCCTAAGCCTAATCGGAGGGCAAAGTGGATCTGGCATGTTCTGTACTTGTGCATTTTATGACCTGTAATGAGTTTCTAATGACAATTTCTGTGGAAACAGACAAACTTATCTTCTCACTACCAAATTGCTTAACCCTATCCACTTTTGGATCAACATGAAGTGTCTAGGAAGTAGAGACGACATGGTTTGGTTCTGGATGGAAACCACGTTTCTTTAGAAAGAGCAGTTGACAAAGTGTTAGTGACAGCCTTGTGCAAGTGTTGAAGCCAGCGTCCTCTTCCAAGTTCAAAATCTCCACATGAACGTGTGCACTAATCTCCCCCTGTCCCTCCTATTTATAACTGCTTTAAGAAAGAGGAAGGGCAGCAATGAGATTAGATCAGAGCCTCATGGATCTTCTGCTCAAATGACTTTTACTCTTCTTCCCCACATAACGGTCCTCATCAGGAGAAGAAAAGGAGGCTTTGTTCTTCCCCTTGTTGCCCTTTGGACTTACAGGACCACAACTGAGAAGTACTGCACGAAGTAATGCCACTGAATGGGATAACTGGGCCTAGATGATTTTTATAAGACGCTTCAGGTGGCTCGGCAAGGTGCACTGAGTCGATGGAGCTTTTTTTCCGGCAGTGTTTCCTCCCCTGTTCTTCTGTTAACGTCTGATGAAGACTGCACCCTGGTTGATACGACTCGCACTTCTGAGTGTTGAAACTGCGTAAATTCCCTTTGTGTTTTCGAATATTCTTGTGCGCTATTGTTATCCCATTTGGGACTGGTTGGTTTCTATGAACAATTAACAACCAGCACTCACAGAAAACCTAACAAAAGTGTCTTTAAAGTGCATCATGGATGCTAATAGTGCTCAGCTAAAGACTAAGCTGAAAGAGCGACGCTCTACCATCAATGTGCTGGGAGCCAGTTTCTCACAGTCCATTGAGGAAGAAAAGGCCTTCTATTTCTCCCAGGGCAGTTCTTTTAAGCCATGGAACTCTTTGGAAAACCTTGACAGCCCTGCTCCTGAGGGCCAGATCCCAAGACACCAAAATGAGACGTTGAGACCACAACAGAACATTAACATCAACGTAGGGGGAAAAGTCTTTCACATTCCCAAGAAGATGGCCATCAGATTCCCTCGCACACGAATAGGCTCCTTGGCCCTGTGCACAGACCGCGTCAAACAGCTCACTCTGTGCGATGACTACTCGGTGCTCAGCAACGAGTTCTTCTTTGATCGCGACCCAACTTTCTTTTACTACATCTTTCATTTCTACAGCAGTGGCGTTCTGTGGGTGATGCAGGAACTATGCCCTATCAACTTCGAGGAGGAGATGCAGTACTGGGGCCTGAGCTGGAATGACACCCAGCGCTGTTGCCGTATCCTGTTTGAGGAAAAGGTGGATGAACTCCGGGACAATCTGAAGGTGGAAAAGGAACTCTTAGCGGAGATCGAGATAAAGCATGATGAGGAAGGCTACAAGACCATGTTCCTGGGTGGAATTCGCAAAGACCTCTGGGACCTGATGGAAAACCCTTACTCCTCGCTGTCGGCCAAATCCTTTGCAGTTTTCTCTAGCCTCCTGGTGCTCATCTCCATCGTGGCTATGACCCTCAACACTGTGAAGGAACTGAGGACCCACACCCTCTCTGGCAAGACCTACCTGGAATGGGTAGAGATCTTCTCTATTCTCTTCTTCACAATCGAGTACTTCATGCGCCTTGTTACGACTTGTGACATAAAGCACTTCGTCAAAAGCTCCCTGAACTTGGTGGACCTGGTGGCCGTCATGCCCTACTTTATTCAGCTGATATTTGAAGCGTTTGCCAACGTGGAGGACCTCAGTGCCCAGGAAGATCTCAAAACCCTGGCTCGTGTCAGCAAAGTCAGCAAAGTGCTCAAAGTTGTCAAGCTGATGCGCATCTTTCGCATCCTGAAGCTGGCCCGTCACTCCACCGGCATGAGGGCGTTTGGGTTCACCCTGCGCCAGTGCTACCAGCAGGTGTGTTGCCTTTTCCTCTTCATCGCCATGGGCATTTTCATGTTCTCTGCCCTCCTGCATTCGGTAGAACGGGATGTCGAAGGCTCTCCATTCAGGAGTATTCCTGATACCTGGTGGTGGGCGACTGTGAGTACCCAAACTTGTACTCAGACTTTTATGTAAATTATACTATGTATGTAGCTTTTGGCTGACTTACTTGACTTTGTCCTTGATGCTACATCTAACCTTAAAATATGTTGTTTGAAAAGTACATAAATACCGTTTATCATATTGTTGAGAAATAATCAACACTCCCTCTGTAGTTACATACTCAGCATAGAGGTGTTATTTCCTCCCCTAATCATCTCTTCCCCCTATATAAAACCCATGAGAACTAATTTCAAACCAGCATTTCTCTTGTGTGACAACAGAGAAGCATATCATGTTTGTGTGCGGCCCAATGTACTGTATATCAAGTTTAGATTCAGATTAAATACTTAAAGGATTAGTACTCTCTGATGTAATCCTAGTACATGTGAAATACAAACTGAATTGCAATTATACTGTTCTTGTCACAGCATTTTGGACTTGTGGGGAAAGTTGAAGGGCAGTATTTTATTGCAGATCCTCATGGAACATTTGATATGTATTACACAATTGTGCAACTTCCCAATTTTTACATTCACTTCCTTAGTCTCTATTGCATTGAATCTGACATTCCATACCATTTCCACAACCTATATGCTAACAGTAATTTTTCAGGGACAAGTTTAATTTTACCATTACCTCTAAGGGACAAACCAAAAGGTTAAAACAAGATATCAAATAACACAACCAAGGTAAATTACAATAATGTTAATACTTCAATCTTGAGACTTCCTTCCAAACTATCTTCACTACATACTACTGTTATAACCATAGTGTCATTATTAACATAAAACATGTGACAACGACAGAGGAAGGCAAGCTCTGAGAGTGTGTCCCTCTAACCCCGCATTACAGGTGAGCATCTCCCAAGTGGGTTATGGGGACGTGGTGCCCGTATCCCTTCCTGGCCGCGTGGTGGCATTCTCCTGCATCTTCTTCGGCATCATTCTCAATGGCATGCCCATCTCTCTCCTCTTCAACAAGTTCTCAGACTACTATGCCAAGCTCAAGTACCAAGAGTCCACCTCAACCGGTGTGAAACGTCGCTTGATGCTCAAGGCCCGTCTCCGTCGCAAACTGGACGTGTGCTTCAATCCCTCTATGGGCGACCTGGAGGAAGGCAGGAGCCACTGAGCTCTAGACAGGATGTATTTTTTGACATTGCAGGGGGTATTTCAAGACTTCTCTACCAAATCACCAGTGGGGAGGTGGGGTATGGACTAATAGGAGTGAAATGGAGCGAATGATAAGGACAGGGGACACACAAAGCAGACTCATAGAGAGGATGTAGAAGGGAGGATGTGGGTGTCACCTTATGTCGGGAACTGATACTGCAGAGCAGTTCCTGTAAAGTCAATGGTATGTGGTGTATTGTGCATAGTGTGTTTAAGCGTGCAGACCAGAGTGTTGTAAGTTACAGTACATTGTATATGCAGTATACCATGTTGCAATCTTTGCTCTATTTACTTGCACAAATTAAAGCTGATTCTTGTCATAGTCTATCATGTCATGACTCTTATCATTGCTTATCATAAGCGTGTGTAATCTTTATGAATGTATATATATTTTTTTACTTTTCTATTTAAACACTTCATTGCACTCAGTCAAATCACAAGTTAATTTACCTCATATGGTGTCAAATGTAACACTATGGTCCCACCCTCATTTTGTGTTAAAACTACTCTGGTCATGGTGTTATTTTTGGAGTTAAAATGACACAATTGTGTAAATATCCAACTCTCAGAGTTGCTTAAATTTAACTCCAATGGCCATTTTCCTCTTCAGTATAATTTTTTAAAATGTTTATCATATCCCTATTTTACATTTTTCTGTGTTTGGAATTAACAATCAACTACAGCAGGGTACATTTCTCTTTCAGTTTACTTCCTTTGAGTTATAAGGGTTTGAAGTCTTATTTGAATATTTCTTAGTGTCACATTATATGCTGGTTTGTAATGTGATATCCAATCTCTGTTGGAAGCCGAGGTGGTGGGGCTCAGTTATCAAGTTAGCTAAGCAGTTGTGTTGTCAAATATGATCATTATTGGCCTCATTCCACTTTTTAGTACAACCATTCATGGCACATTGTTCACCTATATTTGAACATTGTCTACAATTAGTGTCATCTTCAATTAAAATATTAACTTCCCCGGTAAACCTATAATGCCTTAGGCTCTTTTCCCTCTCAGTCACGACTGAAACCCCAGACCCATTCTCTATAACATTAGCGGTGGGCTCATTCTCCGGTGGTGCTGACAAAGGTCCAGCACCAGCAGCTGATAATTGTATTTAGCTGCGTTTTACACTTAGCTAGCTAACCAACTAGGCAGTTATCAGACACTCACTCGGTCAGAGCAGTATGGCTAAGTTACAAACTAGACATTGCGTTAGCCAACATCGGCTGACTCCATCTACTCCTGTCTATAGGTCTTCTTCTAGGTTCAAAACAATATGGCTATAGTCAGGTACTTCATAGTCAGAAGAAACCCACTCACACACTGCAATCTAGTGCAGTCAAAAAGTATTCCATAAGCTCATCGTTCCAAAAGTATTCACCTGAATCTTCGTCAAGTATGGACAACGTTCTAGTTCATATTTTTATGGTGCACGTGCAGCCCAGAAGTATATAATCGATTTATATCCCCAATTCACAATGTCAGATTGAAAATATAAGTGACATAACAGATTCATACATATATATGCACTACTCATTGTTTTTAAGGGGGGGGGGGGGTTATAGTGAATCATGTACTTTAAGTCTGTTCTCAGGTGGTGAGTCAGGTAGTCCTGGGGGGCGGGGGGCAGATGAAGGGTGAGATTGTTGCAGCTATTGGTAGATGGCCTTCACTTTGTTTTGAAAGGAGGCCAGAAAACTGTCAGAGGTCGGTGTTGATTGTGAGAGAGGGTTTGTCCAGTGGGCGGAGAAGTTTGTTGTTGGTTGAGAAGAGCAGTATTTGGTTTCCTTGTTCATTCCTTATGATGTTGGAGAAATAGGCCGATTTTATTGTGGCAAGTGAGTCCTTGTGTACGTGTTTTTTTTGTAGGCCTCCTTATGGATGATGAGCCCTGTCTGTTTGTAGTGCTGTTCTAGTTGTCATCCTTTGGCTTTCATGGCAGGAGTGTACCCTGGCATTGGGATGTTGGAGACCACCCTTATTTTAAGGGGGGCCAGAACATCCAGGTGGGAGGAGAGCTTGCTCACTGTTGTAATGAGCCAGCAGGTCAGTCACTGAGGATACATTAGGGTCAGTGGTGTCATGTGATTGCAGTAGATCCATTAGGTCAGCAGTGTGGATCCTTTTTGCCATTTCTGTAGGAAATTGTGCACTTGTTGGTAGGCTTGGGCATGGGGGCGGACACACTGAACAGTATGGCCTTGTGGTCAGAGATGGGTATTTCCAGACCTGAGAGGTTGGAGGGAGCCGTGGCAGTTGTGCACACAAGGGAAAGTACATTGGTGGGGTAGTTGACATGCTGTGTGAAGTTGAAGCAATTCAACAGGGCCATAAAGTTTCTGTCAAAAGCACATCCATCAGTCCACATGAATGTTAAAGTCCCCTTGCAATTGTGTGGCAGGACACAAGGAGCAGACCGATGTTAGGCACTCAGCTAACTCAGAGAGGAAGACTAGAGGTTTTAGGTGGCCGGTAAATTGGTACTATAAACATTTATTGAGGGCCAGATAATGTACAGGCTATGCATTGAAATGTTACCTGCAATACAGGTATGACTTTGATCTTCAAGTCAGACTGATGAAGGACAGCAAGCCCACCTACGACCCACAGCATGAGGTTTGTCAAGGTAATCACAATAGTTAAGCAGGTAATAGCAATTGGGTGGTTAGGCACAGAACATCAATACATTTGTCCACAATGTCACTGATGAGTAGGGCTTAGTTGTTCAGGGATCGAGTATTAAAAACAACAAAATTGCCAGGTGACTGGCAAATGAAGTGGGGACTGGTGAGTGGAGTGGGCTTGGATGGCTCGGCATTTGGGCAATGTTATTAAATTGCTGAGGTCAACACCACAACATTCAGCTGCGGTAGGGGAAGACAGGGAGACACAGATCCTTGTGGACTCTTTTGGCTTATGAGTGGATTTAGTACCATCTTGCAGTCTTCTGTTGGATTCCAAGTTGAGGACCCGTTTTGAGTTCCTTTACTAAGGGTTTGTTTAATCCTCTTGAAACCACGACGGAATCCTGAGTAAAAGATGTGTGTCCCCCATTCCTGTACTTTGTAGTCCTGCAGGAGATAATAGGTTAATCACTTCAATGCAGGTGTCCAAAGCAGGTATTCAATGCAGCAATTCAAATGAAAACTGAAAATGAAAATCAGCTGGCTCTAGATTTTGTTGATGGCAAAAGTCAAATTTCTCATCCACTTTCAATATTGAAGGTTAAAAAATGACTAGATTAAAACGATCAGTAATTGATGAGCTAATCTAAAACAAAAGGTTATTTAAGAAAAATGCACCTTAACTCAACTATAAATTTCTAATACAATTAACTCAGTGTGCTTCATTCAGTAGCTAGACGACTCCTGATATCTCCAGGCAATGGGAACACTGAGGGCCTTCAGAGAAGGCCTAATGATTTATAAAACATTTACCAGTCAAGTTTGGACACATACTCATTCCAGGGTTTTATTTGCATTTTCTTTATTGTACAATAATAGTGAAGACTTAAAAACTATGAAATAACATATGGAATTATGTAGTAACCAAAAAAGTTATTCAACGTAGCCACCCTTTGCCAATAGTGTGCAGAGCTGTGAAATATTCTCTCAGCTTCATGAGGTAGTCACCTGGAATGCATTTCAATTAAAAGGTGTCCCTTGTTAAAAGTTAATTTGTGGAATTTCTTTCCTTCTTAATGTGTTGTGTTGCGACATGGTAGGGTTGGTATACAGAATAGAAGTCCATATTATGGCAAGAACAGCTCAAATAAGCAAAGAGAAACAACAGTCCATCATTACTTTAAGACATGAAGGTCAGTCTATCTGGAAAATTTCAAGATCTTTTAAAGTTTCTTCAGTCGCAGTGCAATCACAAAAACCAGCAAGAGCTATGATGAAACTGGCTCTCATGAGGACCGCCACAGGGAAGGAAGACCGAGTTACCTGCTGCGGAGGATAAGATCATTAGAGTTACCAGCTTCAGAAATGGCTAAATAAATGCTTCAGAGTTCAAGTAAGACACATCTCAACATCAACTGTTCAGAGGAGACTGTGTGAATCAGACCTTCATGGTCTAATTTTTGCAAAGAAGCCCCTACTAAAGGACACCAATAAGAGGTGTGATGGTTTTGGGGTGCTATGCTGGTGACGATGTCAGTAGAGGAAGAGCGGAGAGAGACTGCAATTCGATTGGAAGGGAATAAGCAAACAATCAAATTGGAAGCCAATTCTAAAGTGTTAAGAGATGGGAGCTTGTTGGTGTTCTAAATTAGATAGCTATCTAGGCTACTCACCATACTATAGGCTACAGATCTGAACTATCACTAGAATAGTTATTTATATGAGTAGGCATGTATCTTTGTTGAATCTAATTATTAATCTAACAATACAAATCCTTATTGTTTTGTAAGATATGTAAGGTCTTTTATATGTTGCAATAAAGTTGACTAAAGTAGTAGCATTGTTTTTAACATATTTTTACTTGGTAATGAGTAATAAGTAATTATAGAAATTGCTTATAGGTAACTATAAAGTTACACTTCACTTTAAATAGCTAAATCATGTGTAACAACTAGCAAAAACCTTGTACTTATGCAGGTATGTACTCTGCGTATCACTGTTTATTTTCTCACTTGGATGGCTCTTTCAGAAGCTGATGATTAGATTGTCAGAATGGTTAACGTACTTTGTAGGTACACTTCAAGTAAGTACACGTCAAGATACACTTAATTATAAATAGATAAATCTTGTGTAACCCCTATTAATTACATTGTACTCATGCAGATATTACACATACTCTGTAGTGTACTTGTGGGTTTATCCTCTCACTTGGATTGTGCTTCCAGAAGCTATACAATTAGGGTCAGGTTGTCAGGATGGCTAATGTACTATATAAGTACACATAAGTACACATGGGCTCCCGAGTGGTGCAGTGCAAGAGGCGTCACTACAGTCCCTGGTTTGAATCCAGGCTGTATCACATCCGGCCGTGATTGGGAGTGTCATAGGGCTGCGCACAATTGGCCCAGTGTCGTCCAGGTTTGGTCAGGGGGCAGGCTGTCATTGTAATTAAGAATTTTTCTTAAATGACTTGCCTAGTTAAACAAAGGTAAAATTAAAAGCTGGACGTAATGACGTCACAACTTTAAACAAAAAACATAGAATGTCGAAATAAAATAAAGTGGTTGAAGTGTTTATATGACCCATTTAGTCAAAATAAAATAAAATTGTATTAGTCATGGGGACGACATCATTGATGCACTTATTGATGAAGCCAATGACTGATGTGGTGTACTCCTCAATGTCATCGGAGGAATCCCGGAACATATTCCAGTCTGTTCTAGAAAAACAGTCCTGTAGCTTAGCATCTGCTTCATCTGACCACTTTTTTTTATTGATCGAGTCACTGGTGCTTCCTGCTTTAATTTGGCTTGTAAGCAGGAATCAGGAGGATAGAATTATTGTCAGATTTGCCAAATGGAGGGTGAGGTAGAGCTTTGTACGTGTCTCTGTGTGTAGACTAAAGGTGGTCCAGACTTCTTTTCCCTCTGGTTGCACATTTAACATTCTGATAGAAATTTGGTAAGACTGATTTAAGTTTCCCTGCATTAAAGTTCCCGGCCACTAGGAGTGCCACCTCTGGGTGAGCGTTTTCCTGTTTGCTTATGGAGGAATACATTGATTGCGGTCTGAGTGCCAGCATCAGTCTGTGGTGGTATGTAAACAGCTATGAAAAATATAGATGAAAATTCTCTATGTAGATAGTGTGGTCTACAGCTTATCATGAGATACTCTACCTCAGGTGAGCAAAACCTCAAGACTTCCTTAGATATCGTGCACCAGCTGTTATTTACACAAATACATAGGCCGCAGCCCCTTGTCTTACCAGACACCGCTGTTCTATCCTGCAGATACAGCGTAAAACCAGCCAGCTGTATGTTGATAATGTCGTCGTCGTTCAGCCACGACGCCGTGAAACATAAGATGTTACAGTTTGGAATGTCCCGTTGGTAGTTTACTCCTCCACGTAGGTCATCAATTTATTTTCCAAAGATTGCACGTTTGCTAGCAGAATGGAAAGCAGTGGGGGTTTATTCGATTGCCTATGAATTCTCAGAAGGCAGCCCGCCCTCCGGACCCTTTTTTTCCGCCTTCTCTTCACGCAAATGACGGGGTTCTGGGTCTGTTCCCGGGAAAGCAGTATATCATTCACATCGGGCTCGTCAGACTAGTTAAAGGAAAAAAAGGATTCTGACAGTTTGTGGTGAGTAATCGCAGTCCTGATGTCCAGAAGTTATTTTTGGTCATAAGAGACGGTAGCAGCAACATTATGTACAAAATAAGTTTAAAAATAAGTTACAAACAATGCAAAGAAGCAAACAAAAAAACACAATTGGATAGGAACGTCAGCCTTCTTCTCCGGTGCCATCTGTATTCACAAATTGCACATTAATAAATTGACAACAGCCTGTATGCCATGCCCACCTATCTGTTTCATGTCTCAGGTAGCCCGCAAAAGCCTGTGGATAGAATGCAACAACTGAATAATATTTGTCATAATCCTAACATGCTGACCAGACCGGACACATTGCGTACGCAAGCGTCGCAAAATAAATTTAGAAATCCATGTTATTCAATTATTGCACCCACACTGCTCTTGCGCGCCAACGAGCATCTGCGATGCCAAGGGCTAACATGCTGACCAGATCGGACACATCGCATGCGCGAGCATCACAAAATACATTTGGAAATCCATGTTATTCAGTTATTGCGCCAACGAGTGTCTGCGATGCCAAGGACTCCTTTCTATTTCTGATGCAGATCGCGCTGAAAGTCCTGTCTCTCCCATCTCCTCACTGTTTTATAGAAGCAGGTACCCACGTGTCATCTCCTCATTGGTTAAACCCACGTGGGTGATTGAAAGACGGACTGTTTTGCCGGTGGTCGTGGTAATACTATGAAAGTTTAGATGCTGATCACCATATAAGTTCAATGATGAAAAAGCCTGGAAGGAGGAGAGATGACTAGAAACGATTTGGTTGTCTGTTTTATGCGTGGATTAATTGTCGAAGTAGAGGACCTTGTGCATTTCATGTAAAATAACATCTCAATGTTTATATCCCAGGACAAATTAGCTAGCAACAGCAAGCTAGCGAAATAGGACAGATTGGCTAGCAAGTGCAAGCTAACTAGCTAAATTGCCATACATGTTTAACGCTTATCAACCTGTCCCCAAATTATGTCATTGGTTCAGAGTTTGTTTTGATATTTTAATCTGCGTGTCGTGATTGCATTTGGTGTAGGGGGATAAAATACATTTATGCACGACAGTGCACACGCACAGCCGGTTTGGGTTCCGTGTAATTCTCATGTGCCTAGGCCTACTTATCGCCAGAGTCTGTGACATGGTGAAACTTGAACTCATGTACTAAATCTGAAACAATATGATGGTGACATTTAAAATTGCTGTCATTCTTGAAAGTCAGGACAATCCTTGTCCTGCAAAGAAACATAATTTTTTATAGTTTAATAAATTGATTTAGCAAGCAGTAGGCATTTTCGTGATGCCATCACTTGCCCCACATCTTCTAAATGATACATTTTGAAAAACACTGTTTTCATCATCAATTTTCACAATAAAGGAAGTTCGACAAAAGAAAATCCATCCCTGCCGAACGGATGAAATGTTAATTGATCTTTAGAAAATGTATCTTACATCTGCCGTTTTCATGAAATTCGCAATGATTTTTTTTGCCACATTGCTTAAATCGAAAAAACCTGGGTCAATGGAAACCTGCCTACTGTTTTTGCTAGCACTTGCCCCCAAAAAGTGTACCATCTCTGTTAACTTGGTTGAGTTTACAGATATACTGTAGGTCAACCTCACTGACTGGGTAACTACCAATACTGGTGGTATCCCAGATTGTAATTAATGTGTACGTTACCTATTAGCTAAAATGGGGAGAAGTCAGTCCATAAAAAAACGCTGCTCTGCCTTCTTAACAACACAATCAACAAGACAGGTCCTACAGGCCTTTGTTTTGTCGTACCTAGACTAGTGGACATCGCTAAACACGTATTATATTCAATAAATTAATATGCATTCTCAAACTCTAAATCATCGACAGTAAAACAAGCTTATATATTGTGTTCTGATGGGGTACAACGGTTAAACTAAGCTCATGGGATATTTTATAAATTATATAATTATATAAAATAACGTAAACTCACCCCATTCCTTGCAAATGTGCACAACCGCAACATTCAAACGAGGCTACAAAGAAAACTAATGGGACTGTAGCGACTGTGTTGACGTCAAAATCATGGTAATGACTCTATAGTATTGGAGAAAAGTTTTAAAAAACTGACCCTCCGTTACATCTTGAGGTGTCATGTCGTAACGTACAGCAAGCATAAAGCAACTATTTCTGTCTTACAATCTCTCTCCACCAGGTGTAGCAATTCTATCATCCTTTAAAAACAAGAAATGGACAGTGACTGGGGTAAGGGGGGTGACCTTGTCATTTTTTTTCATCATCATTGCATGCGATCATCATTCTCAAAGCTGCTGTTTACTTCTAAGATCAATTTAGCACCGCCCTAAACCCGATTCAAATTCGACACAAACCTTCAAATAGGTATGTAATGACATTATATAAACTCTTTATAGTGTTTAATTTACATTTTAGAGGCGATAAGGTGATAAGTTGGACAGATCGAGTGGAAAAATTTTCCCACACAACATCTCTCTTCTCACTATCACATATTAGTTTCGCTTCCCTTTAATATTCATATGTGTAAACATACTGAATTGTAATTGGATGCATTTTATCGTCATATCATACTGTGCTATGATTAGTTAAGACCACCCAAATGATTAGGTCATGGTCAGTTTGATCCTGGTTGGCGATACGTGAACATGCCAGTTATAACTAGCTAATAGAGCTACGTTAAGAAATATACTGTAGTACTGCATTTTATTATTTTGTAGAAATTGTGCAAAACAAGACATGGTGTCTGTAACGGTTGTCTTCCTCCCCTTTGACGAGGAGGAGTAGTAGGAAGGATCGGAGGACCAATGGGCAGCGTGGTAAGTGGTCATGATATTTATTATAACTCAGAACACTAAAGAACAAAACAATAAAGCGACAACAAACTAAACGAAACAGTCCTGTACGGTGAATACACAAAACACAGAACAGAAAATAATCACCCACAACTCAAAGGAGAAACCAGGCTACCTAAGTATAGTTCTCAATCAGGGACAACGATTGACAGCTACCTCTGATTGAGAACCATACCAGGCCAAACACAGAAATCCCAAATCATAGAAAAAAGAACAGACTGCCCACCCCAACTCATGCCCTGACCGACCATACTAAAACAGAGACAAAACAAAGGAACTAAGGTCAGAACGTGACAATACCCCCCCCTCCCCAAAGGTGTGGACTCCTGCCGCAAAACCTGAACCTATAGGGGAGGATCTGGGTGGGCGTCTGCTCTGGCGTCTGCTCTAGTCTTTCTCCGCCTCTTAACTCGCCTCTGTGGCCTCTTTAGAGCGGCCTTCGCCGCCGACCTCGGACTGGGGACCCTAGCAGCGGGTCCCGAACGGACAGGCGACTCCGGTAGCTCAGGGCAGACAGGCGACTCCGGCAGCTCAGGGCAGACGGGCAACTCCGGCAGCTCAGGGCAGACGGGCGACTCCGGCAGCTCAGGGCAGACGGCGACTCCGGCAGCTCAGGGCAGACGGCGACTCCGGCAGCTCAGGGCAGACGGGCGACTCCGGGCAGCTCAGGACAGACGGGCGACTCCGGCAGCTCAGGGCAGACGGGCGACTCCGGCAGCTCAGGGCAGACGGGCGACTCCGGCAGCTCAGGGCAGACGGGCGACTCCGGCAGCTCAGGACAGACGGGCGACTCCGGCAGCTCAGGACAGACGGGCGACTCCGGCAGCTCAGGACAGACGGGCGACTCCGGCAGCTCAGGACAGACGGGCGACTCCGGCAGCTCAGGACAGACGGGCGACTCTGGCAGCTCAGGACAGGCGGGAGCACTTGTAGGGAGGAGGCGGAGAGCCAGCCTGGTGCGGGGGGCTGCCACCGGAGGCCTGGTGCGTGGAAGAGGCACCGGATAGACCGGACCGTGGAGGCGCACTGGAGGTCTCGAGCACTGAGCCTGCACAATCCTACCTCCCCGTAGCCAGGCCAGTGCGGTGAGGTGGAATAGACTGCACTGGGCTGTGCTGGCGAACCGGGGACACCATGCATAGGGCTGATGCCATGTACCCCGGCCCGAGGAGACGCACTGGAGACCAGATGCGCTGAGCCGGCTTCATGGCACCTGGCTCGATGCCCACTCTAGCCCGGGCGATACGAGGCACTGCGATGTAACGCACCGGGCTATGCCTGCGCACTGGGGACACCATGCGCCTCACGGCATAACACGGTGCCTGCCCGGTCCACCTCTCTCCACGGTAAGTACGGGGAGTTGGCACAGGTCTCCTACTTGACTTCGCCACACTCCCTGTGTGCCCCCGCCCCAATAAAGTATTGGGGCTGCCTCTCTTCCCAGCCGCGCTGCCTTGCTAGCTCCTCATAATGCTGCCTCTCGGCTTTCGCTGCCTCCAGCTCTGCCTTGGGGCGCCGATATTCTCCCGACTGTACCCAGGGTCCCTTGCCATCCAAGATCTCCTCCCAAGTACAGGAGTCTTGAACCCGCTGCTCCTGGGTACCACGATGCTCGGTCCGGTTTTGGTGGGTGATTCTGTAACGGTTGTCTTTAACTCAGAACACTAAAGAACAAAGCAAATAAAGCGTCAACGAATTAAACAGTCCTGTACGGTGAATACACAAAACACAGAACATAAAAGAAATCAGCCACATCTCTAAGGTGAAACCAGGCTACCTAAGTAGTCTCAATCAGGGACATTGATTGACAGCTGCCTCTGATTGAGAACCATACCAGGCCAAACACAGAAATCCCAAATTATAGAAAAAAGAACAGACTGCCCACCCCAACTCACGCCCTGACCATACTAAAACAAAGACAAAACAAAGGAACTAAGGTCAGAACGTGACAGTGTCAGAGTAAAAGGTCTTAAAAGATGGATTTTTCTGGAGTTCCTTCACCTCGAATGGGCTGGGAGTCTACAAACTTACCCGATGCATGGAGTAAGTACAAACAGCATGTGGAGCTAATGTTCACGGGTACCCTGAAGGACAGAGGAGAAGAGGAAAAGTGCAGCTACCTGCTCCTCTGGATCGGTGAAAAGGGGTAAGATATTTACAATGCATGGACAGTTACCGAGGCTGAATCAAAGGTACTGAAAAATATACTACGATCGTTTTGAAGCATATGTTGCTCCGAAGAGCAATACGATTTTCGCTAGGTACAAATTCCATGAGAAAGTACAGGGAGCTAGCGAGTCTTTTGAACAGTTTGTGACAGAGCTGCGTCTGCTTGTGAAAGACTGTGATTGTGCAAACAAGGATGAGATGGTCAGGGACCGTATTGTATTTGGAATACACTCACCGCGAGTGAGAGAGAAACTTTTGAATGTTGGGTCTGAGGTAACGCTGGACAAAGCTATCGACATAGCCAGATCTCACGAGCTAGCACAGGCTCAGATGAAAAACATTTTGCGAGGCAGCATGTGCGCATTACGTGAACAAGCAGTGCGCAGTCAGGCAGACATAATAGCACACCTCTGATGCACAGAGAGCGCATTTTGCGACACAGATTCAAAACATGTGGATATTGTGGATACAAAGTGCATGGCGAACAAGGAAATTGCCCAGCTAAAGGAAAACAGTGTACTAAATGTGGAAAATGTTAAGGGTTGCATCAATCGAATCTGGTATCAGGATAAATGTGACATTGAGTCACCGATTGTATACTATGTACTTTTTATTAGCTAAGCAATAAGTAGTAAATGCAATATTCGTATATATGGGTTCGCTGTAACACCACGCAGGGTAGAACAGAGAACTGACTTGTTCCTGACAAAGATATTATAATATACTCTGACAGAAGTAATTCTTGCTTCCGAGCTGGCCTGTCACAGTGTAGAGACTGGGCGTGGTTTAAACTCACCCAGCCTATCGTTGATTGTTGGCACACAAGCTGGTCCCGGCCCCCTAGGCACTTCAGCGGTCAGTCGTTGTAGTTGTGTAGAATATCTATGCGCTCGTGCACTCAATACAGTTATCACACACCTGGCTCTTGTTATCTAACAAAAGACTGTTTGTTCCCTACACTACATTCTGTATGTGCCCCCAACAATTCATGATAGCTGCCTACACCCAAGGCCAGCCACAGCCTTTCCGCTAGTCACACCATGTTGCAAAATGTTGCTTTTAACATACACAGACACCCTCATGATAGGCCAAGCATATTTTCAATCCTCACAAAAATGGATTTCACTTTGCAAAAATGTGCAGAGCTTACTGTGGAAAAACAGTACACACCGTGAGTGAAGATGAAATGTCAATCAAAGAGTCAAACGCTGATGAACTGTTTATTAATTCAGTGACACAGAAAAGTCAAATATCAGAGACAGAGCAAGCCTTTGCTGACATTGAGATAGGAACACAAGGCACAAAGCTAAAGTTCAAACTAGACACTGGTGCACAAGTAAACATTATTCCTCTGAATAAGTACCACAGCTTGACATCTGAATGCAAGCTACAGCCGACCACGTGCAGACTGACTGGTTATGGTGTTGGACAGCTCCCAGTAAAAGGCACATGCACTTTCAAATGCAAATACAAAGAAAGTGACATGATGTTGGACTTTTATGTTGTTGACACTAGAGCACCTGCAGTGCTAGGTCTTAACTTCTTGCGTCGAGCAATCCCGGATCCGGGAATCTATTTATAGCCTCAAGCTCATTAGCATAACGCAACGTTAATTATTCATGAAAATCGCAAATGAAATGAAATAAATATATTTGCTCTCAAGCTTAGACTTTTGTTAACTACACTGTCATCTCAGATTTTCAAAATATGCTTTTCAACCATAGCTAAACAAGCATTTGTGTAAGAGTATTGATAGATAGCATAGCTATAAGCCTAGAATTCAGCCAGCAACATTTTCACAAAAACAAGAAAATCATTCAAATAAAATCATTTACCTTTGAAGAACTTCAGATGTTTTCAATGAGGAGACTCTCAGTTAGATAGCAAATGTTTTCAAAAAATACTATTTGTGTAGGACAAATCGCTCCGTTTTGTTCACGTTTGGCTATGAAAAAAAACCTGTATCCAGTTATAGCCTCAAGCTCATTAGCATAACGTAACGTTAACTATTTATGAAAATCGCAAATGAAATGAAATGAATGTGCTAGCTCTCAAGCTTAGCCTTTTCTTAACAACACTGTCATCTCAGATTTTCTAAATATGCTTTTGAACCATAGCAAAACAAGCATTTGTGTAAGAGTATTGATAGCTAGCGTAGCATTTAGCGGGCAACATTTGCACAAAAACCAGAAAAGGATTCAAATAAAATAATTTACCTTTGAAGAACTTCGGATGTTTTCAATGAGGAGACTCTCAGTTACATAGCAAATGTTCAGTTTTTCCGTTTTGTACATCACGTTTGGGTACCAAAAAAAAACGAAAATTCAGTCATCAAAACGGCGAACTGTTTTCCAAATTAACTCCATAATATCGACTGAAACACGGCAAATGCTGTTTAGAATCAATCCTCAAGGTGTTTTTCACATATCTCTTCATTGATATATCATTTGTGGATGTCTACTTTCTCCTCTGAATCGCTTTGAAAAAGACGTGCAGTTGAAGATGACGCACAAATTTCGACGGAGGACACCGGGCGGACACCTGGCAAATGTAGTCTCTTATGGTCAATCTTCCAATGATATGCCTACAAATACGTCACAATGCTGCAGACACCTTGGGGAAACGATAGATCGGGCAGGCTCATTCCTTGCGCATTCACAGCCATATAAGGAGACAATGAAAAACAGAGCCTCAAAAATCCTGCTCATTTCCTGTTTGAAGTTTCATCTTGGTTTCGCCTGAAGCATCAGTTCTGGGGCACTCACAGACAATATCTTTGCAGTTTTGGAAACGTCAGAGCGTTCTCTTTCCAAAGCTGTCAATTATATACATAGTCGAGCATCTTTTTGTGACAAAATATTGCGCTTAAACGGGCACATTTTTTTTATCCAATAATGAAATTGCGCCCCCATAGATGTAAACTGTTAAAGCATGTTTAGACATGGACCTCATCAAGCTAGTTTTATCAGTGACAGCACCAGTAGAGACAGACAATGTACTGGAGGAGTTTGCTGATGTTTTTACAGGAATAGGATTATTCCCAGGAGAATGTACCATTCACCTTGACCCAGACGCAACCCCTGTGGTCTAACCACCGAGAAAGATTCCCCTTGCTCTCTGTGCCTGTCTGAAGAAAGAGTTGGAGAGCATGGAGCAATCTGACATAGTCACCAAGGTTGCAGAACCGACTGACTGGGTAAACACGTTAGTGGTGGTGGAGAAACCACGCACAGGCAAGCTCCGAGTATGTCTCGACCCAAGAGACTTGAACAAGGCTATCAAAAGCCCCCATTATCCTTTACCGATGCTAGATGGCATCACATACAAGCCAGCGGGAGCACACTACTTCAGTGTCATGGACTACTGGGCTATCAGGCTACTGGGCTATCAAGCTCACAGAAGAGTCATCTAAGCTCACAACATTCAACACACTGTTTGGACGCTACAGGTTCCGTCACCTGCCTTTTGGGATTATCTCAGTTTCAGCGAAAGATTGACGAAGTGTACGAAGGCCTCGACGGAGTTGTGGCAATTGTAGACGACATCCTTGTCTATGGTCGAACCAAAGAGGAGCATGACAAAAACCTCTGCGCGATGCTGCAAAGGTCCCGTGAGAGAGGAGTCCGGCTCAACCCCGAGAAGAGCACAGTTGGTGCTACAGAGGTCAGCTACTTCGGACATCTTCTGACAGCGACTGGAATCAAGCCAGATGCACAGAATATCTTAGCCATTAAAGAAATGGAGCCACCAAAGAACCGTGCAAAGCTGGAAACAGTGCTTGGCATAGTCAACTACTTTGCCAAGTTTGCACCCAGCCTCTCCAATGCTAATGCACCCCTGCGCCAACTGATAAAGCAGTCCAGTGAGTTTCTCTGGGACAAGCAACATGACATTGCTTTCCAGAATGTGAAAGACTTGATCACGAGAGAACCAGGACCAATCCTTGCCTACTACGATCCCAACAAAGAGCTCAGAACTACAAGTGGACACGTCGAAGTATGGACTAGGTGCAGTGCTACTGCAAGAAGGAAAGCCCATCGGCTACGCTTCCAAATCTCTCACAGACTGTGAAATCAACTACGTTCAAATCGAAGAGGAGCTCTACAGCATTCTGTTCGGATGTAAACGTTTCCATCAGTACATATATGGATGACAAGTCATTGTGGAATCCGACCACAAGCCCGTGGAGTCAATTATGAGGAAACCACAGGCCGCAGCCCTACCAAGGCTACAGAGAATGATCCTTCAACAACAAAAATACGACTTCACAATCACTCACCGTCCAGGCAAAGACATCCCTGTCCAGACACACTCTCCAGGAAGTTTCTTACCTATAAGGACAGCAACCTCAGTGAAGGCATGGACATGCAAGTGCACACTGTGTATAGCAACTTACCAGTTAGTAACACAAAACTGAAGGAGATCCAAGCAGAAACAGAAAAGGATTCGCACCTCGCACAGCTGAGGAAAGTCATACAGGATGGATGGCCTGAGGAGAGCAGAAAATGCCCTCAGAGCGTCTCAGAATCCTGGAACCATCGTGATGAACTATCACAGATCAACGGAATAATTTTCAAAGGAGAGGAAATCATTATTCCTACCAGTCTCAGAGAAGAGATTTCGACAAAGATCCATGCTGGACACATGGTCATGGTCAGTTTGATCCTGGTTGGCGATACGTGAACATGCCAGTTATAGCTAGCTAATAAAGAGCTACATTAAGAAATATCCTATAGTACTGCATTTTATTATTTTGTACAAAGTGTGCAAAACAAGACATTCCCCACCCGACCAGACGGGGCTCATTGCCTGCTTAAATTATGCAGAAACAGGCAGCGTTTAGGTCATGTAATTCATTCTGTTGGAAAGGGGAGAAATTGTCCTTTACAATGGTATTGACATTACAGTTGATCTGCAAGTATTACGTTTTTGTGGTGCTAAAATAAGGGCAATTGTACGGACCAAGGCGATGTAGGAGTTTACGTTACACAGTATATCATTAATTGATGTATATCATTATTCAGTTTATCACAAATTGATGTAGCAATCGCAGATTGCCACCTTTAATTAATACACGACATTTCTCATAGTCTAAGGTTGGGACTTTGGTTGACGAAAGCGCTCAAAGCAGCAACATAAAATCTAACTGGCAGATAGAGGCCAATGCTCAGGGAGCAAGTGCACTTATAACACCTAGCGCTCACGAGCAAGTGTATTTCTAAACTGATTTCCTGAGCAAAGGACACACATGTTCGAGCGGTTCTGACAATAGGACGCAGGCAGAAAAGGTAATAGACAACGACTTTAATGTGCACTGGAAATATGGAGATATGCTTTTCTATGACTAGGAATGGGTTTTATACTGTAAGTTTATCATACTAGAAATACAGATTCCATATTTGTTCGTTTGTAGGCATATTTTATATTCGTCTAATAGCCCAATAATCTCGAAAAAGTCATTATTTGTGCCAGTTCAAAATTATACATGCGAACAAACAAATAAACTGCTTTTGGACGGTCCAATACAATTATAATAAAGTCATGCAGATCCTTAGGCTACCCAGAGAAAACTTGATGAATTAACAGCGCAATAGCTACTCGTGTATGAGACGTTTGTTTTATTTAGTGTGGCAAAGGCAAATGTGGTTATTATAAGAAAGTGTTAACCTATAAATTCACTGTTTGCTAAAATGTATTATAACAGCGAGTTACCACAGTCTCTGGTGGTTTTAAAACGGGCGTATTTTCAGATTGTGTATGATCTACTGGGACACTCTTATTCTGTTATTGTCAATGAAGGAAACACCTTCACCAACAACAGGATCTCTGACTCACTCAAATCGGTCAGTAGCTTATTAGGTATTTGTAATAATTGTAGTTCTACAAGTACTTGAACAGTGGGTGTGTAGACCTATTTTGTCTGTCAACATCTAGTCTTGGAAATCCCAGACCTATTTCAACAGCACTAAGTATGCATGTATGCAGCACTTTGTATGTCGAAACATTACCATTAAGCGAAATGACTTTTATACGTATTTTTCGGACGTTGACATCAAGTGTGTCTCAGGTGCTGAATGAAAGGTGAGAAGACATATTTTCTGGAATTCGTAAATATGTCTTATATGGACATACAAAAGGAACTATTTTCTGTACATTGAAAATATTTAATTTTCCGGATATTGAAAATACGTATTTTTCAGCCATTGATTGTATGGCCAAATTTCAACTGCTATATATTCTCAATGAAGTAAGCATTATGTCACAAGCATACTTTTCACGCCTCTTAATATGAAATAATAGCCAACTGAAGATTGCAACAAAATATTTGTTATTTCTCCTATTACATGCACTTATGCTAGATTTTTGAATTGCTTTGAAACTAGATGTTCAAAATACTTTTAAGGTACAGAATAAACCAGCAGACCACTTCAACTACAATAACTGTCACAGATAATCTTTTTTTTATTGCTATGACTGCGATATGTTGTGGTTTATCTACCTAAGTTGAATGCATTAGAGCACAGTAAAACACAGAAGAGTATAGTTCAGTATGGTACAGTACAGTACAGTTTAATTCATTAGAGTACAGTAAAGTACAGTACAGTAGGGTACAGAATAGTTTAATTTAGAGTATAGTGCAGTACGGTACTGTACAGTAGAGTTTAATTCAGTAGAGTACAGTTCAGTAGAGTACTTTAAAGTTAAGTAGGGTACAATACAGTACACTATACTTTACTGTACTCTAGTGTGCGCTACTGTATTGTACTGTACTTTTCTTTACTGTAATGTGTACTGTAATGTACTCTGCTGTGCTGTACTGGGCTGTCCAAACTAGTGAACCCTAGATGTCAATGATTGGTTTAGATTTGGTCCGGTTCGGACCAATGTTCGGTTAGCATTTTTTTTATCACTGAGCAAATTTCGGGGCTGAGGAGTGCAAACTTGAAAGTTGTGAAAATTCAATGCAACTTCCGGCGTGCGTTTACTGTGAACACTGAGGCTGTACCCACTTTAAGTTAGTTCTAACAGTGGTCATGTAGGCTACTGTGGATATTTGATCATAACGTAGGCCTACCATAGTGGCCTATCAACAAAAGCAATGGAGAAAATGCATCCCATAGCATTTTAACATGGAAATAGCTGTTCTATCGTTCAGCCTACAGTAGCAGCCAATGTGTGGTGTTCAATGTAGGCCTACATTCCATGAGACTTTTTGAAGAAAAACATGCAGGGCTTGACATTAACCTGTTTATCCACTTGTCCTTCAGACAAGGACGTGACTGAAAATATTGTGTTGTTTGATGCAAGAAACCACTTTACAAAATAAAATTCTTCATTAGTTCCATACCATTATTAAAGAGAATCAGACAAATTATGCTACCCTCTGCCTATTGGCTACTTAGCTTATTCACGCATGTCTCAATAGACAACACTTCCTCTTTAAGACCAAAAAAATCTCTTTACCAAATATGTCTAGAAATGACACGTTTTGTGCTCTTGTAAGAAGCCATCACTCCCCCATTGCTGACTACAAATGATCTATACCTGGGCTAATAACTCATTAACTAGCAAAGGTTATGAGGAAATGTACAAATGTGCACACGTCGCTACATGTAGCTCTCACTTTGATCTCAAAACAAGCACATCTACTCACAACCACTCATGCTGTAAAAACAGTCCAGTTCAAAGTGAATGGCACAGATCCATACAGTGCATTCAATATGTATTCAGACCCCTTCCCTTGTTACATTGCAGCCTTATTCTAAAATGGATCAAATATTTTTTTCCCCTCATCAATCTACACACAATACCCCACAATGACAAAGCAAAAACAGGTTTTTAGAAATGTTTTGTTAATTTATAATAATAAAAAACATTTCAAAAATACCTTATTTACATAAGTATTCAGACCCTTTGCTATGAGACACGAAATTGAGCTCAGGTGCATCCTGTTTCCATTGATCATTCTTGAGCTGTTTCTACAACTTGTTTTGAGTCCACCTGTGGTAAATTAAATTGATTGGACATGATTTGGAAAGGCACACACCTGTCTATATAAGGTCCCACGGTGAACAGTGCATGTCAGAGCAAAAACCAAGCCATGAGGTCGAAGGAATTGTCCGTAGACCCCAAATGTATGCCGGACCGGATGTCTGTGGACGTCTCGGAAAGTCTATGATTGGTTCAAATCAATGTCCTTGGGTTATTGATGCGGCAGGCAACCTGTCTGCATTGGTGGAAAAAGTAGTCAATTATCATACTTGAGCAAAAGTAAATGCTATACATCAAATTCATTATATCAAGCAAACCAGATGGCACAATTTCGTTTTTTACATTTATTTATTTATAGACAGACAGGGTCAGTATTTGTGTTTAGTGAGTCCTCCAGATCAGAGGCAGTAGGGATGACAACGTGTTATATTGATAGATTTGTGAATTGGACCATAATTATGTCCTGCCTGAGCATTCAAAATGTAACAAGTACTTTTTGGTGTCAGGGAAAATGTATGGGTATACATATCCCCATTAGCCGACGCCACTGGGATCCGACACATAACAAAAAATACTTTACAATTTACATACACTACCATTCAAAAGTTTGGGATCACTTAGAAATGTCCTTGTTTTTGAAAAAAAGCACTTTTTTGTCCATTAAAATAACATCAAATTGATCAGAAATACAGTGTAGACATTGTTAATGTTGTAAATGACTAATGTAGCTGGAAATGGCTCATTCTTTATGGAATATCTACATAGGAGTACAGAGTCCCATTATCAGCAACCGTCACTCCTTTGTTCCAATGCCACATTGTTAGCTAGTCCAAGTTTATAATTTTAAAAGGCTAATTGATGATTAGACAATCCTTTTGCAATTATGTTAGCACAGCTGAAATCTGTCAGTCTGATTAAAGAAACAATAAAACTGGCCTTTAGACGAGTTGAGTATCTGCAGCATCAGCATTTGTGGGTTCGATTACAGGCTCAAAATGGCCAGAAAGAAATAACTTTCTCTGAAACTTGTCAGTCTATTCTTGTTCTGAGAAATGAAGGCTATTCCATGCGAGAAATTGTCAAGACACTGAGGATTACATACAACGATGTGTACTACTCCCTTCACAGAACAGCGCAAACGGGCTCTAACCAACATAAAAAGAGGAGAGGGAGGCCCCAGTGCACAATTGAGCAAGATGACAACTACATTATAGTGTCTAGTTTGAGAAACAGACGCCTCACAAGTCCTCAACTGGCAGCTTCAGTAAATAGTACCTTCAAAACACTAGTCTCAACATCAACAGTGAAGAGGTGACTACAGGATGCTAGCTTGTTGTTAAACAAGTTTTCTGCCAGTCTGCAATTTAACCTCATAGTCAGAGTGCTGGAGTATTGAGCCAAAACAACAACAATATGTGTCACTGTTCCAGTAATTACAGAGGGTACTTAATCTCTGGCCCATTTTGTACCTTTAATGCCTTGTTTTTTCTCATTACAGAGCAACAAAAATGAGAAGGTCGTCTCGTTTGCTTGAGTCAACAGCTTTACTTGTGATCAGCATTCTGTGCTTGGTCATAATTTTTATTAAAGAGGACATTCGTCCTAAAAAACCCGCAAACCATTTCCAGATAAACAGGAGGGAATCAGCCTATCAAAACAGACCTCAGAAACCAACCAGTGAGAGCGCAGGTGTTTCTACCTGGGGCCATTGTGAACGGAATGAGTCTGCGGCCAATGTGTCAGGGTTTTCCTCTCTGCCAGTTCACATCCAAGACTTCCTTTTCTATCGTCACTGCCGCCACTTCCCAATGCTGCTGGATGTACCTGATAAATGTGGAGGCCCTCACAAGTCTGCTGACGTCTTTCTTCTGCTGGTCATAAAAAGCTCACCTGCGAATTATGACCGCCGTGAGGTACTACGGAAAACCTGGGCCAAGGAGAGACTGCAGAATGGAGTCTGGATTCACAGGATTTTTCTCTCGGGAACAACAGGCACAGGCTTTGAGAAGAGCAAGCTAAATAAGCTTCTACGCCTGGAGAACCGTGAGCATAATGACATCTTGCAGTGGGACTTCAACGACTCCTTCTTCAATCTCACCCTGAAGCAGATTTTGTTCTTAGAATGGATGGACAAGAACTGCCGCCAGGCCCGATTCCTCCTCAACGGTGACGATGATATCTTCGCCAACACAGATAACATGGTGGACTACCTTCAGAGTCTAAAAGACAATGGTGACAAGCACCTTTTTGCAGGTCATCTAATCCGCTATGTAGGACCCATTAGAGAGTCAGGGAGCAAATACTATGTCCCAGTCCAGGTTCAAGAGTCAGACTCATATCCCCCTTACTGTGGGGGAGGGGGCTTCCTGCTCTCTGGAAACACAGCTATGGTCATTTACAAAATGACCCATACCATTCCCATTTTGCCAATTGATGATGTCTACATGGGAATGTGTCTGGAAAAGGCTGGTCTTGGGCCAGAGTCCCATTTCGGAGTAAGGACTGCTGGACTTCATGTCCCCTCCCAAAACGTGGACACTTACGATCCTTGTTATTACAGGGAAATCATTTTAGTACACAGATTTCTGCCTCATCAGATATATATTATGTGGCACGGAATACATGACCCTAACTTGAGATGTAGTAATTCGCAAGGTTCTCTTTAGCCATCTGTCCTGTTGAAATCAGTTGCCTGTTGAGGTTTGTTTTTCCAGTCTTTTTTTTCCAAACATGTGTGATGTCTGAAAGTTGTTTTTGTTGTTGTAAATACAAACTAATTTTAAGATGTAAATTATGGGATTGATTGCTTCTTCTGTGTATGTACATAGAAATGATCAAAGTTTATATAATGTATTGTTTTAAGTCAGTATCACTTCTTTCTATTTCATAAATGAAAACATGCATATTAAAAAATCTATATGATATTGATTCTATATCAAACGCTAATAAAATAAAATGCATCTTTGATTTTTGCCATGTGTATGGCTTTAGCTCGTTCTGGCGATTGTTGTTAAGTAAATGAGGTAAATATTATTGAGTATATGTATATGTTTATAAAGTATATGTTTTTATTGTTCATTAACCCACCGGACCACAAATAAGCCATATTTCACAATAATTTCCACTGCAGATCACCATAATCAATGGATTTCATGAATTCATATTTTATTTAACCAGGCAAGTCAGTTCTTATTTACAATGACAGCCTTCCCCAGCCAAACCCAGATGACGCTGGGCAAATTATGCGCTGCCCTATAGGACTCACAATCAAGGCTGGATGTGATACCTCTGCGCCACTCGGGAGCCTACTCAGAATCTGTCATCCTTTTCTCTTCAGTACTTCAGCTGTAGCCACACATTTTAACATTTATAGTATGAAAGTAATACTATTATTACATAAACCAAGTAGAGACATGGGACGGCAGGTAACCTAGTGGTTAGAGCATTGGGCCAGTAAACAAAAGGTTGCTGGATTGAATCCCTGAGCTGACGAGGTAAGAATCTGTTGTTCTGCCCCTGAACAAGGCAGTTAACCCACTGTTCCCCGGTAGGCTGTCATTGTAAATAAGAATCTGTTCTTAACAGACTTGCCTAGTTAAATAAAACAACTTTTGGAAGCATACAAACAACATTCTGTTATTACAAGTGCCTGATACTGTATTGGCAAAGGGGGTACTTAGTCATTTGTTCAACTGAAATGTGTCTTCCACATTTACCCCAACCCCTCTGAATCAGAGAGGTGCGGGGGGCTGCCTTAATCGACAATGCCCGGGGAAATATTTTTACTTAAGAACTTTACACCACTGCTTAAGTAGTACTTTAAAGAATTTGTACTTAAGTAAAAATATTTTGAAGTACTAAAGTAGTTTTTTGGGGTTTCTGTACTTCACTTTACTATTTATATTTTTGACAAATTTTACTTAATTCCTAAAGAAACTAATGACATTTTTACTCCTTACATTTTCCCTGACATCCAAAAGTTACGTTTTGGATGCTTAGCAGGACAGAAAATGGTCCAATTCACACACTTATCAACTGAACCTCTATGGTCATTCTTACTGCCTCTGATCTGGTGCACTCACTAAACACAAATTCATAATCTGTAAATAATGTCTGACTGTTGGAGCATATCCGGAAATTTAAAAAACAAGAAAATTGTACCGTCTGGTTTGCTTATTAATACAAGGAATTTTAAATTATTCATACTTTTACTCTTGATACTTAGGTATATTTAAAACCAAATGCTTTTACACTTTTACTCAAGTAGTCATTTCCTGGGTGACTCACTTTTACTTGAGTCATTTTCTAATAAGGTATCTTTACTTTTACTCAGGTATGACAGTTGGGTACTTTTTCCACCACTGTACTTATGTAGTTTTTTTGGGTATCTTGACTTGACTTGACTATTTATATTTTTGCCAACTTTAACTTCACTACATTCCTAAAGAAAATAATGTACTTATTGTGAGCGGACCAAGTAATTTGGTGTTACTCTAAAGCGGAAAGTTGGAATAAATGAGTCAGGTGTAGGTTTTCTTAACTGAACAAAGTTCTCTATTGAGGGATTTCTTTCAACTCAAACACTCCAACACAATCAATGATGATCTTCCACGGAAAACATAAATCTTCTTCTTTTCACAAAAAAGGAACACAAGACGAGTGTCTTTAAACTAGGACATAAATCACGTATTTATCACCATCTTAATGCTTAGCTCGTGGATAGCTCCCCTCTCGTAGTGGCCTCCCCCCAGAGGTAGTTTGTCTTCTTTTCTCCTTCCGAAAGGTACGTCTTCCCCTTTAGAGGAGCAAACACTCTTTTCTTTCTTTTTCCTCCTTCACTGACGGTTCCCTCCTCTCTCTTGTAGGGGAAAGAGAATCGGTCATTAGTGCCGTCAGCTGTGCTTAATTGCCTCTAATCACCTCATCCCGTCAGTTGAGGATGCCTGGTTATTCTTTAAAAGTAACTTCCTCACCATTTTAGATAAGCATGCTCCGTTCAAAAAATGCAGAACTAAGAACAGATATAGCCCTTGGTTCACTCCAGACCTGACTGCCCTCGACCAGCACAAAAACATCTTGTGGCAGACTGCAATAGCATCGAATAGTCCCCGTGATATGCAACTGTTCAGGGAAGTCAGGAACCAATGCACTCAGTCAGTCAGGAAAGCTAAGGCCAGCTTCTTCAGGCAGAAATTTGCATCCTATAGCTCCAACTCCAAAAAGTTCTGGGACACTGAAGTCCATGGAGAACAAGAGCACCTCTTCCCAGCTGCCCACTGCACTGAGACTAGGTAACACGGTCACCACCGATAAATCCATGATTATCGAAAACTTCAACAAGCATTTCTCAACGGCCGGCCATGCCTTCCGCCTGGCTACTCCAACCTCGGCCAACAGCTCCGCCCCCCCGCAGCTACTCGCCCAAGCCTCTCCAGGTTCTCCTTTACCCAAATCCAGATAGCAGATGTTCTGAAAGAGCTGCAAAACCTGGACCCGTACAAACCAGCTGGGCTTGAAAATCTGGACCCTCTATTTCTGAAACTATCCGCCGCCATTGTCGCAACCCCTATTACCAGCCTGTTCAACCTCTCTTTCATATCGTCTGAGATCCCAAGGATTGGAAAGCTGCCGCAGTCATCCCCCTCTTCAAAGGGGGAGACACCCTGGACCCAAACTGTTACAGACCTACAGTGCCTTGCGAAAGTATTCGGCCCCCTTGAACTTTGCGACCTTTTGCCACATTTCAGGCTTCAAACATAAAGATATAAAACTGTATTTTTTTGTGAAGAATCAACAACAAGTGGGACACAATCATGAAGTGGAAAGACATTTATTGGATATTTCAAACTTTTTTAACAAATCAAAAACTGAAAAATTGGGCGTGCAAAATTATTCAGCCCCCTTAAGTTAATACTTTGTAGCGCCACCTTTTGCTGCGATTACAGCTGTAAGTCACTTGGGGTATGTCTCTGTCAGTTTTGCACATCGAGAGACTGACATTGTTTCCCATTCCTCCTTGCAAAACAGCTCGAGCTCAGTGAGGTTGGATGGAGAGCATTTGTGAACAGCAGTTTTCAGTTCTTTCCACAGATTCCCGATTGGATTCAGGTCTGGACTTTGACTTGGCCATTCTAACACCTGGATATGTTTATTTTTGAACCATTCCATTGTAGATTTTGCTTTATGTTTTGGATCATTGTCTTGTTGGATGACAAATCTCCGTCCCAGTCTCAGGTCTTTTGCAGACTCCATCAGGTTTTCTTCCAGAATGGTCCTGTATTTGGCTCCATCCATCTTCCCATCAATTTTAACCATCTTCCCTGTCCCTGCTGAAGAAAAGCAGGCCCAAACCATGATGCTGCCACCACCATGTTTGACAGTGGAGATGGTGTGTTCAGGGTGATGAGCTGTGTTGCTTTTACGCCAAACATAACGTTTTGCATTGTTGCCAAAAAGTTCAATTTTGGTTTCATTTGACCAGAGCACCTTCTTCCACATGTTTGGTGTGTCTCCCAGGTGGCTTGTGGCAAACTTTAAATGACACTTTTTATGGATATCTTTAAGAAATGGCTTTCTTCTTGCCACTCTTCCATAAAGGCCAGATTTGTGCAATATACGACTGATTGTTGTCCTATGGACAGAGTCTCCCACCTCAGCTGTAGATCTCTGCAGTTCATCCAGAGTGATCTTGGACCTCTTGGCTGCATCTCTGATCAGTCTTCTCCTTGTATGAGCTGAAAGTTTAGAGGGACGGCAAGGTCATAGATTTGCAGTGGTCTAATACTCCTTCCATTTCAATATTATTGCTTGCACAGTGCTCCTTGGGATGTTTAAAGCTTGGGAAATATTTTTGTATCCAAATCCGGCTTTAAACTTCTTCACAACAGTATCTCGGACCTGCCTGGTGTGTTCCTTGTTCTTCATGATGCTCTCTGCGCTTTTAACGGACCTCTGAGACTATCACAGTGCAGGTGCATTTATACAGAGACTTGATTACACACAGGTGGATTGTATTTATCATCATTAGTCATTTAGGTCAACATTGGATCATTCAGAGATCATCACTGAACTTCTGGAGAGAGTTTGCTGCACTGAAAGTAAAAGGGGCTGAATAATTTTGCACGCCCAATTTTTCAGTTTTTGATTTGTTAAAAAAGTTTGAAATATCCACTAAATGTCTTTCCACTTCATGATTGTGTCCCACTTGTTGTTGATTCTTCACAAAAAAATACAGTTTTATATCTTTATGTTTGAAGCCTGAAATGTGGCAAAAGGTCGCAAAGTTCAAGGGGGCCGAATACTTTCGCAAGGCACTGTATATCCATCCTGCCCTGCCTATCTAAGGTCTTCGAAAGCCAAGTCAACAAACAGGTCACTGACCATCTTGAATCACACCGTACCCTCTCCGCTGTGCAATCTGGTTTCCAAGCCGGTCACGGGTGCACCTCAGCCACGCTCTAGGTACTAAACGATATCATAACGGCCATTGATAAAAGACAGTACTGTGCAGCCGTCTTCATCGACCTTGCCAAGGCTTTCGACTCTGTCAATCACCATATTCTTATCGGCAGACTCAGTAGCCTTGGTTTTTCTGAGGACTGCCTTGCCTGGTTCACCAATTACTTTGCAGACAGAGTGCAGTGTGTCAAATCGGAGGGCATGCTGTCCGGTCCTCTGGCAGTCTCTATGGGGGTGCCACAGGGTTCAATTCTCGGGCCGACTCTTTTCTCTATATATATCAATGATGTTACTCTTGCTGTAGGCGATTCCCTGATCCACCTCTACGCAGACGACACCATTCTATATACTTCCGGCCCGTCCTTGGACACTGTGCTATCTAACCTCCAAACGAGCTTCAATGCCATACAACACTCCTTCCGTGGCCTCCAACTGCTCTTAAACGCTAGTAAAACCAAATGTATGCTTTTCAACCGTTCGCTGCCTGCAGCTGCAGGCCTGACTAGTATCACCACCCTGGATGGTTCCGACCTTGAATATGTGGACATCTATAAGTACCTAGGTGTCTGGCTAGACTGTAAACTCTCCTTCCAGACTCATATCAAACATCTCCAATTGAAAATCAAATTCAGAGTCGGCTTTCTATTCCGCAACAAAGTCTCCTTCACTCATGCCGCCAAACTTACCCTAGTAAAACTGACTATCCTACCGATCCTCGACTTCGGCAACGTCATCTACAAAATAGCTTCCAACACTCTACTCAGCAAACTGGATGCAGTTTATCACAGTGCCATCCGTTTTGTCACTAAAGCACCTTATACCACCCACCGCTGCGACTTGTATGCTCTAGTCGGCTGGCCCTCGCTACATATTCGTCGCCAGACCTACTGGTTCCAGGTCATCTACAAGTCCATGCTAGGTAAATCTCCGCCTTATCTCAGTTCACTGGTCACGATGGCAACACCCACCCATAGCATGCTCTCCAGCAGGTGTATCTCACTGATCATCCCTAAAGCCAACACCTCATTTGGCCGCCTTTCATTCCAGTTCTCTGCTGCCTGTGACTGGAACGAATTGCAGAATTTGCTGAAGTTGGAGACTTTTATCTCCCTCACCAACTTCAAACATCTGATATCTGAGCAGCTAACCGATCGCTGCAGCTGTACAAAGTCTTATCGGTAAATAGCCCACCCAATTTTACCTACCTCATCTCCATACTGTTTTTATTTATTTACTTTTCTGCTCTTTTGCACATCAATATCTCTACCTGTACATGACCATCTGATCATTTATCACTCCAGTGTTAATCTGCAAAATTGTAATTTGCCTACCTCCTCATGCCTTTTGCACACAATGTATATAGACCCTTTTTTTCAACTGTGTTATTGACTTGTTTATTGTTTACTCAATGTGTAACTCTGTGTTGTCTGTTCACACTGCTATGCCTTATCTTGGCCAGGTCGCAGTTGCAAATGAGAACTTGTTCTCAACTAGCCTACCTGGTTAAATAAAGGTTAAATAAAAAAAAATAAAAAAAAAAACTCACATTTCTGGCTGGGCTACTATCCGTGAGCCCAGCCTGCCCTCTGTTGGTCCTTCTACATTATTTAATTCTTACATTTTCCCTGACACCCTAAAGTACTCGTTACATTTTGACAGGAAAATGGTCCAATTCATACAATTATCAAAAGAACATCCCTGGTCATCCCTACTGCCTCTGATCTGCCGGACTCACTAAACACAAATGCTTTGGAATGTGAGTTTTGGAATGTGCCCCCGGCTATCCATCAATAAAAATATAAATAAATCAATTGTGCTGCCTGGTTTGCTTAATATAAGGAATTTGAAATTGTTCATACTTTTACTTTTGAGACTTAAGTACATTTGAGCAATTCCATTTACTTTTGGCAGTTAAGTATATTTAAAACCAAATACTTTTAGACTTTTACTCATTTAATATTTTACTGGGTGACTTTCACTTTTACTTGAGTCATTTTCTATTAAGGTATCTTTACTTTTACTCAAGAATGACAATTGAGTGCTTTTTCCACCACTGCTTCTCTTACACTACTTTTGTAAATGTAATTTGCATTTTAAAACCACAAGTATGTAGGTGACTCACTCAAGTCATGTTCCAGTCCAGAGATCAATCAAAAAACGTTTTACCATCTGTATGTGTTGTAGAGTTTGTTGGAAACAAACATGTTTTTTAAGTCCTTTATGTTTTCTAAATGCCTTGATGGTCATAGTGCTCTCTAAGGCTTTCCAAGAACTCATTAAACAGGACATTTACTGTTGTTCATTAACCTTCATACTACCGACGGAGGTCATTCTGTCCCCAAAGGCATATATTGTTTTTAATCAAAGGCCAAAGGTGGTGTCATGACGTTGGCCTGGGGGGTAGGTTTATGACAGTCATAAATACCTCTTCCCCCTTTTTCCTCTCTCTACCCTACTGAGGTTACATTTGGCCCGCCCTGTGAAGGCACATGGGCTACAAAACTTTTCAAACACGCCCTCCTCTCCCTTCCTATATAAGCCCTTGACGACAATAGAACTTCCTATTCCGAGGATGTGAGGACGACGGTCTGATGTCAGAATGGTTCAGATAATAACTACAGAACGTAGCCAACATCAGCGTGAGCTTGGTTGCGAATGGTATGAACTTTGAACTCTTATTCACTATAGAAGTGATAGCTCCTAGCCGTTGAGTTAGCAAACTATCAAAGGAGGTGGTCACCACTCCTCCGCTAATTAGTGAACCTCCACCCATAAAAGGATTGATCTCTGACCTCAGCAGCGATACCAACCCTAATTATACCATTAGCGAAAAAACAGCAGAAATTGCGAACGCTCTGCAAAATCAACCATCAAACACAGGCTTTGTGACGGTTCTACCCACTTTTGCACCGATGTATCGCCATAAAAAAGTGGCATCGGTCCAATACCACAGTGAACAGCTGAAGCACGTGCCAGACATGGCTAACATGAGGGGACAGGTGGAGAGAACTGAGCAACTAAGATGGCATAGCAGTTCAGACGTCTATTGTCCTCGTCTTGTCATGTCCCGTATATATATATATATATATATATATATATATTTACAACTTTTTTCATACATTTTTTTTTTTAAATTTTCCATAAACTCATCTTCAAAACACTCTCCTGCAACCCGCCTCACCAATTTATATTTATAAAAAAGTATTATTTACCTCAAATCTGTAATCCTGCAAGAAGCTAGCCAGAAACTCCAAGAAGCTAGCCAGAAACTAGCCAGAAGCTAGCCAGGAGCTAGCCAGAAGCTAATCCAGAAGCTAATCAGAAGCTAGGTCAGAAGCTAGCCAGAAACTAGCCAGAAGCTAGCCAGGAGCTAGCCAGAAGCTAATCCAGAAGCTAATCAGAAGCTAGTTAAAGCTTTCCGGAGCTAGCCAGCTGAGGAGTTCCATCAATCACTCCTGGGCTGCGGTCACCTATCCGGACCTGTTTTGCTGCCGCGGAGCCCCACCGGGCCTTCATGGCTGGACTGCCGACGTTATCTACCCGTTATCTACTCCTCCGTCGCGACGTTGCCTGGGCACCCATCTGCGGCCTGCTAGCCATTAGCTGTCTTATCGGCTGCTATCTGAATAGACAATCGGACAATTTATTTATTTATTTTTATTGTTATTGTTATTTTTTCTCTTCTTGGGCCTATTGTTTTTATTTTTGTTGTTGTTGTGTGATTTGGATTAATCCCCTCTACCACACGGAACCCCACTAATCTACTGACGGAACGCAAGAGGTGGCTAATAACAGACGTCCATCCTATGCTAGCTTGCTACTGATGGCCTGGCTAGCTGTCTAAATTGCCGTGACCCCCAACCAACCTCTCCACTCTCCGGACCCTTTTGATCACTCGACTAAGCATGCCTCTCCTTAATGTCAATATGCCTTGTCCATTGCTGTTCTGGTTAGTGCTCACCATACCTTATCCAACCTATTAGTTCCACCACCCACACATGCAATGACATCTCCTGGTTTCAATGATGTTTCTAGAGACAATATCTCTCTCTTCATCACTCAATACCTAGGTTTACCTCCACTGTATTCACATCCCACCATACCTTTCTCTGTACATTATACCTTGATGCTATTTTATCGCCCCCAGAAACCTCCTTTTACTCTCTGTTCCAGACGTTCTAGACGACCAATTCTTATTGCTTTTAGCCGCACCCTTATTCTACTCCTCCTCTGTTCCTCTGGTGATGTAGAGGTGAATCCAGGTCCTACAGTGCCTAGCCCCACTCCTATTCCCCAGGCGCTCTCTTTTGACGACTTCTGTAACCGTAATAGCCTTGGTTTTATGCATGCTAACATTAGAAGCCTCCTCCCTAAGTTTGTTCTATTCACTGCTTTAGCACACTCTGCCACCCCGGATGTTATAGCTGTGTCTGAATCCTGGCTTAGGAAGACTACCAAAAATTCTGAAATTTTAATTCCAAACTACAACCTTTTCAGACAAGATAGAACTGCCAAAGGGGGCGGTGTTGCAATCTCCTGCAAATATAGCCTGCAGAGTTCTGTCCTACTATCCAGGTCTGTACCCAAACAATTTGAACTTCTACTTTTAAAAATACACCTCTCTAAAAACAAGTCTCTCACCGTTGCAGTCTGCTATAGACCACCCTCTGCCCCCAGCTGTGCTCTGGACACCATATGTGAACTGATTGCCCTCCATCTATCTTCAGAGCTCGTGCTGCTAGGCGACCTAAACTGGAACATGCTTAACACCCCAGTCATCCTACAATCTAAACTTGATGCCCTCAATCTCACACAAATTATCAATGAACCTACCAGGTACCTCCCAAAAGCCTTAAACACGGGCACCCTCATAAATATCATCCAAACCAACTTGCCCTCTAAATACACCTCTGCTGTCTTCAACCAAGATCTCAGCGATCACTGCCTCATTGCCTGCATAATGGGTCAGCGGTCAAACGACCTCCACTCATCACTGTAAAACGCTCCCTGAAACACTTCACCGAGCAGGCCTTTCTAATCGACCTGGCCGGGGTATCCTGGAAGGATATTGATCTCATCCCGTCAGTAGAGGATGCCTGGATATTTTTTTTAAATGATTCCTAACCATCTTAAATAAACATGCCCCATCCAAGAAATTTAGAACCAGGAACAGATATAGCCCTTGGTTCTCCCCAGACCTGACTGCCCTTAACCAACACAAAAACATCCTATGGCGTTCTGCATTAGCATCGAACAGCCCCCGTGATATGCAGCTGTTCAGGGAAGCTAGAAACCATTATACACAGGCAGTTAGAAAAGCCAAGGCTAGCTTTTTCAAGCAGAAATTTGCTTCCTGCAACACTAACTCAAAAAAGTTCTGGGACACTGTAAAGTCCATGGAGAATAAGAACACCTCCACACAGCTGCCCACTGCACTGAAGATAGGAAACACTGTCACCACTGATAAATCCACCATAATTGAGAATTTCAATAAGCATTTTTCTACGGCTGGCCATGCTTTCCACCTGGCTACTCCTACCCCGGTCAACAGCACTGCACCCCCCACAGCAACTCGCCCAAGCCTTCCCCATTTCTCCTTCTCCCAAATCCGTTCAGCTGATGTTCTGAAAGAGCTGCAAAATCTGGACCCCTACAAATCAGCCGGGCTAGACAATCTGGACCCTTTCTTTCTAAAATTATCTGCCGAAATTGTTGCCACCCCTATTACTAGCCTGTTCAACCTCTCTTTCGCGTCGTCTGAGATCCCCAAAGATTGGAAAGCAGCTGCGGTCATCCCCCTCTTCAAAGGGGGGGACACTCTTGACCTAAACTGCTACAGACCTATATCTATCCTACCATGCCTTTCTAAGGTCTTCGAAAGCCAAGTCAACAAACAGATTACCGACCATTTCGAATCTCACCATACCTTCTCTGCTATGCAATCTGGTTTCAGAGCTGGTCATGGGTGCACCTCAGCCACGCTCAAGGTCCTAAACGATATCTTAACTGCCATCGATAAGAAACATTACTGTGCAGCTGTGTTTATTGATCTGACCAAGGTTTTCGACTCTGTCAATCACCACATCCTCATCGGCAGACTCGATAGCCTTGGTTTCTCAAATGATTGCCTCGCCTGGTTCACCAACTACTTCACTGATAGAGTTCAGTGTGTCAAATTGGAGGGTCTGCTGACAGTCTCTATGGGGGTGCCACAGGGTTCAATTCTTGGACCAACTCTCTTCTCTGTATACATCAATGAGGTCGCTCTTGCTGCTGGTGAGTCTCTGATCCACCTCTACGCAGACGACACCATTCTGTATACTTCTGGCCCTTCTTTGGACACTGTGTTAACAACCCTCCAGGCAAGCTTCAATGCCATACAACTCTCCTTCCGTGGCCTCCAATTGCTCTTAAATACAAGTAAAACTAAATCCATGCTCTTCAACCAATCGCTACCCGCACCTGCCCGCCTGTCCAACATCACTACTCTGGACGGCTCTGACTTAGAATACGTGGACAACTACAAATACTTAGGTGTCTGGTTAGACTGTAAACTCTCCTTCCAGACCCATATCAAATATCTCCAATCCAAAGTTAAATCTAGAATTGGCTTCCTATTTCGCAACAAAGCATCCTTCACTCATGCTGCCAAACATACCCTTGTAAAACTGACCCTCCTACCAATCCTCGACTTTGGCGATGTCATTTACAAAATAGCCTCCAAGACTGCATCCAATTTGTTGAGTAGGGTATATCACAGTGCAATCTGTTTTGTCACCAAAGCCCCGTATACTACCCACCATTGCGACCTGTACGCTCTCGCTTCATACTCGTCGCCAAACCCACTGGCTCCATGTCATCTACAAGACCCTGCTAGGTAAAGTCTCCCCTTATCTCAGCTCGCTGGTCACCATAGCATCTCCCACCTGTAGCACACGCTCCAGCAGGTATATCTCTCTAGTCACCCCCAAAACCAATTCTTTCTTTGGCCGGCTCTCCTTCCAGTTCTCTGCTGCCAATGACTGGAACGAACTACAAAAAGCACTGAAACTGGAAACACTTATCTCCCTCACTAGCTTTAAGCACCAACTGTCAGAGCAGCTCACAGATTACTGCACCTGTACATAGCTCACCTATATTTTAGCCCAAACAACTACCTCTTTCCCTACTGTATTTAATTGATTTATTTTGCTCCTTTGCACCCCATTATTTTTATTTCTACTTTGCACATTCCTCCATTGCCAATCTACCATTCCAGTGTTTTACTTGCTATATTGTATTTACTTTGCCACCATGGCCTTTTTTTGCCTTTGCCTCCCTTATCTCACCTCATTTGCTCACATCGTATATAGACTTGTTTATACTGTATTATTGACTGTATGTTTGTTTTACTCCATGTGTAACTCTGTGTCGTTGTATGTGTCGAACTGCTTTGCTTTATCTTGGCCAGGTCACAATTGTAAATGAGAACTTGTTCTCAACTTGCCTACCTGTTTAAATAAAGGTGAAATAAAAAAATAAAAAAAATACTGACAAAAGCTGGAAATGAAAACATTCTGCTAGTCGAGGAACTGCGTTTGAAATCTGAACAATTAAAAGTAATTGCAAATACTTACGACGATGAACTAGCACAAACTCTTCAACAAAATCGTCGTCTCCAGGAACAACTCGATTTAGCCAAAACTAAATACAATGTTATCCACTCCAAACTAGATAAATCTGTTGAGTTATCTACAAACAGGAGCGCGCAATTTGATAACATGCAGGCAGTTTTGTTGAACGTTACTCAGAGTAACACGGTTCTACTCAAAATTCTACAGACCAAAGAAAATCAATTGATGAACACAATGACTAAGTTGGATGACAAATCAGCAGAACTCATTGAAGTCGCTGAATGAATGATGAGAGAACTCAGGTGATGAAGATGGAAATCTTGATTTCTAAGCAAGAGGAAGAAATCTCATCACTGAATCTCTCGCTCCTGTGACGACCCTCCCACTCTGTCTGCCGTATTCTCTCTTTGTTCTTGTTTCCTTATTAGGATGCCGGTGGGCGGAGTTGGGAGGGTCGTCAGCTACATGGGAAACACCTGGGCCCGGTGTGTCCCAGGATAAATACACCACTTCCCCATTCATGGAAGAGACTCTCTCCATGCAGAGACCTTTACAGATTTTGTTGTGTATCTTGGTGGTTTATTGGCTATGTGTTAGTTGCCTGTGTCTGCACTATATATTTAGCTTCAGTTTCTCGGTCACTTTGGATTTTCTTTTTTCCTTGTTTTGGAAGAGAACGTGAGCCGGGTGCGCCATTCTCCTTGCGGAGATGGTGCAAAATCCACCAACGCGGTCGGTCCCTGGGATTGGGCTGGCCAACACGATTCGGTTTGCTTGGAAGGAAAAGGAGTTGGAGCCTTTAGGGCGGGAAACTATTGGAAGGACAATCTTGATGGGGATTCTTAAGCTGACGGTGAATGACGTATTTTGTTTCCAAGGCAACTCATTGGGAGGGAGCATATGACGTGGCACTACATACAGAGGAGAAACACGATGATATCCAAAGAAGGGCAAGAGCAGTGGGAGGTGAGAGGAACAAGCCTGGCGAGGAACAAGTTTAGGGTTGTAACTGTCAACATTTACAACCCATACGTTAAGGACGAGGAGGTGAGGGCCTTTCTGGGGAGATACATGGATAACATCTCCTCAGCAAGGCACCTCAAAGACTCCCTTGGGTTTTGGAATGGGAGGAGAGGTTTCCAGGCCCTCCTCAGGGAGGACCCAAAGGGACATGGTGGCTACCTCCATCCTCCAGCTATGTTCTCCCTGGGTGCTGACAGGGGGACATTGTTTTATGCACGTCAGCCCCCATTTTGCAGGTGCTGTATGGCCTACAGCCACATCCTCACCTTGTGCAGCACAAGAAAGTGCAGATTTTGTGGATCTGGGGAGCACGAGGCGAAGGACTGTGACAAGCCTAAGGCGTGCCACGGGTGTGGCTCGTCAGCACACCTGTGGCTGTTGAGAGCTCTCTAATGAGGATGGGAAAATGGAAGGTGCCTGGGATGGATGGGCTGCCGGCTGAGTTTTACCTCAGGTTTTGGGGTATACTTGGACCAGTAGTCCTCAAAATCTTGAAGGCCATCCTTGAAACGGGGGTCCCGGGGGGGATCAATGGCTGTTGGTGTGCTGTCACTTCTTTATAAGAAGCGGGAAGCAACTGACCTTGGCAACTGGCGGCCGTTGACCATGCTGTGCGTAGATTACAAGATACTTGCAAAGGTTTTAGCAGACCGGTTGCGCACAGCCCTTCCCTACGTCGTCCACGAGGATCAGACTTGCGGGGTAGAGGGCCGCTCTATTAGATGGAACCTACAGTTGATCAGGGACTCCATCGCTTAGGTTGAAGATAGAGGGCGGCCTTTAATGGTAGCAGCACTAGATCAGGCGAAAGCCTTTGATCGCGTGAATAGATCTTTTCTATTCAGGGTGTTAGGTAAATTAGGATTTGGGGAGAAGTTCATAGGATGGATCCGTACCTTATATGTCGGAGCGGGGTGCCGAGTTAGTGTAAATAGTCACTTAGGTGACGTTTTTGACCTCTCGTCTGGGGTCAGGCAGGGATGCCCACTTTCGGCTCTCCTCTTCGTTCTTTACATGGAGCCTCTGGGGGCTGCTATTAGAGCAGACACAGGGGTGGAAGGCTTGTTGATCCCTGGAAGCGGTGGGCTGCATGTTAAGATGACGCAGTACGCCGACGACACTTCCTTGCTGCTATGCAAGGATTCGTGCCTGACAAGGTCCCTTGCCATCATTGGGGATTTCACCCAAGCGTCGGGGGCAGTTCTGAACTATGCAAAGTCTTCCATTAAGTTTTTTGGAAGATGGCGCGGTAGGACGGATGTGCCCGGGGGGTTATCTCTCTGTGAGGGGGCCCTGAGGATTCCTGGGGTCTATTTTGAGACCTCTGGCTCAGCGACGCTGGACTGGAACATGCGTATCGCAGTGGTACAGAAGAAGCTAGCAATGTGGAAGGCTAGGTCTTTGTCTTTTATGGGCAAGGTCCTGGTACTAAAAGTGGATATGTTGCCGTCTCTTTTGTATTTGGCGTACATCTACCCATTGCCGGCTTGTCTGAGGAGGCCTCTAGTGAGGCTTGTGTTTCAGTTCATGTGGGGTGGCAGGTACGAGTGAGTTGCCAGGGCACGCATGCTCTGTCCAATCGGGGAGGGAGGTAGGGGGGTACCACATCTCCCCCTCAAGCTGGACACAATTTTTGTTTGTTTCTTGTTAACGGAGCTTGCTCATCCAGTGATACACCCGTCCGGTTACCTCCTGCGGGTGTTCTTCTTGTATCAGGCGAGAAGCGTAATGGTGTGGTCTAACACGGGTCCTCGGGCGGAACAGCTGCCGTGGCACTTTGGCCATGCGGCCAAGTGGCTGCGTGCGCACCCAGAGGTTGAAGTTGCCCGAGTAGGTTTAGATCACAGGCACCTGTACGAGGAGGTCAGACAGGCAGGGAGTCCAGCGCCTGTAGTGGGCATCTGGCAATGGTCTGGGAGGGAGTGCAGGCGCGGGGCCTGGACAACAGGCTCAAAGACCTGAATTGTTTGAGCCTCCATAGTTTGGCGCAATCACCCACCTGTCCAAGATCCTCTTGTGGCAGGGAGGAGACTGTGCGCCATGCCTTTTGGGACTGTGCCTTTGCCGGAGAAGTATGGGCTAGGGCACGGGTGTTGTTAGGTTTGGTATGAGGTGATTTTGTATTGACGTGGGCCAGGTTAGAGAGAGGTGTAGGGAGAGCGAGAGGGACGGATAGGGACAGGTTTCTGCTCTGGCTTCTCATGAGTCTCTTTAAACGGGGGCTGTGGGAAGCCAGGCAGAACATGGTTAAGACAGGGAGAGATTGTGGGGTGTAAGGGATTTCACCCCCGTAGTGGACAAAAATGAATGGCAAATTATTGGCATAGGACAAACCATGTACACATTGGCCAATACCACCCAAAGCGGCGTTGATTCATGCAAAGTTTACTTCTATTGCCATATGGGTATTGCCAGTTGTAACACTTCAAAAATCCAACAGGTGGCGATTGCACTCCACCATGGTTTTTCATATTGATATTGGACTCCAAGTCAACATCCAAAAGCCAAATTTTGAAAAAACAAATTTTTTGAAAAAAACGTATCACCCCTTAAAAAAGTGCTTTCTGGACCGTTTTTCGAAATTCTTTCGCTTTTTTTGACAATTACACATGTATAAGAACTGTATGAAAATACTTTTGTCCAATTTTATTATCATAATTTTTTTACTTTTTTTTTGCGCATATTGCATATGTTTTGTCCATTTGCAATATGATTTCATAGGAAGTCAGAAGTCAAAAGTCAAAAATTATAAAATTTCATAAAAAACTTCACACACCCCTAAAAAAGTGCTTTCTGGACCGTTTTTCGAAATTTTTTCGCATTTTGTGTCAGTTACACACGTATAAGAACTGTATCAACATACTTTAGTCATATTTTATTATCATAATTTTTTTTTTTTTTTTTTACTTGCGCATATTGCATGTGTTTTGTCCATCTGCAATATGATTTCATAGGAAGTCAGAAGTCAAAAGTCAAAAATTATTAAATTTCATAAAAAACTTCACACACCCCTAAAAAAGTGCTTTCTGGACCGTTTTTCGAAATTTTTTCGAATTTTGTGTCAGTTACACACGTATAAGAACTGTATCAACATACTTTAGTCATATTTTATTATTATAATGTTTTTGTTTTTTTTTGCTTGTGCATAAGGCATATGTTTTGTGGGGGCCAAATGTCATAAGAAATTTGACATGCTCAAAAATCCTTCAGAAATGCAAAATTGACTGGCCTGATGAACTCGGGATGGCCGGGCAGTGATTGTTGTTCCTTTCAATCACTCGTGGTGTTGATTTCATCATGTCCATTTGTTTATGTTTTCTCACTTTTGCAAAGTCACTGTGCATTTGCCATATGGTTAACTGGGCATTCACCATCACCAATTTGTCATGAATATCAATATGAAAAACCATGGTGGAGTGCAATCGCCACCTGTTGGATTTTTGAAGTGTTACAACTGGCAATACCCATATGGCAATAGAAGTAAACTTTGCATGAATCAACGCCGCTTTGGGTGGTATTGGCCAATGTGTACATGGTTTGTCCTATGCCAATAATTTGCCATTCATTTTTGTCCACTACGGGGGTGAAATCCCTTACAATCACTCGTGGTGTTGATTTCATCATGTCCATTTGTTTATGTTTTCTCACTTTTGCAAAGTCACTGTGCATTTGCCATATGGTTAACTGGGCATTCACCATCACCAATTTGTCATGCCATAAAAATCATGCAGGAATGCCAAATTGACTGGCCCGATGAACTCGGGATGGCTGGGCAGTGATTCTGGTACCTCTCCATCGCTCGTTTGGGTTGATTTCAGAATGTCGCTTTTGGTGATGGTACCTCACCGCTTAAACATATTGCTAATGGACAAGAGTCACCTGCAAGTCACCGTCCATCAGTCAATTTGATATCATTCAAAGCTAACTATTGGAGGCACTGTCAGTCTCTACGCACCCCAATGATACGTCCCTCCATCCATGTTGTGTATCTGTGTGATTTAGTTTTCCTTTGAATTTTTATGGGAAAAATGACTGATTTACAGTTCATGGGGGTTGCCTAATCATATATATGAAGTTTTGGAAAGATCTGATTTTTTTAACCCCTCCAAACAGCCCATGAGACACCAATTATGGCACTTCCGGTTGGCACAGGAAGCTGTAACTCAACATACATCCTCATTGGGGTATTCCATTAGAGAATCCTGAGTTTTAAGTCTATACCATGAAAACTGACTGATTTACACAGGGTTCAATGCACTATGTCCATCAAATTGCAGGCAGTGTATGGGTATACACTTTTAGGGCGATTTGAACCACTTCCGGTTGGTCCAGGAAGCTTAGAATCGACACAGGTAGACCTTATAGTGGCCTGATGGACTGGTACCAAAGACAGGTTCATACAGCATTCATAACCCATAAAGACTCCAGGTTGTATTTAGTGGAGCAGCCAATGTATTCCTATGGGGAGAGAAGTCAATGAACACTGTTTTTATGTAAACACCTTCTTTTGACTGTGAAGGGTTAATGTCACACGGTCAAGGATAGGCTTGGACAGATCAGGAGGACCTTAGGAACAGTCCTGTGGTTGAATTGTCTTTCTAAACCTAACGGTTCCGCCGCTGTCACCCAAAATCAAATGACGTACTGGTGAAGGCTTCATATTGGGCCTATTTTTCTCATGGTCGCCGCGCTCAGACCGAGCGAGCTACGGTCAAGCGGGGCACCTCGTTGGACTCGGCACAGTCTGGACACTATGGTCATGCCATTGTTTGTGTTGATTTCAGAATGTCCATTTGGTCATGTTTTCTCACTTTTGCAAAGTCACTGTGCATTTGCCATATGGTTAACTGGGCAGTCACCATCACCAATTTGTCATGCCATAAAAATCATGCAGGAATGCCAAATTGACTGGCCCGATGACCTCAGGATGGCTGGGCAGTGATTTTGGTACCTCTCCATGGCTCGTTTGGGTTGATTTCAGAATGTCGCTTTTGGTGATGGTACCTCACTGTTAAAACATATTGCAAATGTTCCTTACTTTTGCAAAGTCACTGAAAATTTTTGCAGGAATGCCAAATTGACTGGCCCGATGACCTCGGGATGGCTGGGCAGTGATACTGGTACCTCTCCATGGCTCGTTTGGGTTGATTTCAGAATGTCGCTTTTGGTGATGGTACCTCACTGTTAAAACATATTGCAAATGTTCCTTACTTTTGCAAAGTCACTGAAAATTTGTGCAGGAATGCCAAATTGACTGGCCCGATGAAGTCGGGATGGCTTGGCAGTGATTCTGGTACCTCTCCATCACTCGTTAGGGTTGATTCCAGAATGTCCATTTGGTGATTTTTCTCACTCTTTCAAAGTCACTGTGCATTTGCCATATGGTTAACTGGGCAGTCACCATTACCAATTTGTCATGCTATAAAAATCACGCAGGAATGCCAAATTGACTGGCCCGATGACCTCGGGATGGCTGGGCAGTGATACTGGTACCTCTCCATGGCTCTTTTGGGTTGATTTCAGAATGTCGCTTTTGGTGATGGTACCTCACCGCTTAAACATATTGCTAATGGACAAGAGTCACCTGCAAGTCACCGTCCATCAGTCAATTTGATATCATTCAAAGCTAACTATTGGAGGCACTGTCAGTCTCTACGCACCCCAATGATACGTCCCTCCATCCATGTTGTGTATCTGTGTGATTTAGTTTTCCTTTGAATTTTTATGGGAAAAATGACTGATTTACAGTTCATGGGGGTTGCCTAATCATATATATGAAGTTTTGGAAAGATCTGATATTTTTAACCCCTCCAAACAGCCCATGAGACACCAATTATGGCACTTCCGGTTGGCACAGGAAGCTGTAACTCAACATACATCCTCATTGGGCTATTCCATTAGAGAATCCTGAGTTTTAAGTCTTTACCATGAAAACTGACTGATTTACACAGGGTTCAATGCACTATGTCCATCAAATTGCAGGCAGTGTATGGGTATACACTTTTAGGGCGATTTGAACCACTTCCGGTTGGTCCAGGAAGCTTAGAATCGACACAGGTAGACCTTATAGTGGTCTGATGGACTGGTACCAAAGACAGGTTCATACAACATTCATAACCCATATAGACTCCAGGTTGTATTTAGTGGAGCAGCCAATATATTCCTATGGGGAGAGAAGTCAATGAACACTGTTTTTATGTAAACACCTTCTTTTGACTGTGAAGGGTTAATGTCACACGGTCAAGGATAGGCTTGGACAGATCAGGAGGACCTTAGGAACAGTCCTGTGGTTGAATTGTCTTTCTAAACCTAACGGTTCCGCCGCTGTCACCCAAAATCAAATGACGTACTGGTGAAGGCTTCATATTGGGCCTATTTTTCTCATGGTCGCCGCGCTCAGACCGAGCGAGCTACGGTCAAGCGGGGCACCTCGTTGGACTCGGAACAGTCTGGACACTATGGTCATGCCATTGTTTGTGTTGATTTCAGAATGTCCATTTGGTCATGTTTTCTCACATTTGCAAAGTCACTGTGCATTTGCCATATGGTTAACTGGGCAGTCACCATCACCAATTTGTCATGCCATAAAAATCATGCAGGAATGCCAAATTGACTGGCCCGATGACATAGGGATGGCTGGGCAGTGATTTTGGTACCTCTCCATCGCTCGTTTGGGTTGATTTCAGAATGTCGCTTTTGGTGATGGTACCTCACCGCTTAAACATATTGCAAATGTTCCTTACTTTTGCAAAGTCACTAAAAATTCTTGCAGGAATGCCAAATTGACTGGCCCGATGACCTCGGGATGGCTGGGCAGTGATACTGGTACCTCTCCATCGCTCGTTTGGGCTGATTTCAGAATGTCGCTTTTGGTGATGGTACCTCACTGTTAAAACATATTGCAAATGTTGTCTCACTTTTGCAAAGTCACTGTGCATTTGCCATATGGTTAACTGGGCAGTCACCATTACCAATTTGTCATGCTATAAAAATCATGCAGGAATGCCAAATTGACTGGCCCGATGCCATAGGGATGGCTGTGCAGTGATACTGGTACCTCTCCATCGCTCGTTTGGGTTGATTTCAGAATGTCGCTTTTGGTGATGGTACCTCACTGTTAAAACATATTGCAAATGTTCCTTACTTTTGCAAAGTCACTGAAAATTTGTGCAGGAATGCCAAATTGACTGGCCCGATGACCTCGGGATGTCTGGGCAGTGATTATGGTACCTCTCCATCGCTCGTTAGGGTTGATTCCAGAATGTCCATTTGGTGATTTTTCTCACTCTTTCAAAGTCACTGTGCATTTGCCATATGGTTAACTGGGCAGTCACCATCACCAATTTGTCATGCCATAAAAATCATGCAGGAATGCCAAATTGGGCCCGATGACCTCAGGATGGCTGGGCAGTGATACTGGTACCTCTCCATTGCTCGTTTGGGTTGATTTCAGAATGTCGCTTTTGGTGATGGTACCTCACTGTTAAAACATATTGCAAATGTTCCTTACTTTTGCAAAGTCACTGAAAATTTGTGCAGGAATGCCAAATTGACTGGCCCGATGACCTCGGGATGTCTGGGCAGTGATTATGGTACCTCTCCATCGCTCGTTAGGGTTGATTCCAGAATGTCCATTTGGTGATTTTTCTCACTCTTTCAAAGTCACTGTGCATTTGCCATATGGTTAACTGGGCAGTCACCATCACCAATTTGTCATGCTATAAAAATCATGCAGGAATGCCAAATTGACTGGCCCAATGACCTCAGGATGGCTGGGCAGTGATACTGGTACCTCTCCATCGCTCGTTTGGGTTGATTTCAGAATGTCGCTTTTGGTGATGGTACCTCACTGTTAAAACATATTGCAAATGTTCCTTACTTTTGCAAAGTCACTGAAAATTTGTGCAGGAATGCCAAATTGACTGGCCCGATGAAGTCGGGATGGCTTGGCAGTGATTCTGGTACCTCTCCATCACTCGTTAGGGTTGATTCCAGAATGTCCATTTGGTGATTTTTCTCACTCTTTCAAAGTCACTGTGCATTTGCCATATGGTTAACTGGGCAGTCACCATTACCAATTTGTCATGCCATAAAAATCATGCAGGAATGCCAAATTGACTGGCCCGATGACCTCGGGATGTCTGGGCAGTGATACTGGTACCTCTCCATCGCTCGTTTGGGTTGATTTCAGAATGTCGCTTTTGGTGATGGTACCTCACCGCTTAAACATATTGCTAATGGACAAGAGTCACCTGCAAGTCACTGTCCATCAGTCAATTTGATATCATTCAAAGCTAACTATTGGAGGCACTGTCAGTCTCTACGCACCCCAATGATACGTCCCTCCATCCATGTTGTGTATCTGTGTGATTTAGTTTTCCTTTGAATTTTTATGGGAAAAATGACTGATTTACAGTTCATGGGGGTTGCCTAATCATATATATGAAGTTTTGGAAAGATCTGATATTTTTAACCCCTCCAAACAGCCCATGAGAGACCAATTATGGCACTTCCGGTTGGCACAGGAAGCTGTAACTCAACATACATCCTCATTGGGGTATTCCATTAGAGAATCCTGAGTTTTAAGTCTTTACCATGAAAACTGACTGATTTACACAGGGTTCAATGCACTATGTCCATCAAATTGCAGGCAGTGTATGGGTATACACTTTTAGGGCGATTTGGACCACTTCCGGTTGGTCCAGGAAGCTTAGAATCGACACAGGTAGACCTTATAGTGGTCTGATGGACTGGTACCAAAGACAGGTTCATACAACATTCATAACCCATATAGACTCCAGGTTGTATTTAGTGGAGCAGCCAATATATTCCTATGGGGAGAGAAGTCAATGAACACTGTTTTTATGTAAACACCTTCTTTTGACTGTGAAGGGTTAATGTCACACGGTCAAGGATAGGCTTGGACAGATCAGGAGGACCTTAGGAACAGTCCTGTGGTTGAATTGTCTTTCTAAACCTAACGGTTCCGCCGCTGTCACCCAAAATCAAATGACGTACTGGTGAAGGCTTCATATTGGGCCTATTTTTCTCATGGTCGCTGCGCTCAGACCGAGCGAGCTACGGTCAAGCGGGGCACCTCGTTGGACTCGGCACAGTCTGGACACTATGGTCATGCCATTGTTTGTGTTGATTTCAGAATGTCCATTTGGTCATGTTTTCTCACTTTTGCAAAGTCACTGTGCATTTGCCATATGGTTAACTGGGCAGTCACCATCACCAATTTGTCATGCCATAAAAATCATGCAGGAATGCCAAATTGACTGGCCCGATGACCTCAGGATGGCTGGGCAGTGATTTTGGTACCTCTCCATCGCTCGTTTGGGTTGATTTCAGAATGTCGCTTTTGGTGATGTCGCTTTTGGTGATGGTACCTCACTGTTAAAACATATTGCAAATGTTCCTTACTTTTGCAAAGTCACTGAAAATTTTTGCAGGAATGCCAAATTGACTGGCCCGATGACCTCGGGATGGCTGGGCAGTGATACTGGTACCTCTCCATGGCTCGTTTGGGTTGATTTCAGAATGTCGCTTTTGGTGATGGTACCTCACTGTTAAAACATATTGCAAATGTTCCTTACTTTTGCAAAGTCACTGAAAATTTGTGCAGGAATGCCAAATTGACTGGCCCGATGAACTCGGGATGGCTTGGCAGTGATTCTGGTACCTCTCCATCACTCGTTAGGGTTGATTTCAGAATGTCCATTTGGTCATGTTTTCTCACTTTTGCAAAGTCACTGTGCATTTGCCATATGGTTAACTGGGCAGTCACCATCACCAATTTGTCATGCCATAAAAATCATGCAGGAATGCCAAATTGACTGGCCCGATGACATAGGGATGGCTGGGCAGTGATTTTGGTACCTCTCCATCGCTCGTTTGGGTTGATTTCAGAATGTCGCTTTTGGTGATGGTACCTCACCGCTTAAACATATTGCAAATGTTCCTTACTTTTGCAAAGTCACTGAAAATTTGTGCAGGAATGCCAAATTGACTGGCCCGATGAAGTCGGGATGGCTTGGCAGTGATTCTGGTACCTCTCCATCACTCGTTAGGGTTGATTCCAGAATGTCCATTTGGTGATTTTTCTCACTCTTTCAAAGTCACTGTGCATTTGCCATATGGTTAACTGGGCAGTCACCATTACCAATTTGTCATGCCATAAAAATCATGCAGGAATGCCAAATTGACTGGCCCGATGACATAGGGATGTCTGGGCAGTGATACTGGTACCTCTCCATCGCTCGTTTGGGTTGATTTCAGAATGTCGCTTTTGGTGATGGTACCTCACCGCTTAAACATATTGCTAATGGACAAGAGTCACCTGCAAGTCACCGTCCATCAGTCAATTTGATATCATTCTGACACCAAACTGATACAAACTGACACCAAACCCACTTTTCCCAACTCATTTAGGAGCCAAGTATAACATACTTCAGAGCTGGCCCAAAATTCACAAGGCCTTCGGTACAAAACATTAAAAAACCATAAAACACATAGTTACTTTCTAGCTGAGGGGCCAGTTCGGACATTATGTGTAGTCCTATGTGAGGCGACCCCGAATCCCGAGTTTCGGCCCGATAGGTCATTTGGTGTCCGAGTAAAAGCCTAATTGGTGCTGAAAATCCACTTTTTTCAATGCCTTGCTACGGGGTCCTTGAATGAGCTATCGGACCGAGATGTTGGGTTCTGTCTCTATGGGCCGAGACGGTCACAATGCACCTAGTCTTGTGTCTCTGGGACATTTCTAAATGTCGCCATTTTCGTAATGGTCAAAATGAATTGAAGTCATTGCAAATGTTCGACGCTGTTTCTCGGTCCGAGAACATTCTAGAGCGCCGTAACTCACCACGCACTATCTACCTGAGGTCTAGAACAGGATTCTAAAGTTTCGGAACTCTAGGTCTGACGGTTCTTTTTTAGCTCGAACAAAGCTAACTATTGGAGGCACTGTCAGTCTCTACACACCCCAATACGTCCCTCCATCCAAGTTGTGTATCTGTGTGATTTATTTTTCCTTTGAATTTTTATGGGAAAAATGACTGATTTACAGTTCATGGGGGTTGTCTAATCACACATATGAAGTTTTGGACAGATCTGATTTTTTTAACCCTTCCAAACAGCCCCTGAGACACCAATTATGGCACTTCCGGTTGGCACAGGAAGCTATAAATACACACATGTCTTGACTGACATAGAAACCTAGGGAATCCTGAGTTTTAAGTCTTTAAGTTGAGAATTGACTGATCTACACAGGGTTGAATAATGCAGAGGCCTCGGCACCTTTCGAGGTGATGTACATCCAAATACCTTTTGGGTCAATTTAACCACTTCCGGTTGCTCCAGGAAGCTTAGAATCGACACAGGTAGACCTCATAGTGGTCTGATGGAATGTCATAGAAGACAGGTTCATACAGCATTCATAACCCATAAAGACCCCAGGTTGTATTTAGGGGAGCAGGCAATGTATTCCTATGGGGAGAGAAGTCAATGCACACTGTTTTTTTGTAAACACCTTCTTTTAACTGTGAAAGGTTAATGCCACACAGTCAAGGTTAGGCTTGCACAGATCGGGAGGACCTTAGGAACAGTCCTGTGTTTGAATTGTCCTTCTAAACCTAACGGTTCCGCCGCTGTCACCCAAAATCAAATAACATTGTGGTGCAGGCTTCATTGTGGGCCTATTTTTCTCATGGTCGCTGCGCTCAGACCGAGCGAGCTACGGTCAAGCGGGGCACCTCGTTGGACTCGGCACGGCCTTGGGATTATGTTTATGCCATTGCCTGCTCTCTGTGTCTTTAAACACCACGCTTTGTCACTCCATCCTTGCTGTGTGTGTGTGTGAGAGCTTTTCTTTGACATCTGTTGGGAAAAATGACTGATTTACAGTTCATGGGGGTTGTCTAATCACACATATGAAGTTTTGGACAGATCTGATTTTTTTAACCCTTCCAAACAGCCCCTGAGTCACCAATTATGGCACTTCCGGTTGGCACAGGAAGCTATAAATACACACATGTCTTGACTGACATAGAAACCTAGGGAATCCTGAGTTTTAAGTCTTTAAGTTGAGAATTGACTGATCTACACAGGGTTGAATAATGCAGAGGCCTCGGCACCTTTCGAGGTGATGTACATCCAAATACCTTTTGGGTCAATTTAACCACTTCCGGTTGCTCCAGGAAGCTTAGAATCGACACAGGTAGACCTCATAGTGGTCTGATGGAATGTCATAGAAGACAGGTTCATACAGCATTCATAACCCATAAAGACCCCAGGTTGTATTTAGGGGAGCAGGCAATGTATTCCTATGGGGAGACAAGTCAATGCACACTGTTTTTATGTAAACACCTTCTTTTAACTGTGAAAGGTTAATGCCACACAGTCAAGGTTAGGCTTGCACAGATCGGGAGGACCTTAGGAACAGTCCTGTGTTTGAATTGTCCTTCTAAACCTAACGGTTCCGCCGCTGTCACCCAAAATCAAATGACATTGTGGTGCAGGCTTCATTGTGGGCCTATTTTTCTCATTGTCGCTGCGCTCAGACCGAGTGAGCTACGGTCAAGCGGGGCACCTCGTTGGACTCGGCCCTGCCTTGGGATTATGTTTATGCCATTGCCTGCTCTCTGTGTCTTTAAACACCAAGCTTTGTCACTCCATCCTTGCTGTGTGTGTGTGAGAGAGCTTTTCTTTGACATCTGTTGGGAAAAATGACTGATTTACAGTTCATGGGTGTTGTCTAATCACACATATGAAGTTTTGGACAGATCTGATTTTTTTAACCCTTCCAAACAGCCCCTGAGACACCAATTATGGCACTTCCGGTTGGCACAGGAAGCTATAAATAAACTCATATCCTCATTGGGGTATGCCTTTACAGAATCCTGAGTTTTAAGTCTTTACGTTAAGAACTGAGTTATTTACGGAGGGTTTAGTGAGTGTGTGTTATTTCAGAAAATCATAGAAAATCACAGAAATGTCGCAGAGCTCCGCAGCACATTTTAAAAATACTCGTATGAACACCCTGCAACTGGATCTGTAACCGTTGAAAAAAAAAACCACCTATATCTGAACATCACGATCTGGTCACCGTACGATTTCTCGTAAATGACGATAGATAAATGGCCGATTTTTTTATTGACACCGGAGGCTCCTTGACTTTGACGTGAAGTGAAAAAATCTTTTCTCTATTTTCATTTTGGACCTTTAATCCCAGAAATATGGCCATAACTCAAAAACCGTTGAGGCCTAGACGCCATCTTGTTCGGGGCCATCTTCCCATAATGCCAAACCTACGCTCACCAAGTTTCGGCTTCGAAATATTTTCGGTTTTCGAGATATGGCACGTCGTGATTCGGGATGTTTTGTCCAATAGCAATATGATTGCTTATGCCCTCTTGTGGGATATTTCGGCATAGCGCAAAAATGGGCTAAAATTTGTTTATTTTATTAAACGAAAACCGAATGTCCGACAAAGTTCATTTGATGACTTCCCGGTAGGTCTGGCCCTACCGCTCGGCCCGACGCCGTCCCCGAATTTCTAAAATGTTTTCAGACGTCTAGTAAGGGACCGTACAGTTCCAATAGGGACTTTCTCACTAACCATACGGTGATTGTCGAAATGTTCCCTTAGGGTATGGAAGGATAGTGAGGAGGGTGGAAGGAGACTTGAGGGGGAGGATGAAGAGGAAGGAGAGGAAGTGGGGGCAGCATGCTGCCCGGGAGAGGTGGAATGGGGGTTTAGAGCTGGGTTTCATTTAGATTTGTAAGGGGATAGATTAGGGACGGGGAGATAGGGAAAGCTAGTTTGTAGGATGAAGGGGAGGGAATATGCTCCCCTGAGGTTTTTTTGGGGGGGTTTTGTTTAGTTAAATTAAAATTCCATTATTGGAGTATGAATGAAAATGATGAGTAGTAAAGAATGAATGGTATTGAACGTAATAAATTATTTTTTCTAAAAATAAAAAAAAATCTTGGTGGTTTTTGGTTGTTTACTTTGGCACCGTTCAACATTATCACATTCATGCAAAACACTCACTTACACTACTGATTACTGATTAAACACACCATTGTATATTGTACTTAGTTTACTTTATTTAATAAATATATGTTTTGTTACTCCTTATCTCCACGTTGTCTCCCTTTTGTTACGGGCTTTGAGCCGGTTCGTGACAAGTGGGAGCTCATCCAGGATCTTAGAACGTATTGGTTTGGGAAAACGTGGAGGTAATGTTAAATTCTGTACGTGTTTGGTTTGCATATTTTGTTTGTTTTGAGTTTGATAGGCCCATTATTGGTTGCCTTTGTTGTTTGGTTTGTGTGCTGCGTTGGAGAGAGTATAATGGTTAGTTTCCAGGCCCTGCCCATCCTGGAAACTCTTGTTCTACTTGCTGTTGGGACATTGGTCTGAGGATGTGAGTAAATCGGCTGTGTACCTCGGTGGGAGATTTGGGTGGGGTAGTGGAACTTGCTACCCGGAGCTATAGCCTTTTCTCCTGATGGGCTGAGCGACGTGTTTCATTTTTGGAATATGTTGGGCATGGATAAATGTTATTTTTGTGGGGGCACATCCGTGGCTTGGTGGAATTTGACAGCATGCTGGGGAGTTTTATATCCTTGCCAGCGGGCTACAGTGGGTAAATAACCACCGCAAATCCGCACGAAACCTAGGGTTGAATTATTTTAGGTTTTGGGGAAGCTCCGTATCATCTCTCTTCTGTGGTGCTCAGGGTGATTGTCATTTCTCTGGTTGTGGTCTGATGTGCTCAGCAGAGTGGTTGAGCAAGGTTATTTACTTATGACTACGGCGTCTTAGGTAGACGAGTTCATTCACGTTCCATCAGAGGAACTGTTACAATTATGTACTAAAGAACAGCTGTTGAAGATCGCTGAACACTACAAGATTGAAATTATTGAAATTCTGTTACGTTGGGAAGTGACTATGAACCGTTGGGAAGTGACTATGAATCGTTGGGAGTTGTTGTAAATTAAGAAGGACCCTGATGTTCTTTTCATTGGAGTTTGTAGCTGATGCGGTCTCTTTTGTGCCCTGTTCCTGAATGTTCACGTATTGACCATTGTTTGGCGTTCCTGTCTGTTTCCTGTCTGTTTCCTCCTGGTCTTGTGTTCTTCTTTCCTCTTAAACGTTGCTTCCTGTGGGCTGAGGTCTGGGGAGGAGGTTGGCTGGGGCAAGTGGAAGTGTGAACACGTAATCCCTCATAAATTTGAGATGCAGAGGCTGTGTCAATTTGGGACACAGAGGCTGTGTCAATGCAGCAGAATACCGCCCTTAGTTACCATCTGGAGGAAGTCCAGAATGGTCACGCTGTAGAGCGGAGCCTTGTAGAGTGTTACGGATACAGGTTTCCTGTGGGTGTGTGTGTATGTATCCTGTGTTCTTTTCTCTCCTTCTCCCCTCACAAGTGAAAATCATCACTCCCCAATCAGTCACCAATCAATCATCAATCAGAAGACACACCTCCTCCTGTATCCTACCCAATCACAGTTCCTTTCCCTTGGTTTAAAAACCCTGTCAGTTGTTTGCTCTAGAGCTCAATCTCTCCGTAAATGCCATATGTCTGTAGATCGCTATGGTTCACCCTCTCCTACTATGTCTCTATCACTCTTGATGTATTGAGCTATTTTTTGTTTGAGCACCTCCATATCACTTTGTCCTCACCTGTGAGTATTGGTTATGGTGTTTGTGTTTGTTTGCTGGTGGGAAAAAGGGGAACCAAGACAAGGCGCCCATGGGCATACACTACCCGTAGATAAACTTTGTTAAAAACACTAGTTAGAACTCACTGTATTTTTGGTTAGTTAGCTGCTGTTGAAATAGGCTAGTCTAGCTTCGGGGTGTTTTGGATGCTTATTGTTTCTTTCCTTGGGTCCAGCTCAGCCCTTTTCCTGCCCCCCCCCCCTCCCCATTACAGTGTGTTTTCTAATAAACCATGTGTTTGACGGTAATTTAGTTGTCTGTGGTTATTTCGTTCTCACTTTTACTTTTTCACTGATATAATTTGCATGTGTTATGTTACGGGTCTCGTTACCATCTCCCCTAGACTGTCGGGCCAAAAGGGATTCATAACAACCGAAGCCCTGTACTCAAAGGAGTGACGACGATAGGTTTCAGACATTGCCTCCATTAATAAATCCTGTTCAGGCTAGGGACAATACTGCCCGCTTTGGATGAATTGCGTGCCCATAGTAAACTGAAAAGAAAATCTGTCCAAAATTGCTAATATATGCATATAATAATTATTATTGAATAGAAAACACTCTAAAGCTTCTAAATCCATTCAAATTATGTCTGTATGTAAAGCAGAACTCACAGGGCAGCCATTCTCCCAAACTCTCTCATCAAAGAAAGTTGCTCCAACTTTGACGTCATCGCGCCCACCCTTCCCAACCAGCTACGGATCTCGGCACAGTTTCTATTTCTTCAGCGTGCTCTCGTCTATCAATGAGACGTGGAACGGAGAAAATCGCACGAGCTTTGACGGGTTGGCGGGCAAAACACTGAGGTGTCACGAGCTTTTAGGTGCGCTTTCTGGCAAAAAGGGTTTCTTTGTTCCAGGTCGCCTGAGGAGAGTTGCGTTCTTTTGATTTAATCGCCAATTGTTTTGTACGTTAATAACATCCTAAAGCTTGATTCTGCACTTAGTTTGACCAGTTTAGTCGACATATAATATGTAATTTTGAAGCGCAACTGTTCGTGATCAGAAGTCCTTTTTGGGGTAATTCACCTGAAGCTGTTAGCATTTGCTAATACAAAGACACACCAACTGAAACCAAATGTTATATTAGGTAAGTATAACTCCTTCCACGACATTCTGATCGAAGACCATCAAAGGTAAGGGAATATTTATGTTGTAAAATTGTATTTCTGTCGACTCCAACATAGCAGAGAAATATTGCTAATGTCTGAGCGCCGTCTCAGATTATTGAATAGTGAACGAATTCTGTAACGTTAAAAATAAATGTAACACAGCGTTTGCATTAAGAAGCAGTGTATCTTTCTAAATATATGTAGAACATGTATATTTAGTCAAAGTTTATGATGTATATTGCTGTTATCTGGCGTTATCTGTCAAAGCTATTTATAATTTCTCCGGACATTTCTGTAGCATTTTTTGAACATGGCTCAATGTAAACAGAGATTTATGGATATAAATTGCATATTATTGAAAAAAACATAAATGTACTGTGTAACGTGCTATTACTGTCATCTGATGAAGATTTTCAAAAGGTTAGTGAATTGTTTTTCTTTTAATCCTGCGTTTGTGATTGTGCTATTTTCATGACCATTTGGCTACATATTGTATGTTTTCCTAGTGGTGGTTTGATATACATAGGTGCTATGTTTTCGCCGTAAAACATTTTAGAAATCTGACTCGCTGGGTAGATGAACAAGGTGTTTATCTTTCATTTAAGCTATTGGACTTGTTAATGTGTGGAGGTTAAATATTTCTAAGAACATTTTTGAATTCTGTGCGCCATCTTTTGAGTTGAGGGGGGGGGGGTGCCCCTAGAGACCCGTGTATCCTCAAGACGTTTTAACCTCTCTGCGCACCGAACCCGTTAGCGGGATTAAATTCGACAACATACGGTGATTGCTACATAAATAGTCATATTAAACATTCATGAAAATACAAGTGTCTCACATGTTTCGAAAGCCTAGAATCTTGCTGCGTTGTCAAAAAGGATTTACTGCGAAAGAATACGATGAGACTATCTGAGAACAAAGCCCCATTTTAAAAATAACTATTTCAACCAGCACAGGCGTACCATCACAAATTGCAATAAAATAAATTGTTTACCTTTGACGACCTTCCTCTGTTTGCAATCCCAATGCTCATTGTTACACAATGAATGGTCTTTTGTGTGATAAAATCCATTTTTATAGCCTAACACAACATTTTGTGAACCGCTTGTGTCGTGAATTCCGTCTCATTCCATTTTCGACGACACATTCGATGTAAATACACACACTAAACGTGACTTTTCCAGTCATGTTTTGTTTCATTGCAATCAACTGGTTTGTTTGTAACAATCAAACCTGATGGGTCATTTCGTGGGACGTATTGACTGAAAGAAACCGATTTGAAGACAAGTAATGACATTGTGCACCAATGATATGACCGCTGTTTCGTTGATTTACTATTTTAACCCAATGACCACTGATCGTCTTGAAATCTAGCTGGGTAGATAGCCAATGAGCTGAGGTAAACGGCAATATGGAATGTTTATGTGTTGGAAGACCAACCCATGTTGTAAACTCCGGCATAAAGAGGGTCATTCGCCATTCAAGTTTCATACCGGAAGGAGCCACGCATGTTACACACAGCATTGTTTTGGTGAAGCACATCTTCAGCTGTTTATATATCAATCAGTATGGCGACTAAGTCAGGGAAAGCTAAATCTAAGTCTAGATATACAGATGTACACACAATTTTAGAAGAAATTGATCGGGAAAGTGAGACAGATTGTTGGAGGACGATTAATTTAGCGATTCCCAACTGAAGGTATATTTTTTGAATGGAGAGGACATCGTTTTGGACTGGTAAGTTCTTCTCGTGCTAATGCCGTTGTTTGAAATTAATCATATAAAATATTATTTAAAAAAATTATTAGTAGCAATATATAATAATATAATGAAATGTGAGATGCGTGTGTCTGCAGCCCCACCCCACCCCCACATGAAATAGCCTATTTGAGGCTGTTGAGGGGAGGGCAGGCCCACAACAATGGCCAAAGTGAAATGGAGTCAGTAGATACAGCTGGTCTGTTGTAATATAATAAAGAAAGTAGATATAGCTGGTCTGTCATAATATAATATAGACAGATCTAGCTGAAATGTCAAAATATAAAATAGACAGTAGATCTAGCAGGTCTATAATATATTCAACCTTATCCTGTTGAAACTCCCCATCCCGGATCCGGGATCGTGACTAAAGCCTCAGGCTCATTAGCATAACGCAACGTTAACGATTTCTGAAAATCGCAAATAAAATGAAAATAATGCATCTGCTCTCAAGCTTAGCCTTTTCTTAACAACACTGTCATCTCAGATTTTCAAAATATGCTTTTGAACCATAGAAATTGACTAATTTGTGTAAGAGTATGCTAAGCTAGCTTAGCATTTTGAGTAGCATTTAGCACGCAACATTTTCACAAAAACCAGATAACCAAATAAATAAAATCATTTAACTTTGAAGAGCTTCGGGTGTTTTCAATGAGGAGACTCTCAGTTACATACCAAATGCGCAGTTTTTCCTGAAAGCGTCTGTGTGTAGGAGAAATCGTTCCGTTTTGTACATCGCATTTGGCTACCGAAACGAACCGAAAATTCAGTCACCTACAACATCAAACTTTTTCCGAATTAACTCCATAATATCGACCGAAACATGACAAACGTTGTTTGGAATCAATCCTCAAGGTGTTTTTTCACATATCTCTTCATTGATATATCGTTCGTGGAAGCTTGCATTCTTCTCTAAATTCCATGGAAAAATACTTGCAGCTGACTTTTGCGCACCAATTTCGGCGCAGGACACCGGGCGGACACCTGGTAAATGTGGTCTCTTATGGTCAATCTTCCGATGATATGCCTACAAATACGTCACAATGCTGCAGACACCTTGGGGAAACGACAGAAAGGGCAGACTTACTCCTCTCGCATTCACAGCCATATAAGGAGACAATGGAAAACAGAGCCTCAAAAATCCTGCTCATTTCCTGGATGCCGTCTCATCTTGGTTTTGCCTGAAGCTCACGTTCTAGGGCACGCACAGAAAATATCTTGGTAGTTCTGGACACGTCAGAGTGTTCTCTTTCGAAAGCTATCAATTATATGCATAGTCGAGCATCTTTTTGTGACAAAATATCTTGTTTAAAACGGGAACGTTTTTCATCCAAAAATGAAATAGCGCCCCCATAGCATCAAGAGGTTAAGTTCCCTGTACTCTATATCTGTTTATTATACCTGTTGATACAGGGCTCATATGTGAAACTATTCTAACTGAACATTTTCTTTCAGTAACACTGACTCCAAATGGGAGCTCCCAGTGCCAAGGTGTCCATCCCCCACTGAAGCTGGTTCATCCAGCTCCTGCCACAAGTGGTGTTCATCTGCCCAAATGTATTTCTGCTGGCATGGATGTGCCTCAGGGCCAAAAGGACACAGCATGGAGGCGTCTCTGTGTTCTTTGCAAAATGAAGTCCCCCATCACCTACACCACATGCTTGGTGACCCCCTGCTTTACAGCAGAAAGAGACTGCTATGGCACCTGGCATTAGCAGCACAATATTGTGTAGAGGACTGAGGGTCTTCCAAATATTGAAAGTGTTATTTTGTAAATGTATATATATATATTTTTATGTTTTTTCTCCATTTTTGGGGGGGTGTGTAAGAATACCATTTTGGTATTTTGTATATAGTTGTTCCATTCAAAATGTATAACTTCACCAATTTGGCCACTTGAGTACATTTGGGCTACTTGTGTGGGACACCTGGGTGACTTCATGATAAATGTCATGTAGCACACTCATTTTGGAAGTTATCATTCTGAAACCTTGCACCTTGCAAGTACTGTTGCCCTCTTATGTGTTTCACTGAAATTGTTCCCATCATTCTATCTGAATGTTTGTTTTGTCTTATTCATTTGAAAGATGATGATATAAAAATGAAAAAACATATGTTTTTTTCATTGTATTATCTAAACCAGATCTATTGTGTTATATTCTCCTACATTCAATTCACATTTACACAAACATCAGAGTGTTTTCTTTCAAATGAAACCAAGAATATGCATATCCTTGGTCCTGGGCCTGAGCTACAGGAAGTTAGATTTGGGTATGTCTTCAGGCGGAAATTGAAAAAAGTAGGGAGGACGCTGTAAGAGGTTTTTAAGTGTCCCTCAGTCTTCTCCTCTTGGCCATTCGGCACTGAGTAATATGTCGCCTCTTGGTCAACAAAGCCAAAGATTGGCTTCTCCTCTTGGCCTTTCTGCCCCATTTTCCCCACAGGATGAAGCCAACCCTCTCCGGCCGCTTGACGCGGAATACCTTGACAAACTCGTCAAGAATTTCCCCACCTTTGACCCCATTCCAGCCAAACGATACTGAGACATTCCTAGCTGACATAGAGGAGGCGTTGGATGGCTACCCGAACGCTACGGGTTCTGACAGGGTTTACCTGTTGAATTGAACGTCGAATAGACGCGTGACAAGGTTCATTCGCCTACAACAGCAACACGTGCTAAATGACTATGCTAAACTTGCCACAGCTTTGAAATTAGAATTCAGTGCAACTCGCAAATACGATCGCTCACTGGCTAACACGGTCAAACAAGCTCGGAACGAACACCCACAAGCTTACTATCATAGGCTTCGTTCAGCTTACTCTGGCCTACTCACTGAAACAGGCATGGAAGACCTGTTACCATTAAAACAAATGTTCCTGTTGAACCTGTATCCTACCTTCATTACCTACTTGGGCCCTGCTGCCCACGTTGGTTTGCCTATCTTACAACTCAGAGAGCTTGCAAGCACAGCTTTTGAGGCATCAAAAGCTCTCAACGCTAAGAGCCCTGACCATTTGGTTTTGAAGTTTGACCAGGAGCACTCACTCCAGTCAGAGGGTGCATTATCAGGTATTGGAGCGCTAAGAGATGATGCACAACAACAGTTTCTACCAAGAAACCATGATTCCAAAAACCTCCGCAGTCGAAATAACTAAAGTACGTCGCCATCAAAACGACTACCGCTACAATCGACCTGTTCACTATGTACCTGTACCCAACCCACACAGAGTGTCAGAGCACAAGGGTAGCAAAGGGTTGAAAGATGATCAAAACGTAGACCAATGTTCTCCAGAAGTTCAACTACGTGAAGAACTAAAGCGAGAAACATTTGAGAAAAGGGTAAAAGATAAGGCACAAGGACTAGACGGGGAATTACCGGACATCAGGTCCGCAGGAATTAACCTCTTGAAACTCCCCATCCCGGATCCGGGATTGTGACTAAGCCTCAGGCTCATTAGCATAACGCAACGTTAACGATTTCTGAAAATCGCAAATAAAATTAAAATAATGCGTTTGCTCTCAAGCTTAGCCTTTTCTTAACAACACTGTCATCTCAGATTTTCAAAATATGCTTTTGAACCATAGAAATTGACTAATTTGTGTAAGAGTATGCAAAGCTAGCATAGCATTTTGTGTAGCATGTAGCACGCAACATTTTCACAAAAGCCAGATAACCAAATAAATAAAATCATTTACCTTTGAAGAGCTTCTGATGTTTTCAATGAGGAGACTCCCAGCCACATACCAGATGCGCAGTGTTTCCTGAAAGCGTCTGTATGTAGGAGAAATCGTTCCGTTTTCTACATTGCGCCTGGCTACCGAAACGAACCGAAAATGCAGTCACCTACAACGTGAAACTTTTTCCGGATTAACTACATAATATCGACCGAAACATGGCAAACGTTGTTTGGAATCAATCCTCAAGGTGTTTTTTCACATATCTCTTCATTGACATGCAGTTCGTGGAAGCTTGCTTCTCTCTCTGTGCCCCATGGAAAAATACTGGCAGGTGACTTTTGCGCACCAATTTCGGCGCAGGACACCGGGCGGACACGTGGTAAATGTGGTCTCTTATGGTCAATCTTCCAACGATCTGCCTACAAATACGTCACAATGCTGCAGACACCTTGGGGAAACGACAGAAAGGGCAGACTCATTCCTCTTGCGTTCACAGCCATATAAGGAGATCATGAAAGACAGAGCCTCAAAAATCCTTGTCATTTCCTGGATGCCAAGTCATCTTGGTTTTGCCTGAAGCTCACGTTAAAGGGCACGCACAGAGAAGATATTTGTATTTCTGGACACGTCAGAGTGTTTTCTTTCGAACAGTAGCAATTATATGCATAGTCGAGCATCTTTTTGTGACAAAATATCTTGTTTAAAACGGGAACGTTTTTCTTCCAAAAATGAAATAGCGCCACCATAAGTGTAAGAGGTTAACACCCATAGCAAGGACGTTAAAATTCAAATCTCTCCCACTCCCGCTCTCACTCGAGACCCTATCCAGGGCCCGCTTGATCAAGAAACAAGCCCACAAGCTTTGTCTATAGACTCTGATACAAAGGTTGCGAAGAAAAAGGTCAAACGCTTCGTTAAAGCCAAGCCCACTCAAAATCTGAAAAGTCTATCTGCTTCCACCTTGAACAGAATTGACACATCACGTTGTTGCGAACGAGCACACTTTGTGGGGAATATGTCCACTAAACACTAATCGAAACGCCCATACCTGGAAACAGTCCTGGAGGACTGCTTAACTTGTCATGCGCTAATTGATTCGGGTGCGACAATATCACTCATCTCTCAAACATTGTTTGATGATCTAAAAAGGGCTTTGAAGCCAACTAAACGTTGGTTAAAAGTGGAACGATGCGACACTACACTTCAAGGGGTCACTCAGACTACCTCACCTCTCACATTGAGAGTCACGCTGAAACTACACTTCAAGGACGTATCGCTCGTTCACCCTGTGTATGTTACGCTAGCTGCAATGCAATCATTCACGAGAGGTATCTGTCAAAAGCACCCATTGGGGAAAATATGTTTAGAAACCACTTAGGGCAGAATGCAATCCAAGGAGATATTATGATATCTCGACACATTCCATCAGCCAATCTGATTGACCATTCTTATCATGATTTCGAGCCAGCTGTCTCTGTGAATGAGCAACTTCCCTCCTCCTTGCAGTTGTGCAATACGGTAGTTGATGTGAACTTCTCTTGCCCTTTGGACACTTCCGCAAGCACTGCAGCCGTCTCAGCAAGAAAAACATTGATGCGCAGAGTATACTCTGCTTCCGATGATACACCTTCCGCTTTGTGGGGGACTGTCAACCCTTACAATGACACTAATGGCGTCAGTCCAGCAAATGACCCGATGACTCCCACTGGTGAAACACTTTGCGATATCACAGACCGATACTGGTACTGAAGAGGTTGCCACACATGGACGCGGTGGGGACTGACAGACCTCAACAGCCACTGAGGGTGTTGAAGCACAAACATCAGGAGATTTGGTTGAAAGGTTACAGCCACTCTCATATTAACGCTGCCACTTGCAACTCGTACAAAGGGTCCGAACTTTTCGTTTGCACCTCGGATACCAACACCACCCACTGGTGGGGGGATCCCGAGACACAAAGGGGGGGAATAGTAGCCCAGACCCAGGATGAGCCTTATCGAGGCCGGTGGGGGGGTAGAGACTACGGACAACACCGTACGAGGCCGCCAGAGCATAAATCAAATCTAGTTCCCGGTAACTAATTGTCATCAGCAACCGCTGAATAGCATAGCGCCACAGTCAAATAATATTACTAAAAAATATTCATATTCATGAAATCACAAGTGCAATATAGGAAAACACAGCTTAGCCTTTTGTTAATCCACCTGTCTCAGATTTTGAAATGATGCTTTACAGCGAAAGCAATCCAAGCGTTTGTGTAAGTTTATCGATAGCATAACATAACATTATGTACACTAAGCATCAAGTAACTAGGTCACGAAAATCATAGTTTACCTTTGATGATCTTCGGATGTTTTCACTCACGAGACTCCCAGTTGCACATTAAATGTTCCTTTTGTTCCATAAAGATACCGACGTTTGTTTGACGCGTTGTGTTCAGAAATCCACAGGAAAGAGCGGTCACGACAAAGCAGACGTATATTCCAAATAATATCCATAATGTCCACAGAAACATGTCAAATGTTTTAAAAAAATCAATCATCATGTTGTTTAAAAAATAGATAATTAGATAATATATCAACCGAGTGTGTAGGTTTTTCAATAACAGCGGGAGGAACAATGGCGGCTTTACTCAGTTGCGCAAAAACTCACTCTGAGAGCCCCCACCTATCAACTTACGCAATGTGATCCTTCACGCTCATTTTTCAAAATAAAAGCCTGAAACTATGTCTAAAGACTGGTGACACCTTAGGGAAGCCATAGAAAACGGAATCTGGTTGATATCCCTTTAAATGGAGGATAGGCTTGCATAGGAACAGAGAGGTTTCAAAATAAGAGGCACTTTCTGATTGGATTTTCCTCAGGCTTTCATCTGCAATATCAGTTCTGTTATACTCACAGACAATATTTTTACAGTTTTGGAAACTTTATAGAGTGTTTTCTATCCTAATCTGACAATTATATGCATATTCTAGTTTCTGTGGCTGAGAAATAGACAGTTTCAAATGTCTGTTTTTTACAAAAACGAAAATACTGCCCCCTACACGCAAAAGGTGTCGTGGCGGAATCAGAATTATTTAGGTAGCAATTATAAATAAAATGTTTTATTTATTTTATTGCATGCTTATGTGAGATATGTCATTAGAATGTCTATTTTTGGATAATACTGTTGGCCGGTTGCAGTTATCTGTTCTCTGTCAGGTTTCAGTTACTTGGGCCACAGAAAGGTGAGAGGTCAAGCTTGTCTTCATATGTAAACAAATCTTTTAAACCATGTTAAGGGATGATTGAGGGGGAACCAATTATCTCTTGGCTCCACAATGTCTGTGTGCCAGTCACTGTGTCTCCGTGAGCTTGTCCAGAATGGGAGTGTCTAAAATGACAATTGATATATATATCCTAATGTCTTGGTACTATGTTGTACCAAGAACAAGGAGTAGAACCTCGTTTTAGGAGAGCAAACTGAACGATAATTTATAGCTAATGCTGTCTGGCTATGGAATACTCCTCTCTCAAGTAAAGTCTTCCTTTGTAATGTTCCTAAGATCTGTTATTCGTCATGTGAGTTAAGATGGGTGTGTTTTGGCTATAAATGATACTAAGAACTGTTTTGTAAGCACTCTCAGAGACACCGAATTGATCTGAGAGTCACAGGGTTGTGATGGAGCTCATATAATTAAAGATGGACTTTATGATAACTCTGACTTGTGTGTGGTTTGCTCTCATGATTTGGTAAATACAGGAAATTTCCACTACATTTGGTGACAATGAGGGGATGTGAATCTTCACTCGGTGACCGTTCCTGACGATCTAGGTAAATAAATCCTGCACGAGGGATCCCCAAAACTTGGGATCTTAGGGGAACCACACTTCGGGAACGAAGCAGATGGACCAACCTTTGATCTGAGAGGAAGCGAGCCGAGTGGATACCACATCTCTAACTGAGTTTTTTTAATGAAAATGAACCACACACAGATTTGAAGTCGAGTTTTTTAAAATATGCCTGTTACGTACACTCTGAGTGTGAATTCCTTTGTAAGGAAGGCACCTTGGCGGCGTAAGCATGGCCGAGTCAGGGGAGAGTAATCTGAGGGTTTGTGGACTCAAAAGATACTCTGCCACTGTCCGGTTGCTAGTGACCAAGAGCTGTCCTGACACTGAATTGATCACAGTGTGGATTGGTGCGGTCTGTCGGGGTGAGGGGTGAGGGGCCAGGGGACTGTGTATTCTAGGTGAAACATGGCACTTGGTGAAGCCCTATTGGAAGAAGGACCTCATTCTGTGCGTCTGTGTGATTGTCTAAGTGAACCTCAGAGGTGGTGAATTCCAATTATTTTAAATGTGCTAGCCAGGTATGCCCTGGGTTACTCTGTGTGAGTATTTTGTTATGGGATCACTAGGTAATAGTTGTCGGACCGTTCTGTGTGAGCGGGGTAGGTTGACTCTGTATGGGTAAACTTTTTTATGTTCTGATGTTCTATGTGGATGTCTGACCAGTGCTGTGTGAACATCTGACCAATCCTGTGTGGGTGATCCTTAAAGTTCTGTGTGAGTACCTAAGATTTCTTAAGTTTTATATGGATTGTGTGAATTATTTGAAATGATGATAAATTGTATGTGTATAATCAATTACTAATCAATTACTAGAGATTTGATAAAGTAATGCTGAGAATAATTAGATACAATTTAAACCACCCATTCGTAGACGTACATAGGTTTTGAGTTGGTATCTTTAATGTATAATTTGATAAAGATTATACATTATACATTTAATAGTGCTTAAAACCTAAGCACTATTAATAAACTAGTCTACAAAATCTGGGAAATTGAGCTCTAGAAACGGATTAGAGTGTGTCTACTTTTGGTTATTTCACCCTAACGATGTAACTAATTATTTTTCTGGGAATTGCCGATAGTGACGTGTCCTGATTTTACTTGTAAAGTGGGTTTATTTGTTCTGTTCACTAAATTATCTGCTGGAATAATGTATTGAGAATTGAGTCTTATTTAAATTACTGTATCAATAGAGAAGACAGTTACCTAAATTTAAGAAATTCTGAATAATAGCGGAGAGATGATGGCGATAGAAAGTGATTACTGAAATGTTTTTCATTCTTATAGATTGACTGACACATGTTATAATTTTGGCGCTGCGTGTGTTAATTTTAAAGAAATAGGATACATTTCATAAGTGTGAAGAGCAAAGAGAAGATGAAGTTATAAAGTTGGGTTTTAATCTTATGATAGAGGTAAGGAAAAACGTTGAAATGAGAGGGGTTATATTTTTGCCCACTGGGGGGAAAAAAAATAGTACAGTTAAACTGAAAGTGATTCAGGTGTGAGTAAGGAAACATTGTGATAATGTATTCTGATGGTTATTGATTCTTGGTTTGATTGTTTAAGTAACACCAGTTAATTTGAGCAGGAAAGTTCATGTAGTCTAACATTATAGTATGTTTCCATTATGTGGAACAATGTCAGGTCATTAAAGGTGATTACTGGTTGAGTAGTTTGAGAGCCTGTTGGCAGAAGACTGAATGGGTATGAATGTTGAAATGCAAGCTTGGGCCAAACTAGTAAACTAGTATGTTAAGTGGGGAAGTATCATAGATTTTAATTATAGTGTTGTTACCGCTATAATCAAAACAATTTGATATGTTTTGGTAAATTAGCTAGGTTGAATTTGGTTATTTGAGTTCCTTTTTTATTTGCTTTTTAAAAGAGAGGTTGGAATCAAGTATGATGCCTTGGTAATTAAAATCAGATATCACCAGGAGCTTTTTCCATCAGTAGTTGTTTTTTGAGGAACATGCAGACTGTGTTTTATTTTATTGAGATGTAAACATGAGTCTCAGTTAGGGGGAGTGATGAGCTCTACAGCAGAGTCTCACAACTCAATCGCTGGTTGAAAACTGTTTTCTGCCCCTCCCAAAAGATAGAATTTATAGATAATTGGCCCTCTTTCTGGGACTCACCCACAAACAGGACCAAGCCTGACCTGCTGTGGAGTGATGGACTCCATCCTAGCTGGAGGGGTGCTCTCATCTTATCTACCAACATAGACAGGGCTCTAACTCCTCTAGCTCTACAATGAAATAGGGTGCAGGCCAGGCAGCAGACTGTTAGCCAGCCTGCCAGCGTAGTGGAGTCTGCCACTAGCACAGTCAGTGTAGTCAGCTCAGCTATCACCATTGAGACCGTGTCTGTGCCTCGACCTAGGTTGGGCAAAACTAAACATGGCGGTGTTCGCCTTAGCAATCTCACTAGGATAAAGACCTCCTCCATTACTGTCATTATTGAAAGAGATTATGATACCTCACATCTCAAAATAGGGCTACTTAATGTTAGATCCCTTACTTCAAAGGCAATTATAGTCAATGAACTAATCACTGATCATAATCTTGATGTGATTGGCCTGACTGAAACATGGCCTGATGAATTTACTGTGTTAAATGAGGCCTTGCCTCCTGGCTACACTAGTGACGATATCCCCCGTGCATCCCGCAAAGGCAGAGGTGTTGCTAACATTTACGATAGCAAATTTCAGTTTACAAAAAAAAAAAATGACGTTCCTGGACTATTGGACCGCCATTTTATTACGTTTGCAATTGCAACAAATAATCTGCTCAGACCCCAACCAAGGAACATCAAAAGTCGTGCTATAAATTCACAGGCAACACAAAGATTCCTTGATGACCTTCCAGATTCCCTCTGTCTACGCAAGGACGCCAGAGGACAAAAATCAGTTAACCACCTAACTGAGGAACTCAATTTAACCTTGCGCAATACCCTAGATGCAGTTGCACGCCTAAAAACTAAAAACATTTCTCATAAGAAACTAGCTGCCTGGTACACAGAAAATACCCGAGCTCTGAAGCAAGCTTCCAGAAAATTGGAACGGAAATGGCGCCACACCAAACTGGAAGTCTTCCGACTAGCTTGGAAAGACAGTACCGTGCAGTACCGAAGAGCCCTTACTGCTGCTCGATCATCCTATTTTTCGAACTTAATTGAGGAAAATAAGAACAATCCAAAATTCCTTTTTGATACTGTCGCAAAGCTAACTAAAAAGCAGCATTCCCCAAGAGAGGATGGCTTTCACTTTAGCAGTGATAAATTCATGAAATTCTTTGAGGAAAAGATCATGATTATTAGAAAGCAAATTACGAACTCCTCTTTAAATCTGCGTATTCCTTCAAAGCTCAGTTGTTCTGAGTCTGCACAACTCTGCCAGGACCTAGCATCAAGAGAGACACTCAAGTGTTTTAGTACTATATCTCTTGACACAATGATGAAAATAATCATGGCCTCTAAACCTTCAAGCTGCATACTGGACCCTATCCCAACTAAACTACTGAAAGAGCTGCTTGGCCCTCCTATGTTGAACATAATAACCGGATGTGTACCAAACTCACTAAAAGTGACAGTAATAAAGCCTCTCTTGAAAAAGCCAAACCTTGACCCAGACAATATAAAAAACTATCAGCCTATATCGAATCTTCCATTCCTCTCAAAAATTTTAGAAAAGGCTGTTGCGCAGCAACTCACTGCCTTCCTGAAGACTTCAGTCTGGTTTTAGACCCCATCATAGCACTGAGACTGCACTTGTGAAGGTGGTAAATGACCTTTTAATGGCATCAGACCGAGGCTTTGTATCTGTCCTCGTGCTCCTAGACCTTAGTGCTGCTTTTGATACCATCGATCACCACATTCTTTTGGAGAGATTGGAAACCCAAATTGGTCTACACGGACAAGTTCTGGCCTGGTTTAGATCTTATCTGTCGGAAGGATATCAGTTTGTCTCTGAATGGTTTGTCCTCTGACAAATCAACTGTACATTTCGGTGTTCCTCAAGGTTTCTGTTTTTAGGACCACTATTGTTTTCACTATATATTTTACCTCTTGGGGATGTCATTCGAAAACATAATGTTAACTTTCACTGCTATGCGGATGACACACAGCTGTACATTTCAATGAAACATGGTGAAGCCCCAAAATTGCCCTCGCTAGAAGCATGTGTTTCAGACAAAAGGAAGTGGATGGCTGCAAACTTTCTACTTTTAAACTCAGACAAACCAGAGATGCTTGTTCTAGGTCCAAAGAAACAAAGAGATCTTCTGTTGAATCTGACAATTAATCTTACTGGTTGTACAGTCGTCTCAAATAAAACTGTGAAGGACCTCGGCGTTACTCTGGACCCTGATCTCTCTTTTGAAGAACATATCAAGACCATTTCAAGGACAGCTTTTTTCCATCTACGTAACATTGCAAAAATCAGAAACTTTCTGTCCAAAAATGATGCAGAAAAATTAATCCATGCTTTTGTCACTTCTAGGTTAGACTGCTGCAATGCTCTACTTTCCGGCTACCCGGATAAAGCACTAAATAAACTTCAGTTAGTGCTAAATACGGCTGCTAGAATCCTGACTAGAACCAAAAAATTTGATCATATTACTTCAGTGCTAGCCTCCCTACACTGGCTTCCTGTCAAAGCAAGGGCTGATTTCAAGGTTTTACTGCTAACCTACAAAGCATTACATGGGCTTGCTCCTACCTATCTCTCTGATTTGGTCCTGCCGTACATACCTACATGTACGCTACAGTCACAAGACGCAGGTCTCCTAATTGTCCCTAGAATTTCTAAGCAAACAGCTGGAGGCAAGGCTTTCTCCTATAGAGCTCCATTTTTATGGAACGGTCTGCCTACCCATGTCAGAGACGCAAACTCGGTCTCAACCTTTAAGTCCCTACTGAAGACTCATCTCTTCAGTGGGTCATATGATTGAGTGTAGTCTGGCCCAGGAGTGGGAAGGTGAACAGAAAGGCTCTGGAGCAACGCACCGCCCTTGCTGTCTCTGCTTGGCCAGTTCCCCTCTTTCCACTGGGATTCTCTGCCTCTAACCCTATTGCAGGGGCTGAGTCACTGGCTTACTGGGGCTCTCTCATACCGTCCCTGGGAGGGGACGGTATGAGAGACCCCCCTTGGGTTGTGCCGTGGTGGAGATCTTTGTGGGCTATACTCAGCCTTGTCTCAGGATGGTAAGTTGGTGGTTGAAGATATCCCTCTAGTGGTGTGGGGGCTGTGCTTTGGCAAAGTGGGTGGGGTTATATCATTCCTGTTTGGCCCTGTCCGGAGGTGTCCTCGGATGGGGCCACAGTGTCTCCTGACCCCTCCTGTCTCAGCCTATTTATGCTGCAGTAGTTTATGTGTCCGGGGGCTAGGGTCAGTTTGTTATATCTGGAGTACTTCTCCTGTCCTATTCGGTGTCCTGTGTGAATTTAAGTGTCCTCTCTCTCTAATTCTCTCTTTCTCTCTTTCTTTCTCTCTCTCGGAGGACCTGAGCCCTTGGACCATGCCTCAGGACTACCTGACATGATGACTCCTTGCTGTCTCCAGTCCACCTGGCCGTGCTGCTGCTCCAGTTTCAACTGTTCTGCCTTATTATTATTGGACCATGCTGGTCATTTATGAACATTTGAACATCTTGGCCATGTTCTGTTATAATCTCCACCCGGCACAGCCAGAAGAGGACTGGCCACCCCACATAGCCTGGTTCCTCTCTAGGTTTCTTCCTAGGTTTTGGCCTTTCTAGGGAGTTTTTCCTAGCCACCGTGCTTCTACACCTGCATTGCTTGCTGTTTGGGGTTTTAGGCTGGGTTTCTGTACAGCACTTTGAGATATCAGCTGATGTACGAAGGGCTATATAAATACATTTGATTTGATTTGGTCTCTGAGCAATTTTGTCATCTGAACCATTATAATAGTAGTGTAGTTTGTTATTTGCATGAATTTATCACTGTATCATCTACATACATTGGAACTTCAGACCCTGTACAGACTAAAGGAAGATCATTAATGGATGTGCTGAACAGTATTGACCTTCGGGGAATGGAAGCTTTGTGGATATGAGTGGGGGGGAAAAAAAGTTTGTTTCGATTTTTACGCTGATGAGACAGCGCCAACTTTTGAAAGATTTTAGATTTGTTTAAAAAATCAGGATCATTTTTACTAAATTTATATCAACAGGTTGAAATTATTCGATTGCTGATTAAAGGGGTTTGTTTATTTGTTTATGGTTTGTTTTAGGAGTTGATTTAACTTAATTAAACATTGTATTCTGATGTGTTTGAGTAGGATTCTTTCTTCCGGGATGGATGGAAATGATCTACATATGTAAGTTGAAGGAGCCATGGGAGAACACGTTTATTAAATGCCTGGGATTAAATTACTGATTTCTTACTACGTTTGCGACAGAGGAAAAAGTATTTAGATAGTAAGGATAATTGTATCTAAGGGCAACATGTTCAATTAAGCATACATATACATTGACGTTGATTAAAACTTATGATTAATGATTTGAGGTACAGTGGAATTATCATTAGGTTTGGTTTATAGTTCACTTTTGAGTTTCGGAATCGAAGTAGTATAATGAATTGTGTTTTTTCTGGGAAAATGGGTATTTCATTGTCTCTCTTTGGAATGTTTCCAGGGACTATACTCTTGGGGAGAGTGAGTGAGATTGAGGTCATAAACTACCACATTGAAAAGGGCCTGGAAGTTTTTGTTTTAGTGCAAAGGTATCTTAAAGGCCTCAAAATACATGTTCAACTTTACTAAGGCTGGTATTTTGCTCGGACCCTTAAGTGATCCTAGCATAAATCGTAATTGGATGTTCCGTTGTGCATGTGAGTTTATGCTTACGCAAGTGCATATGTCAAGGGAAGGAAACCAAGTATCCTGGCAGATTACAACTTGTTCCGAATGAGTCTGACGTAGTCAGGTAATTTCCAGGTCAATGGAGGTCAGTCAGAATTGGTGTCGAGGGAGTCTGTAGTGGTTTTACTACCAGTCACTGTCTTCCACTATTGTAGTGGCGGTAGGTATGAAGAAGTATACTTCATAGCTATGTTATCCACGGAGGAGCTAACCTCATGACGGAAGTACTCTTTAAGTATTAGACCAGTCGTACGTGGTGTGATTGAGGTTCATGACTTCTAATAACTTTTCTCCTGAACGGAGGGTTCTATTTATTAGTGGTGTGTGTAACCATTGGAAGAGTGCAATGGAGATTCCTTTCCCCGTGTTGCACTCTGTGTGACTCCTATGTCGCTGTTATCAATAGCAATTTTACTCCTGAGGTTACTAATCCTCTTACTGAGTGTTGCTGGACTGACTGTGGTATTGGTACTGGTACTCAAGGGGTCCAGTTGTCCTACCGATTTATTCTGAAATGTTATCCTACAGGAAACATGATTAGAGCATTTTACTAGTTGTCTTGTAGTGACTACTACACATGGCAAGGAATGATTATTGTTGCCATTTGTTTTGGAGGTGGACAAGTCCACTGGACTTCCTTTATGACCAGTGTGGTACACCTCAGTACTATCTTAGATATGTTCTAAGATAATCCCCGTCTAGGGGCCTGTCTGCTCCTCGCTGTTCTCAAAGGGGAGTTAACCGTTGTAGTGGAAATTTCCTGTATTTACCAAATCATGAGAGCAAACCACACACAAGTCAGAGTTATCATAAAGTCCATCTTTAATTATATGAGCTCCATCACAACCCTGTGACTCTCAGATCAATTCAGTGTCTCTGAGAGTGCTTACAAAACAGTTCTTAGTATCATTTATAGCCAAAACACACCCATCTTAACTCACATGACGAATAACAGATCTTAGCAACATTACAAAGGAAGACTTTACTTGAGGAGTATTCCATAGCCAGACAGCATTAGCTATAAGTTATCGTTCAGGTTGCTCTCCTAAAACGAGGTTCTACTCCTCTTTCTTGGTACAACATAGTACCAAGACATTAGGATATATATATCAATTGTCATTTTAGACACTCCCATTCTGGACAAGCTCACGGAGACACAGTGACTGGCACACAGACATTGTGGAGCCAAGAGATAATTGGTTCCCCCTCAATCATCCCTTAACATGGTTTAAAAGATTTGTTTACATATGAAGACAAGCTTGACCTCTCACCTTTCTGTGGCCCAAGTAACTGAAACCTGACAGAGAACAGATAACTGCAACTGGCCAACAGTATTATCCAAAAATAGACATTCTAATGACATATCTCACATAAGCATGCAATAAAATAAATAAAACATTTTATTTATAATTGCTACCTAAATAATTCTGATTCCGCAACGACACCTTTTGCGTGTAGGGGGCAGTATTTTTGTTTTTGTAAAAAACAAACATTTGAAACTGTCTATTTCTCAGCCACAGAAACTAGAATATGCATATAATTGTCAGATTAGGATAGAAAACACTCTATAAAGTTTCCAAAACTGTAAAAATATTGTCTGTGAGTATAACAGAACTGATATTGCAGACGAAAGCCTGAGGAAAATCCAATCAGAAAGTGCATCTTATTTTGAAACCTCTCTGTTCCTATGCAAGCTTATCCTCCATTTAAAGGGATATCAACCAGATTCCGTTTTCTATGGCTTCCCTAAGGTGTCAACAGTCTTTAGACATAGTTTCAGGCTTTTATTTTGAAAAATGAGCGTGAAGGATCACATTGCGTAAGTTGATAGGTGGGGGCTCTCAGATTGAGTTTTTGCGCAACTGAGTAAAGCCGCCATTGTTCCTCCCGCTGTTATTGAAAAAACCTACACACTCGGTTGATATATTATCTAATATATTTTTTTTAAACAACATGATGATTGATTATAAAAAACATTTGACATGTTTCTGTGGACATTATGGATATTATTTGGAATATAAGTCTGCTTTGTCGTGACCGCTCTTTCCTGTGGATTTCTGAACATAACGCGTCAAACAAATGTCGGTATCTTTATGGAACAAAAGGAACATTTGATGTGCAACTGGGAGTCTCGTGAGTGAAAACATCCGAAGATCATCAAAGGTGAACTATGATTTTCGTGACCTAGTTACTTGATGCTTAGTCCGCAGGTAGTATAACTTTTCATTACATTTCATTATAGTACAACGGTTTGATTTGTCTAATCTTAGCAATTTCTTCTTAGCTAGCTACATAGCCGTCTTTGTACCAAAGATAATTGCGTAATTATCGTATTTCGTCGTCCTAACGTAGTCTACACTGCTATCTGCCCAGCAGCTAGCTAACGTCCACTAGCACAGCAGGTAGCTAACGTCCACTAGCACTGTAGAAACTATTACACTCAACGACTCGATTAGTGTAGTGTTAGCTAGCTACATAGTTGTCTTTGCTGTCTTCGTATCCAAGGTAATTGTGTAGTTTAGAGTGTGTAGACTTAGAGTGATTATCTTAATTTACCGAGGTTAGCTAGCCAACTATTTGTCGTCCTTAACGTAGGAGTCACTGCTAGCTAGCTAGCCAACAGCTAGCCAACGTCTTCCGAATTGAACTTCAACAACCCGGTCAACATTCCGCCTCGCTCCACAGGTAGTATCACATTTTCATTTCACTTCATTACAGTACAACGGTTTGATCGTAGCTAGCTAGCTACATAGCCGTCTTTGTATCTAAGACAATTGTGTAGTCTGGAGCGATTTTCTAGGTTAGCTAGCCAGCTATTGTCGTTCTTTTAACGTAACGTTACGTAATCAACACTGCTAGCTAGCCAGCTAGCCCCCGAATAGCAGCACTGTACACTCGACGGAACGACTTGATTAGTGTAGTGTCAACAACGTAGCCACTGCCAGCTAGCCTACTCCAGCAGTACTGTATCATTTCAATCATTTTAGTCAATAAGATTCTTGCTACGTAAGCTTAACGTTCTGAACATTCGATAAGTGTAGTCCACTTGTCATTCCAATCTCCTTTGCATTAGCGTAGCCTCTTCTGTAGCCTGTCAACTATGTGTCTATCTATCCCTGTTCTCTCCTCTCTGCACAGACCATACAAACGCTCCACACCGCGTGGCCGCGGCCACCCTAATCTGGTGGTCCCAGCGCGCACGACCCACGTGGAGTTCCAGGTCTCCGGTAGCCTCTGGAACTGCCGATCTGCGGCCAACAAGGCAGAGTTCATCTCAGCCTATGCCTCCCTCCAGTCCCTCGACTTCTTGGCACTGACGGAAACATGGATCACCACAGACAACACTGCTACTCATACTGCTCTCTCTTCGTCCACCCACGTGTTCTCGCACACCCCGAGAGCTTCTGGTCAGCAGGGTGGTGGCACCGGGATCCTCATCTCTCCCAAGTGGTCATTCTCTCTTTCTCCCCTTACCCATCTGTCTATCGCCTCCTTTGAATTCCATGCTGTCACAGTTACCAGCCCTTTCAAGCTTAACATCCTTATCATTTATCGCCCTCCAGGTCCCCTCGGAGAGTTCATCAATGAGCTTGATGCCTTGATAAGCTCCTTTCCTGAGGACGGCTCACCTCTCACAGTCCTGGGCGACTTTAACCTCCCCACGTCTACCTTTGACTCATTCCTCTCTGCCTCCTTCTTTCCACTCCTCTCCTCTTTGACCTCACCCTCTCACCTTCCCCCTACTCACAAGGCAGGCAATACGCTCGACCTCATCTTTACTAGATGCTGTTCTTCCACTAACCTCATTGCAACTCCCCTCCAAGTCTCCGACCACTACCTTGTATCCTTTTCCCTCTCGCTCTCATCCAACACTTCCCACACTGCCCCTACTCGGATGGTATCGCGCCGTCCCAACCTTCGCTCTCTCTCCCCCGCTACTCTCTCCTCTTCCATCCTATCATCTCTTCCCTCTGCTCATACCTTCTCCAACCTATCTCCTGATTCTGCCTCCTCAACCCTCCTCTCTTCCCTTTCTGCATCCTTTGACTCTCTATGTCCCCTATCCTCCAGGCCGGCTCGGTCCTCCCCTCCCGCTCCGTGGCTCGACGACTCATTGCGAGCTCACAGAACAGTGCTCCGGGCAGCCGAACGGAAATGGAGGAAAACTCGCCTCCCTGCGGACCTGGCATCCTTTCACTCCCTCCTCTCTACATTTTCCTCCTCTGTCTCTGCTGCTAAAGCCACTTTCTTCCACTCTAAATTCCAAGCATCTGCCTCTAACCCTAGGAAGCTCTTTGCCACCTTCTCCTCCCTCCTGAATCCTCCTCCCCCCTCCCCCCCTCCTCCCTCTCTGCAGATGACTTCGTCAACCATTTTGAAAAGAAGGTCGACGACATCCGATCCTCGTTTGCTAAGTCAAACGACACCGCTGGTTCTGCTCACACTGCCCTACCCTGTGCTCTGACCTCTTTCTCCCCTCTCTCTCCAGATGAAATCTCGCTTCTTGTGACGGCCGGCCGCCCAACAACCTGCCCGCTTGACCCTATCCCCTCCTCTCTTCTCCAGACCATTTCCGGAGACCTTCTCCCTTACCTCACCTCGCTCATCAACTCATCCCTGACCGCTGGCTACGTCCCTTCCGTCTTCAAGAGAGCGAGAGTTGCACCCCTTCTGAAAAAACCTACACTCGATCCCTCCGATGTCAACAACTACAGACCAGTATCCCTTCTTTCTTTTCTCTCCAAAACTCTTGAACGTGCCGTCCTTGGCCAGCTCTCCCGCTATCTCTCTCAGAATGACCTTCTTGATCCAAATCAGTCAGGTTTCAAGACTAGTCATTCAACTGAGACTGCTCTTCTCTGTATCACGGAGGCGCTCCGCACTGCTAAAGCTAACTCTCTCTCCTCTGCTCTCATCCTTCTAGACCTATCGGCTGCCATCGACACTGTGAACCATCAGATCCTCCTCTCCACCCTCTCCGAGTTGGGCATCTCCGGTGCGGCCCACGCTTGGATTGCGTCCCTACCTGACAGGTCGCTCCTACCAGGTGGCGTGGCGAGAATCTGTCTCCTCGCCACGCGCTCTCACCACTGGTGTCCCCCAGGGCTCTGTTCTAGGCCCTCTCCTATTCTCGCTATACACCAAGTCACTTGGCTCTGTCATAACCTCACATGGTCTCTCCTATCATTGCTATGCAGACGACACACAATTAATCTCCTTTCCCCTTCTGATGACCAGGTGGCGAATCGCATCTCTGCATGTCTGGCAGACATATCAGTGTGGATGACGGATCACCACCTCAAGCTGAACCTCGGCAAGACGGAGCTGCTCTTCCTCCCGGGGAAGGACTGCCCGTTCCATGATCTCGCCATCACGGTTGACAACTCCATTGTTTCCTCCTCCCAGAGCGCTAAGAACCTTGGCGTGATCCTGGACAACACCCTGTCGTTCTCAACTAACATCAAGGCGGTGGCCCGTTCCTGTAGGTTCATGCTCTACAACATCCGCAGAGTACGCCCCTGCCTCACACAGGAAGCGGCGCAGGTCCTAATCCAGGCACTTGTCATCTCCCGCCTGGATTACTGCAACTCGCTGTTGGCTGGGCTCCCTGCCTGTGCCATTAAACCCCTACAACTCATCCAGAACGCCGCAGCCCGTCTGGTGTTCAACCTTCCCAAGTTCTCTCACGTCACCCCGCTCCTCCGCTCTCTCCACTGGCTTCCAGTTGAAGCTCGCATCCGCTACAAGACCATGGTGCTTGCCTACGGAGCTGTGAGGGGAACGGCACCGCAGTACCTCCAGGCTCTGATCAGGCCCTACACCCAAACAAGGGCACTGCGTTCATCCACCTCTGGCCTGCTCGCCTCCCTACCACTGATGAAGTACAGTTCCCGCTCAGCCCAGTCAAAACTGTTCGCTGCTCTGGCCCCCCAATGGTGGAACAAACTCCCTCACGACGCCAGGACAGCGGAGTCAATCACCACCTTCCGGAGACACCTGAAACCCCACCTCTTCAAGGAATACCTAGGATAGGATAAAGCAATCCTTCTCAGCCCCCCCCCCCCTTAAATGATTTAGATGCACTATTGTAAAGTGGCTGTTCCACTGATGTCAGAAGGTGAATTCACCAATTTGTAAGTCGCTCTGGATAAGAGCGTCTGCTAAATGACTTAAATGTAATGTAAATGTATAATGTTATGTTATGCTATCGATAAACTTACACAAACGCTTGGATTGCTTTCGCTGTAAAGCATCATTTCAAAATCTGAGACAGGTGGATTAACAAAAGGCTAAGCTGTGTTTTCCGATATTGCACTTGTGATTTCATGAATATGAATATTTTTTAGTAATATTATTTGACTGTGGCGCTATGCTATTCAGCGGTTGCTGATGACAATTAGTTACCGGGAACTAGATTTGATTTATGCTCTGGCGGCCTCGTACGGTGTTGTCCGTAGTCTCTTCCCCCCCACCGGCCTCGATAAGGCTCATCCTGGGTCTGGGCTACTATTCCCCCCCTTTGTGTCTCGGGATCCCCCCACCAGTGGGTGGTGTTGGTATCCGAGGTGCAAACGAAAAGTTCGGACCCTATGTACGAGTTGCAAGTGGCAGCGTTATTATGAGAGTGGCTGTAACCTTTCAACCAAATCTCCTGATGTTTGTGCTTCAACACCCTCAGTGGCTGTTGAGGTCTGTCAGTCCCCACCGCGTCCACGTGTGGCAACCTCTTCAGTACCAGTATCGGTCTGTGATATCGCAAAGTGTTTCACCAGTGGGAGTCATCGGGTCATTTGCTGGACTGACGCCATTAGTGTCATTGTAAGGGTTGACAGTCCCCCACAAAGCGGAAGGTGTATCATCGGAAGCAGAGTATACTCTGCGCATCAATGTTTTTCTTGCTGAGACGGCTGCAGTGCTTGCGGAAGTGTCCAAAGGGCAAGAGAAGTTCACCTCAACTACCGTATTGCACAACTGCAAGGAGGAGGGAAGTTGCTCATTCACAGAGACAGCTGGCTCGAAATCATGATAAGAATGGTCAATCAGATTGGCTGATGGAATGTGTCGAGATATCATAATATCTCCTTGGATCGCATTCTGCCCTAAGTGGTTTCTAAACATATTTTCCCCAATGGGTGCTTTTGACAGATACCTCTCGTGAATGATTGCATTGCAGCTAGCGTAACATACACAGGGTGAACGAGCGATACGTCCTTGAAGTGTAGTTTCAGCGAGACTCTCAATGTGAGAGGTGAGGTAGTCTGAGTGACCCCTTGAAGTGTAGTGTCGCATCGTTCCACTTTTAACCAACGTTTAGTTGGCTTCAAAGCCCTTTTTAGATCATCAAACAATGTTTGAGAGATGAGTGATATTGTCGCACCCGAATCAATTAGCGCATGACAAGTTAAGCAGTCCTCCAGGACTGTTTCCAGGTATGGGCGTTTCGATTAGTGTTTAGTGGACATATTCCCCACAAAGTGTGCTCGTTCGCAACAACGTGATGTGTCAATTCTGTTCAAGGTGGAAGCAGATAGACTTTTCCGATTTTGAGTGGGCTTGGCTTTAACGAAGCGTTTGACCTTTTTCTTCGCAACCTTTGTATCAGAGTCTATAGACAAAGCTTGTGGGCTTGTTTCTTGATCAAGCGGGCCCTGGATAGGGTCTCGAGTGAGAGCGGGAGTGGGAGAGATTTTAATTTTAACGTCCTTGCTATGGGTGTTAATTCCTGCGGACCTGGTGTCCGGTAATTCCCCGTCTAGTCCTTGTGCCTTATCTTTTACCCTTTTCTCAAATGTTTCTTGCTTTAGTTCTTCACGTAGTTGAACTTCTGGAGAACATTGGTCTACGTTTTGATCATCCTTCAACCCTTTGTTACCCTTGGGTACAGGTAAATAAATCCCCTCAATGTCAAATACCTCAAATAGCTTTCTCCCTTCTGAAACTAAGTTAACAACCTTTATTCTACAAGACAAACTTGCACATGTTTAATAACACAGAATAATCCATTTGAGGAAAATAAAAACATAACATAGAAATGCCCCCTAAGTTACATGAGAACCAGTATCTAAACACAGGCCTCCTCACAACATATAGGACAGACATCCCTCCAAGTCCTCATGCTCAGAAATATACTCAGGAATAGAGAATAGGTCAGGGAAATCATTCATATTCCAAATCATAATTAACAACCCAACTATTTATCCAACCAATATTTAGAATGACATTCCTCAGTGATTCAAATGTGTCTTATCACTCAAAGTAAAAACCTCAATTTAACACACATTAATTTTAGCAGATTTACATTCAGTATAATTATCCCATAATTCTACTATTAACTTTTTTAATCATGATTATAATACAGATCAGTATCTCAATGCATTCTTAATCTAAATTACTACAATTTACATGGTGTAGACCTCTTCAATCAACCTGATACCACAACCCCCCCTCTCAGGCACGGATTCTTCTGGCATCTCTTTCGTTCTTCTTCAGATAGCTTCTCAGTTCAAAGTGGACGTCCCATGATAATGTCCCAATTTCAATGTCTCATCTTTACCACTCATGTCTTGTCCATTCGTCAACCAATATACCAGCATCATTAGAAAATGTTAGAACGGATCTCTCTCCATGATCACTCCAAGTGGACTCTCACAGTATTAGAGAAACATGAAAGAAAATCAGTTGATAGCTTAGATCTGATACTGTACACCAATTTAAAAAAAAAATTCAACTAACCTAATCAAATTAAAATCACTAAACTGAAAAAAACTCAAAAGAAAAATGATTTAACCCATATGGTCATAGGAAAATAGACTTAAAGCAGCATACCCTTAGTTAAAAGCAATGCCCTCTCACTCTTCACAGTGGTCCAAATTACAATTATGGCTAAGAAACATATTTACCAATTACACAAATTATCTTGAAAGCTGTATTACAAATGACCATAAATTCATTATCCAAATGGCTTTCCAATGCGGGTGATCAAGCCACAACGGACGGTCATCAGAAGGTCATACAAAACCCTTCAAAGCAGTGTTGTTCACTATATTAGACAAATTGCAAACAATAGTCAAATAGTTCCAACATGTTGTATCCCATGTTCCCAGAACATTCTTTATCAAAAGAATTAGCGTGTGTAATGAAAACTCAGAAAATAAAAACTCCCATGTGGTGAGTGCCCCTTTAATTAACTCTATAGCTACAGCACTCACCAGTTTTCTTCTCAGAAGTCCATAGGTCATCCCTGTAGACTGCCCAAAACTAGTGCCTCAAAACTAGTGCTACATTTTGCAACAGAAACGGGGATTCTGGACATTCTCGTAAAGCCCAGCTCATTGGCTATCTAGCTAGTATTGTTTCACCCCGATTGGTGCTTATTAGAGTCGACCAAGTGATGACCAGCCGCGTCATCGGCGTGCCGTGAAGGCATCGCTCTCTGACCAAATATGGTGTCCTATAGGATACACTACACCCCTAATGATATAGTGAAGTCTGGTTACTTTCTAGGATCTCTGAAGAATATATATACACGTGATTTGACTGGTTGAAACAACGTTTAGGGTTAGATTTTCACTTTTTTTGCTAATTGAAAGAGTGGAAATACAAAAATCGATCGTGCATGCTATATGGACCTTTTTAGGATATGAAAAATGATTTTATCGAACAAAACAACACTTCATGTTATCTCTGGGATCCTTTGGATGATAAATCAGAGCAAGATTTCATAATGTAATTACACATTTCACCTTCAGAGGTGAATTTATCAAACCTATCGCGGTGAAAAAAAGTATTTTGTTGTTAGGAGCTTTCCTCAAACAATAGCATGGCATTTTTTCACAGTAATAGCTACTGTAAATTGGACAGTGCAGTTATATTAACAAGAATTTAAGCTTTTCATATATATTTATATATAACATTTATAAGAAAAATGGATGTAGCAGATTGCCCCTTTAAGTCTATCAAAGTGTACGAGTTTGAGCATGAGTGCATTTAGGGGCAGCTCTCTGTCTCTCCTTCTCGCATTTCCAAATCATTATTAAACCTGTTGATAAATTATCCAACCCAAATGTATAATGACAGTCCCTAGTACTTCACGTGGGGTCTATCACTTCAATTTAAGACCCTCAATTTAGCACACACCGACACTTGCAGAATGTACATTTACATTGACATACAGTATATTCATCTTATATTTCTAGTAATCACATTCCTCCTCACAGCCCCCATTTTTCTACCAGTACACCAGCAGCAAGATAGAAGTTTGGACGGGATTTCTCTCCATGCTCACTCCACATTGACTCAGGTCGCACTCCTGAGAGAAAAGACATTTGAGAGAAGGCAGTTGATGGCCTTGATGTATGATCTTAATTTGAGAATGAGAATTTTCCTGTGCCACAGGAAATGCAGATGAGCTTCGTGATTTACATAAATTCACTGAAAAGCTGCACTTACACGGTTATATTAACAGTGTTGCACTTTTCACATAGCCTACTTTTGTCCAGCTAATTTATTTTATTTACGTTTATCTCACCTTTATTTAACCAGGTAGGCCATAGGCTAACCACCGATCAAGCAACATTATGGACTAAACGTTAAAATCCTGTTGCTGCAAGATTATTTTGCTACAATAATACTGGTAAAATGAATATCCCATATTGGTACCTATCTCACATCTGATCACATGTTCCATATTTGGATTCTGTGCTGTATATTCTGTATTTTATTTATGTATTTTGAATGTAGGGCTTTTGTGTGTGGGGATTTTGTATGCAGGGCTCAATTGGAAAGGAGACCTGGGGCTCAATGTTGATTCCCTGTTAAAATAATGGCTCAATTAAAAAAGTTTAAAAGTAAACCTGAAGATGACAAGCTCTTATAAGAATATTGTTTATTTGTGTGCTTAGACACTCAAAAGATTACATCATGATTTATTATCAAAAGGTTTCTTTCCAGTCGTTATTAGGTTGTGAACAAACATAGGTTGGTACTCAAAAAACATATATATTCAACCCACTGGATGCTTCAGCTGCAAACACAACATACAAGTCACTCAAACATGTGTGTATGCATTCTGACTAGGCCGAGTCACCTCCTTGTATGTCTAAAATAAACAATCTGTCTATGTTGCTAGACCAGAATTCAGTCTGTTCCTCTTACTGGTATTGTCATGGTCCTGCCAAAGTTCCTTCTCTCTTCAACTGTTAACCGTAACTCGAGTTGAGTTCCACATGCTTCCTGGTACTACTTTTTTGGAAACTGGCCTGCATTATCAGGAACTGAGACTAAACTGTTGCTCTTTCCATAAGTACATAATATTCAGCAATAACATGTTTGCCCACTCTCTCAATCAGAAACTTTCCATGCACAACGTTCCTATTCACCTTTCATTAACTCCTAACATATACAGTTGAAGTCGGAAGTTTACATACACTTAGGTTGGAGTCATTAAAACTCATTTTTCATCCACTCCACAAATGTATTGTTAACAAACTGTAGTTTTGGCAAGTCCAGAAAATGATGTCATGGCTGTAGAAGCTTCTGATAGGCTAATTGACATCATTTGAGTCAATTGGGGATGTACCTGTAGATGTATTTCAAGGCATACCTTCAAACTCAGTGCCTCTTTACTTGACATCATGGGAAAATCAAAAGAAATCAGCAAATACCTCAGAAAAACATTTGTAGACCTCCACAAGTCTGGTTCATTCTTGGGAGCAATTTGCAAACGCCTGAAGGTACCACGTTCATCTGTATATACAATAGTATAAGTATAAAGTATAAACACCATGGGACCATGCAGCCGTCATACCGCTCAGGAAGAAGATGCGTTCTGTCTCCTAGAGATGAACGTAATTTGGTGCGAAAAGTGCAAATCAATCCCAGAACAACAGCAAAGGACCGTGTGGAGATGCTGGAGGCAACAAGTACAAAAGTATCTATATCCACAGTAAAATGAGTCCTATATTGACATAACCTGAAAGGCAGCTCACCAAGGAATAAGCCACTGCTCCAAACCGCCATAAAAAAGCCAGACTACAGTTTGCAACTGCACATGGGGACAAAGATCTGACTTTTTGGAGAAATGTCTTCTGGTCTGATGAAACAAAAATAGAACTGTTTGGTCATAATGACCATTGTTATGTTTGGAGGAAAAAGGGGGAGGCTTGCAAGCCGAACAACACAATCCCAATCGTGAAGCATGGCGGTGGCAGCATCATGTTGTGGGGGTGCTTTGCTGCAGGAGGGACTGGTGCACTTCACAAAGTAGATGGCATCATGAGGAAGGACAATTATGTGGATACATTGAAGCAACATCTCAAGACATCAGTCAGGAAGTTAAAGCTTGGTCGCAAATGGGTCTTCCAAATGGACAATGACCACAAGCATACTTCCAAAGTTGTGGCAAAATGGCTTAAGGACAACAAAGTCAAGGTATTGGAGTGGCCATCACAAGGCCCTGACCTCAATCCTATAGAACATTTGTGGACAGAACTGAGAAAGCGCGTGCGAGCAAGGAGGCCGACAAACCTGACTCAGTTACACCAGCTATCTGAAACGTTTGACCCAAGTTAAACAATTTAAAGGCAATGCTACCAAATACTAATTGAGTGAGAAAGTGGTGATCCTAACTGACCTAAGACAGGGAATTTTTATTATTAAATGTCAGGAATTGTGAAAAACTGAGTTTAAATGTATTTGGCTAAGGTGTATGTAAACTTCCGACTTCAACTGTACATTTATTATACATGTAATGTAATCAATACGTTCTAATATGGTAACAGGAAGATGTATATTTCAAGTTAGAATGCAACATTCTCTAATAGGGTTGGCTTCAGTTATATTCATCCTTTTGAACCTTCTCTCTCATCTTGGATGCTGGTCTCAATCTGATCTCCCAGGGTGGAGAACGTTGGCCGTTCCTCAGCGCTGTATCCCCAGCACGCCGTCATCATACTATAAATCTGTTAAATAAAACAATGGAAGGTTACAAAAACAGGCAAAATAATAACTTTCATACCTGAGACATCCCTATGTCTAGTGTCTATGCCTGTAAAAACTCAGGATAGGACCAATATTAATTAATTTATCTTAAAGTTTGACTTTGTGCACTCCTCAACACGCATTTAAAATCATTGTGTTGTTGTGGGTATGGACTAGCTAAAGCAGCATTTCCCAAACTTGGTCCTCGGGACCCCAAGGGCTACACATTTTGGTTTTTTGACAAATTAGGGTTAAGTGCCTTGTTCAAGGGCACATTGATGGATTTTTCACCTTGTCGGCGTAGGCATTTGAACCAGTGATCTTTCAGTTACTGGTCCAACAATCTAACCGCTAGGCTACCTGCCACCCTAGGCGTGGCATATGGCTGTGGAAGGTGTCTTACTCTGGGAGGGCAGAGTGGTGGAGCAGGCAACCTCCAGTTGTCCTTCAGGATATCAACCAGATGCATTGAAATGGAGAGACCCTGCATGTCATTGCCAATCTCCTGCATATATAGCTTTAAATGTGCAGTGGATGGGAGAGAAAACATGTCAGAATCAAATTAGGCATTTATGGGCAGGTAATGTACAATCATAATAATTTAGTTAAAATCATTGACACAAAAAAATGAAAATATTTTTTTATGAGCTTAAAGTAATATAATGTCAAGGTTGAGATAGCTCAAGCTGAAACACAGATATTTAATGAGACCAGTAGAACAAGGTATTAAGGCTTGGTTAAGCCACTTACCCTCTTTGGATTGCAGTTGTGCTCACAATAGGAGAAGAGCTCATGAAGGACGACTCCAAAACTCCAGACATCTGACTTGTGGGAGAATTTGGACTCTGTGATGGACTCTGGGGCATACCTGGGTATGAACAGAAGCCTTATTAGAAGACAACTTGCCTTAGAGCTCATTTCCATAGAAAATGAAGATGCTCTCAGCAGCACTTCAAGTCTATTGACCTGGATTCATTGGAGAATCAGGTGCGTTAGTGCATGAACAGAAATGTGCACTAAATGTGCACACTATCGCGCTAACCAGGGAGAACACTGAAGTAGATCATGTCAAACATGAGTGGAAAGTAAATTCCAAATGCAATGGCAGTTACCAGAAAATGGGGCTTTCACCAGGATGTGTCACACGGTAGTACTCCTTGTCAAAGGGAATGATCTTGGTCAGGCCAAAATCAGCTATTTTGACCAGTGTGTCACTTGCTACCAGAATGTTCCTAGCAGCCAGATCCCGGTGCACGTAGCGCATGCTCTGCAAGTACTCCAATCCCTAAGTGTGCAAAACAACACAATTAAGGTTTTTCCCCTTTACAATGTAGAGATTAACAGTCTTGTATGGAATAGTCAGGACTTCTGCTATTTGAATTGGGCTCATACTTTACAGATTTGAGAGGCAAAAAGCAACATCCTCCGGTTGTTGACGAGCTGCCGGTTCTTCTCCAGGTATCCAATCAGACTGCCATAGGGCAAATATTCCATCACCAAGCTCATGCTGAGTCGACCTACCCAAAATGTGGATAAACATTCAGAGAGTTAACACAAACATTCCTGCCTTGAAACAGCTATTATTTACATGTAGGCTGAAGGTTCTTACTTCTAATACACTACCTAATCTTTTACATGTTTTTTCAAGAATAGGAAGAGAAAGAAGTTCCCTCTGGGGAAAAACAAATATTTATATTTTATTCAGTGTCTTGAGTATAAATAACAAAGAGGGCACATTTAAGAAGCTAATAAAGATATGGAGGTTGACAAAGACAGTTTTGAGATGGTCTAAAGTTATCAAGTAATGGCATTTCTGGCATTTCAGCTATGATTATCAAAATCACAAAGATTTCAGCCCATTTTATGTTCCATTGACTGTTGCATGGTCTATTGACATTGACTGAAAGGATACCAAAAAGCCCAACAAACTTCAAATATGAGTTTGTCTAGCGACACTTCATAGAACAGGTACATTTCCCATGCTATCAACTGTGGTGCAGCTGCAGATAACCTTTTTTATTTCATAGGTGGCATTATAGCCTACAAAAAGTGTTATTGGGGTCTTGGTGTATGAATTTATTTGCATGTTCTTACCCATGCTGTAGCAAACACCCCTGTATTTGACAATGTAGTCACAATGCAGGGAGCGAATGGTGTTGATTTCCTTTTGAAAGTCTTCCAGGTTTGACTGCTTGTTGGGCTGTAGCTTCTTCACAGCAATCAGCTCGCCCGTGTTGTCCCCCAGAGGATCATATCGGCACAGCTCAACACTGCCAAAGTTCCCCTAAATACAATGAGGACAGAACGTTTTATATTAAAACATGTACTGTAGTATACAGTACAACAGGTTGGGGGTGTTCGTATCTTAACCTAGTCAATTCTAGGATTGAGTTGTGAATTAGATTAAATTGATGTATTGAAAACGGTCATAATTGAAAGTAATGTTCACCACTCCAATTCCTGAATTAAAGTTACTGTACTGTATGTTGAAATAGATTTGACCCTTGGTACAGGATGCCTCAAATGTTTTGTTCAGAATAGTGTGGATTGCAGAAGGATAGGAGAACACTGTCCTCTTGTGGTACATGATAAAAAGTGAAGTGACCATTTCTAGGGCTTAGTTTTTTTCTCATTATTTTCTTTTGTTCCCCAAATAACATCTGAAAGCAGAGAGTCAGTCGACTTGCGTTCAGCCATGCATTTTCTTTTAGAATCAACATAAAGGCACAATATGTCATTTCAACTACCTGACCCTGCCACTTTGTTTGCTGAGCCAGGGGATAGGGCTGGGGAAATGCAACTACTCTCAATGTCATAGACGGAGCTACTGTATGGATGCAAGGACTGACAGCAGCCTGTAAGAAATTAATCATCATAGCTTTTAAAGCTATACAATGTTTGTTTACAAAGACTCAATTAACAACAAAAGGAGATGAGAGGTGGAAGCACAGCATGTGTGAAAGCAACTCATGCAGGTGACAAGTTACCTTCCCCAGAGGAGAGATATAGCGTAGGTGTCTCTCCTCATACACTGATTGGTCCTGCTGGTGGGAGGGGCCTAATGCTCTGTCCCTGTCAGGGAGAGGCTCCGCAGCATGGAGTATCACGTAATCTATGGCACAGGAAGAAAGGCGCTCAGAAGCTATATCACTACTGATGCCTTTCATAAATCACATAGGGACAGATTTAAAAGTGTTTGCCTCAGAGCAAAGATTAAAGGAATACAGGAATAAAAGGTTATCAATAAGTAGAGGTCAGCTTAAGGTAACTGTCCAGTGTTTCCAGATTTCTATGAAATATGACCTATAATTACTTACAAATGAGTGAAATAGTTTCCCTTCCAAAAAATGCTAATTAAGTACATTAAAAGCAGATGTTCTGTGTTGGAATGAGTTCTTCAGGCTATACACATAGGATAACCCTTTTTGGTTACAGATAGAACCCTTTTGGGTTCTATGTAAAATCCTTTCCACGGAGGGTTCTACATGGAACCCAAAAAGGTTCTACCTGACACCAAAAAGGGTCCTACCTGGTAAGACTGCCCCTGACAAAAATGTTTTGGGGTCAACCGAGAGTTTTTTAGAATGTGTATTTTTGCATATATAGACACACCCTATGTTTGAGTAAAATCAACTATATGTAGGCTACTGAGCTTGTCTGATGCTTTAAGCACTGCGATTAAAAATGAAAACACACAAATTACAAAAGAGTGAGCCAGAGATCAATGTAGCTTAACCAGAAGAAATAAACCTCTTCCCGACCTTTCTCCCGCTGCTGCTGGCCTTTGCAGATTCTGCCTTTAAGCTCCTGAAGTTGCCGGTAATAGGCTGCACCAGCGATCGGCAACCTTTTCCATTTGGAGTGCCAAGTTATCGTACCATTTCGACTGAGTTGTGTGCCAGTTATGATTTCATATGCACATTTTCGTGGAACAGTTTCAATTAATTTATAATAAAGTCTTTATATCTGAAAATCAATGTCGTGGTTAATCAAAATGTAAATCTAAATTAAAATGATACAAATCTAAAAGTAACTTCTATTGCCATTGCTACGTTGAGGAACTATTGTTAGTCTCAATGGATGTAAAAACAGACTTCCTTTACTTGCTGTTTGAGGCAAGGAAAAAATTACTTAGAGAAGCACCACAGTAATGGTGAGTTAAGACAATCAGAAAAAGTATCAGATCCCCAAATGGGCCATTTATAGGCCTACATTTGCATGCATGCCAGTTAGCCTAGGCCTACTTCTATGAGTAATCAGATGTGTTTCCTTATTCAAGATTGACAAGAGCACTACAAACAAAAGACAATTAATAAATTGACAACTCGTAAATGGAATGAAATCAACCAAAACTTTGTTCTCAAAAGTATAGCCTAGGTTGTGCGCTCTGCAAACAACTTGTCCACTTCTACAATGACAATGATAAGACTGGAGTAATAATAATATATTAAATCCATTAACAGAAATTACCCTAACCAAACAAACATTGCAGATTTGAAATCTTGGGAATTAACAGTAGGCTAAATGTAGCCTACTACCAGTGATACTGGTGTGCCATCCCCAATGGCCTCAGCAATGGATTCGTCCACTTAGACAGGTGTAAATCAGACAGGTGTCTTTCCTACCAAACATTTTTTTTATATATATCGACTAAAAAATCTTGGTCGACCAAGAGCCTATCGACCAAACAATCAACCAGTCGACTAAATAGAGTCAGCCCTACTACCTGGAACCAAAAAGGGTTCTCTTATGTGAACAGCTGAAGAACCCTTTTGGAACCCTTTTTTCTAAGAGTGTAGAACAAACAGGTCAATAAAAGACAAAGCCCCTAAACTAAAGGCCAGTTTGTGTTTAGCTGTGTTTTATTAAACAAATTCCCACCTGTAAATAGCAGGTAGAAACTATAATTCTGGACCACACCAGGTGTTTTAAGTAACATGGTTTGGATTCATTAGCGAGAAGTACCTGACGTTATCAGACTGTTCAGTTGGCGAATGATGCTTCGACAGGAGGGCCTGAATGCAGGCTGGTAGTTCATACACTGACTGATAAGATCCGCCAGCTCTGTCCACTCTGAGGAGGGTAGCTGCTTGTAGGTCTCGTAAAACTGCAGCTTCTGCTTGAAAGAAGCAGAGGTTAATTCAACATACTGGTTTTCTACAAAAACACTGTGGTGAATTTGTGTGGAATTTGACCACATATTTTCTGAAAACCGCTTAAAAGGTAATCAACGTTGGATTAATGTAAGTGTAATACTCAGGATGTAGACAAAGACTAATCCAAGGAGAATTAACAGTTGGTAATTTCCTGTGGGTTATACAGAGAAAATAAACTGCACTTGATTTTCCTGAAACTATAATTGTATAGGTTTCATGAATATATAACTTTGGCCCTTATTCATGAATATATAACTTTGGCCCTTATCCATAGGGTAAGTCAATATCAGATACTGTACATTATTGTGTTAGTGGTAGTAAAAGGTGGGAGTTTACCCTCTCGAGGTCCAGGCCCTGTAGTGGTGCCTGTCCTCCATTGAATAACTCCCACAGCGTGGCACCGAAGCTCCACTTATCACACTCCAGCTCTAGCCTCTCTGGAGCCTCCAGCACCTCCGGAGCTACCCATGGAATCCTGTCAAGCACCACTGTACACACACACCCACCCAGACACACACACACACACACCCACCCAGACACACACACCCACCCACCCAGACACACACACCCACCCACCCAGACACACACACCCACACACACCCACACACACACACACACACACACACACACACACACACACACACACACACACACACACACACACACACACACACACACACACACACACACACACACCCCATACAGTATATACAGAACACAAACAGTTAAAAGCATGAGGTTCTTAAATAAAACATAACTTTTCGAAGCCATTCCCAGTATGCATGTATACTCTCTGCATGACATTATGATAACTGTTTACCATCTCTGCCCAACATTGCCAAGTTGATGCCCGGGTCACTCAGCTTAATGAATGGAGAACTTCCTTGGGATGCATCCCCCTCTCTGGCCAAGAGCAGATTTTTGGCACAAATATTCCCATGAGTAATGTTTTTCTCTTCCTATTTGATGAAGGAAGAGACAGAATGTAACCATTTATTTGAATAGTTCTTAACGAAAGTGTATGCTCAAACAATGAGCAAGTAGTAGCAGTTTAACTAGTGTATATACTAGTATTGACAATGAAGAAATGTCTAAGGATAGTTAATCAAACATCTAATGATTATCAATTTGAACAAAGGTGCTTCCACAGAAAACATACAAAATACTTCCGCAGAAGTTATGTATTATCAACTGAAGAGAAAGAGAAATCAGGCCAAAGATCAGGTTCATCTCACCAGGAAATTGAGCGCACTAGCCAGCTGTTTGGCTACGTCAAGTTTCCAGCTGACCGACACTGACCCTTCCCTCTTCAGGTACAGGTCAAGGGCCCCACACTTGATAAACTCCTGCACCATGACGTCTGCAAGGTTAAGAGATGACCAGCGCAGCATGATTAGATGTGTTACAATAGCAGCAGCTCCTTGAGAGAGAGTTGAGTCAGAACTGCTCAAAGCCCCCACATAAAATGAAGTGGAACTGCATTAGCAGACTCTGTAGCACTTTAGATTACAGTGCCCTTAATACCGTGTCACTACTCATATAATTTCAATGTATGTATGTATTGTAATTACTCATTGTTACAATGAGTTACAGTGAATTTACGGCAGTAACCCTAACTCTAACAGTAGCCTTAACACTGACCTCAGCCCTAACACTATAACCTGTAGTTAATTTAAATTGTGCCTGGATTTTTAAAATATTTTTTTTAAGGTTTGGTGATTTTGTAGAAATCTGTGATAAATGGGATGTTAAGTTGAGAGGTTGATGCTTACTCACTCTTGGATCTGTGAACACTTATCCCATAGACAAGGAGAAGGTGCTTGTGGGAAATCTGGCTCATCAAGCTGGCAGCTTCAAAGAATGACTAGAAATGACAAGCAAACAAATACTTAGAATGTGTGACCACTGTAGCTACTCTCCTTTTATTTGGACAGGATTTTCTTCAGTAAGGTGTAACAAGGGATTGATGCAGGTGTTGGTATCCTATCTTAGCTACTGTTTCATGTGGCAAAAAGCTACAGCCACCTGCTGTAAAACATCCCCGTAGGATTCAAGAGACAATGAAACACATCCGATAATGCGTTTTTAGAATATTCCAAAAAGACCTGATATAACATGACACAAGTTAACAAAACCCCTCCAAAAAGTTTTCTAAAAGGGTCTATGTCTTTAGATGCTTAGTTTGTTATACCATAGACCACCCCTTCCCAAATGGAAAAACCCTCCAACTGAAACTGGCTACTTGATTAATAATAAATAAATAAATATATATATATATATATATATATATATATATATATATATATATATATATATATATATATATATATTACCTTTCTTTAACTAGGCAAGTCAGTTAAGAACAAATTCTTATTTACAATGACGGCCTACACCAGCCAATCCCGGAGGACGCTGGGCAAATTGTACGCCGCCCTATGGGACTCCCAATTCCCGCAGGTTGTGATACAGCCTGGAATCGAACCAGGGTGTCTGTAGTGACACCTCAAGCACTGAGATACAGTGCCATAGACTACTGCACCACTAAATCATTTTTTCTTTGACATTGTGATTGTTGTTAAAGAGTAATTATATTGTGCCGAGCGTATTGCTCTTACAGTTGATTGGATCATTTGACTCAATACATGTCAATTAGAGTAAAGTAGGATATTAAAATGGTCCTCTTATTATTGATTAAAACTAAAAGGACTCATAAAATTCAGAAAAAAACTCAGCACCTGGGTTTAAACAAGAACACCTTCTGGTAGATATGGACTAATGCCATGAATGGGGAAATTACAATTCTGATGCAGCCACAGTATCACATTCTATTTGACTTCTGAAATGCACATGATCTGTTTTGCGTACCTCCCAGCAGTTTTTGTGGTTTGCATCCAGCTCCTTAAGCAGAACATCTGTCACATGTCTGTCCCCATCACGGATGTCTATCTTGCTGCCTTTGAAGATTCGCGTGAAGGATCCCTGTCCCAAGCTTTCAGACTGACAGAAATTATACACACAGTAAAGTGAGTAAACCATTCATTCACTCAAACTGTCATTCATGGCCTTGCCCATCTTCCCTTATACAGGGTTTGTCATAAGACAGAATTCATTTAAACTTGAATGGCATTAAACCCACATAACAGAGAACTGATAGGATGTTTGAGTAAAGCTCGAGGCTTCTACTGAACTCACCCATCGCAGATCCTCGTACTTGATCATGTGGAACTGGATGTGACTGGGTTTGGTCCTTTGCAGCATCGGAGACCCCTGTGCCTCTACTGAGCTGCTACCGCGGATGATGACCATATTTGAGAGTTCTACAGCAAGTAAGGTGTAGTTTTTGTGATGAATGATGTAGCATTATGCAGATGTATCATTGCTAATTGTTATGATTGAGATACAGTGCCTTGCGAAAGTATTCGGCCCCCTTGAACTTTGCGACCTTTTGCCACATTTCAGGCTTCAAACATAAAGATATAAAACTGTATTTTTTTGTGAAGAATCAACAACAAGTGGGACACAATCATGAAGTGGAACGACATTTATAGGATATTTCAAACTTTTTTAACAAATCAAAAACTGAAAAATTGGGCGTGCAAAATTATTCAGCCCCCTTAAGTTAATACTTTGTAGCGCCACCTTTTGCTGCAATTACAGCTGTAAGTCGCTTGGGGTATTTCTCTATCAGTTTTGCACATCGAGAGACTGAAATTTGTTCCCATTCCTCCTTGAAAAACAGCTCGAACTCAGTGAGGTTGGATGGAGAGCATTTGTGAACAGCAGTTTTCAGTTCTTTCCACAGATTCTCGATTGGATTCAGGTCTGGACTTTGACTTGGCCATTCTAACACCTGGATATGTTTATTTTTGAACCATTCCATTGTAGATTTTGCTTTATGTTTTGGATCATTGTCTTGTTGGAAGACAAATCTCCGTCCCAGTCTCAGGTCTTTTGCAGACTCTATCAGGTTTTCTTCTAGAATGGACCTGTATTTGGCTCCATCCATCTTCCCATTAATTTTAACCATCTTCCCTGTCCCTGCTGAAGAAAAGCAGGCCCAAACCATGATGCTGCCACCACCATGTTTGACAGTGGAGATGGTGTGTTCAGGGTGATGAGCTGTGTTGCTTTTACGCCAAACATAACGTTTTGCATTGTTGCCAAAAAGTTCAATTTTGGTTTCATCTGACCAGAGCACCTTCTTCCACATGTTTGGTGTGTCTCCCAGGTGGCTTGTGGCAAACTTTAAACAACACTTTTTATGGATATCTTTAAGAAATGGCTTTCTTCTTGCCACTCTTCCATAAAGGCCAGATTTGTGCAATATACGACTGATTGTTGTCCTATGGACAGAGTCTCCCACCTCAGCTGTAGATCTCTGCAGTTCATCCAGAGTGATCATGGGCCTCTTGGCTGCATCTCTGATCAGTCTTCTCCTTGTATGAGCTGAAAGTTTAGAGGGACGGTCAGGTCTTGGTAGATTTGCAGTGGTCTGATACTCCTTCCATTTCAATATTATCGCTTGCACAGTGCTCCTTGGGATGTTTAAAGCTTGGGAAATCTTTTTGTATCCAAATCCGGCTTTAAACGTCTTCACAACAGTATCTCAGACCTGCCTGGTGTGTTCCTTGTTCTTCATGATGCTCTCTGCGCTTTTAACGGACCTCTGAGACTATCACAGTGCAGGTGCATTTATACGGATACTTGATTACACACAGGTGGATTGTATTTATCATCATTAGTCATTTAGGTCAACATTGGATCATTCAGAGATCCTCACTGAACTTCTGGAGAGAGTTTGCTGCACTGAAAGTAAAAGGGGCTGAATAATTTTGCACGCCCAATTTTTCAGTTTTTGATTTGTTAAAAAAGTTTGAAATATCCAATAAATGTCGTTCCACTTCATGATTGTGTCCCACTTGTTGTTGATTCTTCACAAAAAAATACAGTATTATATCTTTATCTTTGAAGCCTGAAATGTGGCAAAAGGTCGCAAAGTTCAAGGGGGCCGAATACTTTCGCAAGGCACTGTATGTATAATCAAATAAATATTATGTCTTCTGATTTCAATATGAAATATATTTTAGTCTCATTTGATTGTGAAGTAACCAATGGTCAATGATCAGAATCCTACGATTTAGCTTTAAGTTTGAGCCAAATAAATATTAAACTGGCTTGTTGTCCTGTACCTTTCGGTCGAGGTGGACAACATCTTTCCAGCTTGACAGGAACCTCAGCCAGGAGCAACTTGCTTTGTTGGAAGAAGTCAGTGAGTTCCCTCAAGCTGAGGAAGGACTTGTGGACCCCCGAAAGACTGAATTGTTCATTCTTCATAATTAGACAGTCTTTGTAATCCAGCCCAAGAGGAGTCTAAGAGAATATTGAAAAGTACACCCCGTAACACATTATTTGGGGTGGCGTTCAGCCACAACTCTGTGATGCATAAGATATTACAGTTTGAATGTCCCGTTGTGGGTTTAATCTTCCACGTAGGTCACCCATTTTATTTTCCAAAGTTTGCACATTTTCTAGCAGAATGGAAAGCAGTGGGAGTTTATTCAATTGCCTACGAATTCTCAGAAGGCAGCCCGCCCTCCGGACCCTTTTCTTCTGCCTTCTCTTCACGCAAATGACAGGGATCTGGGTCTGTTCCCGGGAAAGCAGTATATCATTCACGTCGGGCTCGTTGGACTAGTTAAAGTAAAAAAAGGATTCTGCCAGTTTGTGGTGAGTAATCGCAGTTCTGATGTCCAGAAGTTATTTTTGGTCATAAGAGATGGTCGCAGCAACATTATGTACAAAATAAGTTAAAAACAACGCAAAAAACACAATTGGATAGGAACACGTAAAACGTCAGCCTTCTTCTCCAGTGTCATCTGTATTCACAAATTGCGCTTTATAAATTGACAACAGACTGTATGCCATGCCCACCTATCTGTTTCTGTCTCAGGTAGCCCGCAAAAGCCAGTGGATAGAATACAAGAATGTTATAATATTTGCCATAATCCTAATTCTCATGTGCCTAGGCCTACTTATCGCCAGAGTCTGTGACATGGTGAAACTTGAACTCATGTACTAAATCTGAAACAATATGATGGTGACATTTAAAATTGCTGTCATTCTTGAAAGTCAGGACAATCCTTGTCCTGCAAAGAAACATACTTTTTTATAGTTTAATAAATTGATTTTGCAAGCAGTAGGCATTTTCGCGATGCCATCACTTGCCCCGCATCTTCTAAATTATACATTTTTTGAAAAACACTGTTTTCATCATCAATTATCACAATAAAGGAAGTTCGACAAAAGAAAATTCATCCCTGTCGAACAGATAAAATGTTAGTTGATCTTTAGAAAATGTATCTTACATCTGCCGTTTTCATTAAGTCGCAATGATTTTTTTGCCACATTGCTTATTTGTCAATGGAAACCTGCCTACTGTTTTTGCTAGCACTTTCCCCCCAAAAGTGTACCATATGTGTTAACTTGGTTGAGTTTACAGATATACTGTAGGTCAACCTCACTGACTGGGTAACTACCAATACTGGTGGTATCCCAGATTATAATTAATGTGTATGTTACCTATTATGACAACTTGAAACTCCTTGCCATCCAAGTGAGAGGATAAATCCACAAGTACACCACAGAATACATGTAATATCTGCAAAAGTACAATGTAATTACTAGGCGTTACACAGGATTTAGCTAGTTAAATTGAGGTTTATCTTGAGGGACACTTGTAATTTACATTAACATATTTTAACCTTTATTTAACTAGGCAAGTCAGTTAAGAGCAAATTCTTATTTACAATGACAGCCTCCCGGGGAACAGTGAGTTAACTACCTTGTTCATGGGTATAATGACTGATTTTTACCTTGTATAAATGGGGATTCAATTCAGCCACCTTTCGGTTACTACTCGCCCAAGGTTACCTGCCGCCAGCTGTTTTAATCGGAACAAGATAGTTCAATGGAAATGCTCTGTGGCAAGCAATTGTAGCATATACTTTCTATGCAAACTTTGTAAATGTCACCAAAAAGGTAAGGTAATGGAAACATACAGTGCCTTGCGAAAGTATTCGGCCCCCTTGAACTTTGCGACCTTTTGCCACATTTCAGGCTTCAAACATAAAGATATAAAACTGTATTGTTTTGTGAAGAATCAACAACAAGTGGGACACAATCATGAAGTGGAACGACATTTATTGGATATTTCAAACTTTTTTAACAAATCAAAAACTGAAAAATTGGGCGGGCAAAATTATTCAGCCCCTTTACTTTCAGTGCAGCAAACTCTCTCCAGAAGTTCAGTGAGGATCTCTGAATGATCCAATGTTGACCTAAATGACTAATGATGATAAATACAATCCACCTGTGTGTAATCAAGTATCCGTGTAAATGCACCTGCACTGTGATAGTCTCAGAGGTCCGTTAAAAGCGCAGAGAGCATCATGAAGAACAAGGAACACACCAGGCAGGTCCGAGATACTGTTGTGAAGAAGTTTAAAGCCGGATTTGGATACAAAAAGATTTCCCAAGCTTTAAACATCCCAAGGAGCACTGTGCAAGCGATAATATTGAAATGGAAGGAGTATCAGACCACTGCAAATCTACCAAGACCTGGCCTTCCCTCTAAACTTTCAGCTCATACAAGGAGAAGACTGATCAGAGATGCAGCCAAGAGGCCCATGATCACTCAGGATGAACTGCAGAGATCTACAGCTGAGGTGGGAGACTCTGTCCATAGGACAACAATCAGTCGTATATTGCACAAATCTGGCCTTTAAGGAAGAGTGGCAAGAAGAAAGCCATTTCTTAAAGATATCCATAAAAAGTGTCGTTTAAAGTTTGCCACAAGCCAGCTGGGAGACACACCAAACATGTGGAAGAAGGTGCTCTTGTCAGATGAAACCAAAAGTGAACTTTTGGCAACAATGCAAAACGTTATGTTTGGCGTAAAAGCAACACAGCTCATCACCCTGAACACACCATCTCCACTGTCAAACATGGTGGTGGCAGCATCATGGTTTGGGCCTGCTTTTCTTCAGCAGGGACAAGGAAGATGGTTAAAATTGATGGGAAGATGGATGGAGCCAAATACCGGACCATTCTGGAAGAAAACCTGATGGAGTCTGCAAAAGACCTGAGACTGGGACGGAGATTTGTCTTCCAACAAGACAATGATCCAAAACATAAAGCAAAATCTACAATGGAATGGTTCAAAAATAAACATATCCAGGTGTTAGAATGGCCAAGTCAAAGTCCAGACCTGAATCCAATCGAGAATCTGTGGAAAGAACTGAAAACTGCTGTTCACAAATGCTCTCCATCCAACCTCACTGAGCTCGAGCTGTTTTGCAAGGAGGAATGGGAGAAAAAAATTCAGTCTCTCGATGTGCAAAACTGATAGAGACATACCCCAAGCGACTTACAGCTGTAATCGCAGCAAAAGGCTACAAAGTATTAACTTAAGGGGGCTGAATAATTTTGCCCGCCCAATTTTTCAGTTTTTGATTTGTTAAAAAAGTTTGAAATATCCAATAAATGTTGTTCCACTTCATGATTGTGTCCCACTTGTTGTTGATTCTTCACAAAACAATACAGTTTTATATCTTTATGTTTGAAGCCTGAAATGTGGCAAAAGGTCGCAAAGTTCAAGGGGGCCGAATACTTTCGCAAGGCACTGTAGCGACTGAGTGGAGATTTTGAAGAGCGCACATTCACAGGTAGGTAATTAGTGCCTACTGAGCCTCCAACCAGTGTAATCTCGGACAGCCAGAGCATCTGTCCACAAGAGATTACAACCCTGTGACAGTTATTACTGAAACAGATGCAGCTGAGAACAAACTAAACACGAAATGGTGAATTTAGTGGAAACTTTCCCATTTGTAACAAGCATTTGTTGTTACACCTCTGTAATTACCTTCTGCAATTACCACCAGTTACATGGTGTTATTATAGTGTAACAGAGTTATTACAATTAACTACAAAACTTGGTACAGTGTAATTATACAATACTAAGGACCCCTTAAAATGAAGTGTTACCACAAAAAGTTTTAAACTCTAACCAGCGTATTTGCAAACAGCACAGGAATGAAATCATCCACATGTATTGATATCATGTTTACTAATGATGCAGAAATGTGCTCTAAAGCAGTGTCCACATCCATTGGATGAAGTGATCATAATATAGTAGCCATATCTAGGAAAACCAAAGTTCCAAAGGCTGTGCCTAATATAGTGTATAAGAGGTCATAAAATACATTTTGTAGTGATTCCTATATTGAAGAGAATATTTGCTGATCTGTGGTGTGTAATGATGAGCACCCAGACGCTGCACTTGACGCATTTATGTAATGTGTTATTCCAGTTATTAATAAGCATGCACCCATTAAGAAAATGACTGCAAAAACGGTAAAATCCCCAAAGAATGACAAGGAATTAAAAAATGGTATGGTTGAGAGGGACGAAGCAAAAAGAATGTCAAATAAATCTGTCTACACAGCTGGTACTGTAAATTGAGAAATCATGTGACAAAACTAAACAAAGAAGAAGAAGAAACTGTGAAACTATGAAACTAAGATAAATGATACAGAGAATGATAGTAAAAAGCTTTGGAGAACCTTAAAACCCCATAAGGTTGGTGTCCACGCCTCCGAGGAAATCAAATAAGCGTAATAAGGCAATCCCCATCAAAATCCATCAGTTTAAGCTAGAGATGTTTTTAGTTTGCATTGGATGCGTCTCAATCCACCATATCTGCCTATGTCGCACTTCTGAATCTGCGCTTAAAGGTGACAGAGCTAGAGCAATGTTTGTCAGACCATGAGACATCCCGAAAATCGTTCTTCTCGCAACATTGTCTGTAGTGTCCGAACAGGATGGTGTTCTTAATTTTGCTCTATGACCTCCACAGGTGTCAGGAGACTCGTCTGAAGTCGGTACAGACCCTTTGCTATGAGACTCGAAATTGAGCTCAGGTGCATCCTGTTTCCATTGATCATTCTTGAGATGTTTCTACAACTTGGTTGGAGTCCACCTGGGGAAAATTCAATTGATTGGACATGATTTGGAAAGGCACAGTGCATGTCAGAGCAAAAACCAAGCCATTAGGTCAAAGGAATTGTCCGTAGAGCTCTGAGACAGGATTGTGCCGAGGCACCGATCTGGGGAAGTGTACCAAAAAAATTCTGCAGCATTGAAGGTCCCCAAGAACACAGTGGCCTCCATCATTCTTAAATGGAATAAGTTTGGAACCACCAAGACTCTTCCTAGAGCTGGCCGCCCGGCCAAACCGAGCAACCAGGGGAGAAGGGTCTTGGTCAGGGAGATGACCAAAAACTTGATGGTCACTCTGACAGAGCTCCAGAGTTCCTCTGTGGAGATGGGAGAACCTTCCAGAAAGACAACCATCTCTCCAGCACTCCATCAATCAGACCTTTATGGTAGAATGGCCAGACGGAAGCCAATCCTCTGTAATAGGCACATGACAGCCCTCTTGGAGTTTGCCAAAAGGCACCTAAAGGACTCACAGACAATGAGAAACAAGCTCTCTGGTCTGATAAAACCAAGATTTAACTCTTTGGCCAGAATGCCAAGCGTTACGGCAGGAGGAAACCTGACACCATCCATACAGTGAAGCATGGTGGTGGCAGCATCATGTGCATCCTGTTTTAGCAGCAAGGACCCCGAGACTAGTCAGGCACGAGGGAAAGAGGAACGCAGCAAAGTACAGAGAGATCCTTGATGAAAACCTGCTCAAGAGCGCTCAGGACCTCAGACTGGGCCAAAGGCTCACCTTCCAACAGGACAACAACCCTAAACACACAGACAAGACAGCACAGGAATGACAAGTCTCTGAATGTCCTTGAGTGGATCAGCCAGAGCCGGACTTGAACCCGATTGAACATCTCTGGAGAGACCTGAAAATAGCTGTACAGCGACACTCCCCATCCAACCTGACAGAGCTTGAGAGGATCTGCAGAAAAGAATTAGAGAAACTCCCCAAATACTGTTGGGCCAAACTTGTAGCCTCATACCCAAGAAGACTCAAGGCTGTAATCACTGCCAAAGGTGCTTCAACAAAGTACTGAGTAAAGGGTCTGAATATTTATATAAATGTGATATTTCTGTTTTTTAATTGTAAAAAATGTGCGTAGATTGATGAAAAAAAAAATGATTTAATCCATTTTAGAATAAGCTTGTAATGTAACAAAATGTGGAAAAAGTCAAGGGTTCTGAATACTTTCCGAATGCACTGTATGGAGACAGTTTGCTGCCAAAAATATTATTTAAATACATGTAAAGGAAAATAATTATAATTATAATAAAACGTTTCCTGATCTTCCATTTTATATATTTTGTGTGACTATCTGTTGTTCCATGTAGTGAATGTGTTATTCAAAGAATTTGTATGGGCTAATAGCAGTAATGCCCAAAATAATTGTTCATCAAATAATTTGGTTCTATTTTTATTTGATAGTTCAAATAGTGATAGTTGATAGTTCAGTTTGATAGGTCATAAAATTATAAATCAAATAGCTAAATGACCCTAGATTTGAGCTTTATTATGATGATACTATTTCCATAAATTAAATGGTGTACTGAAGCATGTGTGTTACTGTATGAAGTGAAGTTCTTAAGTTAAACCATTCAACTGCAATGGTTTTACATGTGTAAGGGCTATGAAATAAGGATCAGATACTAGTCGGATTGTACAACACAGAATGAAGGGTTTGAAAGTGTGCTGTCTTATGTGTTGATTTCGCTTACTTTTAATATACAGTACCAGTCAAAAGTTTGCACACATCTACTGATTCAAGAGTTTTTCTTAATTTTTATTATTTTGTAGAATAATAGCAAAGACCTCAAAACTTTGAAACAACACATATGGAATCAAATGGAATCATATGTGTTAAAAAAGTGTTAAACAAATCTAAATCTAAATATATTTTATATTTGAGATTCTTCAAAGTAGCCTCCCTTTCCCTTGATGACAGCTTTGCACACTCTTTGTATTCTCTCAATCAGCTTCATGAGGAAGTCACCAGGAATGCATTTCAATTAACAAGTGTGCCTTGTTAAACGTTAATTTGTGTCATTTCTTTAATGCGTTTTAGCCAATAAGTTTTGTTGTGACAAGGTACGGGTGGTATACAGAAGATTGCCCTATTAGGTAAAAGACCAAGTCCATTTTATAGCAAGAACAGCTCAAATAAGCATAGAGAAACGACAGTCCGTCATTATTTTAAGGTCAGTCAATACGGAAAATGTCAAGAACTTTGAAAGTTTCTTCAAGTGCAGTCGCAAAAACCATCAACCACTATGATGAAACTGGCGCTCATGAGGACCGCCACAGGAATGGAAGATGCAGAGTTACTTCTGCTGCAGAGGATACGTTCATTAGAGTTACCAGCACCTCAGATCGCAGCCCACATAAATGATTCACAGAGTTCAAGTATCAGCCTCCAGGCTGTGTAAGGGCTATTTGACCAAGAAGGAGAGTGATGGAGTGCTGCATCAGAAAACCTGGCCTCCACAATCACCTGACCTCAACCCTATTGAGATGGTTTGGGATGAGTTGGACCGCAGAGTGAAGGCAAAGAAGCCAACAAGTGCTCAGTATATGTGGGAACTCCTTCAAGACTGTTGGAAAAGCATTCCAGGTGCAGCTGGTTGAGAGAATACCAAGAGGGTATTAGCTGTCGCTGTCATCAAAGGAAAGGGTGGCTACTTTGAAGAATCTCAAATATAACGTATTTTGATTTGTTTAACACTTTTTTGGTTACTACATGATTCCATATGTGCTATTTCATAGTTTTGATGTCATTACTATTATTGTAGAAAATAGGAAAAATAAAGAAGGAACCCTTGACTGAGTAGGTGTGTCCAAACTTTTGACTGGTACTGTACGTGTCACGTTCTGACCTCTATTTCCTTTGTTTTGTCATTATTTAGTATGGTCAGGGCGTGAGTTGGGGTGGGCAGTCTATGTTTGTTTTTCTATGATTTGGGTATTTCTATGTTTCGGCTTAGTATGGTTCCCGATAGGGGCTCTGGCGCCCCTGGGCTGAGGGGCTCTGGCGCCCCTGGGCTGAGGGGCTCTGACGCCTCTGGGCTGAGGGGCGGGAGCTCTGGCAGCGCCGAACAGGCGGGAGACTCCGGCTTCGCTGGAGTGGAGGAAGGCTCTAGCAGGCGAGGCGCACTGTAGGCCTGATTGGGTGGTGCTGGCACTGGTGGTACTGGGCCGATGACACGCCCAGGAAGCCTGGTGCGGGGAGCTGCCACCGGAGGGCTGGTGCATGGAGGTGGTACTGGATAGACCGGACCGTGCAGCACCTGCCCAACCTTACCCAGCCTGCCCAACCTTACCCAGTTGAATGCTCCTGGTCGCCCTGCCAGTACGGCGAGGTGGAATAGCCGCACTGGGCTATGCAGGCAAACTGGGGACACCTTGCGCAAGGCTGGTGCCATGTAAGCTGGCCCAAGGAGACACACTGGAGACCAGATGCATAGAGCCGGCTTGATGGCACTTGGCTCAATGCTCACTCTAGCCCGGCCGATACGCGGAGCTGGTATGTACCGCACCGGGCTATGCACCCGCACTGGGGACACCGTGTGCTCCACAGCATAACACGGTGCCTGCCCGGTCTCTCTTGCCCTCCGGTAAGCACAGGAAGTTGGCGCAGGTCTCCTACCTGGCTTCACCATACTTCCTGTGTATCCCCCCCCCCCAAGACATTTTAGGGGCTGACTCTCAGGCTTCCTACCGCGCCGCCGTGCTTGTTTCTCCAACTTCATTCTCCTGTAACCCTCTTCGCACTGCTCCAGCGAATCCGCCCCTCTGTCCAGAGCTTCCGCCCCTCTGTCCAGAACTTCCGCCCCTCTGTCCAGAGCTGCCGCCCCTCTGTCCAGAGCTGCCCCTCTGTCCCGAAGGCGTGAGTTGGGGTGGGCAGTCTGTTTGTTTTTCTATGATTTGGGTATTTCTATGTTTCGGCCTAGTATGGTTCTCAATCAGAGGCAGGTGTCATTAGTTGTCTCTGATTGAGAATCATACTTAGGTGGCCTGGGTTTCACTGTGTGTAAGTGGGTGATTGTTCCTGTCTCTGCACCAGATAGGGCTGTTTTTGGTTTCCCGCGTTTATTGTTTTTGTAGTGTTTGTGTTTATTTATTTTTATTAAACATGAATCAATATAACCACGCTGCGTTTTGGTCCGCCTCTCCTTCACCACAAGAGAACCGCTGCAGTACGTATTTTAATAGAACCTCCTTTGACAGTTTAAGCCATAATCTAATGATTACCTTAATATTTAACAATCGTTATCACAGAAGTGATAAAAGGAGGGAGTGTAATTGTATACAGTATGCATCTACTCTCACTCTTTCTTTGTTCATGCAGGTGACTGTCACACCCTGGCCTTAGTTATCTTTGTTTTCTTTATTATTTTGGCCAGGGTGTGATATGGGTGATTTATGTGTTTAGCCTTGTCTAGGGTTTTTTGTAGATTTTATGGGGTTGTGTTCAGTTTAGGTGTCTAGGTAAGTCTATGGTTGCCTAGATTGGTTCTCAATCAGAGGCAGGTGTTTATTGTTGTCTCTGATTGGGAACCATATTTAGGCAGCCATATTCTTTGGGTATTTTGTGGGTGATTGTTTCCTGTCTTTGTGTTTTATGCACCAGTTAGGACTGTTACGGTTTTCAAGTTTATTGTTTTGTGGTTTGTTCATGTTTGAGTTTTCTTATTAAAGAACCATGAACTATAACCACGCTGCGTTTTGGTCTGCCTCACCTTCCCAGGAAGAAAGCCATGACAGTGACTGTGATCTCCTCCTCAGACCAATTGGCAAAACACCCAGAATATGTTCTGGAAGTTAGGATAAGAGAAATTGCTCAGTGTCTTGGGAAACTGAGCCCGCGCTATAACAGCCAGTCACCTGCAGGAACCAACCCTATGAACCATGCCTATGTAGCTTTTTCTGTGTAGCAGTATTTAGTAAGAAAACAGAAGGGACCGCCCTGCCGGAGCTTTTGGCAAACTTGTACTTAGTATATGTGTTGCTTGTAACCTCTCCAATTAACTGATAATAAAGAACGATTAATTTAATATTGACTTCAGATGTTTCCTTGGTATTGAATTTCCACCACAAACTGATAAGATGTTTGTGGGAGCTGTTTTGATAGACTTCAGTGCAGCTTTTGACATTATCGATAATAATCTGCTGCTGCAAAAACTGTGTTATGTCTACATCTGCTGCTATATCGTGGATCGAGAGTTACCTGTCTAACAGAATACAGAGGGTAACTCACAATTATACGTCAGCTACCACAGCAAGTGAAATCACTGCAACACTTAACAAAGAGCTGCAGTAAGTTTTAGAATGGGAGGCAAGTAATAAGGTAGTAGTAAATATTTCAAAACCCAAAAGGATTATATTTGGGTCAAATCATTAACTACTACCTTATTACTAAACCTAACTAAATCTTGTAATGACTAAGGTGGAAATTGAGCAAGTTGAGAAGATTAAACTGCTCGGAGTAACCCTGGATTGTAAACTGTCATGGTAAAATCATATTGATGCAACGGTAGCTAAGATGGAGAGAGGTCTGTACTTAATAAAGCGTTACTCTGCTTTCTTGACAAAATAAGTCCTACAGGCCCTAGTTTTGTCACACCTGGACTACTGCCCAGTCATGGTCAAGTGCCACAAAGAGGGACATATGCAAATTACATTCGGCCCAAAACAGAGCAGCACAGCTGGCCATTAAATATATATTGTATATGGAGAGAACATCAATGATATGCATGTCAATCTATACTGTCTCAAAGTAGAGGAGAGATTGAATGCATCACTACTTGTCTTTGTGAGAGACATTGACACGTTGAAAACACCGAGTTGTCTGTTCAAATGACTAGCATACAGCTCAGACACCCATGTAAAGCCCACAAGACATGCCACCATAGGTCTCTTCACAGTCTCCAAATCCAGAACAAGCTCTGGGAAACGCACCGTACTACATAGAGCCATTACTACATGGAACTCTATTCCACATCATGTAACTGATGCAAGCAGTAAAATCAGATTATAAAACAGATACAACTAAACCTTATGGAACAACGCTAACTGTGAAGACACACACACACACACACACACGCACATACGTGCACACAGACGCTGGCACACACACTCTACACACAGGTACATGGTAATATTGTTGTATGGTGATATTATACATTTTCTATTGTAGATATGCAGTGGTGTAATAATGTTATAAGATGTACAGTTATTTATTATTATTTTTGATTGTAAGGGGGATTCCTAATAAATACAATACAATACAGGTGGACCATCCGGACTATCTAAATAAAGTGTGACCAAAAGTAAATCCAGATTAAAGCAATTTGAGGTTTGATTATGTTTCATAATTGTCAACTTTTTACCTGAACGCAGACAGTGAGAAAGAACTTGTCATAGTCTTTGGGGCTGCGTCTTAGCAGAAACCTGCCATCTTTGGCGCCTACTTTTTTCAGCTTGTGCACTGCAAACTCAGACCTGAGAAAACAACATATAAAGGCACACAGACGTTTACATCTAATGTATCTCTATGGGTTTGATATAAGTCTGAAAGAACCTACGTGATTGGCCCATGGCAGTTGCTTTCAATGTCTTCAAGCAGGCTGGGAGGAGCAACGTCTTGACAGAAATAGTGACTGGAGTCTGTAGTCAGCCTGAAGTAGCCATCCACAAGTGAAACAAATGAAAGCGCCTCAGTCACTGTTTGAAACTCGGCCTCCTGTGGAGAAAAATGGTGACATGCACACTTTTTCATTAGCCATAAACCCCCCGAAATGGATGTTGCTCAGGTGCAATGAGTCAGCACCAATTGTTTTTGATTAGGCATTACTTAAGGATGTATAGAGCATTGATTCAGTGTTATCAACCAACCAGGCATCTGTCGTCCTGCCGGGTGATCGTGACCACCCTGCTGTCCTGGGGAACCTGCTCGTGGCACGCCCTCTTGATGTTGATGTCGATGATCTCTGGGAAGTCACAAAATGTCTGCCACTCCTGTGAAAGAATGTACAGTTATAAAAATACTACTGTTCCCTGAAGGAGGGAACGAAGTATAACATACTATGGGGAGTTAACCCTGAAGCAAACTGAAATCACGCCCAATGTGCCAATGAATGCCGAGCCCGCCCTTGGAAGCCCCGCCTTCCTGGCTATAATACCAGGGCTCACATCCATTTCCTCAATTCAGTACCGCTCTTCAGCGAGCCCAAACCCCATTGACGGCTTGGGGCCAAAATATGTTATACCTCGTTCCCTCCTTCAGGGAACAGCAGTTATAGTCATAACTGTACGTTCCCTTGTTCCTTTTCAGGAAGTCACTTGATATAACATACTATGGGGACATACAATCAAGCCCCAAGCCGGCTCAGAGGGTACCAAACAAGGAGGCCCATGGCAGCCCAAGCACACACAGGTTCCTCCGGCTCAAAAAAGGCTACAGAAGCCACTTTTGTCCCTCAGACTTAACCGAGAAGCCTGAACTGTCAGAGAGAAGCCTGAACTGCAGTCCAAGTTCCTATACCCCACAGTTCCAATACCAATATTAACCTTGAGAGCCTAAAATGTCAGAACTCATAAAAGGAACTGCAAGTCCAAAACAACAAAACACATGTCGTAACTTGGTAAAGTGCACACGGGCGCTGCATAAACATCGACCAGAGACGATGAACCCCGGCAGACCAAGGCTCAAACCCACAGGGAACCGTGGTAACCCGGACAAAATCCTGCATAACTTCGACCACGGCAGCCATGTCCTTAAACCCTATCAGTTCCAAAAAGGCTCACACAAGACCTGAGTCTGGAGTGCCAAAATTCACAAAATGAACCGTAAGTCCAAAACAACAGAGAACCTGATGTGACTTGATAATGCGCATTCGCGCTCTGCCTCATCGAAGACACAAGGTAGCTCAAGGCTTAATCCCACAGGGGAACTGTTTCAGACTGTTTCAGACACCTCTGAAGACACTAGCCACTTCCATGGTAATCGGAAGAGCTTAGGTGATTTACCTCTGAACACTCAAATGCTGGTTTCTCAACCAACTGTTGGATAAGGGGTACAATGGGGTGTTAACAACACTCGGTGGAGAAAACAGATCCTGACTGCCAATGTGTCCAGCCTGAGACATTAAGTTATCCTGATTCTCAAAACGTACCATTGTTACGAATGTGGAGTCACATTCGGAAGGTTGTGGCCTTCGGGTGTAGAGTATTGCAGACTTGAAATACTGTTATAAATAGCCAGGACCCCAAAAAATCACTATTTCACGAATATCATCATTCAGGGGGTCTAGCAGCTTCATCATCATGGTACTTTTTGAGTATAGATTTTTTTAACCTTTTTTTAACTAGGCAAGTAAGTGAAGAACAAATTCTTATTTTCAATGACAGCCTAGGAACAGTGGGTTAACTGCCTTGGTCAGGGGCAGAACGACAGATTTTTAGCTTGTCAGCTCGGGGATTTGATCTTGCAAACCTTTCAGTTACTAGTCCAACGCTCTAACCACTAGGGTACCCTGCTGCCCATATTAGGTATAATTGAAACTTTTATCTCATTATTGTAAGTGATTAAATAAGTATAGCTAGTTATAATTGTAACATTTTGGCAGATTATAAGAAAAGACAGTCAGTCATTACCTGGCTAAAAGAGAAGGAATATTATGTCTATCGTTTACAGGAAACTCACTCTCCAATTACAGATGATATTGTATGGAAAAAGGACTGGGAGGGAGAAATATATTTCTGTCATGGGCAAAGAAACTCAAAAGGGGTGATGATATGAATCAATAACAATTTCGATCCGAATGTGCAAACTGTCCAAACAGATTAGATAGTAAGGTGGATCATTTTAAATATTCTATTGGACGATAAACAGATTTGGCTAATTAATCTATATACTATATACTGTACATGGTGGTGGCTTAATCAAACTAGTCATCTTGATTACTTTCTTGTATCCCTCACACTGGCACCAAAAGTAAAAAAAAAAAAAAAAAAAATTAAAAAAAAAGCTTTGATAGGGGGCAGAATGCAGTCGGACCATCAAATATAACTCTTACAGAATTTCCACGTGGGCGAGGACATTAGAAATGTAATCAAAGCCTACTGGATGACAACCTGTTTTTAATCAAGACAAAGAATTTTTAAGACAAAGAATAACTTTATCCTGCATAACATAGGTAGAGCAGATTCCCATATTGTATGGGACACTTTTAAATGTGCCATTAGAGGTTATGCAATTCGATACTCATCTTTAAAACAAAACATTTAGGTCAAAATAGTTAATATTATATTCAAAGGAAATAGTATAAATAACAGTACAGATGGATAGCAATAAAAACGGTACCATAGAGGCAAATAATAAGTTATGGATGAACTTATTTGGGAACGATCAAGTATAATGTATTACAAAAGTAAAGCGAATTGGATGGAAAATCTTCAACATAGAAATGCTACCAATGTGGTCTTCTGAGTGACGCAGCGGTCTAAGCCACTGCATTGCAGTGCTAGAGTCGTCACTACAGACCCAGGTTTGATTCCGTGTCACAGCTGGCCGCGATCGGCGCACAATTGTCCTAGTGTGTCCGGGTTAGGGAGGGTTTGGCTGGTCGGGATGTCCCTGTCCTATTGCGCTCTAGCGACTCCTGTGGCATGCCAGGTGTATGCATGCTGACACGGTCACCAGGTGTACGGCGTTTCCTCCAACAAATTGGTGTGGCTGGCTTCCGGGTTAAGCAGGCATTGTGTGTCAAGAAGCAGTGTGGCTTGGTTGGGTCGTGTTTCGGAGGACGCATGACTCTCGACCTCGCCTCACCCGAGTATGCACGGGAGTTGCAGTGATGAGACAAGACTGTAACTACCAATTGGAAATCATGAAATTGGGGAGAAAAAGTGGTAAAGTTATTTTTTTTTCTTTTTTTTTTACATCATTGTTGGATAAGGGCTTGTAAATAAGCATTTCATGGTAAGGTCTACACATGTTGTATTCAACACAGGTGACAAATAAAAATTGATTTTATTTAGCATGTGTAAAGATCCATGACCTTCCAGAGCCAACTAAACAAGACTGGTCAAGCTCTGTTTTTATTCTGACTTCTCAATACTGAGCTTCTACTTCTTATCATTAAAGACATTCTGACTTGTACACACTCGGAACAGGCCATTTTACGGTTTTGCCCACATTGACCGAGCCACTTGGGAGCACTGTTGCCTTAGTAAATTATTGGGGAGGAGGGCCCCCGAGCCAAACAACCTTGTGTCACACCCTGACCATAGTTTGCTTTGTATGTTTCTATATTTTGTTTGGTCAGGGTGTGATCTGAGTGGGCATTCTATGTTGTGTGTCTAGTTTGTCTGTTTCTGTGTTTGGCCTGATATGGTTCTCAATCAGAGGCAGGTGTTAGTCATTGTCTCTGATTGGGAACCATATTTAGGTAGCCTGTTTGGTGTTGGGTGTTGTGGGTGATTGTTCCTGTCTCTGTGTTTGCACCAGATAGGGCTGTTTTGAGTTTTCACGTTTCTTGTTTTGTTAGTTTATTCATGCATAATGTCTTTATATATTAAACATGAATAACCACCACGCTGCGTTTTGGTCCGCCTCTCCTTCACCTCAAGAAAACCGTTACACCTTGTTAGCGAAACTGGCTCAAAAAAACATCAGCCTGTCCCTCTCAGGAATCCAGAGAACTGGCTCTGTTTATTCGGAAGCACTGTGCTAGGATTACCCATCTTGTTAGCCTCTTGAGCTAAGTAACGCGCCACTCATCAGCAAAATCTTTAAACAGGGGTTAGAAACGCTTCACAGCTGCAGGGACAGGAAGTAAATACCTTCCTCCAAACCTGGAGGAACCCCTATCAACTCTGACCACCGATCTTTCTCACAAAGTCAGCCCGACTCCCAGTGGAAGTTGAACCCAGCCGGAGACAATGGTCTTGCAAACTGGTCTGAGCCAAGGCCTCCGAGTGTGTTTCCACCCCAGACAAAAGGACAGCACTCGTGAGAATCTTACATTTTTCATCGTGAAACCACATGCCCTCGGGCACGGTCAGAGGTTCAAACCCAGCTGGTTAGCCTTTTCAAACGTACTCTTACCACTCAAGTAAGGAAGCATTAGCTACACAAGCAGAGCAGAAAGTAGTTAGCTTTCACCAAACACAAAAACCGATACCAAGACCCAAAAACTCGCAACATCTAGTGGGACGAGTACTTTATCCTCATAACAGACACTTAAATCGGATCTGAATCTCCTAGCCATCATGTGCTTGAAAGTGAAGAGTGAAGAATTGAGGAAATGGAGCGAGCCCCCATATTATAGCCAAGAAGGCGAGGCTTCCGAGTGCGGGCTTGGCATCCATTGGCAGGTTGGGCATGATTTTAGTTTGCTTCAGGTGAATAGGATTGGTTATTAACTCAAGTGATAGAAAAATGACATATTTACCTGATTTGTTCGATATTTAGCAATTATTTACTTAACAAACAGTGAGATATTTCTGTCCTGCTAATACTGAGTTTGTCTGTCCACTCTAGCTTCCTGCCGCTAGGCTGGGTGTCATAGACATGGTTTTTACTAAAGATAGCTTGAAGCTGAAAATTGATTGATGTCTCGGTGATAAAAAACAAACAGCCAAATTCCATTCTATCATTTGTGGGGCATGTGAGACATATGCCTCTGGTCTAACTGGACCTACATTCTATCTAGGAGATTGTGGTTGTAACTGGGATAGAGAGGAGTAGAACAAAGGCCTCAATGGTTCTTAGACATCCTGGCATCTGGGAAATTAGGCCAGAGTAGGCGGTTTAGATAACGCCAGGTGCAGATAAAGACAGGATGAGACCAAAGTGGCTCGTGGTGCCCGTCAATCTATAAGGGAAGGGTGGAGCCAGCCATGGTTGAAGCATTTTTAGGTTTGGTATATAAAGACATGGTATTCTCTGTATGATTAAAGCACTCGGTCCGACAGTCAAGACTGCTGGGCTGGCTTCCCGGGTGGTGCAGTGGTTAAGGGCGCTGTATTGCAGTGCCAGCTGTGCCAGCTGTGCCATCAGAGACTCTGGGTCCGCGCCCAGGCTCTGTCGCAACCGGCGGCGCGATGCACAATTGGCCTAGCGTCGTCCGGGTTAGGGAGGGCTTGGCCGGTAGGGATGTCCTTGTCTCATCGCGCACCAGCGACTCCTGCGGCGGGCCGGGCGCAGTGCGTGCTAACCAAGGTTGACAGGTGCATGGTGTTTCCTCCGACACATTGGTGCGGCTGGATTCCGGGTTGGATGCGCGCTGTGTTAAGAAGCAGTGCGGCTCGGTTGGGTTGTGTATCGGAGGACGCATGACTTTCAACCTTCGTCTCTCCCGAGCCTGTACGGGAGTTGTAGCGATGAGACAAGATAGTAGCTACTAAAAACAATTGGATACCACAAAATTGGGGGGAAAAAGGGGTAAAATTCAACAACAAAAAAACACAAAAAAAGACTGCTGGGCTGACGGCTTCATTACTGCAAAAATTAATAGATATTAAATAAAGATGATTGTTAGAAGAAATGACCAAGTCTCTCTCAGTACTGAATTTCCACGACACTCCCCATAGCATGTTATATCGAATGACCAACTGAAAGGGAACATTATTTATGTTTCGTGGTCAGTCAATGTAGATATAGGATGATAGTCATGATCATGACCCACAGTAGGGACTTTGCACATTCTCTCACCAGGACATCTGCAGGGCAGTGACTTCCACTGAATTGTATACCGCTCTCTCCGGAGACCCGCATAAGTTTGAATGTTGGTTCCTTCTGCTGCAGCTGGGAGCCAGGATGGTTCACCTGAAAGGTCTCAGTGCCATGGGAAGGCTCCACCCCTGCCAGCTCCATCAGGTACTTCAGCTTTAGACTGCGTTCCCCCACCGAGCAGCGGCCAAGCTTCTTCAGGAACCGTTTCAGAGTGTTGCGGATTCTGTAGCGCGCAAGCCGGCTCAGTTGCTGGATTTCCTGCCGATGTGTCTCGGGAAGGCATGACTTGTAACTGAAAAAAATGGTAATTGATATATTGTGCACAGCCAAATAAGAAACCAAGAGACCCGTTGGCATAAAGAAATGTACTCATTTTCATACCCTCTTTTCAGTATTCATACCTGACATTCTTGCACACCTCCCTTACGCTCTGGTTGTGTTCCTTAGCCAGTCGCAATAGGTCGAGCACTGCCAGGCCAAGACACTCCTCCTGGACGCTCAAGGGAGGTGAGACCCCTGCCTGGCCAGCCACAAAGTCACTACGGGACTAAAGGGTCACAAAAAATTAAGAATATACACAGAATGCAGGAAGTAGTAGAACACTTACAGTGCCTTCGGAAAGTATTCAGACCCCTTGACTTTTTACACATTTTGTTAGGTTACAGCCTTATTCTAAAATTAATTAAATTGTTTGTTTTTTTCATCAATCAACACATTGACAAAGCAAAACAGGTTTTTGATTTTTTTTTGCTAATTAATAAAAAATAAAAAACTGAAATAGCACATAAGTATTCAGACCCTTTGTTGAAGCACCTTTGGCAGCGATTACAGCCTCAAGTCTTCTTGGGTATGACACTACAAGCTTAGCACACCTGTATTCAGGGAGTTTTTGTCATTCTTCTCTGCAGATCCTCTCAAGATCTGTCAGGTTGGATGGGGAGCGTTGCTGAATAGCTATTTTCATGTCTCTCCAGATTTGTTAGATCGGGCTCAAGTCTGGGCTCTGGCTGGGCCACTAAAGGACATTCAGAGACTTGTCCCGAAGCAACTCCTGCATTGTCTTGTCTGTGTGCTTAGGGTCGTTGTCCTGTTGTAAGGTGAACCTTTGCCCCAGTCTGCGGTCCTGACCAATCTTGAGCAGGTTTTCATTAATAAGGAGCTCTCTGTACTTTGCTCCGTTCATCTTTGCTTCGATCCTGACTAGTCTCCTAGTCTCTGCCGCTGAAAAACATCCCCACAGCATGATGCTGCCTTACAATAATTCATAGTAGGGATGGTGCCAGGTTTCCTCCAGACGTGACCCTTAGCATTCTGACCAAAGAGTTTGTGATTGGTGGAGTGCTGCAGAGATGGTTGTCCTTTTGGTTCTTGGTCACCTCCCTGACCAAGTCCCTTCTGCCCCGATTGCTCAGTTTGGCCTGGTGACCAGCTTTAGGAAGAGTCTTGGTGGTTCCAAACTTTGTCCATTTAAGAATGATGGAGGCCACTGTGTTCTTGGGGACCTTCAATGCTGCAGAATATTTTTGGTACCCTTCCCCATATCTGTGCCTCGATACAATCCTGTCTCGGAGCTCTACGGACAATTCCTTTGACCTCGTAGCTTGGATTTTGCTCTGATATGCACTGTCAACTGTGGGACCTTATATAGATAGATGTGTGCCTTTTCTAAATCATGTCCAATCAATTGAATTTACCACAGGTGGACTCCAATCAAGTTGTAGAAACATCTCAAGAATGATCAATGGAAACATGATGCACCTAAGTTCAATTTTGAGTCTCATAGCAAAGTGTCTGAATACTTATGCAAATAAGCTATCTGTTTTTGTGTTTTTATACGTTTGCAAAAAAAGTCTAAAAACCTGTTTTTGCTTTATCAGTATGGGGTATTGTGTGTAGATTATATTTTTATATTATACATTTTAGAATAAGGCTGTAACATATCAAAATGTGGAAAATACAAAATGTTTGAATACTTTCCGAAGGCATCCTACGTATACATGCATGTGTTCTGCCCTTGTGGACATTCTAAAGCTAATCATTCACAACAAATGGCCTTATGTAGTTTTGGAAAATCAGAATTATGCGATAATGTAATTTCACATTATTTATTGCCATATCAAAAGAGTCTATATCTAAATATGAGTTTTGGCTTACTGCAAAGTTTGGAAGTGTTTTCTATGTACCTGTGCAAAGAGATAATCAATGACACAGTAGTCGAGCACTGCACTGATTCTGCCTCTTCTCAGACAGTAGCGGTATGATGTTTTTGACCCCTCTCCAAACCAGTTGGCAAAGAAAAACCTTTGTAACAATAGGGGCAATAAAAAAGTACCATTTTATACATACATGAGTCATTCAGTTCACATTCACAGCTATTAAAATCCCTTTGTATGATAAAACAGTATGGTGGTGCTATGCTGGTGCACTACACATGACTAAGACCAAATAAAGTGCAACATAACAGTTAATATTGGGCATAAAATGTATTTCTAGTCAAATGTTTATTTTTTACACAAAAATCCATAAAGTTTTTTCTCACCTGACTCTGTAGCGAATGCTAATGTTTTCATCAGTGCTGAAAACATGTGTTGGGGGGTAAAAGTTGGACAGATCATCAAACGCCAAAGCAAATAGGCTGTGGTACACTGGTAGGATTCCTAAGGAGAGAGAAAAGTTATTGTAAGAAATGTTTTTTTTTTGCAGGTTTGAACATCCATGCTAATACGTGACTGCATTCTCAAGAAATATAAAGCGAATAGACAGCAAGGTTCTGAAGGAAGATACACAAGGCTCCAATAAATATTTTGTAATTCCACAACAAATGGGTATGCACACTCAAAAGGTGGCGTAGTCAAGGAAATTTACAAAATTCCTCCCTTAAAGGGGCAATCTGGGATTTAAATAACAACAAAGTGATCAACTTGCCACTTTTTTAGTAAGCAGCTTAATGATGTTTATTTCACACCATACTACAATTACTCCTCAGACTGTTACAATATATGCTCTTCAACAGGGTTAAATAAAAAAAATGACAACCATATTCACATAAAAACACATATCTTACCACATTTTTTTGCTGCCAGGACACAGACCCTTTCAGCAGAGATTTGTCCAGAGGATATGTTGAATGTTGTTCCCACCTTTGTGGCAGGGAGGAAGTAGAGATGGACTTGTAAACCAGAGCCAGAACCAGACATTTGGCTGCCCCCCCTCTCCCTGTCCATTAGAGGTGCTGTCTCCTCCTCAGTGAGATCCATTGGCAGAACCACTCCTGAAACACAAATTATCTGAGAAACTGCAAGTAAATTTAGGGAAGAGGAAGGATAGTGACGTCCTAGATTTTACAAGAAGAGGATGACGTCAACAAGCTCACTACTAAAGCCACAAGGGAAAATGAAATGTTATTAAAAGCTAGGGGTTTCCTAAACAGAAGAACTAAACCATGGGGATCTACACAATACATTTTGTTGAATCTATTTCAACAAGACCAGGTTGAGCCTTTTTGATCAGAAAACTGAAAATATATGTTGAAAAATATATACAAATAGTAAAAAACATACCGCGTGAGAGCAACACTCTCATTTAAACAAACCTAACATTCCAACACAGTTGTGAGTCTTAACATCCAAAGATTAACATTTGAACTGGACTCAAGCACTTAATCACATAACCTCAATTACTTAATCAATGTTGTCTTGACACTACCTAGTGTCAGCTTGACAAAAATAAGCAGTAAAAGACATCAATTGAAGTTGAGTCTTCACCACTACATCCACACAGTATCCTATGTACGTACTCCATTACCTCAAAATATGATTGACAGCAAGGTGTCTTCTTTCTGATCAGGCATCCATGTCTTCGATGTCTCTTGTTGATGAGGCTTTTGCTTCTATGTTTCATGGTGGTGGGAGGAGGAAAGTAATACAGTTTCCTGTTTGAGACAGAGCAACATATTTCCTGACCAAAATATTTATTTTGATTAGTATCTTCAACCTGTTTTAACCTCACCCTGTTCTAGTTTGCAGAAGAGACTTAACAATAAATTACATCTGTCAATACCATTTCCTCTGTGGGGAAAAGGAATGTAAGACTTGAAAGTGTGACAGTAATGGTATGAGAAATTATTTTAGCCTTTTTCACATGTAGCAGATATAGACAGAAAATGTGTAAACAGACTTGAACATGAGTTGGAATGTTATTCAACTGACTTGTTCAAGACAAAAAGAAAGCTCTTTGAAGCTGTACTGTGGTTTCCTCTTTCACTGACAAGCAGTGGGTTCATGTAGTTTCCTGTCACGAACCAAACAAAAAAAGATACCCAAGTTATATGAATGTGAAAACCCTGTGTTGTTCAATGGGAAGACTTAGCTTCCCATTAGGCATTGACTGTTTGCCATACGAGGTTATGTTTCTCTTAATGTAATTTAGATTTCACCATAGCCTCTCAAGCCTCTCAAACCTCTCTATCGGTATATGAAATTATTCAATATTGCCCTTGATAATTTTAATCAGGTGTGTTGATGCTGTACTACAGTTGGTAATCTTCCATTGTTTAGACTATAAGGCCATACCATTATGAGTCTTCCGTTAAGAGTTCATATCATATTTGCTGAGTGTACCATAAACTGCAAAGGCAGTCTGACTTGAAGATGTTCATCCGAACGTTGTGAGTAGAGTGCGGGTTTGCTATTACTCTTTATGGAGTGCAGTAGCACTTCAAGACTTCTGGTCTGCCAGTTTCCAGACCTTGTTAGTTCCAACTGTTTACAGAGTTTCAAGCACATGAGCAAGTTGACATGCATGGCTCATGGGGTGGAAAAGTGGGAGGTTCTAGGTCTGAGATTGAGCAGGCAGCAGGAAGCAAAGGCAGAACACAAAACACAGTTTAACATTTATTTTCTTAAGGCACATTCCAGCACATTCTCAAAACAGTTCAATTCCTTTGTTTCCAAACTCTGTTCCATAAATATCACTTCTTACTTTTACTATAAAACCATGCTACTTAAGACACATACAAACCAACCAAACAGGAAGCAACACAGCCCAGCAGCCAGCTGTCTTTCTTCATTTATACTCAATTACAGCACAAACTCATTTGCCACGTGCTCTTCTATGGTATATTGGCGTTCGCACAATTTAGTGTGCATGCTGCCACCTACTGTGAAGAATGGAAACAGGATTCCATACAAACTAGTAAAATAAAGAAACTACACTAAATCAAACTACTTTTCTCTTCAAAATAAAAACGGATCTTATCCCTACATAGGCTCAAGGGGAGCCTAGGAGGGCAGGCCGTCATCTGGCGCCAGTACCCCTTGCAAGTTCTCTGTTGTAAACTCCTGAAGTCCCAAATAACTTTTCTGCCGAAGCCACAATAATGTCCCGTTTCTTTGACACTCGAGCCATACAGTTTATAACTGTGTCAATGAATGCCACAGAATCTAACTTTTTAACACACAGGGTCTATTTTGACTGGCAGAAAACATTTACAACTGGCAATGGTAAATCCAATACCATTATCTTCACTAGTTACTTTTTCTCAATGCTTTTATAATCACAGCCGCATAGGAGATTCGATTGACCACTAACTTTAGCCACCTTAATCGCCTTCACCCTTACAGTGCACTCCAGGAACTCGGGATCATGATCCCCACCACAATTTCAACATTGTCATCCTTCACACCTTTCTTCAGTATACTCTGTCCGTCTGCACACACTTTCAAATCTAATTTTATTGGTCACATACACATGGTTAGCAGATGTTAATGTGAGTGTAGCGAAATGCTTGTGCTTCTAGTTCCGACAGTGCAGTAATATCTAACAAGTAATCTAATAATTCCCCAACAACGACCTAATACACACAAATCTAAAGAGGTGAATGAGTATGTACATAAGTATATGCATGAGTGATGGCCGAGCGGCAAGGTGCGGTAGATGGTATAAAATAAGGGCGCTGTATTGCAGCGCCAGCTGTGCCATCAGAGATCCTGGGTTTGCGCCCAGGCTCTGTCGTAACCGGCCGCGACCGGGAGGTCCGTTGGGTGACTCACAATTGGCCTAGCGTCGTCTGGGTTAGGGAGGGCTTGGTCGGTAGGGATGTCCTTGTCTCATCGCACACCAGCGAATCCTGTGGTGGGCCGGGCGCAGGGCGCGCTTGCCAAGGTTGCCAGGTGCACAGTGTTTCCTCCGACACATTGGTGCGGCTGGCTTTCGGGTTGGATGTGCGCTTGTGTTAAGAAGCAGTGCGGCTAGGTTGGGTTGTGTATCGGAGGAGGCAGGACTTTCAACCTTCGTCTCCCCCTAGCCTGTACGGGAGTTGTAGCGATGAGACAAGATAGTAGCTACTGCAACAATTAGACAATTGGGGAGAAAAAGGGGTAAATAAATAAAAAGATTGTATAAAATAGTCACTTTAAACTACATGTGATGAGTAATGAAAGATATGGAACCATTATTAAAGTGACGTAGTTTAAAGTGACTAGTGATTCATTTATTAAAGTGTCCAGTGATTGGGTCTCAAAGTAGGCAGCAGCCTCTGAGTTAGTGTTTAGCAGTCTGATGGCCATGAGATAGAAGAGTTTTTTCAATCTCTCGGTCCCAGCTTTGATGCACCTGCACTGTCATCACCTTCTGGATGATAGCGGTGTGAACAGGCATCGCTCTTGAAACATGCATCCTTACATTTTCTCACACTGCAATGGTTGGGGAACGAAAGCTCTTACAGCAAATCTTAAGTAACCAAGCGTCAAGTAACCAAGCACGCAGTGCATGCTGACCCGGTTGCCAGGTGTACGGTGTTTCTTCTGACACATTGTTGCAGTTAGCTTCCAGGTTAAGTGGGCATTGTGTCAAGAAGCAGTTGGGTTGTGTTTCGGAAAACGCACGGCTCTTGACCTTCGCCTTTCCTGAGTCTGTATGGGAATTGCAGTGATGAGACAAGACTAACTACCAATTGGATACCATGAAAAAGGGGTAACATTTTATTTTATTAATAAAAAAATGTTAACACAGAACCGACACTTTCCTCCATTCACCTAGCGGGTAAGGTGTTGGGCACCAACTACCCCTAGAATTCTCTTCAGGTATTTAATGTTAACATATGTTGTCACCCCTGAAATTGCTCCTTTAACAGGCACTCTGCTCCAAAGTACAATACTTCTGTTGTGTGGATTGTTTTGAGGCCCACTGCAATATTTCTCTATTCTTCATAAACACAATTAATCAGTATAAGACTACCTCGATATGACCAATCCACCATGCCTCTGGACTGCATCAACTCCTGTGGACAGCCAACAAGAAACACAAAAACAGGGGGTTTAAATACATTCAGCACAAATCACATAACCAGTCAATTATCCAATAGAAATAATTGTTTCTGATTACATGCAAATGAGTCACACCTGTGACACATGTACGATATTGTTAAGTAATCACCAAAGTTGTGCACTCCAGTCACAAATTTGATGACTTGAGACATGACTTTATGGAAAATAAAATAACTTGAGACTTGACATGGAGCCTCAGGACTCGACTTTGACTGATGACTTGAACTTATCTGGACAGGTTTTGTAAGTTATTTTGTGGCACGGAGTCAACGTGGATTACTCTACACACATAGCCAGAGACAATAAGCAGCATCGCTCCTGCAAAAAAACCTGCAACAGATTGGCTAGTGAAATGCATACACAGCACTCTGATTGGACCAACAAACTGTCAGTCAACACAGATTGGGTGAGTGAGCAAACAGTCATATTGCAGGAAGAGAGGATTGCCATAAAAATATGTAGCTCAAATTTTTGGGTGATTAAGAATGTTAACTGTTTACTTTGCAATCTCACCAGCAATGGGGCAACAATTACTAGCATAGGCCTACTGGTCTTTTGGTTTGTAACAAATGCTTGAAAATTATGATTTACTTATGAAGTTTGCATTTGGAATGTTTTGTTTAAAATAAATGACTGTGGTGACGACGCACCATAGGCACAGATCTTCACGTGCGCTCACCAAACTCCTGCCAGAGGAGTGTGCTTTTTTTCTCTTGTTGAAATTTTAGCTTTCGCACGTTTAAATGCATAGGCCCTATGTGGTAAATCTATATTCCATCTAATACAATAATTGCTAGCATTTCATCATTCAAACCCTGTACCGTTTATTGCAACACCTAGACATTTCTGTTTCATGTCTGATACATGTCTACGATACATGTTAATTTAGCCAGCCATTTCAAATAATTGTAATTCACCACTTCTGAGGATCACTTAGAAGGTCACAGACACTTTTCAGAATGAGGTCCTTCTTCCAATAGGGTTTCAACAGGTACCGTGCTTCACAAAGTACCCACAGTCACTCTGGTCCCTTGCCCCTACAGACAGCACCAATACCCACTGTGATCAATTCAGTGTCAGGACGGCTCTAGTTCGCCCGCAACCGACCAGTGGCAGAGTATCTTTGAGTTCACAAACTCTCAGATTACTCTCCTCTGACTCGGCCCTGCTCACACAGGAATACACACTCAGAGCCTACGTAATAGAGGCTTTTCTTAACTTGACTTTGTGTGTTTCACTCAAGTCTTTATTTGTTTTAAACTAAGTTCAAGATGTGGTATCCACTCGACTTGCTGCCTCTTAGGTTGGTCCATCTGCTCTGTTACCGAAGTGTGGTCTCCCTGAGATCCCAAGTTTGAAGGATCCCTCGTGTACGATTTACCCAGGTTGTCAGGAGCGGTCATCAAGTGAAGATTCACATCCCATCCCCCTCACCAAAAGTGGTGGTTAATTTCTTTACTATCAACTGAGGAGAGACAAACATATCACACAAGTCAGAGTTATACTTAAACTAAATCTTTAATCACTTATTAATAAGGGAGCAGGTCAATACAACGCACACATATAAAGTGAATCGATTGAGTGCTCTACGATAACGAAGGCTGGTCATGGCTGGTTGACGATTCATGCTCAGATGATTCGTTGAGAGCCCAGAGACAAAAGTACAAAGGTCTTTTATAGCCCAGATACACCCCTTTTAACCTACATGACAAACAGATATATAGAATGGGTCACAAGGTCAAGATCTGTATGAAAGATGCCTATAATACATAGCAGACAGTATCTGCTGTGTCAACAGTTCTCATTGTGTAGAGACCAGTGTCCGGCCCCGTATAGAACAAAAACATTAACTCATTGCTCTGGAATGCTCTTTAGGTTTTATCACCCAAAAGACATCGTAAATCTCCTGTCAGTGTTATCTCCCAGAAGCCCATCCTCAGTAGAACACACACAAGTTAACAGAATACTCTATTCTGTTGCATAAAACAACCATTTGATGCAATAAAATTTGTATAACATAATCTTGCAATTTTCCACTCCAGTGGGAGCAATGTTTATTATGCACCTGGATGTTCACAAGACTCAAGGTAGAAGTTATATTTATGTAATTCAATGTATCGTTTCCGTTGTTCATGTTTCCCGGGTTATGTCGGAGTTCCGCGTGTCTTTGTCCTTTGTCTCTCTCTTTCTGGTTGTTGGTAATAGGAGCATGTGTTCCTCAGTGTGCATAGAAATAGGCTACATGGCCGAGCGCCACGCTTTGGAGTCATGAAGTTAAATAAGATTAAATGAGTGTTCCATGTATTCATGGTGTCGAAATATTATTAACACAATTGTAACAATGGATGTGGAAATCGCCTTTGACCTTGTAGAACCATGGTATGGTCCTGGGGTCCTGGGGTCTTATGTAGGCCTACCTGTTTGAGCTCCTGTTAGACAGATTCTATTTTTGGTTTCTCAAGTGGAGTCTGTACAGTCTTGCCCTCTATCTGTGTCCATTCAGATAGGACAGGTTAAGCCTGATACAGAGGCTATTTCCTTTGGGCTATTGCCCGTGTATATTTGGTAAATCTACTTGTATTGTTTATTTATTTACACCAGTGTGTCAGAGGAAACACCGTACACATGGCGACCGTGTCAGCGGCCGGCTGCGACAGAGCCTGGACTCAAACCCAGAATCTCTAGTCAAATTAAATCAAATTAATTTATATAGCCCTTCGTACATCAGCTGATATCTCAAAGTGCTGTACAGAAACCCAGCCTAAAACCCCAAACAGCAAGCAATGCAGGTGTAGAAGCACGGTGGTTAGGAAAAACTCCCTAGAAAGGCCAAAACCTAGGAAGAAACCTAGAGAGGAACCAGGCTATGTGGGGTGGCCAGTCCTCTTCTGGCTGTGCCGGGTAGAGATTATAACCGAACATGGCCAAGATGTTCAAATGTTCATAAATGACCAGCATGGTCGAATAATAATAAGGCAGAACAGTTGAAACTGGAGCAGCAGCACAGCCAGGTGGACTGGGGACAGCAAGGAGTCATCATGTCAGGTAGTCCTGGGACATGGTCCTAGGGCTCAGGTCCTCCGAGAGAGAGAAGGAGAGAATTAGAGAACGCACACTTAGATTCACACAGGACACCGAATTGGACAGGAGAAGTACTCCAGATATAACAAACTGACCCCAGCCCCCCAACACATAAACTACTGCAGCACAGCTTAGACCACTGCACCACTCGGGAGGCCCCTACTTGTATATTTTGCATGATATGGTGCTTTTGTATTTATTAAGGATCCCCATTTGTAGCAGCTACTCTTCCTGGGGTCCAGCAACATTAAGGCAGTTATTTTCAATTTAAAAAATGACATGACATTATATTTCAGTATCACTTTTCACAAAGTAGTGTGTGCCCACTACTCTACCACATTTACAATACAAAATCCATGTGTATGTGTATGTAGTTTATATGCGTGTCTGTGCCTGTGTGCCTGCTTGAATCAGTTACCTGATGTGAAATAGAGTGTGCCTCCCATAGTCTACTCTAGACTTTGGGATTGTGAAAAGACCCCTGGTGGCATGTCTTGTGGGTAATGCATGGGTGTCCAAGCTGTGTGCTAGTAGTTCAAATCAGCTTGTCAATACTTCTTACAAAAACAAGTGATGAAGTCAATCTCTCCTCTGCTTTGAGCCATGAGTTTGAGATTTATTAATATTAGCTCTCATGTACATTTAAGGGCCAGCCGTGCTGCCCTGTTCTGAGCCAATTGTAATTTTCCTAAGTCCCTCCTGACCACATGACTGGACAGTGACTGGACAGTAGTATAGGTGTAACAAAACCAGGGCCAGTAAGACCTGCCTTGTTGATAGTGTTGTTAAGAAGACAGAGCAGGTCTCCCGAGTGGCGCAACAGTTTAATGCACTGCAGTGCTTGAGGCGTCACTACAAACCCGGGTTCGATCCCAGCCTGTGTTTCAGCCGGGCGCGACCGAGAGACCCATGAGGCGGTACACAATTGGCCCAGCAACGTCCGGGTAAAGGGAGGGTTTTGGTGGTCCTGATGTCATCACCTAACTCTGATTCCAGCGCCGACAGAGATGGCCGCCTCGTTTCATATTCCTAGGAAACTATGCAGTATTGTTTTTTTTACAGGTTATTTCTTACATTGGTACCCTAGATAATCTTAGGTTTCATTACATACAGCCGGGAAGAACTACTGAATATAAGAGCAACATCAACTCACCATCATTACGACCAGGAATATGACTTTCCCAAAGCGGATCCTGTGTTTTGCCTTCCACCCAGGACAATGGATCGGATCCCAGCCGGAGAACCTAAACAACGTCGCTGTAAAAGAGGCAAACGAAGCGGGCTTCTTTTCAGGTTCCGGAGACGGGCACATTGCGCACCACTCCCTACCATACTACTCGCCAATGTCCAGTCTCTTGACAACAAGGTTGATGAAATCCGAGCAAGGGTTGCCTTCCAGAGAGACAGCCGAGACTGTAACGTTCTTTACTTCACGGAAACATGGCTCGAGACTCTATCGGAGTCGGTCCTGCCAGCTGGTTTCTTCACGCATTGCGCCGACAGAAACAAGTCTTCTTTCTGGAAAGAAGAGAGGCGGGGGGGATATGCCTTATGATTAACGAGACGTGGTGTGGTCATAACAACATACAGGAACTCAAGTCCTTCTGTTCACCTGACTTAGAATTCCTCACAATCAAATGTCGACCGCATTATCTACCAAGGGAATTCTCTTCGATTATAATCACAGCCATATATATTCCCCTCAAGCAGACACATCGATGGCCCTGAACGAACTTTATTTGGCTCTTTGTAAACTGGAAACCACATATCCTGAGGCTGCATTCATTGTAGCTGGGGATTTTAACAAGGTTAATCTGAAAACAAGACTCCCTAAATTGTATCAGCATATCGATTGTGCAACCAGGGCTGGTAAAACCCTGGATCATTGTTATTCTAACTTCCGCAATGCATATAAGGCCCTCCCCCACCCTCCTTTCGGAAAAGCTGACCACAACTACATTTTGTTGCTTCCAGCCTACAGACAGAAAATAAAACAAGAAGCTCCTGCGCTCAGGTCTGTTCAACGCTGGTCCGACCAATCTGATTCCACGCTTCAAGACTGCTTCGATCACGTGGATTGGGATATGTTCCACATTGCGTCCAACAACAACAATGACGAATACGCTGATTCGGTGAGCGAGTTCATTAGAAAGTGCATCGGCGACGTCATACCCACAGCAACTATTAAAACATTTCCAAAGCAGAAACCGTGGATTGATTGCAGCATTCGCGTGAAACTGAAAGCATGAACCAAGGTGGCCGGAAACATGACCAAATACAAACAGTGTAGCTATTCCCTCCGCAAGGCAATCAAACAAGCTAAGCGTCAGTATCGAGACAGTAGAGTTGCAATTCAACGGCTCAGACACAAGAGGTATGTGGCAGGGTCTACAGTCAATCACGAATTACAAAAAGAAAACCAGCACCGTCGCGGACCAGGATGTCTTGCTCCCAGACAGACTAAATAACTTCTTTGCTCGCTTTGAGGACAATACAGTGCCACTGACATGGCCCACTACCAAAACCAGCGGACTCTCCTTCACTGCAGCCGACGTGAGTAAAACATTTTAAACGTGTTAACCCTCGCAGTGCTGCAGGCCCAGACGGCATCCCCAGCCGTGTCCTCAGAGCATGCACAGACCAGCTGGCTAGTGTGTTTACGGACATATTCAATCAATCTTATCCCAGTCTGCTGTTCCCACATGCTTCAAGAGGGCCACCATTGTTCCTGTTCCCAAGAAAGCTAAGGTAACTGAGCTAAACGACTACCGCCCTGTAGCACTCACTTCCATCATCATGAAGTGCTTTGAGAGACTAGTCAAGGACCATATCACCTCCACCCTACCTGACACCCTAGACCCACTCCAATTTGCTTACCGCCCCAATAGCGGATACAGGCAATGATCGCTGAGATCCTGATTGGAGGTGTATTTGGAGGGCAAGTTGGTCAGGATAATGTCTATGAGGGTGCCCTTGTTAATGGATTTAGGGTTGTACCTGGTGGGTTCATTGATGATTACTGTGAGATTGAGGGCATTTAGCTTAGTTTGTAGGACTGCCGGGGTGTTAAGCATATCCCAGTTTAGGTCACCTAACAGAACGATGGGGGGTGATCAATTCACAAATGGTGTCCAGGGCACAGCTGGGAGAGGAGGGGGTCGATAGCAAGCGGCAACAGTGAGACTTATTTCTGGAGAGGTTCATTTTTTAAATAAGAAGTTCAAACTGTTTGGGTATAGACCTGTAAAGTATGACAGAACATTGCAGGCTATCTCTGCAGTAGATTGCAGCTCCTTCCCCTTTGGCAGTTCTATCTTGTTGGTGGCCTTCCTAAGCCAGGATTCAAAAATGGCAAGGACATCAGGGTTCGGCGTAGTGTGCTAAAGCAGTGAGTAAAACAAACTTAGAGAGGAGGCTTCTGATGTTGACATGCATGAAACCAGGGCTTTTTCGATCACAGAAGTCAACACATGAGGGTGCCTGGGGACACGCAGGGCCTGGGTTTATCTCCACATCACCCAAGTAACAGAGGAGGAGGAGGATGAGGGTACGGCTAAAGGCTATCAAAACTGGTCGCCGAGACCGTTGTGGACAAAGAATAAAAGGAGCAGATTTCTGGGCTTTGTAGAATAGATTCAGGGCATAATGTGCAGACGGGTATGGTGGGGTGCGGGTACAGCAGAGGTAAGCCCAGGCACTGAGTGATGATAATAGAGGTTGTGTCTCTGGATAAGCTGGTTATAATGGGTGAGGTCACCGCATTTGTGGGAGGTGGAACAAAGGAGGCATCAGAGGTATAATGAGTGGAACTAGGGGCTCCGCAGTAAACTGAAACAACGATAACTAACCTAAACAACAGTGTACAATAGTACCGTGATTAATGAACAGTCCAGCGGGCATCAGCTATGTAGCTATGTGATCATAGGGTCCAGGGGACAGCAATATATGGGACAGGGAATCCGCGGAGTAGTTGTTACTAAGCTAGCACACGGGCGACACAGCGTTTAAATTTAGTAGCCCAGGGCTAGTAGAAGCGTCTGCTCCGATGTCCAATGGGGGCCGGTTGAAGGCACAGCGGATGGAATATTCGTCGGCAGACTTGTCGTGGTGTTGCGGCAGGGCACCGTGTCAACTAAAGGATCCAAGCCAGATGGCGAAAGAGGTATTGTAGTTGTAGTAATCTAGTTTTCTATCCGGAAGATGCGCTTGGCTCACTGCTAACTGGTGCTAGCTTTGGGGCAAATTTTCCAGTTTTTGCTGTGAGAAGTTACCTCACTCTTCCACCAAGGCACCTGCAAGTTCCAGGACATTGCTGGGGGGAATGGCCCTAGCCCTCACCCTCCGATCCAACAGGTCCCAGACGTGCTCAATGGGATTGAGATCTGGGCTCTTCGCTCGCCATGGCAGAACACTGACATTCCTGTCTTGCAGGAAATCACGCCCAGAACGAGCAGTATGGCTGGTGGCATTGTCATGCTGGAGGGCCATGTCAGGATGAGCCTGCAGGAAGGGTACCACATGAGGGAGGAGGATGTGTTCACAGTGTTGAAATTGCCTGCAATGACGACAAGCTCAGTCCGATGATGCTGTGACACACCGCCCCAGACCATGACGGACCCTCCACATCGAGCCCGCTCCAGAGTAAAATCCTCGGTGTAACACTCATTCCGTCGACGATAAACGTGAATCCGACCATCACCTCTAGTGAGACAAAACCGCGACTATGGGATTCTTTCTTTTGGTGTTTTTCCAGAGTCAGTAGAAAGGCCTCTTTAGTATTCTAAGTTTTCATAACTGTGACCTTAATTGCCTGCCGTCTGTAAGCTGTTAGTGTCTTAACGACGGGTCGACAGGTGCATGTTAATGAATTGTTTATGGTTCATTGAACAAGCATGGGAAACGGTATTTAAACCCTTCACAATAAAGATCTGTGAAGTTATTTGGATTTTTACGAATTATCTTTGAAGATAGGGTGCTGAAAAAGGGCTGTTTCTTTTTTGCAGAGTTTAGCTAGACAGTTAATCTACTGGTGCCAAAATTTGACTGTACAGTTGTGGCCAAATGTTATGAGAATGACACAAATATTAATTTCCACAAAGTTTGCTGCTTCAGTGTATTTAGATATTTTTGTCAGATGTTACTATGGAATACTGAAGTATAATTACAAGCATTTCATAAGTGTCAAAGGCTTTTATTGACAATTATGACATGATGTTAATGCAAAGAGTCAATATTTGCAGTGTAGACCCTTCTTTTTCAAGACCTCTTCAATCCGCCCTGGCATGCTGTCAGTTAACTTCTGGTCCACATCCTGACTGATGGCAGCCCATTCTTACATAATCAATGCTTGGAGTTTGTCAGAATTTGTGGGGTTTTGTTTGTCCACCCGCCTCTTGATGATTGAGCACAGGTGCTCAATGGGATTGAGGTCAGGGGAGTTTCCTGGCCATGGACCCAACATATCAATGTTTTGTTCCCCGAGTCACTTAGTTATCGCTTTTGCCTTATGGCAAGGTGCTCCATCATGCTGGAAAAGGCATTTTTCGTCACCAAACTGTTCCTGGATGGTTGGGAGAAGTTGCTCTCGGAGGATGTTGGTACCATTCTTTATTCATGGCTGTGTTCTTAGGCAAAATTGTGAGTGAGCCCACACCCTTGGCTGAGAAGCAACCCCACACATGAATGGTCTCAGGATGCTTTACTGTTGGCATGACACAGGACTGATGGTAGCGCTCACCTTGTCTTCTCCGGACAAGCTTTTTTCCGGATGCCCCAAACAATCGGAATGGGGATTCGTCAGAGAAAATGACTTTACCCCAGTCCTCAGCAGTCCATACCCTGTACCTTTTGCAGTCTTTCTCTGATGTTTTTTCTGGAGAGAAGTGGCTTCTTTGCTGCCCTTCTTGACACCAGGCCATCCTCTAAAAGTCTTTGACTCACTGTGCGTGCAGATGCACTCACACCTGCCTGCAGCCATTCCTGAGCAAGCTCTGTAATGGTGGTGCCCCGATCCCGCAGCTGAATCAACTTTAAGAGATGGTCCTGGCGCTTGCTGGACTTTCTTGGGCGCCCTGAAGCCTTCTTCACAACAATTGAACCACTCTCCTTGAAGTTCTTGATGATCCGATAAATGGTTGATTTAGGTGCAATCTTACTGGCAGCAACATCCTTGCCTGGGGAAGCCCTTTTTGTGCAAAGCAATGATGTCGGCACGTGTTTCCTTGCAGGTAACCATGATTGACAGAGGAAGAACAATGATTCCAAGCACCACCCTCCTTTTGAAGCTTCCAGTTTGTTATTCGAACTCAATCAGCATGACAGAGTGATCTCCAGCCTTGTCCTCGTCAACCCTCACACCTGAGCCAGTTTTAACGAGAGAATCACTGACATGATGTCAGCTGGTCCTTTTGTGGCAAGACTGAGATGCAGTGGAAGTGTTGTTTTGGGATTCAGTCATTTGCATGACGAAGAGGGACATTGTAATTAATTGCAATTCATCTGATCATTCTTCATAACATTCTGGAGTATATGCAAATTGCCATCATACAAACTGAGGCAGCAGACTTTGTGAAAAGTAATATTTGTGTCATTCTCTCAACTTTTGGCCACAACTGTAGGATATCAGGTAATTTTAATTATTTTTGCTATAGATGAATAGTGTGAACTTATGTTTTCCTTTTCATCTTTCTAGTGTTAGTTAGTTACTGGCTACATTAGCTAGATCTTCAGCCAGCATGAAACAAAAGGGGGGGACAAGGGTTGTTCAAAACTCTGACGCAGTTGTCATTTCAGGGCCCACAACCGGTTTTTAAATGCATTTTAATGTTTAATAATTGTATTATTTGCTTTGGCAGCAGCAAATGGAGATCCATAATAAATACAAATGTCAACAGATCCCTCAGTGCTGCATTGTCCCGCATCACAAGAGACATGCCAAACGAGAGATGTCTAAAAAAATGTAATAAAATTGGCCATCATTGATGCAATTTCAATGTTGCTTTGTGTATCACCAAATTTGCTTAAGATGATTTTACTGCAACACTTCTCACTACATCCAAGTTTCTTAACATAGCTGTTTCAAAGAACTGTCAGTCAAGGCGAGCTCATGGATATAAGCTTCCCGCCCATTCAGCCTGTCTCTTCAAACAACATTTTTCCCACATTTTAGAGCATTTCTGTTGCCCAAAAACATTATAGGTGATATTTTAGTCACTCAAAATGCTGTTTTTACATGGGAATCAGAATCTTTTCGGGACCCTTTAAGGGCTTACAAAAGTCTTCAGAGTACACTTTTTTTTTTGTACACATTGTTGATACAACTCTGCAACCAGCTGTTTTCTCCAATATTGGATGACGTACCAGATATTTGGCAGCTGCTGAAGGGATCAATTGTGTAGGCTTGTAGGGAAGAAGCAAACAAGTCAATTAGGTATGTGTATGTTTTTGGAGCCTTGACGGTAGCTGTTAGTCAGCCAGAGCTAGTGAAGTGATACTATATCAGGAGTCATACAATTCTGTTGTCAAGTGCAGCTGTATTCAGTTGGATAGTCTTCAAAGAGGCATTGCGACAACTAGTATTGTGACATAAGCTGAGTCGTGGTGTGTTGTATGAGTTTTCCAAGGCATTTACACTGCCGGATCTCCTGTACTTTTGGTGTTCAGACCCTTTATGGCTAAACGAATATCGTGAAATGCATTCAATGGGAACTCAAGACTCCCATGTAAAGGTGATTTGTAGCATGAAACAGAATGAACCTGTACTATTTGTAAAATAGGGTAACTTAAAGCTAAAGAGGAGAGTCACATACCACAACCTACTCTTTGTGAAATGTATTTGTAAAGCAAGTTTGTTGAATATTCTCCATTGTGTTTTGGACTGATGAAATCATAAGTGATATCATGGATGGTCAGTCCTTGCATCACAAAGCTCTGTCTATGAATTCAAAAGTTTTTTTCGCAAGCTCCATCCCTCAGCTTTTTACAGAAACGGGGCAGGCAAGATGCTTTATCCTTTTAACTGATAATTGTTGCGTTAAAGATGTCCGCATACACAAGGACATGTAATTAAATGTTTTACCTATTGATCTATTTATGGATGTCAATTAGTATATTATGCCCATGGATTTCAGCCTGTGTTGACTCATATGGGCATCAATAAAACTGAACTTGAATGTTTTTATAAAATCCTGAAATATTAGCACATTTTAAATGTAGGTGAAAGTGAACTGCATATGCTCAATTAAACACAATCAAGATCTAAACCAGTGTTAATTCTGATGCATTTAGTGTTTTTAACCCATCCCTTTCCCATTAGTTAATTTCAGCAGCATGACAATAAGGAACATTTCAACTTAATAAAATCCCTCTTATTCTAATCCTCCTGACCTCTTTTACTCTTGCTCCTCCCCCAATACCTTGTTCAACACACAAAGCACCTTCCACTCACTGTAACAGACCAAGTTTGCAGAGCCACTTTTAATGAAAGGTGCTGCTATTCTTCATCACTTGGTATTCTAAAAATGTCCTAATGTCTTAGGCTATTGTCAATTGAAACTCTGCAGAAGAAGAAGGTTCGAAGGTAAAGGGTTTTCAGAGACTGGGAATTAGAGTTTTAGAGAGGACACAGGTAAGGTTATTTGAACTTTTTCAAGTTTGTCAAATTGTTTTGTGGTTTTAATCTGATCATGGATACAGGATATAATGGAATGAGTTTCCCGCTTAACCTGTATAATGGTCTCATAACCAAATGTTGGGTTATTGAGACACTATTTATGAACCCACTAAAAGTGCCAGTGTGCACAACTATGGTTTTCGAGGTAGGGGAGACAAAGTGGCGGGGTCCTCCCCCAGACATTTCTTTTCCCACCTAAAGCCCATTTCCTGCATTTCTAGACAATTTTGACATGATCCATGGCACTTCTATCCAGTTATTTTTTTGAAAATCAAAAATAAGCAAAAAGGGCCACTGTCATCAAGCAAGCTAAGATATCATTATTAAACATGTTAAAGGATTGATAAAAGAACAAACTAGAGCAAAGGTAATTCAATAATCAATATTGTATTGCACCGTGAACCAAATAGCCTCACAAATGGAACTTAACGCAAAGTACAATGACTTTTATCAAACAAATTTAGTCAGACAATTGTTAAAGTTTTCGTGAATATATAGTTAGTCTTCACTTTTTCAGACTCTGTTTTGTCATTTACCCAGAAAATAATCCATGGGGCCAAGAGAGACAGTCATCTATGGTTCAAATTTGTTTCTAAAGCCACGGCCAACTTAAGCTAACTTCAGGCAATAATAACTAAAAAACTATGGGAGTGATAGGGACTAGCTCACCATGTAAAAGTAACTTAGAACCAAGTTTTTGAGTTGATTTGGTCATGCAATTTTAAACATGGTTTGGTTGGACCCTATCTATTTTTTGGGGGGTTAAGTTAGCAGTGGCTTTTGAAACAAAACAAAACTGTGGATGACAGTCTCTCCTGGCCCCATTGACTTCTTTCAGGGCACATGGACAAATTGAAGTAAAAGAAATGTAAAGATCCTTTAACATTTTATTTGGTCCCTTCAAATTGAAACACTTTAGCCCCGGAACATTTAGTTTCATACCCTCAGCATATAATCAAATGATGTGCCAGAACAGGAGCTATACAGATCTTTATCTGAAGGAGTACTTCACTGATTCACGTTATTTAGGCTGCATTTTTGTGATGACATTGGCCTACTTTTGACTACTTTGATACACAAACTGTAAGTGAATGTCACAATAGTTTTGGTCCCTAAAATGGGTGGACTATGTACAAAAAGTGCTTTAATTCTAAACGGTTCATACAAAATGGATGTAAATACCTTCAAATTAAATCTGAACTTTAATTTTTTTATTTTACCAGGCAAGTCAGTTAAGAACAAATTTTTATTTTCAATGACGGCCTAGGAACAGTGGGTTAACTGCCTGTTCAGGGGCAGAACGACAGATTTGTACCTTGTCAGCTTGGGGATTTGAACTTGCAACCTTTCAGTTACTAGTCCAACACTCTAACCACTAGGCTACACTGCCACCCCAACCTCAGTCATTGTATCATTTCAAATCCAAAGTGTTGGAGTACAGAGCCATAACAACAAATTCACTGTCACAATACTGTTGGAGCTCTGTAAGTTCCTGGGAGTCTTTGCTTTCAGGAATGGGGTCATTGATAATAGGTAATAACCCAAACTGCCAAATTCCCACACTGTCACGCTGGCTATAGAAGCCGCTGGTTGCGATGTCAAACTTGCCTGGCAACCCATCCACATCGCTCTGGCAAAACACCACACCCACTAACATGTCTTCTCTGCAATGAGAATAGATTTGCTTCCACCTCAACAACTTCTTGAATCGGAATACATTCAAACCGTTCTGATTGGCCCGAGAAACCGAATCATGAACCATGCAATTTTGACTTAAGCACAAACGACTTCTAGGATTTCGGTGGTCGGTGAAGTTGTTTACACAGTAACTCATTTAGGCTTGCCATAACAAAGAGGTAGAATAATTATTGACTCAAGACATTTCAGCTTTTCTTTTTTCAAATGAATAAAACTAATAAAAACAATATGGGGTATTACAGTTGAAGTCGGATGTTTACAGTTTAGGTTGGAGTCATTAACTTGTTTTTCAACCACTCCACAAATTTCTTGACAACAAACTATAGTTTTGGAGAGTCGGTTAGGACATCTACTTTGTGTATGACGCAAGTAATTTTTACAACAATTGTTTACAGAAAGATTATTTCACTCATAATTCACTATATCACATTGCCAGTGGGTCAGAAGTTACATACACTAAGTTGACTGTGCCTTTTAAACAGCTTGGAAAATTCCCAAAAATGATATCAGGTCTTTAGAAGCTTCTGATAGGCTAATTGACATCATTTGAGTCAATTGGAGGTGTACCTGTGAATGTATTTCAAGGCCTACCGTCAAACTCAGTTCCTCTTTACTTGACATCATGGGAAATCGAAAGACCTCCACATGTCTGGTTCATCCTTGGGAGCAACTTCCAAACACCTGAAGGCACCACGTTCATCTGTACAAATAATAGTATGCAAGTATAAACACGCAGCCGTCATAACGCTCAGGAAGGAGGAGCGTTCTGTCTCCTAGAGATTAACGTACTTTGGTGCAAATCAATCCCAGAACAACAGCAAAGGACCTTGTGAAGATGCTGGAGGAAACAGGTCCAAAAGTATCTATATCCACAGTAAAACGAGTCCTATATCAACATAACCTGAACGGCCACTCAGCAAGGAAGAAGCCATGCTCCAAAACTGCCACAAAAAAGACAGACTACGGTTTGCAACTGCACATGGGGACAAAGATCGTACTTTTTGCAGAAAAGTCCTCTGGTCTGATGAAACAAAAATATAACTGTTTGGCCATAATGACCATTGTTATGTTTGGAGGAAAAAGGGGGAAGCTTGCAAGCCGAAGAACACCATTCCAACCGTGAAGCACGGGGGTGGCAGCATCATGATGTGGGGGTGCTTTGCTGCAGGAGGGACTGGTGCACGTCATAAAATATATGGCATCAAGAGGAAGGACAATTATGTGGATACATTGAAGCAACATCTCAAGACATCAGTCCGGAAGCTTGGTCGCAAATGGGTCTTCCAAATGGACAATGACCCCAAGCATACTTCCAAAGTTGTGGCAAAATGGCTTAAGGACAACAAAGTCAAGGTATTGGAGTGGCCATCACAAATCCCTGACCTCAATCTTATAGAAAATGTGTGGGCAGAACTGAAAAAGCGTGTGCGAGCATGGAGGCCTACAAACCTGACTCAGTTACACCAGCTCTGTCTGGAGGAATGGGCCTAAATTCACCCAACTTCAAATACTAATTGAGTATATGTAAACTTCTGACCCACTAGAAATGTGATGAAGGAAAGAAATCATGAAAGAAATCAAATTTAAAAAAAATTCTCTGTACTATTATTCTGACATTTCACATTCTTAAAATAAAGTGGCGATCCTGACCTAAAACAGGGAATTTTTACTAGGATTAAATGTCAGGAACTGAGTTTAAATGATTTTGGCTAAGGTGTATGTAAACTTCCGACTTCAAATGTCTGTATCCATTTAAAAAAAGGAACTGTATGTGTATCCATTTGGAAAAAGGAAAGGGTTGTGAATGCTTTCTGAAGGCACTATATATGACTGGGACTCGTTTTATCTGTAAATGTAAAGTTTCTTTCATTCAATACATTTTTCCTAGCAACCTTTTATCAGATGCACCAATTGCAGTTGAAAGGTCAAAACAGCAGTTTAAAGGTGCTGTATCATATCCTCTATGTCGTAATTTATACTCATTATGCATACATCCTATTCAGTCCCAAAAAACACCTGGAGCATCTGATTCTACCATCCAACACGACAAGGAGGACAAAGCAATGGATGGAGAACATATCCCCGAACGACCCCGACCAGGTTTTGTCCTGGCAGACTACGTCGTCTTTGCTGCCATGCTGCTCGTTTCCATGGGAATAGGGCTGTTCCAGGCCCTGAAGAAGAAACCGGGTGATGCTAAGGTGGATGACTTCTTCACCGGTGGCCGTAGTATGCCAGTCATACCCGTGGGAATGTCACTGTGTGCCAGCTTCATGTCAGCTGTCCAGGTCCTGGGAGTGCCAGCTGAAGCCTCCCTCTATGGTTTTAAGTTCCTATACATGTGCCTTGGGCAAACCATCAACTCCTGTCTGACTGCATACCTGTTCCTGCCAGTGTTCTACCGCCTTGGTATCACCAGCACCAATGAGGTTTTGTTACCCTTTACATTGACAGCATCCATAGAGATGCCATGCACATACAACACATAGCTACTAAATCTACGCAATTAAGAAATAGGGTTATGGCCTAGCAACTGTTGAACTTTAAATGTTTGTGTGTGTGGGGAAGGCAGGGGGAGGGATAGGAAGAACAGTATGTGTGGAAGGATACTGTTTTGTTATAATTACTCTTTGCTTTGCTGTCACAGTACCTCAAGATGAGATTTGGCAGAGAGATGCAGCTGCTTGGAAGTGTCCAGTTTATAGTCTCAACAGTAAGTAAGGCAAACTGATAGAGCATGCGCAAAGTCGTCTTCATATGACTTTATGCATAATGTTGAGATCAGAATGTGTACCTACGTACGTACGTACGTACGTACATACATACATACATACATGCATACATATTAGATATGTGTGTGTGTGTGTGTATAACATATACTGTCAATTAGCCATTGATTTATAATTTATCATTTCTTTCCAGCTGCTCTACACAGGAATTGTGATCTATGCTCCAGCCTTAATCCTGAGCCAAGGTATGATCTCTGGAGAAGCACAATAATGTGTATGCAACCTCCTGTATGTAATTCTTTTATAAATGCATGTATGACTATAGAGACCATGAGCTGTTGTGAAGGCTTAGTAAGCGTTATAATGCTATATACCACCTGTGTGTGATACATTATCAATGTGTTGCGTACAATTGTTATTAATATGTTTTAATTATTGTATTCCAGCCACTGGGCTCAATATGTGGGCATCCCTCTTCTCAACTGGGTTCATTTGTACTTTTTACACCACATTGGTAAGACTTAGAGAACGCCTTCTCCATACTTCATAGTAAATGGACTGTATTAGCGCAGGGTGCTACTCTGAATCTATCTTATCTGTCTGTCTGTCCTCCGCACCACAGGGAGGAATGAAAGCAGTCATCTGGACAGACGTGTTCCAGATCCTGGTCATGCTCTCTGGCTTCATCGCCATCTTCATCCAGGGCACTGTTTTGGTTGGTGGGCCAGCAATGGTTTTGGAGATTGCCAACAATGGTTCACGAATGAACTTTAATGAGTAAAAAACTGCCTTTTATTCAACTAACAATATGCCTTTCAGCTATCCATTGCACAATCGCCCCCAAAAATCACACTTACCATCATTACCTTCTCTTTTGATCAGTTTTGACTTCGACCCAAGGAGGCGATACACATTCTGGAGCTTTACTGTTGGCGGTACGCTGTTGTGGCTGTCCATGTATGGTGTGAACCAGTCACAGGTACAACGCTACATCTCCTGCAGAACTGAGCGACAGGCCCAGTGGTGAGTGCAGACATCCACTTTCAGCAAAGCCTATGCTGGATCACAGTTTCTTATTTTCACATAAGATAAAGCAAGATAATGTAAGATTAAGATCATATGCAAATTCACATTTTGTGAAATGTATTAATATATTTTTAACGCTGCCAATGAATAAAAGCAGATTCTAGATTCTTTAGACCTTCCTATATAAAAAAAGGGAGGCATATAACTGTAACCAACTGGACTAGTGGTTACAGGAAATAAAATAAACTGGTAATACGCAACCCCTTGGTTTATACAGAAGCAAAGGCGAGTTCTGAAATACTAAGGAACCCTGAGGCATACAGGCTATCAAATGAACATTAAGAGAAGCACGGTGCATGTTCAATAGTTTGTTATACAGTAAGTCAAATGAGCAATGGTGTTTTTATTATTTATAAATAAGAGCCACAAATCAATCACTTCACACAGGAAAGGCTGATTACTGATAGGAATGTTCAGAGTAATTATAACCAGGATGTAATGATTCCCAAATCACTCCAGAATGACTCACTTTACTTTATAAGACGCACAGCACTTCTGTAAGAAAAATGTTCAGTATATGTTAAGACAAGGGCTCTCCAACCCTGTTCCTGGAGAGCTACTCTCCTGTAGGTTTTCAATCCAACCTCAGTTGTAACTAACCTGATTCAACCAGCTGATTATTAGAATCAGGTGTGCGAGATTAGGGTTGGAGTGAAAAAGGTACAGGACCGTAGCTCTCCAGGAACAGGGTTGGAGTGAAAAAACATACAGGACAGTAGCTCTCCATGAACAGGGATGGAGAGCCCTGGTTTAGACCATCACTCAAATGATGGCAGTCAATCTTGTCCCAATCCCAGATTAGTTGGACTAGAGGGAAGGGTATGTCTTACCCACAAGACCAGGGTCCTTATTCATAATGTGTGATCCTCAGATAACGAGTGCTGATCTAGGATCAGTTTTACCCTTTATTATATAATGAAGGTCAGCACTCCTACTCTGAAACTGTTTATGAATATGGGCCCTGGAAATGATAATTTATGATAATTCAACTGTTTGGTAACAAGGAGGAACAGGACGTCTACTGATAAAACACTGTCTATTGACCGATAATATAAAAGAAGGATGATTGCTGAAAAATAAATGTCCCACAAGGCTGTACTGGACTAAACATAGATGTTTGCGTATCCTTCTCTGCAGGGCGTTATTTGTCAACCAAGTGGGCTTGTGCCTCGTTGTAGGCAGTGCAGCCACCTGCGGCATTGTCATGTTTGCCTTGTACTCCCACTGTGACCCTTTGAAGTCTGGAAAGATTGCTGCTCCAGACCAGGTAATGAGTAATGATATAACTACTACAATCTACACCAGTGGTTCCCAACTTTTGTTGTAGCCTCAGACAAACATACCTGATTCAACTCATTGAGGGCCTGATGGTTAGTTGACAAGTTGAATCAGGTGTGCTTGACAAGGACTACAATAAAAATGTGTACTGTTGGGGGTATTCAGGGACCGGGGTGGTCCTAAAGGGGTGGTCCTAAAGTGAAATCTACATCCACTTGAGGTACAAGGAGAGCTAAAGTAAATGCACCCAATGAACTTTCACAGAATTGTAAACATTTTATTTTCTCCCTTTTTATGAAATGATTGCGCTTGTGTTAGTATTTGGGCTTTCATACATTTCCCCTCTTCTCTCTTTCAAAGTATATGCCATACTTGGTGCTGGACATCTTTCAAGACCACCCTGGCTTTCCCGGTCTTTTTCTAGCTTGTGCATACAGTGGCACCCTGAGGTATCCAATCCCTGTCTGTAATATGCATCAAGTCATAAATCAACATTTGACTGACACCACTGATGACATCATTGCTGGTAATTCACTGCTTTACAGTACCGCCTCCACCAGCATCAACGCTATGGCAGCTGTTACCATGGATGATCTACTGAAACCAACACTAGCCAACATGTCACAGAAGAGGTTGATTTTAATTTCCAGAGGGCTGTGTAAGCGCAATTTTAAAGTTATATTTTTGTATTAGGTCAGCAACTCTTTCTCTAAAGTGAAAAACACCCTAAACAGTTTGGTTTTTGTACCAAATTATTAAATAATCAATGTGGTACAAAAGAATGTGACCTTATCAAGCTGGCGTTGTAGCATCTAATGTGCCGCTGTGTTTTAGCTTTCATGTATGGGGCTGGATGTATAACGGTGGCTGCTCTCTCATCCTTCTTGGACTGGGGAGTTCTTCAAGTAGGTTCCTCCCTTCACCATATTACATTCCTCCTCATGTTTAAAGTCTCTGTAGGCCACGGACTCAGATCAGGTACACAAAAGGCTTTCTTATGGACACCAATACAGGTGTACCAAAATGCTGTCCTGACATACAGCCATAAGCCTTGGGGACTGAGAATAATGAAGGATTTGTCCAGTGTCACATTGTCCCTATTCTTCTCCTCCTCAGGGGTCCTTCACAGTCATGGGAGTGGTTAGTGGCCCACTTCTTGGGGCTTTCATCCTGGGGATGTTTGTTCCCGCTAGTAACAGGCCGGTGAGTTGGACAAGATGCTGTTTGCACAATGGGAACATTTGGGGAGAGAGAGAAGATCAGCTGCTCATGTAATAAGAGTTACAGGGGTGTCCATCCATGATTCTATTTTGATGCTTAGGAGGGTGCCATGATTTGATATGGGGATATTGCCCCATACCCTTTTTCACCTTTAATTCTAACCCCCCATAGGAAGATTATTTGTACAGCTAAGACCACAGTTTTGTTTTAGCTCATTCCAGAGAATTCCATAATGACTGATTGCCTTCAGAGATTATATTACTTTTGTCTTTAGGGCGTGTTTAGTGGCGTGGCGGTGGGCTTCTCCATATCCTTGTGGCTGGTCATTGGATCAACCCTCCATCCTCCCAGTCTGCAGACCATGGGAGTCCTGCCCACCTATACAGATCAGTGTCCATCAAGTAACAGCACAGTCAACAGCAGCCTGGGCATGGACACACCCTCCGCCTCCACGCCGCTTCCCCTATATCAACATGGGTGAGGAAGACATATGGAGAGACATACTAACAAATTGAGAGTAGTACCACCAGTAGAAGTAGCAAAAGTGTGTTATCATCAATCATATATCTCATTAAAGTGTTCATAACTCAATAACTTGTCTCTTATCTTGAATGTTGGATAGTTTACGGCCCAGATGTTCCTGGTCTGGTCATATGGTTAGGAAAGGCTCTTGGCCTTATGAGGTACGCTGACCAAGGACATATTTCTCCACAGACGGACAAGTCTGCAGAACTTTTATTCCATGTCCTACCTCTACTTTGGTGCCGTGGGGACAATTTCAGTGGTGCTGGTTGGGGTAGCTGTGAGCTATGCAACAGGTAATAAAAGTACGATTTATTTATAATTTCCTCAATGTTTTTATCGTTTAATACCATGTCTTGACCATTCAGCTCAGACAGACATACAGTGCATTCGGAAAGTATTCAGACCCCTTGACTTTTTCCAAGTTTTGTTACATTACAGCCTTATTCTAAAATGTATTCCATTTTTTTTGTTGCATATTTACATAAGTATTCAGACCCTTTACTCAGTACTTTGTTGAAGCACCTTAGGCAGTGATTACAGCCTTGAGTCTTCTTGGGTATGATGCTACAAGCTTAGCACACCTGTATTTGAGGAGTTTCTCATATTCTGCTCTGCATATCCTCTCAAGCACTGTCAGGTTGGATGGAGAGCGTCGCTGCACAGCTATTTTCAGGTTTCTCCAGAGATGTTATATTGGGTTCAAGTCCGGGCTCTGGCTGGGCCACTCAAGGACATTCAGAGACTTGTCCCGAAGCCTTTGCTCCTTTGTCTTGGCTGTGTGCTTAGGGTTGTTGTCCTATTGGAAGGTGAACATTCACCCCAGTCTGAAAACCTGCTCTAGAGCGCTCAGGACTTCATCAAGGATCTCTCTGTACTTTGATCCGTTCATCTTTCCCTCGATCCTGACTAGTTTCCCAGTCCCTGCCACTGAAAAACATCCCCACAGCATGATGCTGTCACCACGCTTCACTATAGGGATGGTGCCTGGTATCCTCCAGACGTGACGCTTGGCATTCAAGCCAAAGAGTAATATCTTAATTTCATCAGACCAGAGAATCATGTTGGTGGAGTGCTGCAGATATGGTTGTCCTTCTAGAAGGTTCTCCCATCTCCACAGTGGAACTCTGGAGCTCTGTCAGAGTGACCATCAGGTTCTTGGTCACCACCCTGACCAAGGCCCTTCTCCCCCGGTTGCTCAGTTTGGCCAGACAGCCAGCTCTAGGAAGAGTCTTGGTGGTTCCAAACCTATTCCATTTAAGAATGATGGAGGCCATTGTGTTCTTGGGGACCTTCCTTGCTGCAGACATTTTTTTTCTTACCCTTCCCCATTTATGTGCCTAGACACAATCTTGTCTCGGAGCTCTCTCTATGGACAATTCCTTCGACCTCATGGCTTGGTTTTTGCTCTGACATGCACTGTCAACTATGGGACCTTATATAGACAGGAGTGTGCCTTTCCAAATCATGTCCAATTAATTGAATTAACCACATGTGGACTCCAAGTTGTAGAAACATCAAGGATGATCAATGGAAACAGAATGCACCTGAGCTCAATTTAGAATTTCACAGCAAAGCGTCTGAATACTTACGTAAATAAGGTATTTGTTTTTTTTATTTTTTATAAATTAGCAAAATATTCTACAAAACTGTTTTCGCTTTGTCGTTATAGGGTATTGTGTGTAGATTGAAGAAAAAAATGTAATTTAATCCAGAATAAGGCTGTAACCTAACAAAATGTGGAAAAAAGGGAAGGGGTCTGAATACTTCCCAAAAGCACTGTATATACACACACGCAGTGTGTGTGTAATTATATTTTCTGTTTAAACAGGACCTACCAAGAGAAATACCATTGACCCTGGCTTGCTCTGGTGGGACTTACAACAGAAAACCCTGGACAGTCAGATGGACAATCCACAGATAGTGCCTCTACACCACTTGCACAATCAAGATGTTGGTGAAAAAGAGGCCCTGAGCGCTGCGCGGAAAACTACCTTAACTCAATGTTCCCCAATAAAGTATAGAGAGCTTTGAGAGAAGAAAGGTGGACACACACACACACACACACACACCAGTCAAAAGTTTGGACACGTACTCATTTAAGGGTTTTTCTTTATTTTACTATTTTCTACATTGTATAATAATAGTGAATACATCAAAACTATGAAATAACACACATGGAATCATGTAGTAACCAAAAAGTGTTGAACAAATCTAAATATATTTTTATATTCTTCAAAGTTGCCTCCCTTTGCCTTGACGACAGCTTTGCACACTCTGGACATTCTCAAAACCAGCTTCACCTGGAATGCTTTTTCAACAGTCTTGAAGGAGTTCCCACAAATGCTGAGCACTTGTTGGCTGCTTTTTCTTCACTCTACGGTCCAACTCATCCTAAACAATCTCAATTAGGTTGAGGTCGGGTGATTGTGGAGGCCAGGTCATCTGAAGCAGCACTCCATCACTCTCCTTCTTGGTCAAATAGCCCTTACATAGCCTGGAGGTGTGATGGGTTATTGTCGTGTTGAAAAACAAATGATAGTCCCACTAAGCACAAACCAGATGGGATGGTTTATCGCTGCAGAATGCAGTGGTAACCATGCTGGTTAAGTGTGCCTTGAATTCTACATAATTTACAGACAATGTCACATCTCCATGCTTCACGGTGGAAACTACACACGTGGAGATTATCCGTTCACCTACTCTGCGTCTCACAAAGACACGGCAGTTGAAACCAAAAATCTCAAATTTGGACTCATCAGACCAAAGGAAAGATTTCCACTGGTGTAATGTCCATTGTTTGTGTTTTTTGGCCCAAGCAAGTCTCTTCTTATTATTAGTGTCCTTTAGTAGTGGTTTCTTTGCAGCAATTCAACCATGAAGGCCTGATTCACACAGTCTCCTCTGAACAGTTGATGTTTAGATGTGTCTATTACTTGAACTCTGTGAAGCATTTATTTGTGCTGCAATCTCTGAGGCTGGTAACTCTAATGAACTTATCCTCTGCAGCAGAGAGAACTCTGGGTCTTCCTTTCCTGTGGCGGTCCTCATGAGAGCCAGTTTCATCATAGCGCTTGATGGTTTTTATCACAGCACTTGAAGAAACTTTCGAAGTTCTTGACATTCTCCGGATTGACTGTCCTTCATGTCTAAAGTAATGATGGTCTGTCATTTCTCTTTGCTTATTTGAGCTGTTCTTGTCATAATATGGACTTGGTCTTTTACCAAATAGGGCAATCTTCTGTATACCACCCCTACCTTGTCACAACAACTGATTGGCTCAAACTCATTATTTTCCACAAATTAACAAAGCACTATCTCATGAAGCTGAGTGAGAGAATGCCAAGAGTGTGAAAAGCTGTCATCAAAGCAAAGGGTGGCTACTTTGAAGAATCTCAAATATAAAATATATTTTGGTTTTGTTTAACACTTTTTTTGGATACATGATTCCATAGTTTTGAAGTCATCACTATTATTCTACAATGTATAAAATAGTAAAAATAAAGAAAAACCCTTGAATGAGTAGGTGTGTCAACTTTTGACTGGTACTGTAGATCTCTATATCGAAAGGGACAGAAATTGTCATCCTCAGGCACAGCAGTTTGAGGTTCTTCAGCAACATGTTCATCATGTACAATTATCTGAGATAGCCAGTATATGTTCATATCATGGGTTTTGAATAGAATATTTTGGATGGGACACATGGTCTTTCATTTTAAAATGAGATTTCATTGTGGTTATATAAGGGGATATAGCAGACCTAGATAAATACTGATTTAGCTTGGAGTATGCACTTTTGGGACATAGTACCGGGAAAACTAAATCAAGTGCAGCTCAACTATTTGAAAGCATTTTGACCTTGGTCTGTAATGAATTATACTATGTTACATAGTTGTAAGCAATATAACAATGTCTGACTAAACACTACAGTTTTACAGTAGCTGCCTATGTAACTACCATGCAAGTACACAATTATAGCAACACTTAAGTAGAATGGAAAGGTTTTCATTAAATTTTAGTCAGTTGGCGTTCAGTTGAATGGAATCAATCAATAGAATCAAATAAAGCTGCAGATGTTTTTTGACATTGATCAAAGGGCCTTTCACAAAGGAGTCCATTATGGTTCTATCCACATGCCTTATCAGCTACACACACACCTGCAATTCCAACCGTGGCGATGATAAACATGAAACCCAATGAGAGCATCCCGAAACCAAAGTGTTGACGCATCATATCGCCTAGTCTCCTTTCCTCCTGATATAAGCTAAAAAAAAATATGATATGAAAAAACTGGACAGATGAATGGACATTCCCAGCAGTTATTTATTATAATGCCTTCACTTTTCTTCAGTGCAGATAAAATGAAAGGAGACAAGTATAGGAATCCACTTTAGACTATTGAGATGTAGCTTTATGCTCAGGGACATTCTTTGAAATCCAGGAATATAGACTGGATGATTGTTTAGCAACAAAACCGACGAGTGCGCAACTACTTTATTGGGAAAAACAGACAGGATTGGCTTAGATTGTTCACAACAAGTATTTTTGTTCTGTATCTATGGATGCGACCCAGTTGTTTTTTCAAACTGTTTTATTGCCATACTGGCTGGCAACGTTTTTATCCCTTGCTTGCTAGCTAGCCAACTACAGCTAACTTACAGTCACGTTCAAACTGTGCAGCCAGAATAACAGCAAAGTAGCTGCATTTGCATTTGTTTAAGCTGTTTTCTAGTGACATTTATTTGGAAACATCCATAAAAATGGGCTAATGATGCACGATGACACCTGACATAGACAATGTGCTCTTTCAGACTGCAAACTAGCTGCATTTCTTCTAAAATGTCTTTGTATATATCCATAAAAATGTGCTGATTCATGATGTTGGATTCTAGCTGGAAATATACTTACTATACTAGAAGTTAATGATTACATTGGTGGCAGGTAGCCTAGTGGTTAGAGCATTGGACTAGTAACCGAAAGGTCGCAAGATCAAATCCCTGAGCTGACAAGGTAAAAATCTGTCTTCTGAACAAAGCAGTTACCTCACTGTTCCTAGGCCGTCATTGAAAGTAAGATTTTGTACTTAACTGACTTGCCTAGTTAAATAAAGGTAAAATAAAGTATTAGGAATGTATATGTTGGGGTCAATGGAGGGTGGATAAGAACTTATTTCTTAGGGATCCCCAACGCAGTAGCTACTCTTCCTGGGGTCCAAACACATTAAAGCACATACAATACATATAAAACAGTACATCATAACATTATTACACCACTACATGTTTACAATACAAAATGTATAATACCACCATACAACAATATTACAATGATGCGTGTGTCTGTACCTTTGTGTGTGTCTCTTCACAGTCCCCGCTGTTCCATAAGGTGCATTTTTACCTGTTTTTAAAGCAATTTGATTTCACTGCTTGCATCAGTTACCTGACGTGGAAAAGAGTTCCATGTAGTCATGGCTCTATGTAGTACTGTGTGCCTCCCATAGTCTGCTCTGGACATGGGGATTGTGAAGAGACCTCTGGTGGCATGTCTTGTGGGGTATGCATGGGTGTCCAAGCTGTGTGCTAGTCGTTTAAAGAGACTGCTTGGTACATTCAGCTTGTCAACACTTCTTACAAAAACAGGTAGTGATGACGTCAATCTCTCTTCCACTTTGAGCCATGAGAGATTGACATGCATATCATTAATGCTAGCTCTCGGTGTACTTTTAAGGGCCAGCCGTGCTGCCCTGTTCTGAGCCAACTGCAATTTTCCTAAGCCCCTCTTTGTGGCACCTGACCACATTACAGAACTCTAGGTACTACAAAACTAGGGCCTGTAGGATTTGCCTTGTTGACAGTGTTGTTAAGATGGCAGAGAAGCTCTTTTTTATGGACAGACTTCTCCCCATCTTAGCTACTTTTGTATCAATGTGTTTTGACCATGACAGTTTACAATCCAGGGTTACTACAAGCAGTTTAGTCGCTTAACTTGCTCAATGTCCACATTATTCATTATGAGATTTAGTTGAGGTTTAGGGTTTAGTGAATGATTCGTCCCAAATACAATGCTTTTAGTTTTGGAAATATTTAGGACTAACATATTCCTTGCCACCCATTCTGAAACTAACTGCAGCTCTTTAAGTGTTGCGGTCATTTCAGTTGCTGTAGTAGCTGATGTGTACTGTAAAGTGTTGAGTCATCCTCATACATAGACTCACTGGCTTTACTCAAAGCCAGTAGTATGTCGTTAGTGAATATTGAAAAAAGTAAGGGGTCTAAACAGCTACCGTGGGGAATTTCTGATTCTACCTGGATTATGTTGGGGAGGCTTCCAATAAATAACACCTTCTCTGTTCTGTTAGAAAAGTAACTCTTCATCCACAATATAGCATGGGGTATACAGCCAAGTCTGTTGTCAAATAGAATTGTATCTGGTCAAACACAATTTTTTCCAGAAGTTTACTAAGGGTTGGTAACAGGCTATTTGAGTCAGTAAATAGGGCTTTACTTGGGTAGCGGAATGACTTTTTCTTTCCTCTAGGCCTGAGGGAACACACTTTCTAGTATACTTAAATTGAAGATGTGGCAAAATCGTCCGCTATTATCCTCAGTAATTTTACATCAAGACCCCGGTGGCTTATTGTTGATAGACAACAATAATTATTTCACCTCTTCAACACACTCTACGGAATTCCAAAGCACAACACTTATCTTTCATAATTTGGTCAGATATACTTGGATATGTAGTGTCAGCGTTTGTTGCTGGGATGTCATTCCTAAGTTTGATTGTCTTGCCAATAAAAAAGTAATTAAAGTAGTTGGTGTAATGAACACGAAGGGAGACAGAGAGATGGTTTCAAGCGCAGGGCACAGCAGGTGTTTATTGTGAAGGACCACAGGAGGAGGCAGGTAGCTGGGTCCAGGGGCAGTCAGAAGGTCATACACAGGGGGTCCAAAAGGGCAACAGTACAGGCTGGGAAAAGGCTAGTAATGTAGTCTGGGAGATCAGGCAAAAACTATCATACATGGGAGGAGTAAATCACAAGGAAACAAACAAACAATACCTTACAGTGATGGGGTGCAAAGAACTGAACTAAATAGTGTGTGATAATCACCTGTGTAAACAGGTGATTAGAATTCGGGTGATTGGGATCTGGAGAATGAGCTGCGTTCAGGGGATCTAAGTCGCTCTGGATAAGAGCGTCTGCTAAATGACTTAAATGTAAATGTAAATGTAGGTGTTTTGAGAGTGTGAGTTGGAAGCAGACGTTACAGTTGGCAATTTCAGTGGGTTTTGTGATGAATGAAACATCTGATTCAATGAATGATGGAGCCAAGTTTACCTTTTTCCAAAAATTTAATCTAAGATGCTCCAACGCTTTTTACTATCATTCATTTTCGTTTCATAGTATAGTTTATTTGTATTAAGTTCAGTCACATGATTTCTTAATTTGTAATACGTTTGCCAATCGATTGGGCTGCCAGACTTATTTGCCATACCTTTTGCCTCATCCCTCTCAACCATACAATTGTTCAATTCCTCCTCATTACACACCACAGACCAGCAAATATTATTTACATCATCAACATAAGAATCACTAGAAAACTTATTGTATGACCTTTTATACACTATATTAAGCCCAGGCTTTGGCACTTTGGTTCTCCTAGATATGGCTACTATATTGTGATCACTACATCCTATGGATTTGGATACTGTCCCCACAGTGACTGTACGTGTATATACCCCAACCAGAAGCCATGGATTACAGGCAACATCCGCTGCGTTCAAGGAGTGGGACTCTAACCCGGAAGCTTATAATAAAGCCCTCCGACGAACCATCAAACAGGCAAAGCGTCAATACAGGACTAAGATCGAATTGTACTACACCGGCTCATCAGATGTGGCAGGGCTTGCAAACCATTACAGGCTACAAAGGGAAACGCAGCTGAGAGCTGCCCAGTGACACGAGCCTACCAGACGAGCTAAACTACTTCTATGCTCGCTTCGAGGCAAATAACACTGAAACATGCATGAGAGCACCAGCTGTTCCGGAAGACTGTGTGTCACGCTCTCCACAGCCGATGTGAGCAAGACCTTTAAACAGGTCAACATTCACAAGGCCACAGGGCCAGACGGATTACCAGGACGTGTACTGCGAGCATGCGCTGATCAACTGGCAAGTGTCTTCAGTGACATTTTCAAACTCTCCCTGTCCGAGTCTGTAATACCAACATGTTTTAAGCAGACCACCATAGTGCCTGTGCCCAAGAACATTAACATTAGTAACCTGCCTGAATGACTACCAACCCGTAGCACTCACATATGCAGCCATGAAATGCTTTGAAAGGCTGGTCATGGCTCACATCAACACAATTATCCCAGAAATCCTAGACGCATTCCAAATTTGCATACCGCCCCAACAGATCCAAAGATGATGATCTCTATATTGCACTCCACACTGCCCTTTCCTACCTGGACAAAAGGAACACTTATGTGAGAATGCAATTCATTAACCTGTTGAAACTCTGGGGGCGCTATATCATTTTTGGATGAAAACTCGTGCCCGTTTTAAGCGCAATATTTTGTCACAAAAAGATGCTCGACTATGCATATAATTGGTAGCTTTGGAACGAAAACACTCTGACGTGTCCAGAACTGCAAAGATATTCTCTGTGCGTGCCCTAGAACGTGAGCTACAGGCAAAACCAAGATGAGACGGCATCCAGGAAATGAGCAGGATTTTTGAGGCTCTGTTTTCCATTGTCTCCTTATATGGCTGTGAATGCGAGAGGAGTAAGTCTGCCCTTTCTGTCGTTTCCCCAAGGTGTCTGCAGCATTGTGACGTATTTGTAGGCATATCATCGGAAGATTGACCATAAGAGACCACATTTACCAGGTGTCCGCCCGGTGTCCTGCGCCGAAATTGGTGCGCAAAAGTCAGCTGCAAGTATTTTTCCACAGAATTCAGAGAAGAATGCAGGCTTCCACGAACGATATATCAATGAAGAGATATGTGAAAAAACACCTTGAGGATTGATTCCAAACAACGTTTGCCATGTTTCGGTCGATATTATGGAGTTAATTCGGAAAAAGTTTGACGTTGTAGGTGACTGAATTTTCGGTTCGTTTCGGTAGCCAAATGTGATGTACAAAACGGAGCGATTTCTCCTACACACAGACGCTTTCAGGAAAAACTGCACATTTGCTATGTAACTGAGAGTCTCCTCATTGAAAACATCCGAAGCTCTTCAAAGGTAAATGATTTTATTTATTTGGTTATCTGGTTTTTGTGAAAATGTTGCGTGCTAAATGCTACTCAAAATGCTAAGCTAGCTTAGCATACTCTTACACAAATTAGTCAATTGCTATGGTTCAAAAGCATATTTTGAAAATCTGAGATGACAGTGTTGTTAAGAAAAGGCTAAGCTTGAGAGCAGGCGCATTATTTGAATTTTATTTGCGATTTTCAGAAATCGTTAACGTTGCGTTATGCTAATGAGCCTGAGGCTTTAGTCACGACCCCTGATCCAGGATGGGGAGTTTCAAGAGGTTAACTACAGCTCAGTGTTCAATATCATTGTGCCCTCAAAGCTTATCAATAAGCTAAGGACCCTGGGACTAAACACCTCCCTCTGCAACTGGATCCTGGACTTCCTGACGGGCTGCCCCCAGGTGGTAAGGGTAGGTAACAACACATCCGCCGCCCTGATCCTCAACACAGGGGCCCTTCAGGGATGCGTGCTCAGTCCCCTCCTGTACTCCCTGTTCACTCCTGACTGCATGGCCAAGCACGACTCCAACGCCATCAATAAGTTTGCCAACGACACAACAGTGGTAGGCCTGATCACAGACAACAACGAGACCATGTGGTGCCAGGACAACAACCTCTCCCTCGATGTGATCAAGACAAAGGAGATGATTGTGGACTACAGAAAAAAAGATAAACGTGCACATAATAACCGAGCTTCAAGTTCCTTGGTGTCCACGTCACCAACAAACTAACATGATCCAAGCACACCAATACAGTCATGAATAGGGCACAACAAAACCTATTCCCCCTCAGGAGACTGAAAAGATTTGGCATGGGTCCTCAGATCCTCAAAAGGTTCTACAGCTGCACCATCGAGAGCATCATGACTGGTTGCATCACTGCCTGGTATGGCAACTGCTCGGCCTTCGACCGCAAGGCACTACAGAGCGTAGTGCGAACGGCCCAGTACATCACTGGGGCCAAGCTTCCTGCCATCCATGACCTCTATACCAGGCAGTGTCAGAGAAAGGCCCTAAAAATTGCTAAAGACTCCAGCCACCCTAGTCATAGACTGTTCACTCTGCTACCGCACGGCAAGTGGTACCAGAGTGCGAAGTCTAGGCTTATACAATACAATAGGCTTCTAAACAGCTTCTACTCCCAAGCCATAAGACTCCTGAACATCTAGTCAAATGGCTACTCAAACTATTTGCATCTACCTACATGTACATATTACCTCAACTAAACGGTGCCCCCACACATTGACACTGTACCGGTACCCCCCCTGTATATAGTCTCGCTATTGTTATTTTACTGCTGCTCTTAAATTACTTGTCACTTGTATTTCTTATTCTTATCTGTATTTTTTTAAACTGCATTGTTGGTTAGGGGCTTGTAAGTAAGCACTTCACTGTAAGGTCTACTATACCTGTGGTAAACGGCACATGTGACTAATACAATATGATGATTTCATTCCTGTGCTATTTGACTGATAAGATGGTGAGATGGAAGGGGAGATATGAATTCACTAGGGAGGGGTCTCTGCAGGGCAGCTCTGGCCAGTCAGTCAGAGAGAGAGTGGTAACATGGTGGCGAGGCAGTGGCACGATGACCAGGCTGAGAAGTGGAAAAGGTTTTAGAGTGAGCCCTATCCAGGATATTCTGCAATGTCTCAATTTTGTTTACTCTGGACATTCAGTTCAGACATTTTCCTCTGTAAGCTGACAGTTTCTACATTTGAAATTTGTCCAAAAAATATTATCCCGAGCAACAGAGATCTATTGGCTGTTTAGATGTACAAGCAGTTGACTCCACCTAGTAGGAGGGTATAAGTGCTGGTATAAGTGCTTGTATTTGTCTTTGTAGCTGTTTGACCCAGTGGGTGAATAAACTTGGTTTGATCTTTTACTAGTTGCCCGTGAGTTTTCACTCTGTTTGTTCAGAATTTAACAGTTGGCGTTATCAGCAGGATTCACCACGATTTATGGATAGGATAGGTCCGAAGTGGGGGTATTCCTCTGCGAGATCCGTAAGTGGGACGAAAGTCTCAGCCTCAGTGGCTGTGAGGCCATAGAGTGTGTGTATGGATAAATTATCATGCTTGTGTACTAGTACAACATTTTGTAGAGAAGTAGTCCATGTAGAAGGATAAAGGAAGGAAGTGCATACGGTGGAGAATAGGAGATTTCTGAGAATATCTGTTCTTAAAGATGAAACATTGTCAGTGAGTGGGAATGTGGATAGTGATAAAGTTATGGAGGAGAGCATTATCTATGATTTAGAAAAGCAAAAAGATATTTGAACGTTGTTTGAACATGATTTGAGTATATTAACAGTAGCAATAAGGAGAGAGGTTGGTTTATGCTCAATTGGGTCGGGGATCCGTGACAGATTATGTGACTAATTATGTGGAAATAGGAAGACAACTGTGAATAATTTTAGCAATGTGTGTTGTTAACAAAAAATATATTTGAAGCATGACACTGGTATAAGACATTAGGTCTCCTGTATTCTCCAGTAGTGGCAGATGCTTTATTATTGGTTCTAATACAAAGTATCCAGTGCAATAACCAATTAAAAAGCACACATACCAAATCAAGATCAAATCAAATTTGTCACATACACATGGTTAGCAGATGTTAATGCGAGTGTAGCGAAATGCTTGTGCTTCTAGTTCTGACAATGCAGTAATAACCAACAAGTAATCTAACTAACAATTCCTAAACTACTGTCTTATACACAGTGTAAGGGGATAAAGAATATGTACATAAGGATATATGAATGAGTGATGGTACAGAGCAGCATAGGCAAGATACAGTAGATGGTATCGAGTACAGTATATACATATGAGATGAGTATGTAAACAAAGTGGCATAGTTAAAGTGGCTAGTGATACATGTATTACATAAGGATGCAGTCGATGATATAGAGTACAGTATTTACGTATGCATATGAGATGAATAATGTAGGGTAAGTAACATTATATAAGGTAGCATTGTTTAAAGTGGCTAGTGATATATTTACATCATTTCCCATCAATTCCCATTATTAAAGTGGCTGGAGTTGAGTCCGTGTCAGTGTGTTGGCAGCAGCCACTCAATGTTAGTGGTGGCTGTTTAACAGTCTGATGGCCTTGAGATAGAAGCTGTTTTTCAGTCTCTCGGTCCCAGCTTTGATGCACCTGTACTGACCTCGCCTTCTGGATGATAGCGGGGTGAACAGGCAGTGGCTCGGGTGGTTGATGTCCTTGATGATCTTTATGGCCTTCCTGTAACATCGGGTGGTGTAGGTGTCCTGGAGGGCAGGAAGTTTGCCCCCGGTGATGCGTTGTGCAGACCTCACTACCCTCTGGAGAGCCTTACGGTTGAGGGCGGAGCAGTTGCCGTACCAGGCGGTGATACAGCCCGCCAGGATGCTCTCGATTGTGCATCTGTAGAAGTTTGTGAGTGCTTTTGGTGACGAGCCGAATTTCTTCAGCCTCCTGAGGTTGAAGAGGCGCTGCTGCGCCTTCTTCACGATGCTGTCTGTGTGAGTGGACCAGTTCAGTTTGTCTGTGATGTGTATGCCGAGGAACTTAAAACTTGCTACTCTCTCCACTACTGTTCCATCGATGTGGATAGGGGGGTGTTCCCTCTGCTGTTTCCTGAAGTCCACAATCATCTCCTTAGTTCTGTTGACGTTGAGTGTGAGGTTATTTTCCTGACACCACACTCCGAGGGCCCTCACCTCCTCCCTGTAGGCCGTCTCGTCGTTGTTGGTAATCAAGCCTACCACTGTTGTGTCGTCCGCAAACTTGATGATTGAGTTGGAGGCGTGCGTGGCCACGCAGTCGTGGGTGAACAGGGAGTACAGGAGAGGGCTCAGAACGCACCCTTGTGGGGCCCCAGTGTTGAGGATCAGCGGGGTGGAGATGTTGTTACCTACCCTCACCACCTGGGGGCGGCCCGTCAGGAAGTCCAGTACCCAGTTGCACAGGGCGGGGTCGAGACCCATGGTCTCGAGCTTGATGACGAGCTTGGAGGGTACTATGGTGTTAAATGCCGAACTGTAGTCGATGAACAGCATTCTCACATAGGTATTCCTCTTGTCCAGATGGGTTAGGGCAGTGTGCAGTGTGGTTGAGATTGCATCGTCTGTGGACCTATTTGGGTGGTAAGCAAATTGGAGTGGGTCTAGGGTGTCAGGTAGGGTGGAGGTGATATGGTCCTTGACTAGTCTCTCAAAGCACTTCATGATGACGGAAGTGAGTGCTACGGGGCGGTAGTCGTTTAGCTCAGTTACCTTAGCTTTCTTGGGAACAGGAACAATAGTGGCCCTCTTGAAGCATGTGGGAACAGCAGACTGGTATAGGGATTGATTGAATATGTCCGTAAACACACCAGCCAGCTGGTCTGCGCATGCTCTGAGGGCGCAGCTGGGGATGCCGTCTGGGCCAGCAGCCTTGCGAGGGTTAACACGTTTAAATGTTTTACTCACCTCGGCTGCAGTGAAGGAGAGACCGCATGTTTCCGTTGCAGGCCGTGTCAGTGGCACTGTATTGTCCTCAAAGCGAGCAAAAAAGTTATTTAGTCTGCCTGGGAGCAAGACATCCTGGTCCGTGATTGGGCTGGATTTCTTCCTGTAGTCCGTGATTGACTGTAGACCCTGCCACATGCCTCTTGTGTCTGAGCCGTTGAATTGAGATTCTACTTTGTCTCCGTACTGACGCTTAGCTTGTTTGATAGCCTTGCGGAGGGAATAGCTGCACTGTTTGTATTCAGTCGTGTTACCAGACACCTTGCCCTGATTGAAAGCAGCGGTTCGCGCTTTCAGTTTCACGCGAATGCTGCCATCAATCCACGGTTTCTGGTTAGGGAATGTTTTAATCGTTGCTATGGGAACGACATCTTCAACGCACGTTCTAATGAACTCGCACACCGAATCAGCGTATTCGTCAATGTTGTTATCTGACGCAATACGAAACATGTCCCAGTCCACGTGATGGAAGCAGTCTTGGAGTGTGGAGTCAGCTTGGTCAGACCAGCGTTGGACAGACCTCAGCGTGGGAGCTTCTTTTTTTAGTTTCTGCCTGTAGGCAGGTATCAGCAAAATGGAGTCGTGGTCAGCTTTTCCGAAAGGGGAGCGGGGCAGGGCCTTATATGCATCGCGGAAGTTAGAGTAACAGTGATCCAAGGTTTTTCCACCCCTGGTTGCGCAATCGATATGCTGACAAAATTTAGTGAGTCTTGTTTTCAGATTAACCTTGTTAAAATCCCCAGCAACAATGAATGCAGCCTCCGGATAAATGGTTCCCAGTTTGCAAAGAGTTAAATAAAGTTCGTTCAGAGCCATCGATGTGTCTGCTTGGGGGGGGGGATATATACGGCTGTGATTATAATCAAAGAGAATTCTCTTGGTAGATAATGCGGTCTGCATTTGATTGTGAGGAATTCTAAAGCAGGTGAACAGAAGGATTTGAGTTCCTGTATGTTTCTTTCATCGCACCATGCCTCGTTAGCCATAAGGCATACACCCCCACCCCTCTTCTTACTAGAAAGGTGTTTGTTTCTGTCGGCGCGATGCGTGGAGAAACCCGTTGGCTGCACCGCTTCGGATAGCGTCTCTCCAGTGAGTCATGTTTCCGTGAAGCACAGAACGTTACAGTCTCTGATGTCCCTCTGGAATGCTACCCTTGCTCGGATTTCATCAACCTTGTTGTCAAGAGACTGGACATTGGCAGGAAGAATGCTAGGAAGTGCGGCACGATGTGCCCGTCTCCGTAGTCTGACCAGAAGACCGCCTCGTTTCCCTCTTTTCCGGAGTCGTTTTTGTTGGGTCGCTGCATGCGATCCATTCCGTTGTCCTGTTTGTAAGGCAGAACACAAGATCCGCGTCACGAAAAACATATTCTTCGTACTGATGGTGAGTTGACGCTGATCTTATATACAGTAGTTCTTCTCGACTGTATGTAATGAAACCTAAGATGACCTGGGGTACTAATGTAAGAAATAACACGTAAAAAAAAAAAAAAAACTGCATAGTTTCCTAGGAACGCGAAGCGAGGCGGCCATCTCTGTCGGCGCCGGAAGTAGCTTGGCCACCATAACTGCTCTACGGGGAAGAGGGTATCACTACCTTGAAAAATGTTAGAGGGTGTGTATTAGAGCTGTGAGTGAGGAAATCTGAACACCCTAGACATAACCAACATTGAAATGACATCCATGGTTTCTGACACTCCCGTAAAAGGGGGAATAGAAGAGGAAAACTATAGCAAAGTCATTAATGTGCTAAAAGAAACGCACAAGCATTTTACCAATTCGGCTAGAATATGGGAAAAATTAGGCTAAATAAAATCCAATCTAATAAAGAATTCATAGATGCTATTGTGATTTGGCACAATGACATAAAATAAAAATAAAAAGCTGAATACACCGTTTGTCACACCCTGACCTTAGAGATCCTTATTATTCTCTATGTTTTGTTAGGTCAGGGTGTGACTCGTGGGAAATTCTATGTTTTCTGTTTCTTTGTTTTTGGCCGAGTGTGGTTCCCAATCAGAGGCAGCTGTCTATCGTTGTCTCTTATTGGGGATCATCTGATTGGGGCGGCAGGGTAGCCTAGTGGTTAGAGCGTTGGACTAGTAACTGAAAGGTTGCAAGTTTGAATCCCCGAGCTGACAAGGTACAAATCTGTCGTTCTGCCCCTGAACAGGCAGTTAACCCACTGTTCCTAGGCCATCATTGAAAATAAGAATTTGTTCTTAACTGACTTGCCTAGTAAAATAAAGGTAAAATAAAATAAAAATACTTAGGCAGCCCTTTTTCCCACCTTTTAGGTTGTGGGATCTTGTTTTCTGTTTAGTGTCTTAGCCTGACAGAATTGTGCGTTTTCGCTTTTGTTATTTTGTTTGCGTTGGTCTAGTCTTCCTAACACCAACGACAGACGTTACAGAAGATCCCACCAAAAACGGACCAAGCAGCGTGGCCAGGAGTAGTGGATATGGGAGGACATCCTGAATGGAGAAGGACCCTGGACGCAGGCCGGAGAGTATTGCCGTCCAAGGGAGCAGATGGAGGCAGTGAGAGCGGAACGGCGACGATACGAGGAGTTAGGTCAACAACGGAAGCCCAAGAGGCAGCTCCCAAAAAAATTTGATCCCCAATCTAAAGTTTCTAAAACTGTTGAAGTAATGTCTATAAGTATAACAGAACTGATATGGCAGGCAAAACCCTGAGGACAACCCCCCCCAAACAAAAATTCAGCCTACCACTATTTTCAATGGCTGTCACTTTTATTATAAGGCGAAGTCCTCCCAGATTGCAGTTCCTAGGGCTTCCACTAGATGTCAAGTCTTTAGAAAGTGTTTCAGGCAGTTTTTTGGAAAAATGAGCTAGAAATTGTAGTTTTTCTAGGTGGCTCACATTTTGTCTGTAGTGTTTCCAAGCATGTGAATGAGAGTGATGAATGATGTATTACACTTGTGATTTTATGCAAGTTAAATATTTATAATTCTGTAGTTTGAATTTCGCACTCTGCAATTTCACCGGATGTTGGCCAGGTGGGACGCTACTGTCTGAGAGAGGACAGTGGACTCCCGGTGAACAGAAGTTATGATGTTTTGTCTGTAATTAAAACTTTTGTGTTGCTGATTAAGATTTAGCATAGTGAATACTAAAGAAATGTACATTTTCTCTTGCAGGAGAAGAAGGGGGTGTCCCTACCTTTCTCTTGTAAATGTTTCCAGAGGCTGTTGTCTTGGGAGAGCAGTTAGTGAAATTCTGCAGTTTAATCAAGTATAAAGGTACCCAGATCCGGTTGTAAATTAAGTAAGGCCTGGCCATTTGTTTGTTTTTGCCCTACGTTTTACCACACACACCAGCACATGCACACACAGCCCACCGAGTATTTGTTGGTGGTGTTAGTACCATGTCTGATTTAATTCTGTGGTGTCTTTTAATTTGGTTTTTGTAGGTTCTTCACGGGTTGGAAAGGATGCAATTTAAAGAGCACACAAATGACATTTTCAGAAGTACTTAATTATTGTCCAAATTTTGGGTTACACACATGTAAATTCTCCAGATATGAAATGTACTGAGAAACCCTGGAGTTATTTTTGTCATTGTTATTTTTGACATTGTCCATCATAATCTGCTGCTGGAAAAACTCATGTGTTATGGCTTTACATCCCCTGCAGGGCCGGATTAAGAAATCATAGGCCCCGAGGCTTTGGTTGTTTTATAACCTCTCCCCCATAACGTTTGCCATAATAACGTTTGCCATGTGGCACAAACTACAGTTGAGCAGAGGCGTTTTAGGATTTCCACACATGGAGAACATTCTTTAGCCAGGTCTGGAAAAAATAAGTATTTGAAAAATGCAGTTTCATGCAATTCAACATCATTTACATAACAGAAGAACTTAGCTGAATCTTTTTAATACCACACAAATGACTGAAATTAGTGGCTACTCTGACTGACAAAGTGAGAACAATCTGGTCTTGAATTCAAACAAA